>NW_027363450.1:0-600000 GCF_046119375.1 Phyllobates terribilis | reverse complement strand
GCTCACTGCTCCGGCGGTTCTAGCCTGCTCTGACTCCTTGCTCACCGCTCCGGCGGTTCTAGTCTGCTCTGACCCCTTTGCTTACCGCTCCGGCGGTTCTAGCCTGCTCTGCTTCTGCCCGCTGCTCCGGCAGTCCTGTCCTGCCCTGCTTCTGCCCGCTGCTCCGGCAGTCCTGTCCTGCCCTGCTTCTGCCCGCTGCTCCGGCAGTCCTGTCCTGCCCTGCTTCTGCCCGCTGCTCCGGCAGTCCTGTCCTGCCCTGCTTGTGCCCGCTGCTCCGGCAGTCCTGTCCTGCCCTGCTTGTGCTCGCTCCTCCTGCAGCCCTGTCCTGCTCTGTTCTTGCCCACCGCTTCGGGCGTTCCCTCTCTGCTGTGGTTGTCTACCGCATCTGCGGTTCTGTGACCCAGTCTGTACTGGGTCTTAACCTTTCTGTGCTCCAGCCCGTTCTTTCGGCCAGTACCTCCCTGCCTGCATACTCGCCTGTATCCACCCATCTGCATACCTGCCGTGTTTGCTTATATCCACCAGTCTGTGCCAGCCTAACCTGCCTGTTCCTGAGTCCCAGTGTGTACTGGGTCCTATCCCGCCTGTGTTCCTACCTGCTAGTGCCTCCCTGTCTGCACTCTAGCTGTGCTTGCCTGTACCCCTCTACCTGTATTGTTCCTGAGTCCCAGTGTGTACTGGGTCCTATCCCGCCTGTGTTCCTACCTGCTAGTGCCTCCCTGTCTGCACTCTAGCTGCACTTGCCTTTACCCGCCTGCCTGCATACCAGTCGTGCCTGCCTATACCCTCCAGTCTGTGCGCCAGCCTAACCAGCCTGATCCAGTAATCCCTGTGTGGGTCAACCCCCGTGTCCGGAGTTTGACCTGGAGTAGCACCTGGTCCCTCTGCCCGGTTTCTCCCTGGTGCACTGGCGTCGTATGCCGTCGTGCCATCTTGGTCGGATCGGCCAGATACTTAGTCACGCCCCTCCAGGCACTCTCCGGTTCATGGTCCAGTGGAATCACTACAATCACACGCACACGCCGCTCAGCCCGGGCGTGTGCATAACAAAATGTCTTGTGCTGAAGCATTAAGATATCTTTTCACTGGAACTAAGGGGCCTAGACCACCCCCTAAAAACAAGGCCATACCTCCACCACCAAACTGCCCAGCGGGCACAATGCAGTTAATAGGGTAACGTTCTCCTGGCATTCACCAAATCCAGACTCGTCCATCAGATGCCAGATAGAGAAGTGTGATCCGTCACTGCACAGAACAGGTCTCCTCCAGAGTCCTGTGGTGGCGGCTTCACACCACTCCATCCGACGCTCGGCATCGTGCTTGGTGATGTAAGGCTGCATGCAGCTGCTCGGCCATAAAGCTCCAGGCGGGGGCGCAGTGTTTGTGGTGATGTTGTTACCAAAGTAGATCTGGACTCTGCAGTTATGGAGTCAGGAGAGCGTTCTGCCCTCTGCTCCTCAGCACTCAGTGACCCCGCTCTGTAATGTTCTGGGGTCTCCTGAGTTGCTGCAGTTCCTTCCACTCCTTAATAATATCACTCACATGTGATGGGGGAAGATTTAGGAGGGAAGAAATGTAATATCCAGACTTGTTACCCCGGTGGCTCCTATTACAGGACCGCGCTGGTATCAGAGGGCTCTGCACCACCAGCCATTCTGTCATATGTTAGTAACAGCACACCGCATGGGAGGGCGGATGTTATACACCGGGGGGCGTGGGGATTGATGTTATACACTGGTGGGGGGCGAGAGTCTTAATGTTATACAAGGCCGAGGGGCCAGATGTTATACCCTAGGGGTACGAGGGGCTAGATGTTATACAAGTCCGAGGGCTGGATGTTATACACTGAGGAGCAAGGGGACGGATATTATATACCGGGGGGGCGAGAGGCCGGATGTTATACACCAGGGGGAGGGAGCGAGGCGACAGATGTTATACACCGGGGCTGGGGGCCGGATGTTATACCCTGGGGGCCAGATGTTATGCAATGGAGCGCTTGGGGTTGGATGTTATACAGTGGGGTTGAGGGGATGGATTTTATACACTGGCGGGGGGGGCGAGGGGAGAGATGTTATACTAAACTAGGGGCGAGGGGTGGATGTTATACACCGGGGGAGGCGAGAGGCCGGATTTTATAAACTGGGGGCTGAGAGTCCGGATGTTATACACCGTGGGCAATGGGACTAAATGAAAAAAGCAGAATTCGGTGACTAGGAGTTTTGTCCTATAATGTATGTGCATTTGCCTTCCCTTTAGAAACTCTCCCTTGTGATTCTGCAGTGTCTTAGAGGTTGACTATCTTTTCCTACATTCCTCAGGAGTTTCTCATGAACAGACTTCCGGTGGCTTGCCCAACTCCGCTATTACTGGGAGAATGAGAATGCGAGAGTGCGAATCATCAACTGCAATGTGAAGTCCGCCTATGAGTACCTGGGCAGCTCCCCACGCCTGGTCATCACTCCGCTCACTGACCGATGCTAGCGGACTCTGCTATGATGTGATGGGTTATGCTCAGAAATGTTTTTGACTTTTGTATGATGCATGAAACTTATTAGCAATTATTATTGATATTTCATACCAGTTCTTTCATGTTTCATTGGTAGATCGGTGCTTTTTATCTAAATCTTGGTGGAGCTCCAGAAGGTCCGGCCGGCACAGGAAAAACTGAGACCACCAAAGATTTGGCCAAGGCGCTGGCCGTGCAGTGTGTGGTCTTTAACTGCTCTGATGGTTTGGACTACATAGCAATGTCAAAGGTACATACAATGTTAAGCTGCTCCATTGCAGATAATAAACTGACTCCATCCGATGTTCTGCTGACATCTTTTGATTATATAGTACAGACCAAAAGTTTGGACACACATTCTCATTTAAAGATTTTCCTGTATTTTCATGACTATGAAAATTGTACATTCACACTGAAAGCATCAAAACTATGAATTAACACATGTGGAATTATATACTTAACAAAAACGTGTGAAATAACAGAAAATATGTCTTATATTCTAGGTTCTTCAAAGTAGCCACCTTTTGCTTTGATGACTGCTTTGCACACTCTTGGCATTCTCTTGATGAGCTTCAAGAGGTAGTCACCGGAAATGGTTTTCACTTCACAGGTGTGCCCTGTCAAGTTTAATAAGTGGGATTTCTTGCCTTATAAATGGTGTTGGGACCATCAGTTGCGTTGTGCAGAAGTATGGTGGATACACAGCTGATAGTCCTATTGAATAGACTGTTAGAATTTGTATTATGGCAAGAAATAAGCAGCTAAGTAAAGAAAAACGAGTGGCCATCATTACTTTAAGAAATGAAGGTCAGTCAGTGCGAAAAATTGGGAAAACTTTGAAAGTGTCCCCAAGTGCAGTTGCAAAAACCATCAAGCGCTACTAAGAAACTGGCTCACATGAGGACAGCCCCAAGAAAGGAAGACCAAGAGTCACCTCTGCTTCTGAGGATAAGTTTATCCGAGTCACCAGCCTCAGAAATCGCAGGTTAACAGCAGCTCAGATTAGAGACCAGGTCAATGCCACACAGAGTTCTAGCAGCAGACACATCTCTTAAACGACTGTTAAGAGGCGACTTTGTGCAGCAGGCCTTCATGGTAAAATAGCTGCTAGGAAACAAGCAGAAGAGAGTTGTTTGGGCTAAAGAACACAAGGAATGGACATTAGACCAGTGGAAAATTGTGCTTTGGTCTGATGAGTCCAAATTTGAGATCTTTGGTTCCAGCCACCGTGTCTTTGTGCGACGCAGAAAAAGTGAACGGATGGACTCTACATGCCTGGTTCCCACCGTGAAGCATGGAGGAGGAGGTGTGATGGTGTGGGGGTGCTTTGCTGGTGACACTGTTTGGGATTTATTCAAAATTGAAGGCATACTGAACCAGCATGGCTACCACAGCATCTTGCAGCAGCATGCTATTTATTTTTCAACGGGACAATGACCCCAAACACACCTCCAGGCTGTGTAAGGGCTATTTGACCAAGAGGGAGAGTGATGGGGGGCTACGCCAGATGACCTGCACTGCAGTCACCAGACCTGAACCCAATAGAGATGGTTTGGGTTGAGCTGAACCGCAGAGTGAAGGCAAAAGGGCCAACAAGTGCTAAGCATCTCTGGGAACTCCTTCAAGATTGTTGGAAGACCATTTCCGGTGACTACCTCTTGAAGCTCATCAAGAGAATGCCAAGAGTGTGCAAAGCAGTCATCAAAGCAAAAGGTGGCTACTTTGAAGAACCTAGAATATAAGACATATTTTCAGTTGTTTCACACTTTTTTGTTAAGTATATAATTCCACATGTGTTAATTAATAATTTGATGCCTTCAGTGTGAATGTACAATTTTCATAGTCATGTAAATGCAGAAAATCTTTAAATGAGAAGGTGTGTCCAAACTTTTGGTCTGTACTGTATATACTTTTTTTTAGTTTTTCAAAGGGCTGGCATCATCGGGAACATGGGTGTGTTTTGATGAGTTTAACCATATTGAGCTGGAGGTGTTGTCCGTGGTGGCCCAACAGATTCTCCGCATCCAGAGAGCCATCCAGACGAAGATGGACATGTTCAACTTCGAAGGAACAGAGCTGAAGCTTAACCCAAATTGCTTCTTAGCCATTACCATGAATCCTGGCTACGCGGGACGTTCTGAGCTGCCGGATAACCTCAAGGTAAAGAGTCCCAGTGCCTTGCATCGGGTCCTTCCACAACATTTCTATAGGATTCAGCTCAGGACTATGACTCGGCCATTCCAAAGCTTTATGTTTATTCAACCATTCTTTTGTAGAGCGACTTGTGTCTTTGGGCCATTGTCTTGCTGCATGACCCACGTTTTCTTGAGATTCAGTACATGAACTGATATCCTGATATTTTCCTTTAGCATTTGCTGATAGATTTTAGAATTCATTGTTCCATCAATGATGGCAGCCGTCCTTGGCCAAGTGCAGCAAAACAGGCCCAAAGCAGGTTACGATTACCATCTTTGTGTTTCATAGATGATAGGAGGTTCTTATGCTGTAATGCAGTATTTTCTTTCTGCAAACATATAGCTTCTCACTTAAAATCTCTATCTTGGCCTCATCCTTCCACAAAGCATTATTCCAGTTAGCTATTGATGTGCCCAGGTGAGTTTTAGCAGTGACATTTTAAATCGCATTGCCTTTCTCCTTGCAATCCTGCCATGCTCGCCATTGTTGTTCATTGTCTTTCTGATGGTGGACTCATGAACAATTACATTAGCTAATGTGAGGAGAGGCCTTTAGTTGCTTAGCGGTTACCTTGAGTTACTTTGTGACCTCACAGACTGATGTAGCTTTAAGTCAAATTTATGCAGTAATACAGAAATTTTTGAGGGGTTCACAAACTTTCAAGTAAATGCTAGGTTTACAAAAGAAACATAAGATTTCATCAAAGGGATTATTCTCCCCCAAACCTATATGAGATTGCACATTTCCTATGTATAATCACCACACCTGATGCCCTCATTTCTGCAAGCTCCTTAATATTGATGTCCCATTCTCCTATTTTCCAAAATGGACACAGTAGAGGTGTGGAGAGAGATTTGGAAAGTGTTAAAGGAGTATTCCCATCTCCAAGATTCTATCCCAATATGTAATAGGTGTAATAATAATATTAATAGCAAATACCTCCAATTGGAAATGTAGTATAGTTCTTCTGATTAGCTATGTCGCTTACCCCATGTGCAGGACATAGCAGTAGCTTAGGTATCCATGGTTACGACCACTAGCAAGTAACTAACTGTTACTATGAGTGGTCGTAACCATGGAAACCTAAGCTACTGCAATGTCCTGCACATGGGGGTAAGCAACATAGCTAATCAGAAGAACTATACTACATTTCTAATTGGAGATATTTGCAAACATTATTATTATTACCCCTATTACATATTGGGACTGGATCTTGGAGATGGGAATACCCCTTTAACCACACTTTGACTGACTTTCCTCTGATGTGGAATAGACACATCACTTTTAGGTCTGGGGTGGAGGATAGTGTAAATGGACATAATGGGTTCCCCGGCTCTCTGCCTAGTTTACAGTAATTTAGTTTCATTTGTTGACTGACCCATCTGGTTTGCGCATTTCTGGTTCTTTTCCGGACTGTAGCAATGATGGTCCCCAACTATGCTCTGATTGCGGAGATCGGCCTTTATTCTTACGCTTTTCTGCACGCTAAACCTCTTTCGGTGAAGATGGTAATGACTTCCCGGCTGTGCTCGGAGCCGCTCTCGTCCCAGTTCCATTATGATTATGGGATGCGTGCAGTAAAGGCTGTGCTGACCGCTGCTGGCAATCTGAAGCTGAAATTCCCCCATGAAAATGAAGATATTCTTGTAAGTTCTGAACTGTTGGTCGCTTTACATCTCGTATAGGATAGCATTACCATCTTACCGAGAAGCATTTGGATCACAAAAATTACAGCTGTCTGATTTTATAATAGCAGACAGAGACTTGCAAATAATGTCTGCACATTACTGTTCCTGGCTTGTTAGATCTCATCTGTGCAAAAGTGTCAAAACTATAGTTGTTAAACACGTAGCTTGTTCATCTTATGGGACAGTTTGATTTTTAACTTAAACGCATGTATTTTAGGCTAAAAATCATCTTAACAATTGTTTTTTATTAAAAATTTTGCATCGCTTGGCTTTCACCGGCTTTTTGATTCCCTGCACATTCAATTTTGATAAGGTCTGTGGTCATAAATAAACTGAGAGGAGCTCAGAAAAAGACAGATAAAACATTTACAAACTCCCCGTCAGCCAGCAAAAACGAGTTCACTGACAGTATCTCACTTAACTCATTCTGCAGCCGGCAATTAACAGTGCAACACAGAGGCCACATCTATTCCCTATGGAGAAACAATTCTGCAGCATAATTTACTGCAACTCAGCAGCGTTCCGTTCCTCTTTTATCATTCCTGGAAATGTAGGAATTAATTGAAATCTGTCAATAACGAGTCCCCTACACAGTCTGACAATGTCACCACTGTTTGGGCACAGTCAGATTGTATAGGGTTGTCCCCTATATAGATTATATATACATTATATGTCATTTACACATACATTTCCAGGAGGTATAACAGAGGGACGATACAATGTAGAGTTTTAGGAAAAGAGGTTTCATACTTATTTTTTGGAGAATACTATTCTTTACTAATACAGACATACCACAAGAACTGACTGCTCCTTTGTAATGGGGTTCTTCACTTTTAATATTGTTTCATGTCATATTGTATATGAATTATTTTATCATTTAATCCTTTTTCATTCTATTTAGCTCTTGCCGTCAATTAAGGATGTAAACGAACCCAAATTTTTGTCTCATGATATTCCTCTGTTCAATGGGATTACCAGTGACCTGTTCCCTGGCATTCAACTTCCGGAAGCCGACTATAAGGTATTAAAATATAATAGTGTCTTAAAGGGGTTTTCCAAGACTTAAAGAGGACTTGTCCCTCGCCATAAATATGTAAATGCCGCTGTTCTCCTGACTCCGGCATTGTTTTTCTTTTCTTCCTGCTCCTCTCCGTTCCTGACATCTGTCACTCTCCTCTAGCCCTTTAAGCCAACTGGGCAAGGCCTTCCTGAAGACTCCCACAGAGAGGACTTGATGACCACGCCCACTTGGCTATTAAAAATTATGAACTAGATTTCTATAAAGAGGCTATATCTCAGGAATGGAGAGGCGCAGGAGCAAAAGAAAAACCGCACCGGATTCAGGAGAACAGCGGCATTTACACCAGGTAATAAAATTGCATATTAATGGCAAGTGATAGCTCCTATATAGCTGGCCAGCTATCATTTGGATGATAGTTATCTTTCAGCAGCAGAAGGGAAGGAAGGGAGACACAGATCCATTACTAGTGGGTTGGCGGAGCCCCACAGGGATAGATCACCTCAGATTTATAAAAAGTGACGACCGGCCCCTCCAACTTAAGCTCCTCCTACTCCCATGTTCTCCAGTCTGAAATTTGAGGTCGCAGAGGATAGTCGCTGCCTTTGCAGCTCCTCAGAAGATTTTTTATTTTTACCAAAGGAGACCTGGACCCCCCGTGGTCTAGAGGTCTCAGGGGGTCTCGGCGCTGCCGGGACCCCTGCCCTCCCCTGGCAGACCTGCGTACCCCTTAAGGAGGTCCCCGCAGTAACCTGCCGGCCCCGGGGTACATAGGGCGCTTCCTGGCAGAGACGCACACCGCCTGTGGGGTCACAGCACCACACATCCCTGGGGGTCCCTGTGGCGCACAGCGGGGTAAGTGCTCTGTGTATGAGTGCGGCCGCCGCCGTTATTTCATGTGGTGATTTTCTGCTTTTCTGTATTTGCAGACGGTGTATGAGGATCACCGCTGCATTCTCTGACCCTGGGGGCTGGGGAGCAGGGACGGAGGAGCACGGCTCCGTTGGAACGGGGGGCGTGGCTTTATTATCTTGGCTTCCTGCCGTCACTTTTAGGCAGGAAGCCTTCAGGAGAGCGCGCGCTTTCTCTCTGAGCGCGGGCTCTGTGAGTGAGCTCGGGGGGCCGGGCTTCGCGTCGTTCGGCTTCCTGTCATTGTAGTTCTGACAGGAAGCTCCTGGCTTAGCGCGCGCTGAGCTCTCCGCCCCTCTCCCTCCTTCCGGCTTCCCTCCACGTGCACCTCCGGCTCTCTGCTCCCCGTTCACCGCCCTCACAGCTCAGAAGGAGCAGTCACCGCGGCACTGGTGAGTCGTTTCTGCCTGTAGGCAGAGGCTCCCTTTTTGTTCTTTCCATTGCAGAGCACCTTGGCTGACCTGCTAAGGCAGGCAAGGTGCTATTTGCCGCTACCGCTTTTCTGGACACTCTCACTTCTCTGACCTCTTAAGGCAGTGAGGTATTTAGCGTGTCAGCAGCATTAACCCCTTCTGAAGGGGTCTGCTCAACAGGGCTGTTAACTCTTTCTGGGGGTGCACACTTCTGTTTCAGAGGGCGCTTCTCCCCAGTTTGTTAGGTTAACTTTTGCTCTGCAGGGCTGGGGTAACTCTCTCTAGAGGAGAGTTTTAACCCTTCAGTGCCTTAAAAGTTAAAAAAAAAAAAAAAGGGGGGAATTTTTTTTTTGTGGAAGCAGGCTGTGTTAGCTATTTTCGCACACCCTAGGTTACCATACTCATTCTAACATGCTGGCATCTGATGTGGGAGGCATGACGGATCAGGGACCAGGGGGCGCGGACCTCTCTCCCGATCCGTTTCAGGATCGGTCTCGCATTTCTGATACACCCAGGTCTTCGACGGCGTCAAGTTCGACCCTTAGTGATGTTAAAGTGGAGGCTCTCACCCGCTCCATTGACAGTCTTTCTAACCTCCTGGGTCATTGGGTGTCAGCTAAGTCGCAACCGACACCACGAGGCAAGAAGCGCCAGAGGGTGGCGCTGTCTCCTCCGTGCGGTGCATCGGAGGCTCCAGATTCACCAACAAGCTCGGTTGGTGAAATCTCCGATTCTGAGGATGAGGATCGGCAGAGTCGTCCTGCTTCGCTTTCGGGCCGCGTGGATGCTCTTATTGGAGCCATGCGGGAAGCGTTACAGCTGTCTGAAGAGCTGACAAAGCCTGGCAAGTCGGCCCGGCTGTATCAGGAGTCGCGTCGGGCTCGTTCAACATTACCGGCGCATGATGAACTTAACGAGGCAGTGGAGAAAGAACGCCGGTGTCCGGATAAATGCTTCCAGGGGATGCGTTTTTTTTATGCCTTGTATCCCTGCGCCACGGAGACGATCGCTAATTGGGTTCCCTCCCCTGAAGTGGACCTTCCTCTGTCTCAGCTTAGCAAATCTTCCTTGCTTCCTGTTAAAGGGAAGGCCAGTCTTCAGGAGCCTCTGGACAGAAGAACGAAGTTAGCGGCGAAGTCCATCTACGAGGCCGCGGGTCATGGATTCCGTGTAGTCTTGGGGGCCATGTGGGCCGGTGAGGCTTCTCTGCGGTGGTTGGACCAGCTGCGGACGGCATGGCAGGATGGAACTCCGCTGTCGGAAGTGGAAAGGCTTTTCCAGCTGTTGGAAGAGGCGACACATTATGGCAGGGACGCAGTACTGGATACTACTTCCATTCTGTCCAGGTCTCAATCTTCGGCCGTCACAGTCAGGAGAGCACTGTGGCATAAACAGTGGACTGGAGACGCAGTATCCAAACAAGGTTTGCTTAGTCTAGCGTACAAAGGCGGTCATCTTTTTGGTTCGGACCTCACGGAGCTGATTGCTAAGGCCAAGGCTAAGGATGCTGCCTTGCCTCAGCGGAAGGCGGCGGCTTCCACGTCTGGCAGGTCAAGTGCCAGTGGTGGTCGTCGGTCCTTTCGGACCAGGGGGCGGTTCGGTCAGCCTTCTTGGGGATCGGGTCGTCCCTCGGCTTCCGGTAAGAAGTCCACCCAGAAATCCCGTATTTCCTGGAAGCAACATTTCCGTCAGGACAAACGGGAGGTTGACAAGAAGCCCGCTAAGGCGGACTGACGCCAGGATTCCGCTCGAGGGCTCTCGGGTGGTAGGTCGTCTGCTACAATTCGGGTCGATTTGGGCGTCCCACATTTCGGACGCCTGGGTGACGCGAGTTATGTTGGCAGGCTATTTCATAGAGTTTCACTCTCGTCCCCCGGACAGGTTTCGTCAGTCACGCACCCCGTCCGAGCCCAAGCTGGCTGCAGCACTGCTGCGGGAGGTAGACACTCTTCTGCAGCAGGGTGTGGTGGTCCCGGTTCCGCCAGAGGACCGGGGAAGGGGGTTTTACTCCAACCTTTTTGTGGTCACCAAAAAGGAGGACAAGTTTCGCCCCATTCTGGATCTCAAAGATTTGAATCTGCATGTCCGGACCCGGAAATTCCGCATGGAGTCTCTCCGCTCTGTCGTAGCGGCCCTGTCGCAGTACGATTTCTTGGTGTCGATCGACATCCGCGACACCTATTTGCATGTCCCTATCGGCAGAGCTCACCAGCGTTTCCTGCGTTTCGCCATAGGTCAGGCCCATTACCAGTTTGTGGCCCTACCATTCGGGTTGGCCTCGGCACCCAGGGTTTTTACAAAGATTCTGGCGCCACTCATGGCGCTTCTTCGAAAACAAGGAGTTATGATTCTACCCAACCTGGACGACCTGTTGATTGTGTCGCCCACAGCGGAGGAGGCGATGACTGCTCGCGATCTCTCCCTCCAGCACCTGGAGGACTTCGGGTGGCTGGTCAATTGGAAGAAGTCGTCATTAAAACCGACGCAGTCAATCCTGTTCTTGGGGATGCATTTCGACACAGTACGGGCAGTGGTGTCCCTGCCTCCGGACAAACAAACGAACCTTCGTCGCCATGTCCAGGCTATGAGGTCGGCGATGGCAATGTCCCTTCGGGAATGCATGCGCCTTCTGGGTCTGATGGTGGCGACAATGGAAGCCGTACCGTTTGCACAATTTCATTCCCGGGATCTCCAAAATCTTATTCTGACCAGTTGGGATCGATCGCCGACTTCACTGGATCGCTCGGTCTTTATCTCCCGCAGGGTGCGAGAGTCTCTTGGATGGTGGTTACGTCCGGAAACTCTATCCCTGGGGAAATCCTTTCTTCTCCCAAGGTGGTCGGTGATTTCCACCGATGCCAGCCTGACTGGCTGGGGGGGGGTTTGGAACGACCTCTGGGTTCAGGGGGTCTGGTCGTCAGAGGAGTCGTCTCTACCGATCAACATGAGTTGAGAGCAATTTTTCTCTGCCTCCGACATTGGACGGTCCTTTTGAGCGGTCTGCCGGTCCGGATTCAGTCGGACAATGCGACGGCTGTCGCGTATATCAACCATCAGGGCGGGACGAGGAGTTCCAGACTCATGATGGAGGTCTCTCGGATCCTGGTTTGGGCCGAGTCCAGGGTTCCAGCCATCTCCGCGATTCATATCCCAGGTGTGCTGAATATCTCGGCGGACTTCCTCAGTCGCAAGCAGGTGGATCCCGGAGAATGGAGTCTTCATCCGGAAGTGTTTGCACTGCTGTGCTCCCGGTGGGGGACTCCTCAGGTGGATTTGATGGCATCCAGGCTGAACGCCAGGGTTCCGACATTCATGTCCAGGTACAGGGACCCGGAGGCTGTGGCGGTAGATGCTCTAGTGGCCCCGTGGGACCAGTTCGAGCTGATCTATGTGTTTCCGCCAGTATCCTTACTTCCTTTGGTGATTTGGCGGATCAAACTGGAAAGAGTATCAGCAATTTTGGTAGCGCCGGATTGGCCACGGAGGACGTGGTGTTCGACGCTGGTGTCGCCTCCGTTTCCACTGCCTCTTCGCCCGGACCTGTTAATCCAAGAGCCCATTCGTCATCCGGACCTGAAGTCACTTTGTTTGACGGCGTGGCACTTGAGACCGAGATCTTGAACCGTCGTGGTTTTTCGTCCGAGGTTATTTCTGCCAGAGGTCCAGCCACGACTAGGATTTATCACAGAACTTGGGAGTCTTTTTATTCTTGGTGTTCTGGATCGTCAAGGAACCCGAGGGTTTTTTCCATCCCCAACTTCTTGGCTTTTCTGCAATATGGTTTGGCCAAGGGTCTAGCAGTTGGTACCTTACGAGGTCAGGTATCTGCACTATCCGCGCTTTTTCGAAGGGCTATTGCTTCACGTAGGGACGTGCGTTCTTTTTTTCATGGGGTTGCTCGTCAGTTTCCGCCTCGGGAGGCGGTTGTGGCTCCTTGGCGGCTTAATCTATTCCTGGAAGCTCTTCAGCATGAGCCTTTTGAGCGTATGGATTCAGCTACGCTTTACTTGCTTTCTTGGAAGGTGGCCTTCCTGGTAGCGGTCACCTCTTTGAGAAGGGTTTCGGAGTTGGCGGCACTGTCTTGCTCGCCACCTTTTCTGGAATTTCTTCCGGATCGTGTGGTGCTTCGTACCCGTGGAGATTTTTTACCTAAAGTGGTGTCGCATTTCCACGTCAATCAGGACATCGTGTTACCTTCTCTCTGTCTGAAGCCGAAGAGTCCAAAGGAGTGGGCCTTGCACTCGTTGGATTTGGTGCGGGCATTGAAGTTCTATCTTACAATCATGCAAGGTTTTCGGAAATTGGACTCTCTTTTTGTGATTCCTGCTGGTCGTCGACGTGGTCAGCGTGCTTCCAAGGACACTATAGCTCGGTGGATACGTTCGGCTATCCTGGAAGCGTACCGGCTCAAGGGCGAGCCTTGTCCGGTTAAAGTTCGAGCTCATTCCACGAGGGCTGTTGGTTCGTCATGGGCTTTTCGTCAGGGGACCTCGGCAGCGCAGCTCTGCCGGGCGGCTACCTGGCGCTCCGTTCACACCTTTACTAAATTTTATAAAGTGGACGTGAGTGCTTCCGCCGATGCGGCCTTGGGACGCAGGGTCCTGCAGGCGGCGGTGGTTTAAGTTACCTCTTTATTTTATTTTATTTTTTATTCGGCGCTGGTTGCGCACTTACCTAAGTTGTTGGGGTGTTGGAGATTCTGCCACTATTTCCCACCCTAGAATTTTGGACTGCTTTGGGACGTCCCACTAGTAATGGATCTGTGTCTCCCTTCCTTCCCTTCTGCTGCTGAAAGACGGATTTTGGTAAGAACTTACCTGTAAAATCCTTTTCAGCGAAGGAAGGAAGGGAGACACAGCACCCTCCCATGGCAGAAGTATTTTTTTGTTTCTAGATGCGGCGCGACCCTTTCCTGATGGCGGTCATCTGGTCTGGGGTTGGCGCACTAGGGCTCTTTTCCAGCATCGCCAGCTCATCGCAGTTGTCAGGTCCAGTGAGTTGTACCTAGGACTGTGTGTTTTTTTGCTGTTATTTGCATAACCTGTTTTCTCACATTTCTGAATTTTTCAGAATGGGTTGTACTGTTCTGCTGGTGTTGTCTGCTCTTCCTTAGCTTGTGTACGGACTGGAGAACATGGGAGTAGGAGGAGCTTAAGTTGGAGGGGCCGGTCGTCACTTTTTTATAAATCTGAGGTGAACTATCCCTGTGGGGCTCCGCCAACCCATTAGTAATGGATCTGTGTCTCCCTTCCTTCCTTCCTTCCGTCTTTCCCGGCTCCCCCATATTCAGGAATGCTCGCTCCTGTTTTCTCTATGACAGAGTCGCTGCCAGAATCTTATGGCAGCTGCTAATTTCACGGTCAGAAAGTAAGGATCGGGTGATTAAATTCCAACCGGCCGATTTTTATGTCCCCCAACATAATCTGTCATGAGGCCCCCATACACAGTAGATGGTAGACCAATCCCATTGAAATCACCCGATCCTGATCCACTGCTTTGGAATTGGGTTACATGACCTTGTCACTCATCGTCCGGTCCCATTAGTGCAACCTGGGCAGCTGCACAGGGGCACCAGCGGTAAGGGGGCTCACTTATACCTCCAATGCAAGATGATCTGATGTAGAAAAAAAATGGTTGAAACATCTGTGAGTGATTTATCGCTAGTTTAGTTGTAGATTATGGAGACATTTTTTTTTAGATGAATGAATCAATTTGCAGGAGACTGATCCAATGGCCAGGTGTCATGGGTGCGTCAGATGTGACAGTCGCCCTGCAGTTGGTTGCAGGAGATCCCTTCGTTTGGCATTACAGACATCTTCTTAGCGGTCTCACTGTAGGACCCAGCGGCTACCTCCCTCCTGCTCTAATTGACAATCAGGCCTGGGTGTTTAAATACTTCCTGGTTGCTACACAGAGGTGCCAGTGATATTCACATGACCCCTTGTGAAGGCTTGGAGCAAGTACAGTTCTTACTTCCTCTCTGGTGCTAAGAGGATGTGTGTGCCATCTCTCTGAAGTCGACTCAAGCTAAGCTACTTCCCCCGTGTCTGTCTCCCCTTGCTGTCTTTAGTTGTCAGTGGGGATCGACTAGTGCTCACCCCCCCCCCCTTCCCTATCCAGGGCCAAACGCTAAGGAAATACAGGGATAGGTTCCTGTACGGCAATTGGTGAGGAACCAATATAGAGTCGGTAGGGGAGACAGGGTGATTGCAGATCAGCCTAGGAGGTCTCCATTTCCCCCTTTCCCTAGTGTCGGTGCTCCCTTCCCCTCATCCCTTTGTGTCGCACTTTGTCTTTCCTACACTGTGTGTGACATCAGGTCAGTAGTGGGCACTGAATGAGACCCCTGAGAGCCACCTTATTTCTTCCTGCCCCCCGGCTCTTCTTCAGATTAGCCGGCCTGGCATGAAGTTATGGTTGCAGCATGATGTACACCAGGCCATATAATCAGAAGAGGAGCCGGGGATGCCGGCAGCTAAGAGGCGGCTCTCAGGGGTCCCGTCCAGCGGCCACAGAATACTGATCTGGGTCCTGAAAATGTATTCTCCCACCTCTAATTGGATCCACTGTAAACAGACTGATGGAATATTTTACCTTCCTTTTGCTCAGGATTTCCTTGAATGCGCACAGGAGAGCTGTGCTGGACACAACATCCAGCCCGAGAAGGTCTTCCTGGAGGACATGATCCAGACGTATGAGATGATGATTGTCAGACACGGGTAAGCTGGAACTACAGAAGTCCATGGGACGGGGGATTTATTCTTCGCGGTTTCCATTTTATACAATGGACCATGCTGCGTTTTGTTTATCCCGTGCAGTTTTATGTTGGTTGGAGAGCCGTTCTCTGGAAAAACGAAGGTCCTCCACGTCCTCGCTGATACGCTGTCTCTTATGAATGAGCGAGGGTGCGAAGAAGAAAAAGTGATTTACCGGACAGTGAACCCTAAAGCCATCACCATGGGGCAGCTGTTCGGGCAGTTTGATCCAGTGTCACATGAGGTTCGTCTATGATTGGAATTATTGTTTATAATACTAATATCTTTGCTGAAAATGGGAAAATCTCCCCTTTTATGGCTTATGGACATGGTAGATGGGGTTCCTTCAGAGACATAGATCCCAGCCATACATTGCCGGGCAATCATTTTATTATTGCTTACCCCCTGTTTGCACAAAAATTGGAAACTGTTTTATTTTCCCCATCAGACATGGAAGCAACAAATTGTATTATTTATGCCAGAAATTAGCATAAATTTGCATACTTCCAGCCACATTCTGAATAGACTGTGTCTAGCCTCACTCAATACACTTGCTTTGAGTGAGGTCATGCACTTCTAGTTGGCATGTGACCGCGTATATGCAAATCACTTACTTGCGGTCTCTCCCGGTGCCGCCACGTTCACTTCAATAGGGGCCACGTGTAGTCAATACATGTGCATCATCAATATCATAATCCCAGGCATTCCCTTTAATAATCCTTTCAATTGTGGGATTGTATTGGATTTTATGGGAAGAGCAATTTTATTGATGCCTCTCTTCATTTGCAGTGGACCGATGGGATAGTCGCTAATACTTTCCGGGAGTTTGCGTTATCTGAGACCCCGGAAAGAAAATGGGTTATCTTTGATGGACCTATTGATACGATAGCGATAGAAAGTATGAACACCGTCCTAGATGATAATAAAAAGGTAACTCTCTATTTTACTTTGTGAAAACTTTTTTTTTTTTATTTATATCCTTTTCTGTTTTCATCACCATGTAGCATAACAAAAAGTGATACAAAAAGTTATCCTCCATGTATATCTACAGCCATGATGGAGAATAGAAAACATTAGATTTTATGGCATCTTTATATATCTTTAATTAGCAGTAAATTGCAAAAACTGTTTGTATTTCCTAACACTATCCGACAATATCCATTCATGAAGATGGAAATAAGCCTTTAGTAGAGGACTTATGTATTGTATGTGGAGAGAGACGCTTTAAAAGATATTCATTGCAGGATCATCTTCCAATTATAAATCAGCTACTAGATTTTTGCACTTTTTTCAGATATTAATTTGTGCACATAATGATTGTACTTTCTCCACTAAAGCTTACAATGATCCTTTATGAGGTTACTGATCAGACTCCGTGGATTAAGTTATTATTCATTTGTTCAACATTTAATATTGTTTTAAATATGTCCTGTTATTTTTAGCGTTGCTTGATGAGTGGGGAGATCATTCAGATGTCACCTCAGATGAGTCTGATTTTTGAAACAATGGACCTTTCCCAGGCGTCGGTAGGTTTTCACTCATCCTATAAGAGAGGAGTTCCCATATACTTGTACATCGGGGGATCTAATGCTAACTAATCAGATTTAGTTATAGGGTTGACTTTTAGAGGTATTCTCATCTTTTAAAGCATATCCACAAAATGGCCATAATTGTCTGATAGATGAGGGTCTCTCCTCTGGCACCCACCCTAACTTTTCTCGAATATGAGGCCCCATCTTGTGCCGCTGTGAAAGGAGAGTTTGGCAGCACGAGCAACTCTTCCATTCACCGATTTGGAAGTCCTACATACACAGTCATCAGGGGTGTAATGATCGCGGTTGCAGAGGTCGCGACTGGGCCTGTGCAGGTGAGGGGCCCGCCGACATCAGCGCAAACTTCAACTGCATGTGCACCCCCGAACGCACATTCAGACGAAGTGTATTGAGGCGCAGAGACCTGTTGGGTCTGTGCACGACAATGCACGCTGCCGGCTAATCAGAAGCCAGCAGCTGATGTCGGCGTGCACGTGACTGAGGGTGCATGACAGTGACATCATATGCTCCCGAAGCTTGCACTCTGAAGTCAGATGCTGGCTTCAGAAGAGGATGGCGCACAGCGGGGGAGCGGAGGAAAAGAGAGCAGAATCATTTATTTTTTTCCTATGCATTAAAGTACAACGGCAGAATGGGGGACATATACCAGGATGGGGGATATATATACTAGGATGGGGATATATATATATACCAGGATGGGGAATATATATACTAGGATGGGGGATATATATACCAGGATGGGGGATATATATACTAGGATGGGGGATATATATACCAGAATGGGGGAAAAATATACCAGGATGGGGGATATATGTATCAAGGTGGGGCCCAGGATAAGGGACATATATACCAGGATGGGGGATATATATATCAAGGTGGGGCCCAGGATAAGGGACATGTACACTAGGATGGGGGATATATATACCAGGATGGGGCCAGAACAGGGGACATATATACCAGGAAGGAGCCCAATATGGGGGATATTACTACATAATGGGGTAGGAGGTGCAACACGTATGTCCTTATAGGATTTAGAACACTATAAGGGCCCATACATCTGACCAACATGCAGGGGGTCCAAATGTTGCAATGGGGGCCCATCGGACTCTAGTTACGCTACTGACAGTCATCTCTACATTCACTTTAGTCGCTATAATTAAAGGGATTGTCAGTCCCTTTCATTCTGGTGCTACTACAACAATCATCTAAATGGTGAGGATCCAGTTCCTGACACCAGCACTGAATGTAGGGAAAATGTAATGTTACATAGCTTCTACTCAAATAAATGGATGTCTATGTAATCTATGGATGATGGAAACGTCAGGACACTTGGAAACGACTTTGTAGACTGTTTTTCATCCACCCAGCGAGATAATTAGATAACTGGATGGGCTTGTGTCTTAGGGCAACCCTACTTAGTATATCTCTCTCTCCAGCCCGCCACTGTTAGCCGCTGCGGTATGATTTATCTGGAACCCCAACAACTGGGCTGGGCGCCCCTGGTGAGGTCCTGGCTCAGCACCCTTCCCGATGCACTGAAGACTAAGGACCACCTCGCTCTTCTAGAGGAACTCTTTAAGTGGCTCGTCCAACCTTCCCTTCGATTCCTCCGAAAGCAGTGCAAGGTGGGCGCCATGTGTCCTCTCAATTGTAGGAGCATTGCGCAAGTTTGTAGTCTAGATTTACCCTCAGTGTCCTAATGTCTTTCCTCATAGGATCTGGTGACAACCAGCAATGGCAATGTGGTAATATCACTCACACCATTATTGGAGATGCTGATTTTTGATGTGGTGAGAGAGGATCCGAATAATAAGAACATTCGTATCTGGATCCTGGTAAGTGGAAGATCTGCCGATCCCATACACAGTGTGGCTGATCCATCTGCAGGTATAGACAGTGCTTTCCTATGCTCCTGGAAAACGGGGAAATAATTCCAAGTGGAGAGAAATTGTGAAAATATCACAATTCTGACATTATTTTTTGGGAATTGTTTTTACGGTGTACATTGTGTGGTAAAATTACTTAGCAATATGATTCACTCCTCAGTACGATTACACCGATACCAAACATGTCCAGTTTTTTTATTAGATTGGTAGTGAAAAAAAAAAATTAGAGGTTTGGGAAAAAACATTTTTTTGGGTTGTGTCACCATTTTCCGAGACCCGTGACGTTTTCATTTTTTAGTCGATGGAGCTGTTTGAGAGCTTATTTTTTGTGGTACGAGACAATGTTTTTGTTGATACCATATTGCGATAGATATTACATTTTTATCGCTTCTTACAGCATTTTTTGTGATACTGCATCAACCAGAAAAACATAATTTTGTCGTTCTTGATTTTTTTTCTCGTTACGCCGTTTACTGATCGGGTTAATTATTTTTATATTTTGATAGATTGGACTTTTCTGAATGCGGCGATACCACATATGTGTATTTTTTGTAAAACGTATTTTCTCTGTTTTTACTGGGGGAAAAAACCCATTTCAAGTTTTATGGGTTTTTTTTTTGTTTTTTTTCATACTTTTTAAAACATTTTTTGTAACTTTTCTCTGTATTTATTAGCCCCCTTAGGGAACTTAAAGCTGCGATCGTCTGATCGCTTGTGCTATATACAGCAATGCTACACCATTGCTGCATATAGCAAAAATCACGGTCTCCTTTGAAGCTCGACCACGTCATCCGCGATTGTTAGAGGCAGGTTCCTGACGTCTGCTGAGAATTGCATGTCAATAGCACCTTTAGAAATATATTTACTTAGAAAATTGGTGACGTGTTCAATACTTATTTCGCCCGCTGTATATTGTATCCCTTTTCTTCTCTTTTAGGCCAGTTTTGCTTTCTCCCTGGTTTGGTCCATTGGCGGCTGTTGTGACACCGACAGCCGAGTGAAGTTTGATGTTTTTTTTCAAAGAAATTGTCACAGGAAAGATCGATCAGAGCCCTTTCCTGTCCTCCGTGGGGAAATGGGAATGTCCTTTGGACGATAAAGGCCTGGTCTATGACTACATGTACGAGGTAAAGGGATTTCTTCATGGAAATCAAGCCTAATGCTCAGCAACTTATAACTTTGGCCTTTGGGTTATTATCTTAGGTCTCTTAGGACATGTTCACACTGTGTTTATGCCGTATATCTATGACTCTGCCAGAGGTTCTGATTGAATCCCCGAAAAACTGAATTCAGAAGGAGACATGGAGTCCAATGACCTAAGTGGATTCCGTCAGATCCTCTGGCAAAGTAATAGACATGCTGCATAAACGCAGTGTGAACAGGACCTAAATGTCAAACTTATGTAATGTGTCAGTGCTCTCTTATCCTTACATCAAATGTGTCCGAATATGGTTTATCAAAGTTGTAACTACTTTTTTTTTATTTGAAGTTAAAAGGCCGAGGGCGCTGGGTTCACTGGAATGAGTTTATTAAAGGCACAGCCACGTGGGACAAAAGCACCAAAATCCAAGATATCATTGTGCCAACTATGGATACTGTCAGATACACCTTCCTCATGGATATGTGCATCAAAAACACCAAGTAAGAGTAACAAAATGACTCTTATTAGGAAACCTTGTTGACAATTATCCATTTTGCCATCACAATTACTTATTGTATGGGAAAACCATTCGGATAGTGGAGTCGAATTAGGAAACCCTATTGGTCTATACACAGAAAACTGGCCGCCATTCACACCTGTCTGTTTTATGTCTGTACTAAATACAGTTTGTATAAATGAAAATAGTTTGCTAGTTACTTAAGGACGGGAAACACATATCACGATGGACGGACGGGCCGCGGGACCCCTGACCTGAAATTGACAGCCTCATAGACATCCATGAGGCTGGCGAGTTTGGGTCCGGAGATCTTGGTCCGTACATGGATGGTGTTTATCGGACGTCTGAATTCGGGCCTAAATTAGTAGTTTTATTCTCAACACTGTAAAATGTTTGATTTTATGGTTGTCCTACAAACTACTTTCCTTTTTTAGCAGACCACTCTTATTTGTGGGACTGACGGGGACAGAGAAATCTATTTACGTCAAAGACAAACTGATGAACAATCTGGACAAAAAAAAATTCTTTCCCTTCTTCATCAACTTTTCTGCTCGCACCAGTGCCAATCAGATTCAGGTTTGTCTTCTTTTTATCACCCTGCCTTCTGACAAATGAAAGAGGTTGCTTCATTACGATATATAGATGTCATTGGGGGGGATACGCCACTTAGGACCCTCTGCTATTAGCCAGAGAGGAGACCCACAAACAACAGAGGTCTCTCTCGCAGACCCTGAAGATCTGTGTATTAGATGGTCAGACATACATTTAAATGGGTTGATGGACCCATGTGTGTCTTAAAACAAAAAAAATACCCTGTCGCTTCTCCACGCTGCCGCCTGTGTCCCCATCGGTCTCTTCACTTCCTTTTCGACCAGGAGATGTCAATGAAGCCAACCAGTGTCAGATGATCGCCTGCAGTGGTGACTTTCTTTCTGAGCCAGAAAAGAGAGCTAGAAGACTAGTTCTTCTAGGTCGAATGAAACATCAATTCTGAAGCCAATCAATAGCCGCTGATTTGGCTGCAGCGGTCATGTGATGTTTTCTACCTGAAAATGAGACACCGCAGTAGTGGTCAACCTATTGAATCTTCCGACACATAGTTTGCATCTTATTCTAGAATATCATCATGGACAGACTGGACAAAAGACGGAAAGGCGTGTACGACCTCAGATGGGGAAGAAATGCGTCATATTTGTGGATGATATGAACATGCCGGCATTAGAAAAATATGGAGCACAGCCACCTATCGAGCTCCTGCAGCAGTTATTAGACCACGGGAATTGGTAATATTCGCAAAAAAAATTAGTTTTTTATTTGTAAGTTTTCTTTTATCTTTTCCACTATACGTATATATGCAGCGTGTGTATGTATGTATATATATATACAGTACAGACCAAAAGTTTGGACACCCCTTCTCATTTAAAGATTTTTCTGTATTTTCATGACTATGAAAATTGTACATTCACACTGAAGGCATCAAAACTATGAATTAACACATGTGGAATTATATACTTATCAAAAAAGTGTGAAACAACTGAAAATATGTCTTATATTCTAGGTTCTTCAAAGTAGCCACCTTTTGCTTTGATGACTGCTTTGCACACTCTTGGCATTCTCTTGATGAGCTTCAAGAGGTAGTCACCGGAAATGGTTTTCACTTCACAGGTGTGCCCTGTCAGGTTTAATAAGTGGGATTTCTTGCCTTATAAAAGGGGTTGGGACCATCAGTTGTGTTGTGCAGAAGTCTGGTGGATACACAGCTGATAGTCCTACTGAATAGACTGTTAGAATTTGTATTATGGCAAGAAAAAAGCAGCTAAGTAAAGAAAAACGAGTGGCCATCATTACTTTAAGAAATGAAGGTCAGTCAGTGCGAAAGATTGGGCAAACTTTGAAAGTGTCCCCAAGTGCAGTTGCAAAAACCATCAAGCGCTACAAAGAAACTGGCTCACGAGGACTGCCCCAGGAAAGGAAGACCAAGAGTCAACTCTGCTTCTGAGGATAAGTTTATCCGAGTCACCAGCCTCAGAAATCGCAGGTTAACAGCAGCTCAGATTAGAGACCAGGTCAATGCCACACTGTCACGCTGTCAGAGCGTACAGGGGGGTCAGGGGCCTGAGCTGACCCTAGACGGGGGCCCTGACTAATCCCTCAACCTGGAGGTAGTGTTAATGGTACAGAGGTCCAGGCCGCCAGCGTAACCATAAACTTCTGAATATCCCTGAACCTAAGTAATCTAGTCCTGAGAAGGACCCCGATCACAACAATGGGAAACAGGATAGAAAATGCCCAAAACACAGTACTAGACAAACGAGACAGTACAAGGGGAAAACCAAAAACCACCTTGCATACAAAAACTAACACCACAATTACAGAGGGAACAACAACAGGTTAGGAGATAAATGATAAAGGGAGGAAGGGAACAAACCACACCGCATACTCCTCTGAACTCCACCAAACAACGATCCACTCTGAAGGTCTGCAAGAAATGCTTTCACCGACAACTTCCCTAACAGACCAGCAGGTATTTGAAGGAATCCCAATACTGCAGCATTAACTGCAGCTGGGCGAGGCTGAGCCTCGTCAAGCACAGAGAGAGAGAATTAACTCCCTCACAACAACAAAAAACAAAGCACCAAAAACTCAGCTGCGAGAAGTCAGGCTGTGTAGTCGCGACGATCTTCGTGGCGACACACCCATGACACACACAGAGTTCTAGCAGCAGACACATCTCTACAACAACTGTTAAGAGGAGACTTTGTGCAGCAGGCCTTCATGGTAAAATAGCTGCTAGGAAACCACTGCTAAGGACAGGCAATAAGCAGAAGAGACTTGTTTGGGCTAAAGAACACAAGGAATGGACATTAGACCAGTTGAAATCTGTGCTTTGGTCTGATGAGTCCAAATTTGAGATCTTTGGTTCCAACCACCGTGTCTTTGTGTGACCCAGAAAAGGTGAACGGATGGACTCTACATGCCTGGTTCCCACTGTGAAGCATGGAGGAGGAGGTGTGATGGTGTGGGGGTGCTTTGCTGGTGACACAGTTGGGGATTTATTCAAAATTGAAGGCATACTGATCCAGCATGGCTACCACAGCATCTTGCAGCGGCATGCTATTCCATCCGGTTTGCGTTTAGTTGGACCATCATTTATTTTTCAACAGGACAATGACCCCAAACACACCTCCAGGCTGTGTAAGGGCTATTGGACTAAGAGGAAGAGTCATGGGGTGCTATGCCAGATGACCTGGCCTCCACAGTCACCAGACCTGAACCCAATCGAGATGGTTTGGGGTGAGCTGGACCGCAGAGTGAAGGTAAAAGGGCCAACAAGTGCTAAGCATCTCTGGGAACTCCTTCAAGATTGTTGGAAGACCATTTCCGGTGACTACCTCTTGAAGCTCATCAAGAGAATGCCAAGAGTGTGCAAAGCAGTCATCAAACCAAAAGGTGGCTACTCTGAAGAACCTAGAATATAAGACATATTTTCAGTTGTTTCACACTTTTTTTGTTAAGTATATAATTCCACATGTGTTAATTCATAGTTTTGATGCTTTCAGTGTGAATGTACAATTTTCAAAGTCATGAAAATCCAGAAAAATCTTTAAATGAGAAGGTGTGTCCAAACTTTTTTCTGTACTGTATATACACACACATATATATACTGTATATATACACACACATATATATATATATATATATATATATACACACACACATATATATATATATATATATATATTGTATATATACACAACACATATATATATTGTGTATATATACACACACACACATATATATATATACTGTATATAGACACACACACATATATACTGTATATAGACACACACACATATATACTGTATATACACACACACATATACAGTATATACTGTATATAGACACACACACATATATATATTGTATATAGACACACACATATATATATATATATATATATATATATATATATATATATACTGTATATACACACACATATATATATATACTGTATATATACACACACACAAATATATAGCAACAGGGCCCCGCTGCGTCCTCTGTGTCTCTGTACAGATATAAGTGTAACACGTACTGGATCCAGCACAGGTGACAGTCTGCCATAGAGCTGACGTGCAGTACATACACTGTGTTATGGGGGCGCTCACCTGTGCGGACCCCGCTCTCCGGCCGCTACTTCTTTGCTCATATAAGGTCTCATTCTGCCATTAAACAATTCGGTTGTCATGGCAGCGGGGGTGGGGCGTTGGTAGGGGGCGTGTCTGGTATAGGGCAGATTGGGGCGGGGCTGTCATGCAGTGCTTGTCTCATCCCTGTAATTTCCTGCTGATGCCACCTGGTGGACAGCATTGGTCAGTACACGCTGAGAATGCTACATTTGCATTGTACTGTGGGAGCTGCTGGTACTACTGGTGCTTCCTGACTGCTGTCCCTATGAGGTATGCAGTATGTCACATGGTGGGGGAGGAACATTTTATATATGTATATGCACTGCTCAAAAAATAAAGGGAACTGTGCGGCCCTCCAAACAAATGCCACCCCACACCATTACTGACCCACTACCAAACCGGTCATGCTGAGGGATGTTGCAGGCAGCAGATCGCTCTCCACGGCGTCTCCAGACTCTGTCACGTCTGTTACATGTGCTCAGTGTGAACCTGCTTTCATCTGTGAAGAGCACAGGGCGCCAGTGGCGACTTTGCCAATCCTGGTGTTCTGTGGCATTTCTTTGGATGGCCGCACAGCCCTCCTTGTGCTCGGCAGAGGTAGCCTGACTGCCATTAGGTACCGAGATGAGATCCTCAGACTGGCGACTTTGCCAATCCTGGTGTTCTGTGGCATTTCTTTGGATGGCCGCACAGCCCTCCTTGTGCTCGGCAGAGGTAGCCTGACTGCCATTAGGTACCGAGATGAGATCCTCAGACCCCTTGTGAGACCATATGCTGGTGCAGTTGGCCCTAGGTTCCTCCTAATGCCGGACAATGCCAGACCTCATGTGGCTGGAGTGTGTCAGCAGTTTCTGCAAGATGAAGGCATTGAAGCTATGGACTGGCCCGCCCGTTCCCCAGACCTGAATCCGGGACACATCTGGGACATCATGTCTCGCTCCATCCATAAAACGGACAAACAACACAAATATTGGTTCTATCTTTTACACATTTGGGGTAGCCCTTAAGAGGGCCATTGGGTCAAAGAGAGAGAGAGAAGAGAGAGGGGAGGGAGAGAAGAGAGAGGGAAGGGAGAGATACCGGGAGATACCAAGAGAGGGAAAAAAGAGAGACCCAACCAGTGCAAGGCTAAGCCGGGCAGGCGGCAGCGGCTATTTATACCCACTGCTGATCTCTGATTGGTGGAAAATCTGGGTATGGCTGCTCTGATTGGTGGAAAAACTGGGTGTGGCTGCTCTGTGATTGGTCAGCATTATGACCTCACAGTGGCGATGACTCATACCTCCTGGGTGGTTGTTTTTAATGTATTTTTTGTTGTAACATTTTGTATGGCTGTTTGGTGCAGGGGGTGGGGTCGGGAGTATTTTAACCCCTGCACACCCCCATGACCATATGCCTCGACCCGTAGAAGCGTGATAGACACGCGAAACGGCCGTCGTCCGCAAAAGGCGCCGCTTCCCTGTATTTTTAATGGAAATGGAATAAAAGAAGATTTTATTAAATCGGTGTGCCACCTCGCTTTCTTCATGTATGAGTAGTATAATAATGATGATTTATCCTGGGGATGGGTTATCAATATCAGATCGGTGGGGCTCCGACACGCGGCACCGGCTCTACCCATCAGCTGATTGCAGCGCTCAAGTGTAAATAGTGTGAAGATTGAACATCACAGCTCCATTCACTGTACTGTGGGTCCTGCAGATCAGCTAATATTCATGTAATAGGAGCTGATCTGCAGCACCAGGGAGCGGCCACTACAGAGTGAACAGATCAGTGATTTTTCAGCTCCTCAACACTGTTTACATCTGACCTCGGCCGAAGCTGCAAACAGCTGATTAGTGGAGGTGCCGTGTGCCGGACCACCACAAATCTGATATTAATGAGCTAACCAGGGGATAAGCCATCAAAATGTTTGTCCTGGAAAATCCCTTTAAGGCCCACCTGCACATAATAAATATATATATATATATATATATATATATATATATATATATATATATATATATATATATATATATATAGCAAAGAGTGGGAAGGGGTTAATCACAGGCTCATAAAACGGACAAACAACACAAATATTGGTTCTATCTTTTACACATTTGGGGTAGCCCTTAAGAGGGCCGTTGGGTCAAAGAGAGAGAGAGAGAGAGGGGAGGGATAGATACCGGGAGATACCAAGAGAGAGAAAAAGAGAGAGACCCAACCAGTGCAAGGCTAAGCCGGGCAGGCGGCAGCAGCTATTTATACCCACTGCTGATCTCTGATTGGTGGAAAATCTGGGTGTGGCTGCTATTTATACCCACTGCTTATCTCTGATTGGTGGAAAATCTGGGGGTGCCTGCTCTGTGATTGGTGGAAAATCTGGGCATGGCTGCTCTGTGATTGGTCAGCATTATGACCTCACAGTGGCGATGACTCATACCTCCTGGGTGGTTCTTCTGGGCAATTCTGTTTTCTGATTGGTGGAAATTCTAATCAGCATTATGACCTCACAGTGGCCGTGACTCATGTTTCATGGACTGTTCTATCTGGGTGACCTGAAACATGCTGATCTCTGATTGGTTGAAATTCAAGTCATCTTCATGACATCACAATCGAGAAGAATGAATATCCAATTTACTTAATATAAATGACCAGCAATGCTGTTCTCTTAATGGTGGAAATTCAAGTCATCTTCATGACATCACAATCAGCATGTTATTACTGCCGATATGTCCAATTTTTTTCCTAAATTTCCTACGTTTGTCCTAATTTATTAGCACATATATACCACTCATTCCTACAATCAAAGGATCAGGAAACCCCTCTGAAATCAATATCCTACAATTTACCCCAACAGCAAAAAAACAACTATACACAAAATACCAAAAGGTATATCAGATTATTAATGAGCAAATAAAAGACACATAAAAATAATTTTTAGAAATGTGTAGAAAAAATGCTGTAAAGTAAGAACGCTTCAAAAATAGAAATGTTAATGATCTATTTAATCAATTAACAAAATACAAGTGAATGAACAAACGAAAAATCTAGATCCAATCAATATTTGGTGTGACCAACTTTTCACTTTAAAACAGCGTCAATTCTTCTAGGTACACCTGCGCAAAGTCAGGGATTTTGTAATAATGCAGTCAGGTGTCTGGTCATACACCATGGCAAGACTGAGCAAGAATACACAAGGAAGTTATACTACATCAGCAAGGTCTCTAAGGCACAAATTTCAAAGCAGATTGAGGGTTCAAGATGTGTCATTCAAGCACTAGTGAAGAAGCACAAGAAAATGTGCAAGGTTGAGGTCAATAGATGCAGTGGTCGGCCAAGGAAACTTAGTGCAGCAGATGTATGACACATTATGGTTACTTTCCTTCAAAAGCGGAAGATGTCCAGCAGTGCCATCAGCTCAGAACTGGCAGCAACCAGTGGGACTCAGCTTCACTCATCTACTGTTCAGAGAAGACTGGCCAGAAGTGGTCTTCATAGCAGAATTATGGTGAAAAAGCCATATCTTCCACATCAAAACAAGGCCAAGTGACGCTGAGTCACTGCATTAAAACAGAGAAAACGGGGAAGGAGGGGGGGGGGATTGGCAAGTTGTGCGCGGTTGAGCCAAAATATGAAAAATGTGGTTGTTACTGTAGGGAGTTTGTTCACTGAAGGGCTGGAGAGCAGAACAATAATGAGTGTCTGTGGTCAATAGTGATGCATAACCACGGTGAAGGGTCCTGTAAGTTTGGGGCTGCATTTCAGCAAATGGAGTTGGGAATTGGGTCAGACCTCATGCTATAACATTTTCCCCCATCATGGGCTCCTCTCTGGCATATTGTCCCTATTCTGGCATAATTTCCCTCATTCTGGTTTAAGACATCGCTGTTTCCTCCGCTGCACCTCCTGCATTCTTCAATATCCAGATCCATATTCCAGTTTGTCTTCTCTTCTGCACTACGTGAGTCCACAATCAACTGAGGAATACCTACGTCTGCTTACTATCCTTATTTCTGTTTGCATATTACTGTACCTAAGTAAACTTGGACTATCGTTAACGTTTACATACCCTAATAGTAATGAAGGCCGTGCCTTACAGATTAGGTTCTAAGAAGTGTTGTTTGGAATGAACTTACCTTCATAAACTGTTTGCTGTGATCTTTTGCACTTGAGTTTAAAATAGACTTTCACACTACTCTTGTCTCAGTCTCTGCTTTTTTCGCCATTGGACTTCAGGGTATCTACTAACATCGTAACAGGCAGTTCCTTTGAGCTCATGATTCTCATTTGGTCTGACATGCACTGTGAGCTGTGAGGTCTTATATAGACAGGTGTGTGCCTTTCCAAATCAAGTCCTATCAGTTTAATTAAACACAGCTGGACTCCAATGAAAGAGTAGAACCATCTCAAGGAGGATCACAAGGAAATGGACAGCATGTGACTTAAATATGAGCAAAGGGTCTGAATATTTATGACCATGTGATATTTCAGTTTTCCTTTTTTAATAAATTTGCAAAAATTTCTACATTTCTGTTTTTTTTCAGTCAAGATGGGGTGCAGAGTGTACTTTAGTGAGAAAAAAAAATGAACTTTTTAGAATTTACCAAATGGCTGCAATGAAACAAGGAGTGAAAAATGTAAAGGGGTCTGAATACTTTCCGTACCCACTGTATATAGTACTCAATGGGTGTGGCCTGCCTCTGATTGAGAAGTGCCTCTTCCGGCAGTCTGAATAAGGGTCTATCATTAGGGGTGTGACTAATTTGTTTTCACTTAGGGTGATATATGTCCCGCTTTTAATGAGATTTAATAACATTTGTATTTTAGGGTTTCTATTATAATTCTGGGATTTCCTAATTTGTTTATAGAATTTTTGAATTGCATAACACATAGGATGAGGATAATAGGTTTAGTATATGAGATAGGAAATAGTTATTGATAGAACTAGTGCAGTGGATGGGCACTAGTGTTAATAAAAAGAGGGGCATTTCCTGATAGTGTGCGCCATGTCCCATGATTTGGGAATCTTACAGACCATATTGCACTATCATTAAGTTGCTGTTTTGTTGCTATGCAGTTAGGTTTTCCTTTCTTATAAGTTTGTCCTTTGTCTCTCCCTGTCTCTCTCAGATGTAGCTGTGATGTCAGTAACCCCTCCCTTCTTCTCCATTCTTCTTCCTCATTCACCATTTTCAGCCATGTTAGAAGCTTATGTGCTTCCAGCCCGTTTCTAAAAAAGTCTTTTTACCTGCTGTACATTTGCACATCATCGAGTATTCTGCTAGAAAATAAATCTTCTTCTGAATCTTCAACAATGTGCTTCTTGCAGTCGAGTTAAACTATCTGAAGACATCACTATGTGTGAGTACGGTAAAGAGACAGCCTAGAAACGGTGTCTCACAGCGCCCTATGCTTGCAGCTTAGTCATGGAGTCAGAATAGTGTGAGTTCAGTGAGAGTTAGTGAAGTGCATAGTGAAGGTGAAGTTCAGGTGCGGTGGGCTGCTAGGGGCAGCATGTGTCACTTGTTCCAGGCAGTGGGAGGCATTACTGGGATCCAGAGCAATCGCTCCAGTCACGTCCAGAGCCTAAGGTCTGGTATAGGAGCTGCCGGACACTTTGTGTACTCTGAAGTACAAAGGAAGATGGACAGGGACCTGCATAGATGGAAGTTGAAGGCCAGTCCCGGGTGCACTGCAGAGGTGGACGAGAAATACAGGATGAGCTAGCAACAGGGCTGAAGAGGAGTTATGCTAAGAAGGAGGATAATGTGAATTGCTGTGCCTTATCCTGTCTGTACCCACCTGATGAACTAGAACTGTCAAGTATATGTTTGACTGTTACAAAGAACTTTGTGTCCCCTAAATTGTGTGCGGCGGCTTCTGAGGAAAGAAGCCTGAAGGCAGTGGAGGCCTGCGGCCTACAAGAGAATGTGCTGCACCCCACACCCTAGACCACACTGGGACTGGGACACCCATTGTCTGTAAAGTGCCAGAGCGAAATCAGACAGACGTTCAGTCACGACTACCGCTCTGTGCCACTTTACAAGATGAGTGATAAGGGAACTTCTCGATCAGAAGAGAAGAGGAAATAATGGTCGCTGCCCAAACTGTGACAAGAACAGGACCACAATGTGTGTCACCCTGGCCTGGATGCCACAAATGTATAATAAAGCTGTGTCTGAGAGCAAAGGGGAGGTCCTCTAGTCAAGGGCCATTAGCATGCAATACCTCCTGTCACAGGCCAGTAGGGGGAGCAGGCTGCCCCTATAAAAGCTGGAACTGGGGGCAGGGTTAGAGAGAACTGGACAACCTGTCTCTGGATTGAGAGGTGTCCCAGAGCCGGGACAGACAGTTGTGTTGCAGCCTAAGAGGACGTGTGGCAGTAGGAGAGCCACGAGCCAGCGACAAAAGGCGAAGTGAGTCTGTCCTGGCAGATAAAGAAACTAATCTTCCAGACTTTGGTGTCTGAGGCTGTGAGGATTCCACATCCTACAGCAGATAACCAGTCCGCAGGGGACTGTATGTTCCTTGGCCTAAGAAGCCCGGAGGCTCCGCCATAGCAGAAGGGACCAACAGAGCCGTACCAGGCCGGGAGTAGCAAGGGACCCAAGTTGCAAGCCATACGGGCGAGAGGACACGGTGAGCTCAGGAACGTGGGCTGTTACATTACCAGAAGGGAAATAGCCAGAAGGAGCACAGAGAGCACGGTAGGCCGACACCCTCATCTTGACCAGGGCCAGCTTCCCACTTGCTCTCAGACATCCAGGCCCCCTCCTAGCCGGGCCTGTTTCTGGGTCGTTTTACCTGTTCTAATAAAGACCCTGAACTGTTTAAGAGGCCTCCGTTTCCTGGCTAACGCGGTTGGAATCATCCCCTCCATCATCCATCATACACTGCCCTGGGGCCCTACTCTTCCCGTGGGGAGTTGTACTATTCGGAGCTGCACATTTACATCTGCCCCAGAGGTCTGCACTGCAGCGGCGGTTAGCACTGACCGCAATCCACGGGTGGCGTAGTCGGACATTACTTAAAACTTATAAAGGACTGCCACTGGCCTGACCACCCTAAGCCACGGACCGGGTTGCCACCACTACCCCCATCGTCTCCCTATTGCCCGGCTCCGAGTGTCCCACGGCCCAGGGGGTGAGTCAGCTTTGGCGTAGTCGGCAGGATTGTAACCAACCCGCCACAAACGGGTATTGCGTGCCTGAAAAAGACTGTACACGTACCTGAAGAAGAGTTTTTCCACCACCCGGAGCCGTTTCCCGCCATTTTCAACCGTCTCCCGCCATCTTCCGTCGGTTCCCGCCATCTTCAGCCGTTTTCCCGCCAACGGATGCCATCTTCAGGACGCTGCGCGGGAAGAGGAGGGGCGTGGACGTCCAAACCGCGCGAGACCCGAATCTCCGCCCCACGCACCGACGCTGCGTAAGGTCCTGGAAGGGAGAGAGAGCGACGCTGACGTCATCAGGACGCGACGCAGGTCCTCGTCCGGAGCAGCACCAGCGGAGTCGCGGCCTACAGAAGAGGATCGTCAGAAGGTAGACCACGCTTAACTAGGGGGGAGGAAGATGTCGGACACTGAGGCGCCCACTACCACCAGCACAGCTGCAGCAGCGGTGATGCCATTTTCCCTGCCCTACGTCAATGGAGGGCCTGGTTGCCTAAGTATTCAGGGGAGCCCCATGCCCTAACTGACTTTAAGGAAAGGCTGTACAGTTTGTTCCAAGTTTACCCCCTGACAGAGGAACAGAAGATTAGCATACTGACAGGGCAGTTAACTGGCACAGCCCAGCGGGAGGTAAAGTAATGGCCCGCTGAGGAGAAAAGGACCGTAAAGGACATTCTGGCCCGGCTGCGGGGTACCTTTGATACACGTACCTCCGCTGAAATTAAAATGCGGTTCTACGGATGTAAGCAGCGGGCACAGGACAGCATCAGAGACTATGCCCTAAATTTGCAGGAAGCCTTGAGAGCGATCAAACAAGCTGACCCTGGCAGCGTGCAGGATACGGATAAGCTACTAACAGAACAGTTCATAGAAGGTCTGCTGTCTAGCGCCCACAGGACCCAGCTGCGCCTCATGTTCTTTCAGAACCCTGATCTGACCTTTGCCCAATTCAAGGACAGGGCCATAAGGGTGCTCCGTGAACCCGCAACAAGTGGCGCTATAAACCCCAGGCGCCCTGCTCTCACCTACCACCAGAAGGCGGCGCCCTCCTCTGTGGACTCTGTGGGGGACGATGCACAGGCCCTGAACCAAGCCCCGTCGAAAGATCTGCATCACCAAGTCCAGGAGCTGACCAGGAGCGTTGCGGCATTGACCAGGACCGTCCAGGCGTTACAAGTGGACCCGTCAAGACCCATCGAGTTGGCTTCAAGTCCGGAGGATGTCCCGTGGCGTCGACAGAGGAGGACCCCGTCGTTCCGAGGGAGGCCCACAGATCGCTACGCAGAGGATGGACAGCCCATTTGCCGTCGATGCAACCAGCCCGGACACATTTCCAGGTACTGTAATTTAAACGGGTCCAACCTGGGGCAGAGAGCCAACCCCCAGGCATAAGATCACCAGGCCCTTATAATTGGCGTGATAAGTACGTTGGGGGGGGCGCCCGGTTTTACCCGTGGTGCTGAACGGTATCCCCATGAGCGCCTTGCTGGATACCGGGTCGCAAGTAACTACTATCCCTTATGTACTTTTTAAGCAGTATTGGACTGATGCTGATATAACACGGTACCCAGACAGTGACTTGAGCATCATCGCCAGTAATGGCTTGCCCGTGCCGCAGATGGGGTTCAAGGAAATGACCATTAAAATTGGTAAAGTTGAACTACCGGCACAGGGAGTGATTATTGTGGACATTGACCGTCGTGAAAGTCACCCTAAAATAACTGTGGGTACTAACGTGATTGAAAATTGTCTTTCAGAGGTAATTGTAATTCTACAACAGGTGGCAGTGAATGCTAGTTCCAGCCAACAGAGAGTCCTCAACAAGGAGATAAAAGCCCTGATGAGACGGCAGCAGGTAGAACTGTCTGGTGGTGAGATCGGTAGCGTAAGACTGAGTGACCCATTCCCCATTTCCATGCCTCCCAAAAGTGAAATGATGATCTGGTGTCGGACTGCAATCGGGTTGAGAGGTAGAGACTACCAAGCCATGGTAGAACCCGTGTACTCAGACAGCAGGCCCACCATTTTGACAGCCTGGGGGGTGGTTGATGTCCGTCATGGGAGGGTGCCCGTTCACATTCTCAACATTGGGGAGAGGGAGGTACACTTACCCAGGTACGCTACACTTGCCAAACTGTTTGCTGTTGAGCACAAAGCTATCAGGGCCGTGGAACCTTTGCCTCCCTCTCCACAGGCGGAGAGTAATGGCTCCCAGAAACAAAAGGAGGACTGGTGCCAGAAACTCCATGTGGGTGCTGACTCCACTCCCCTGCACCAAAAACAAGGAGTCTACCGGGTGGTACAGGAGTACGAGAGAGTCTTTAGTAAGCACCCGCTAGACTTCGGCAGAGTAAAAGGGATAGAACACCACATCCCCACAGGGAGCCACCCACCAATAAAAGAGAGACACAGGCCTGTACCCCCTGCACATTATCAGAACGCCAAAGGTATGCTGCGGGAAATGAAAGAAGCTGGGGGCATTAGAGATAGCTGTAGCCCCTGGGCAGCCCCCCTGGTTCTGGTAAAAAAGAAAGACGGCACCATGAGAATGTGCGTGGACTATAGACAAATCAACCGTATCACCCACAAAGACGCATATCCGCTGCCTAGAATAGAAGAGTCTTTAGCCGCACTAAAATCAGCTAACTTCTTTTCTACTTTGGACCTTACTAGCGGGTACTGGCAGGTTCCTGTGGCAGAGGCTGACAAGGAGAAGACCGCCTTCACCACCCCGATGGGACTGAGCGAGTTCAACTGTATGCCCTTCGGGCTCTGGAACGCACCAGGGACCTTCCAGAGGCTGATGGAATGCTGTCTAGGGCACCGAAACTTCGAGACTGTCCTCCTTTACCTGGACGACGTGATCGTCTATTCGAAGACTTACGAGCACCATCTAAAGCACCTGGCCGAGGTGTTCGAAGCCCTGGCAGGCTATGGCCTGAAGGTGAAACCATCAAAGTGTCACCTGTTGAAACCGAAGGTCCAGTACCTAGGGCACGTGGTAAGTGCGGAAGGAGTAGCCCTCGACCCTGAGAAGGTCACGGCAATCAAGAGCTGGCCAAGCCCTTCGAACATCAAGGAAGTGAGGCAATTCCTCTGGTTGGTAGGCTACTACCGAAGGTTCATCCCCGGGTTCACTAAGATGGCAGCTCCTATGCAGGACTTCCTGATAGGACAGTCTAAGTCCAGAAGCCAAAAGCCACCCTTCAAGTGGGATAAACCGGAAGAGGAGTCCTTCCGTCAGTTGAAGATGGCCCTCACAGGGGATGAGATCCTGGCCTACCCTGATTATGGCCAGCCTTTTATTCTCCACACAGACGCCAGTAATGTGGGACTGGGAGCCGTACTGTCACAAAACCAACAGGGCAGAGAAAGAGTGATCGCGTACGCCAGTCGGAAGCTGAGGCCCACCGAGAGGAACCCGGAGAATTACAGCTCCTTCAAGCTAGAATTCTTGGCGGTGGTGTGGGCCCTAACGGAACGCTTCAAGCATTACCTGACCTCCGCAAAGTTCACTGTGTACACGGACAACAACCCGTTAACACACCTAGACAGTGCAAGACTTGGTGCCCTGGAACAGCGGTGGATGGCCCGTCTCTCCAATTATGACTTCGTGATCAAGTACCGGGCAGGCAAAACCCATGCCAACGCTGATGCCCTATCGAGAATGCCTCACTTACCTGAAGGTGACGAAGACCCAGAAGAGCTGGAGGAGGTAGAACTCCCCGCGTTTCACCGGTATGGGGCCGCTCAATACTCCCACCGCGTGAAGGAGGAAGATTTAACAACCGTTATGATCAATCCCCTACCTCACCACAGCTGGGCCGAGACCCAAGATAGTGACCCTGCAATCCGCCTGGTGAAAGATCTGCTGACCCAGGAAGATGCCCGCTTAGATCCGGATGCTCCAGAGGAAGCCAAGCAGCTATGGAAAGAGAAGAGCAAGCTGTTCCTCTATGAAGGCAAGCTGTACAGAAGACTTGTCAACCACCGGACACAAGAGCTGACCTGGCAAGTCGTGGTCCCAAGGCGGGATGCAGCTATGGTCCTGGGGGCTTACCATGACAGAGCGGGGCACTTCGGTTGGAAGAAACTGGAGTTCCTGCTAAGAGGACGGCTCTTTTGGGTCGGCATGAGAGGGGCTGTAGAGAAGTGGTGCAGGGACTGTGGCCCTTGTAACTTAAGGAGAAAAGACCGCACCAGCCAGAAGACACCCTTGAAGCCCATCGTCACCCAGCAGCCTCTTGAGCTGGTAGCTCTGGACCACGTCAAATTGGCTCCAAGCCGGTCAGGATACATCTACGCCCTGACAATCGTGGACCACTATTCCCGTTTTCTAGTGGTGGTCCCGGTAAAAGACTTGACAGCCCAAACGGCGGCCAGAGCCTTCCAGCAATACTTCTGCCGTCCACACGGGTATCCGGAACAGGTCCTGACGGACCAGGGTCCAGCGTTCGGAGCTGAAATCTTGCAAGAGTTCTGCAACCTCTATGGCTGTAAGAAGATTCGGACAACGCCTTACCGCCCACAAACCAATGGGATGTGTGATTAAATGAACAATATAGTCATTGATCTCCTGAAGACGTTGCCCCTGGAGGAATGCAGCCTGTGGCCAGAAAAACTGCCGGACCTGATAGACTTATACAACCATATCCCGGTGAACGCTACAAACTGCACCCCGGCTTACCTGATGCGAGCCAGACCAGGTAAGCTGCCCCTAGATCTGGAGATGGGAGTCCTAACACCTGAGGACACCTCCCTGGATGCGGACTGGGATTCGGAGAGGCGACTGCAGTACAAGAATGTACAGGAGAGTGTGGAGAAGAGCCTGGCCCAGGTGAGAGAAAGGCAAGAAAGACTCTTCAACCAACACGCCCCTGCTGGTCCCCTAGAACCTGGTGAGCAGGTCCTGAAGCGAAAGAGAAGGCTACATAAGATGGACGACCAGTGGGAAAGGGAACCCTACACCGTACTGCAGTCTGATCATGACAACTCGAAGGTGTGCGTGATCACCAAGGATGGAGGAGAAACCACTAGTACCGTCTCCAGAGACCACCTAAAAAGGTGCCCCGAACAACTCCGTAGTGCAGAAGAGGATCAAAGTGACCTTGAACCCGCAGAGGACAAGGAAGAAATGATCAGCACCGTTCTCTGAGAGTTCCCTCAGTCCTGGACTCGAATAAACGATGCCATAGTGGTACCCGTCCTGCATTTCCTGCAACCGGCTCAGCAACAACCTACACCAGAGCCGGAAGGTGAAGAAGAGCAAGCAGTTCCAGAGGCAGAAGAGCCTGTACCAGCAGCCCAGGAGAATCAACCCTCTGCTGACAGTGAGCCTGCCATGCCTGCGATGAGCCAAAGGACCCGTAGACAGCTGCCTGCCCTACCTGTACACCAAGCTGGTAGCTCTACCCCTAACGCTAGTGAAGAAAACCAGGTTGGTCCACCACCAGACAGTGGGTTACGCAGGTCAACCAGAAGCACAAAGGGGCAGATACCCGCTCGCTGGAGAATATAGGGTGCACTAAAACTGTAAATAACCCTGTTGCCAAGTGTTGAAATGTTTGCAAATTTACATGCATGATTAGTAATTGTGTATTTCAGTTTCTTACAGTTACCGTACGGACTCAAAGGTTATGGACTTTTAATAACCGGGACTTTGTATGGACTGCGTTCGGAGCCTGACCAAGGAATGAACTAAGACTGTAAAGGACTTGGGGCTAGGACAGACCCCCACCTGGTTAAGGCTCCCCGTTGTGTTGGTGAAAATGGACACCCGGTCACAGACCACACTGTGACCTTAAGAACTCAATCTGTGCGTCACTTGCCTGATAATGTTTTATGGTCATGCATATGATCTTTGTTTATTGTTTAGTCCCGGAGTACTAAATTTTACTAGGGGGGAATGTGTCACCCTGGCCTGGATAACACAAATGTATAATAAAGCTGTGTCTGAGAGCAAGGGGGAGGTCCTCTAGTCAAGGGCCATTAGCATGCAATACCTCCTGTCACAGGCCAGTAGGGGGAGCAGGCTGCCCCTATAAAAGCTGGAACTGGGGGCAGGGTTAGAGAGAACTGGACAACCTGTCTCTGGATTGAGAGGTGTCCCAGAGCAGGGACAGACAGTTGTGTTGCAGCCTAAGAGGACGTGTGGCAGTAGGAGAGCCATGAGCCAGCGACAAAAGGCGAAGTGAGTCTGTCCTGGCAGATAAAGAAACTAATCTTCCAGACTTTGGTGTCTGAGGCTGTGAGGATTCCACATCCTACAGCAGATAACCAGTCCGCAGGGGACTGTATGTTCCTTGGCCTAAGAAGCCCGGAGGCTCCGCCACAGCAGAAGGGACCAGCAGAGCCGTACCAGGCCGGGAGTAGCAAGGGACCCAAGTTGCAAGCCATAAGGGCGAGAGGACACGGTGAGCTCAGGAATGTGGGCTGTTACATTACCAGAAGGGAAATAGCCAGAAGGAGCACAGAGAGCACGGTAGGCCGACACCCTCACTCTGACCAGGGCCAGCTTCCCACTTGCTCTCAGACATCCAGGCCCCCTCCTAGCCGGGCCTGTTTCTGGGTCGTTTTACCTGTTCTAATAAAGACCCTGAACTGTTTAAGAGGCCTCCGTTTCCTGGCTAATGCGGTTGGAATCATCTCCTCCATCATCCATCATACACTACCCTGGGGCCCTACTCTTCCCGTGGGGAGTTGTACTATTCGGAGCTGCACATTTACATCTGCCCCAGAGGTCTGCACTGCAGCGGCGGTTAGCACTGACCGCAATCCACGGGTGGCGTAGTCGGACATTACTTAAAACTTATAAAGGACTGCCACTGGCCTGACCACCCTGAGCCACGGACCGGGTTGCCACCACTACCCCCATCTTCTCCCTATTGCCCGGCTCCGAGTGCCCGAGAGCAAATACATTAAATCACTAGCAGACAGTGCAGTTATCAAACAATAAAAAATAGACAGGATTCAAATGCAAGCAACATAATGTCAGAACTGATATACACATTAAGTGACTAGATTCCCTGGATAGCTAAATTCGCTGCTGAGGCCAGAACATGGGCTGCCCAGCACTATTTAAGTGCAACCCATGAAGATAGACACTCTAATTTACAAGGCCATAACATATAGGTGCATCTCACAAAATTAGAATATCATCAAAAAGTTAATTTATTTCAGTTCTTCAATGCAAAAAGTGAACCTCATATATTATATAGAGTCATTGCAAACACAGTGATCTATTTCAAGTGTTTATTTCTGTTAATGTCGATGATTATGGCTTACAGCCAATGAAAACACAAAAGTCATTAACTCAGTAAATTAAAATAATTAACAAAAAACACCTGCAAAGACTTCCTAAGCATTTAAAAAGGTCCCTTAGTCTGTTTCAGTAGGCTCCACAATCATGGTGAAGACTGCTGACTTGACAGATGTCCAGAAGGCAGTCATTGACACACTCCACAAGGTCCCAGAGTTCCAATTTTCATTTGAAATCAAGGTCCCAGAGTCTGGAAGAAGAGTGGAGAGGCCACGATCCAAGCTGCTTGAGGTCTAGTGTGAAGTTTCCACAATCAGTGATGGTTTGGGGAGCCATGTCATGTGCTGGTGTAGGTCCACTGTGTTTTTTCAACACCAAAGTCAGCGCAGCCGTCTACCAGGAAATTTTAGAGCATTTCATGCTTCCCTCCGCCACAGTATCATAGCTACCAGGGGGGCAAAGGGGCGGTGGCCCCGGGCCCCTCGCTCTTAGGGGGCCCATCCAGGGCTACGCCAGTGTAACTGTATCTGGCATGCCCCTGGTGCCAGCATCGGGCCCCACCGCCCGTCACCGCCGCAAGTTTACTGATGAGAGAGGGAGCGCGGATCTCTCTCCCATTAGTCCCTTCTGTGACTGACGTCTCTGGCATCATCACTTGGCGCCCGGCCCGCTGTGCTGAAGATGTGTGCGGGCTGGGTGCTCTGAGCAGCGAGGGAACCAGGAGGAGAGGTGAGTACCGTTTATTTATTTTTTGCCGGGTGGGGGGCGGCATTATATTACAGACTCTGCCTATGGGAAGGGGGAGGTGCATTATACTACAGACTCTGCCTATGGGGGGCATTATACTACAGACTCTGTTTATGAGCAGGGGAGGGCATTATACTACAGACTCTGCCTATGGGGGGGACATTGTACTACAGACTCTGCCTATAAGAGGGGGAGCATTATACTACAGACTCTGCCTATGGGGGGTGCATTTTACTACAGACTCTGCCTATAGGTGGGGCATTATACTACAGACGCTGCCTATGAGATGGGGGGGCATTATACCACAGACTCTGCCTATGAGATGGGGGGGCATTATACTACAGATTCTGCCTATGAGGAAGGGGGGGGCATTATACTACAGACTCTGCCTATGAGGAGGGGGGAGCATTATACTACAGACTCTGCCTATGGGGGGGGCATTATACTGCAGACTCTGCCTATGGGGGGGCATTATACCACAGACTCTGCCTATGATGATGGGTGGAGCATTATACTACAGACTCTGCCTATGGGGGGGAGCTTTATACTACAGACTCTGTCAATGGGGGGAGCATTTTACTACAGACTCTGCCTATAGGGGCGCATTATACTATACGAAGGACTATGGGGAGTGCATTATACTATATTGAGGACTATCTGGTGCATTATACTATGGGGGGCATTATACTACAGACTCTGCCTATGGGGGTGCATTATACTATATGAAGGACTATGGGGAGTGCATTATACTATATTGAGGACTATCTGGTGCATTATACTATATGTAGGCTATTTATACAGTGTGGGAGATAATGTGGGTTCTTTGAACAGTGTGGGGGCCATCATACAGTGTGGGAGATAATGTGGGATCTTTGTATGGTGTGGAGGCCATCATACAGTGTTGGAGCCATCAGCTTGGGGGCTACTAAGGGGTCAGTATACTGTGTGGGGGTACTATACAGTGAGGGGGAATTATATAGTGAATAGGAGAACATCATACTGGTTAGAGCGGAGCTCTACATGGGGGGAGACTCAGGACATTATTAAATCTTAGGTGGGCACTTATTGTTATAGGGGAACTCAGGTTATCGTGACTGTCGAAGGGGCACTATTACTTTGTAGGGTGCACAATGTGGGCACTGTTTTCTAGGACACTTGCACACGGCATTACTTTATTTTAGAGGTTTGTTTTACCATCTAGAGGGCACACAGTAGGTGCAGTAATAGGGACACATTTTGCAGCAGAGGCTCAGTATTGGGGTATCAGCAGGATGAGAAGTTTGTGCAGGTTGGGGATAGATGTGGTCAGTGCCTGAAATGTAAGGAGTCAAATGTGTCTTTGTTGTGATCTCTGCATACCTGAGACTCTGAGTCCTGGCTGGAGAAGTTGTCGTGTTGGTCTGGGCCAGATGGAAAAGACGGGGAAAGTGAACAATTTAATCAGAAAGAACGTCAGCTGTAAGGTACTATATATAACTGAGCTGTGATCTCTTATATGTTCTGCAGGACTGGCATCTATCAATATATGTCACCATATGGCGGTAATATCAGTGCTGGTCTTTGTATAGAGATTATTTTTAGTAACAGCGCGGTCATCTGCTGAGGTTTTCCTACATCCACTATCTGGGTGCGCCACTATAGTTGTAATCAGGGTTACCTGGTTAGAGGCCCACTCAGAAGTTTCGGCCCCCTGAACCAAAACCTTAGCTACGCCAAGCTTTTTGGAGATGGAAATGTCATTTTCCAGCAGGACTTGGCCCCTGTCCACACTGACAAAAGTACTAATACCTGGTTTACACACAACAGTATCACTGTGCTTGATTGGCAGCAAACTCGCCTGACCTTAACCCCATAAAGAATCTATGGGGTATTGTCAAGAGGAAAATGAGAGACACCAGACCCAACAATGCAGACGAGCTGAAGGCTTCTATCAAAGCCACCTGGGCTTCCATAACCCCTCAGCAGTGCCACAGGCTGATCCCTCCATGCCACATTGCCGCATTGATGCAGTAATTGATGTAAAAGGATTCCCGACCAAGTATTGAGGGCATTTATTGAACATACATTTCAGTAGGATAACATTTTGGATTTTGAAAACATTTTTCAAGCTGTTGTTATAAGGTATTCTAATTAATTGAAATAATGACTTTTGAGTTTTCATTGGCTGTAAGCCATAATCATCAACATTAACAGAAATAAACACGTGAAATAGATCCCTCTGTGTGTAATGGCTCTATATAATATATGAGTTTCACGTTTTGTATTGAAGAACTGAATTAAATTAACTTTTCTGGTGATATTCTAATTTTGTGAGATGCACCTGTAGATGGGCTTGGCTGCACCCTGAATAAAAATAGCATGTAAAAAATATATATGATATATATGAGGTATTGGTCGATATTTTGGCCAAAATATACAAGCTCGCAACCTGCTCAAGGGTCCTCATAGTTGCGAGTCCCTACACTAACATTAAAAGCAAAGTCACAAAAACAAGGAATTAAAGTTCCCACCAAAATTCAAGAATTAACACAGCAAATACAGCAACAATAATTACAAGGATGCAGCAAACCCATATAATGAAGAAGTCAGCAACACAGGTGCAAAATATTGATGAGACAACCACTCACAACCTACCAATTCATGGAGGGGGTGATTGCTTAGTATTAAAACTGCACACAAATAAGCCTTGTATAGGGCACTGGTCACACACAGGTAGTGCACAATGTCTGGCTTACAGCCTATTAGTGAAGCCCAAACTATTAGATTAGGCGGGCTGCCCAGCACTTTTTAAGTGCACCCCATGAAGACAGACACCCTAGTTTACAAGGCCAACATTGATGGGTCTGGCTGCACCCTGAATAAAAATAACGTGCAAAAAATATATATGATATATATGAGGTATTAGTAAATATTTTGGCCAAAATACACAAGCTCGCAACCCGCGTCAAGGGTCCTCATGCTTGCGAGTCCCTACACTAACATTAAAAGCAAAGACAAATTTAAATTCCCACCAAAATTCAAGAATTATCACAGCAAAAAAAGGGCAACAGTGTTTACCTGCCTAGGTCTCAGTACTAATCATACCATATAATAACGATGACAGCAATACAGGTGCAAAATACTGATGCGACAACCACTCACATATTACCAATTAATGGAGGGGGGTGATTACATAGTATTAAAACTTTACCCAAAAATTATATGGGATTGCTACATCCTAATAGTGCATTAGTTCTGAGATCTGGGCAGGTAAATGCTATATTAATAATTGATTTTTGGGGGAAAGTTAAATTCTCTTTTGTTGGCTTTACTTTTAATCTAACTGAAATAAACAAAAGCTTTTTTCCTAAACATTAGGATCTGTGTAGAGCCATCAGCTCAAAACGGCTTCCTCGGACAGACTTGGCATAAGCAGGTCAAAAGGAACCCTGACCTTTACCATTACACCCCTATACAGGAATGGAGACTTACCACATGCTCATGGTTGCATCTACAGAGTAGCTGCTTGCCAGAGGAGCGAGCTTGAGGCTATAACTCTAAGTAAAGCTTTTTTATTACTAAATGATGGGTTCTGTCTAAGGCCATTGGCTCAAAAAGGCTTCCTCGGACAGACTTGGCGCAAGCTACTCCATTCTGCAGATCCCAAGGGAACCCTGGCCTTTACCATTACACCCCTGTATAGGGATAGATACTTACCATAGGCCCAGGGCTGCATCTACAGAGTAGCTGCTGGCCGGAGGAGCGAGCTTGAGGCTATAGTGGTTGATTCAACTCTAACTAAAGCTCTTTTTTCCTTAAATACTGGGATCTGTTTAAGGCTGTTGGCTCAAACAGACTTCCTCGGACAGACTTGGCGCAAGCTACTCCATTCTGCAGATCCCAAGGGAACCCTGGTTTTTACCATTACACCCCTGTACAGGGATAGATACTTACCATAGGCCCAGGGTTGCATCTACAGAGTAGCTGCTGGCCGGAGGAGTGCGCTTGAGGCTTGAGTAGTTGAATCAATCCTAACTAAAGATAATCCTATCTAATGACACTTTGTTGTTAGGACCTGTCTGAGGCCTATGGCTCAAAAAAGCTTATTTGGAAAGACTTGGCAAAAGCCAGTCTATCCTACAGGTTCCAAAGGAACTCTGGCCTTCACTCTTACAGCCCTGTACAGCGATAAAGACTTATTACATGGCCTTGAATGCATCTACATAGTAGATGCTGACTGGAGGGGCAAACTTAAGGCTAGAATGGTTCAGCCACCCTAACTATTGCTACTTTCTTAAATGTTAAGATATTTCTGAGGCCGTTGGCTCAAACAGGTTTCCTTGGACAGACTGGGCGCAAAACACACCATTTCTGATGGTTCCAAATGAACCCTGGGCTTCACCCTTGAACCTCAATACATGGACAGTTTCATAGTTTTAAGGTTGAAAGACACAAGTCCATCAAGTTCAACCTAAAAGCTAATGTGTTGATCCAGAGGAAGGCAAAAACCCCATGAGGCAGATGCTAATTGCCCCATATTAGGGGAAAAATTCCTTCCCGACTCCACATATGGCAATCAGACTAGTTCCCTGGATCAACATCCCATAACAAAATCTAGTACGGATAACCTGCAATTTTATATTATTCAAGAAAGGCACACACATGCCCTCCTTGAATTTTGTTTTAGAAAATTAAGTATTTCAAGTTCATGTGGTAGACAGTTTCATAACCTCATTGCTCACACAATAAAAATTTGCCAACTAACTTCCTTTAGGCTGAGTTCACACGATGCATATTTAATGCGTTTCCGCGGCGTTTTTGCAGTTGCGTAAACGCCGCGGAAACGCATGAAAAACGCATGGTAGAAGGGCAGCAATGTTCCCCAATTGAAATCCGCATGTGCTGTGCCCATGATGCGGATTTTTCCGCAGCGTAAACGCTGCGCTCAAAAATCCGCAGCATGTCAATTAATTTTGCATAAACGCAGCGTTTTCGCCGCCATTGACTTGCATTAGAACGCGCCAATTCCGCAAGACAGCATCTGTACTTGCGTAATTGGCGCGTTCTAATGTGCGGATGGTACCCGAGTGTGGAGAAGAGGAGAGTCTCATCCACACCCAGGTACCATTAAAAAAGCTGTAAAACAAGAATAAAATAAAAAATATATATATACTTACCATCTGTCGGCCCGCGCAGCGCTCCTGCTTGGTTCCCGGCACTTGCAGTGAGTTGAAGGACCTCCGCTGACGTCAGAGTCATGTGACGGGTCACGTGACGCTGACATCGGCAGGTCTTTCAATTCAAAGTTGCCGGCAGCCGGGAGAACGGAGTGTAAAGCAGGACAGCGCGGGCCATCGGAGGTAAGTATATACACTCTCTCGGGTCACGCTATATAAATCCATGCTGTTTGCATGGATTTATATAGTGTGACCTAGTTGTCAAGCACTTTCCAGGTGATGCTAAAATCGCCTGGAAAGCGCTTGTCAATCTGCATGCGGAAATGCATGTGAATCCGCATGTGGATCCGCATGTATTCTGCAGGAAAAACGCATGCACAATCTGCATGCGTTTTTTCTGCCAGGGAGATGCAGAAATGATGCAGAAATTTTCTGCTTCATTTCTGCATCGTGTGCACATACCCTTAGACAAAGTGAATTAGAATCTTTATGCTAGAGTAATTGAATTAACTCTAACTGAAATAGATTAATGCTTTTTTCCTAAATGTTGAAATTTGTTTAAATCCATCAGCTCAAAAAGGCTTTCTCGGACAGACTTGGCGCAAGCTACTCCATTCTGCAGATCCCAAGGGAACCCTGGCCTTTACCATTACACCCCTGTATAGGGATAGATACTTACCATAGGCCCAGGGCTGCATCTAAAGAGTAGCTGCTGGCCGGAGGAGCGAGCTTGAGGCTATAGTGGTTGATTCAACTCTAACTAAAGCTTTTTTTTTCCTAAATACTGGGATCTGTTTAAGGCTGTTGGCTCAAACAGACTTCCTCGGACAGACTTGGCGCAAGCTACTGCATTCTGCAGATCCCAAGGGAACCCTGGTTTTTACCATTACACCCCTGTACAGGGATAGATACTTACCATAGGCCCAGGGTTGCATCTACAGAGTATCTGCTGGCCGGAGGAGTGCGCTTCAGGCTTGAGTAGTTGAATCAAGCCTAACTAAAGAAAAACCTATCTAATGACACTTTCTTGTTAGGACCTGTCTGAGGCCTATGGCTCAAAAAATCTTCTTTGGAAAGGCTTGGCAAAAGCCAGTCTATCCTACAGGTTCCAAAGGAACTCTGGCCTTCACTCTTACAGCCCTGTACAGCGATAAAGACTTATTACAGGGCCTTGATTGCATCTACATAGTAGATGCTGACTGGAGGGGCAAACTTAAGGCTAGAATGGTTCAGCCAACCCTAACTATGGCTACTTTCTTAAATGTTAAGATATTTCTGAGGCCGTTGGCTCAAACAGGCTTCCACGGACAGACTGGGCGCAAAACACACCATTTCTGATGGTTCCAAGTGAACCCCGGGCTTCACCCTTGAACCTCAATACAGGGACAGTTTCATAGTTTTAAGGTTGAAAAACACAATTCCATCAAGTTCAACCTAAAAGCTAATGTGTTGATCCAGAGGAAGGCAAAAATCCCATGAGGCAGATGCTAATTGCCCCATATTAGGGGAAAAATTCCTTCCCGACTCCACATATGGCAATCAGACTAGTTCCCTGGATCAATGTTCCATAACAAAATCTAGTACGAATAACCTGCAATTCTATATTATTCAAGAAAGGCACACACATGCCCTCCTTGAATTTTTTTTAGAAAATTAAGTATTTCAAGTTCATGTGGTAGAGAGTTCCATAACCTCATTGCTCACACAATAAAAATTTGCCAACTAACTTCCTGCAGACAAAGTGAATGAGGATCTTTATGCTACAGTAATTGAACTAACTCTAACTGAAATAAATGAATGCTTTTTTCCTAAATGTTGAAATTTGTTTAAATCCATCAGCTCAAAAAGGCTTTCTCGGACAGACTTGGCGCAAGCTACTCCATTCTGCAGATCCCAAGGGAACCCTGGCCTTTACCATTACACCCCTGTACAGGGATAGATACTTACCATAGGCCCAGGGCTGCATCTACAGAGTAGCTGCTGGCCGGAGGAGCGAGCTTGAGGCTATAGTGGTTGATTCAACTCTAACTAAAGCTTTTTTTTTCCTAAATACTGGGATCTGTTTAAGGCTGTTGGCTCAAACAGACTTCCTCGGACAGACTTGGCGCAAGCTACTCCATTCTGCAGATCCCAAGGGAACCCTGGTTTTTACCATTACACCCCTGTACAGGGATAGATACTTACCATAGGCCCAGGGTTGCATCTACAGAGTAGCTGCTGGCCAGAGGAGTGCGCTTGAGGCTTGAGTAGGTGAATCAAGCCTAACTAAAGAAAAACCTATCTAATAACACTTTCTTGTTAGGACCTGTCTGAGGCCTATGGCTCAAAAAAGCTTCTTTGGAAAGGCTTGGCAAAAGCCAGTCTATCCTACAGGTTCCAAAGGAACTCTGGCCTTCACTCTTACAGCCCTGTACAGCGATAAAGACTTATTACAGGGCCTTGATTGCATCTACATAGTAGATGCTGACTGGAGGGGCAAACTTAAGGCTAGAATAGTTCAGCCAACCCTAACTATTGCTACTTTCTTAAATGTTAGGATATTTCTGAGGCCGTTGGCTCAAACAGGCTTCCTCGGACAGACTGGGCGCAAAACACACCATTTCTGATGGTTCCAAATGAACCCTGGGCTTCACCCTTGAACCTCAATACAGGGACAGTTTCATAGTTTTAAGGTTGAAAGACACAAGTCCATCAAGTTCAACCTAAAAGCTAATGTGTTGATCCAGAGGAAGGAAAAAACCCATGAGGCAGATGCTAATTGCCCCATATTAGGGGAAAAATTCCTTCCCGACTTCACATATGGCAATCAGACTAGTTCCCTGGATCAATGTCCCATATCAAAATCTAGTACGAATAACCTGCAATTTTATATTATTCAAGAAAGGCACACACATGCCCTCCTTGAATTTTTTTTAGAAAATTAAGTATTTCAAGTTCATGTGGTAGACAGTTTCATAACCTCATTGTTCACACAATAAAAATTTGCCAACTAACTTCCTTTAGACAAAGTGAATTAAGATCTTTATGCCAGAGTAATTGAATTAACTCTAACTGAAATAGATTAATGCTTTTTTCCTAAATGTTGAAATTTGTTTAAATCCATCAGCTCAAAAAGGCTTTCTCGGACAGACTTGGCGCAAGCTACTCCATTCTGCAGATCCCAAGGGAACCCTGGCCTTTACCATTACACCCCTGTACAGGGATAGATACTTACCATAGGCCCAGGGCTGCATCTACAGAGTAGCTGCTGGCCGGAGGAGCGAGCTTGAGGCTATAGTGGTTGATTCAACTGTAACTAAAGCTTTTTTTTTTCCTAAATACTGGGATCTGTTTAAGGCTGTTGGCTCAAACAGACTTCCTCGGACTGACTTGGCGCAAGCTACTCCATTCTGCAGATCCCAAGGGAACCCTGGTTTTTACCATTACACCCCTGTACAGGGATAGATACTTACCATAGGCCAAGGGTTGCATCTACAGAGTAGCTGCTGGCCGGAGGAGTGCGCTTGAGGCTTGAGTAGTTGAATCAATCCTAACTAAAGAAAAACCTATGTAATGCCACTTTCTTGTTAGGACCTGTCTAAGACCTATGGCTCAAAAAAGCTTCTTTGGAAAGACTTGGCAAAAGCCAGTCTATCCTACAGGTTCCAAAGGAACTCTGGCCTTCACTCTTACAGCCCTGTACAGTGATAAAGACTTATTACAGGGCCTCGGATTGCATCTACATAGTAGATGCTGACTGGAGGGGCGAACTTAAGGCTAGAATGGATCACCCACCCTAACTATTGCTACTTTCTTAAATGTTAGGATATTTCTGAGGCCATTGGCTCAAACAGGCTTTCTTGGACAGACTGGGTGCAAAACACACCATTTCTGATGGTTCCAAATGAACCCTGGGCTTCACCCTTGAACCTCAATACAGGGACAGTTTCATAGTTTTAAGGTTGAAAGACACAAGTCCATCAAGTTCAACCTAAAAGCTAATGTGTTGATCCAGAGGAAGGCAAAAACCCCATGAGGCAGATGCTAATTGCCCCATATTAGGGGAAAAATTCCTTCCCGACTCCACATATGGCAATCAGACTAGTTCCCTGGATCAACGTAACATAACAAAATCTATTACCACTAACCTGAAATGTTATATTATTCAAGGAACATTTTTCATCAAGCAGTTTTCACCGGAAATGTGTTGCACAACTGTTTGAATCTCAGTAAATTCCTGCGCAACTTACATTTAAATACTCTGACCTTTTTACACCCACTCTTTTAACTTCTTAAATAGTGAACAGAGCTTATCTGGACCGCTTGTGGCTTAGCTTTACCTGAAAACTTATTACAAATTAGGCTGGAAAAGTGGTGTAAATTAGGACTGAAATTGACTCCATCTTTTGACTGGAGTACATTTCTTGAGGTGTAGTACGTCAGCTTTAAGGGGATATTTCAATAAATGAATGACCCTGGCTGCAGGTATAAAGAATCAAACTGTGCTGTCCTGACCCATTCCTGGGATTGTGTATGGCACTGACATCACCTCAATACTGCCGCAGCCAACAAATGTAATCAGACGGACTGCCCAGCTGAGCGCACTGAGCTGCTGCAGCTCTGAGATGGTGGAACCTCTTTTTTTTAATTAAATGACCTGCAGCTAGGGACATTCATTTATTGAAAGGGAACAACCCCTTTAAGGATGAGTCAAATTCATTAAGAGGTTTAGTCTTTTTAATGAATTTGGTGCACGTTCCTCCAATAGGCGCTTCATGAATGCTGGTATAGAAATCCACCAGCCTTGATGAATCGGCCACCATAGGTTTACATGGCATGAGCATATACAGAACAGTTGTGTAGTATACGTTACCAGGCCCTCATGATGCTCTTGGTCCTGGATGGCCTTCCACAGTCTGCTTTCTTGCTTCATCATCTTGAAGGGCTCCACTTTCTTTTCTTCTGGCTGGCATGGTGCGGCTCTATCATCCTGCTCCTTTAACACGAAGGGACGACTGTAAAGCTGCCAGGAGCGTTTTTTTATCCCCTTAGATCATTGTGACACCACAAAGTGATGACATAGACAAGTGGGTGAGGCGCCTTTATTCAGTCATCGGGTGTGGTCAGAAGAAATTAGCATATTCCGTGATGTTACTACAATGAGAACAGACATGAACATTCTATTCGGAACCCGACCGCCATTATCAGCGGAACCTTCACTGCTGTCAGATTGGCACTAAAAACAAAAAGAGACCGCGGTGAACCTGGACAGTAACAATCTACAGGGACAGTGACTGCTAAGCGGACTTCATGTCAGATGTTATGCAGTTTTGTCAGAAAAAAAACAATAAAATATATAAAAGACAGGCTCCAATAAACCTTAAACACTGGGCTGTAGTCACAGATTCTCCTTCCACCTGCAGCACATTGCTCCCCTGCCTAACCCTCCCCGTCCTGCAGCATATTTCTCACCGCTTAATTCTCCCACTCCTGCAGCACATTGCTCCCATCTAATCCTCCCCTCCTTGCAGCACATTGTGCCCTTTCTAAATCTCCCGCTTCCTGCACCACATCGCCCACTGCCAAATTCCCTCTTGCACCACATCGGCAACTGCCAAATCCTCCACCTCCTGCAGCATATCGCTCCCTGCCTAATCCTCCCTCTCCTGCGGCACATCGCTCACCTGCCTAATCCTCCCCCTCCTGCAGCACATCGCTCACTGCCTAATCCTCCACCTCCTGCAGCTCATCTCTCTCCTGCCTAAGCCTTCTCCTCATGCAGCACATCGCTCTCCTGTCTAATCCCCTCCAGCAACATTTCGCTGTCTGCCTATACAGCCACTGACTGCAGTATATCACTCCTCTCAGCACCGTGCTGCAGTACATCGCTCCACTCATCTATATACTGGTTATTTCTGCAGCACATCTCTAACTGCTTAATCCTCCTCCTGCATCACATTGCTACCCTGCCTAATCCTCTCTCTCCTGCATTTCATCAGTCCCCTGCCTACTCCTCCTTTTCTTGCAGCACATCGCTCCCCTGCCTAAGCCTCCCCCTCCTGCAGCACATTGCACCCCTGCCTAATCCCTTCCCCTTCCTGCAGCACATCGCACCCCTGCCTAATCCCCTCACCTTTCTGCAGCACATTGCACCCCTGCCTAATCCCCTCCCCTTCCTGCAGCACATCGCACCCCTGCCTAATCCCCTCCCCTTCCTGCAGCACACCACTCCCCTGGCTAATCTTCCCCCTCCTGCAGCACATCGCTCCCCTGACCCCCTATTACGTGACATCTTTTCTATCAGTTACATTTGTGAAGTAACTGCTGTCTCCTGTGAGCAGTGGAGAGCGAAGCTGAGAGCCAGGAGGCTCTGCCCCTCTGCCCCTTCTTGCCACATCATCATCCATCTACATCAGGGCTGTCAAACTCAAATATATAGAGGGCCAAAAGGAAGAGTTTAACTCAGAAAAATAAGTCAACACTTTATCAGATGTTTCTGTGAAAACTTGAGTACAACAAATAAGATTTTGTTATTTTCCCTCAGTTATAAAAAAAATAGTTATGAGAAAAGTGTGACAAAAAGGAGTCATAAAATGCACCAAAATGAAATATCACAATTTATGGCTCAAATTGAGGTGAAGCAAGGAAGAGGTTGAGCTTAGCTAATGAGATGCATCAAACATACAGGTGCTTCTCACAAAATTAGAATATCATCAAAAAGTTTATTTATTTCAGTTCTTCAATCCAAAAAGTGAAACTCATATATTATACAGAGTCATTACAGAGTGATCTATTTCAAGTGTTTATTTCTGTTAATGTTGATAATGATGGCTTACAGCCAATGAAAACACAAAAGTCATTATCTCAGTAAATTAGAATAATTAACAAAAAACACCTGCAAAGGCTTCTTACGCATTTAAAAAGGTCCCTTTGTCTGTTTCAGTAGGCTCCACAATCATGGGGAAGACTGCTGACTTGACAGATGTCCAGAAGGCAGTCATTGACACACTCCACAAGGAGTGTAAACCACAAAAGGTCATTGCTAAAGAAGCTGGCTGTTAACAGAGTGCTGTATCCAAGCATATTTATGGAAAGTTGAGTGGAAAGAAAAAGTGTGGTAGGAAGAGGTGCACAAGCAACCGGGATAACCGCAGCCTTGAAACGATTGTTAAGGAAAGGCCATTCAAACATTTGGGGAAGATTCACAAGGAGTGGACTGCTGCTGGAGTCATTGCTTCAAGAGCCACCACACACAGACGTATCCAGGACATGGGCTACAAGTGTCACATTCCTTGTGTCGAGCCACTCATCACCAATAGACAACGCCAGAAGCATCTTACCTGGGCCAAGGAGAAAAACACCTGGACTGTTGCTCAGTGGTCCAAGGTGTTGTTTTCCGATGAAAGTAAATTTTGCATTTAATTTGGAAATCAAGGTCCCAGAGTCTGGAGGAAGAGTGGAGAGGCCACAATCCAAGCTGCTTGAGGTCTCGTGTGAAGTTTCCACAATCGGTGATGGTTTGGGGAGCCATGTCATCTGCTGGTGTAGGTCCACTGTGTTTTATCAAGACCAAAGTCAGCGCACCCGTCTACCAGGACATTGTAGAGCCCTTCATGCTTCCCTCTGCCCACAAGCTTTTTGGAGATGGAAATGTCATTTTCCAGCAGGACTTGGCCCCTGTCCACACTGCCAAAAGTACCAATACCTGGTTTACACAACAGTATCACTGTGCTTGATTGGCAGCAAACTCACCTGACCTTAACCCCATAGAGAATCTATTATAGAGAATCTATGGGGTATTGTCAAGAGGAAGATGAGAGACACCAGACCCAACAATGCAGACGAGCTGAAGGCTTCTATCAAAGCCACCTGGGCTTCCATAACCCCTCAGCAGTGTCACAGGCTGATCGCCTCCATGCCACATTGCCGCATTGATGCAGTAATTGATGCAAAAGGAGCCTGGCCAAGTATTGAGGGCATTTACTGAACATACATTTCAGTAGGACAACATTTCAGATTTTAAAAACATTTTTCAAGCTGGTGTTATAAAGTATTCTAATTTACTGAGATAATAACAGTAACAGAAATAAACACTTGAAATAGATCACTCTGTCTGTAATGACTCTATATAATATGAGTTTTACTATTTGTATTGAAGAACTGAAATAAATTAACTTTTTGATGATATTCTAATTTTGTGAGAAGCACCTATAGTATGCTATATGCCCAATTTTAACAAATGTACTGCAATTTTTGCTGAATGTGTTCAGAAATGTACTGATGTGTAAGCAGACAAATGCAGAGACTTAGGCTATGTGCCCACGATGCAGAAATGCTCCGGATTTTTCCTGAGCGTTTCTGCATCTCGCTGGCAGAAAAAACGCATGCGGATTGTACATGCGGATTGTACATGCGGATTGTACACGCGGATTGTACACGCGGATTGTACACGCGGATTGTACATGCGGATTGTATATGCGGATTGTACACGCGGATTGTACATGCGGATTGTACACGCGGATTGTACATGCGGATTGTATATGCGGATTGTACACGCGGATTGTACACGCGGATTGTACATGCGGATTGTACATGCGGATTGTATATGCGGATTGTACACGCGGATTGTACATGCGGATTGTATATGCGGATTGTACATGCGTTTTTCCTGCCAGGGACAAGCGGATGTGAAGCGTTCTTCACATGCATTTCCGCATGCGGGTTGACAAGCGCTTTACAAGCGATTTTAGCATCACTTGGAAAGTGCTTGTCAACTTGGTCACACTATAGAAATCCATGAAAACGGCATGGATTTATATAGTGTGACCCCAACGACTGGTTAAAAATAAAAAAATAAATCTATACTTACCTTCCGATGGCCCCCGCAGTCTCGCTTCGCTCCGTCCTGGCTGCCGGCAGATCGCAGTACACTGAAGGACCTGCCGTCACATGACTATGACGTCAGCGCTGGTCCTTCAGTCCATCACGAGCTGCCGACATGGGAGGACGAGCGCAGCGGGGGCCGTCAGAAGGTAAATATAACATTTATTTTTTATTTTATTCTTTATTTTGACAGGTTCTATGGTACCCGGGTCCGGAGGAGAGTCTCCCATCCTCCACACCCGTGTACCATCCGCACATTGAACGCATGTATTCCGCATGTGCTTATCTAGTGAAGCCGAATCCATGCGTTCCAATGCAAGTCAATGGCCAGGAAAACGCTGCGCTTCCGCAAAATAATTGGTAGTGCTGCGTTTTTTTCCGCAATGATAATCCGCAGCGGAAATTTCCGCAGCATGTGCACAGCACATGCGGACTATCATTGGGGAACATGGCAGACCTTCTAACATGCGTCTTTAAGCGTTTCTGCAGCGTTTTTGCCATGCGGAAACGCTTAAAATACGCGTCGTGGGCACACAGCCTTAGGCTATGTGCCCACGTAGCGTTTTTGTAGCGTTTTTGCGGCGTTTTTACGGCCGCGAAAACGCTTGTAAAACAGTCTGCCATGCAAAGCCATGTGAATTCGGATGTGCTCTGCACATGATGCGCTAATTTGCGCGCCGAATTCGCATTACTTTGCAAAACGCAGCATGACCATTTCTCCTGCGATTACGCTGAAGCTTATTCGCGATGCGTGTGGTATCTGGGAGGAAGACGAAACTACAACTCCTCTTCATCCCGGCTACCACGCGGTGAAAAAAAGAAATAAAAAAGTTAAAAACAAACAAAACCTGTATATTCACCTCTCCGGCGGCCCCCGGTCTGCTCTCCGATCTCCTCCGGTCTGCTGTCTGTACTGTCAGGACCTGCGCTGACGTCATTTAGTCAGGTGATGGTCGCATGACCGCTGACGTCGGCATCAGGTGATGGTCGCGTGACCATCAGCTGACTAAATGACGTCACCGCAGGTCCTGACCGTACACTGCGGGACGCTGAAGAGAGAAGACGCGGCCGGGAGCAGACCGGAGGAGACCGGAGAGCAGACCGGGGGCCGCCGGAGAGGTGAATATACAGTTGTTTTTTTTTATTTATTAACGTTTTGATTCTTTTTTTTACTATAGATGCTGCATTTAAAGCATCTAAGTTGTTCACACATTATAGATCCATTTCGGTTGCATGGATTTATATTGTGTGATCAACTTATCAAGCACTTTTCCAAGTGATGCTCAAAATCGCTTGGAAAATTGCTTTAAAAAATGCATGTGAAAACGCTTCTCTCTAGCAGAAAAAACGCATGTAAATCTGCATCAAATCTGCTAGGTGTGCACACAGCCTTATAGCTGGTTTTGCTCTGAGCTGAGATGTCCAGGCTGAATAATGCTCTGGGAGCAGAACCCATCAGCAGAATCTGTCTGTTTCCTGCCTTGTAGCAGTGGATCCCGGCTATTTAGCTCACAGAGCATTGTCTACACAAGATACAATTGTATCCAATTTTCAGCTGGGAACAGGACTATGGACAAGTTTTGCAGCAACTGCATTTGTGATATTAAATGTTGATCAATCTAGATTTTCTTCAGTGTTCTTATTCATTGCAGAAAATCTTAAAAAAGCCGAGGAATGTGGGCAACATGGTGGGTCAATGATTAACGCTGTGGGGCTGGGTTCATATAATAGCAAGGACAACATCTGCAAGGAGTTTATATGTTCTCCCCGTGTTTGTGTGGGTTTCCTCCGGGTTCTCCGGTTTCCTCCCACACTCCAAAGACATACTGATAGGGAATTCATATTGTGAGCCCCAATGGGGACAGTGATGATAATGTCTGTAAGGGTGCTACAAAATCTAACGGCGCTATATAAGAGAGTAAAATAAATATATAACTAAATAAAATGAATGTATTAAAAGGCTAAGATTGCAAAGAGCTTGTAAAAACAAGAAACTTTGCAATTTCCTTCTTATTCAAAATCTTCTCTGTTCTCAAGAAGGAAAAGATTTTTAATTCTGCAGTGTACAGCTCATTGCTATGGTTACTGACCACCTGAGAAGTGGCTGGTCTCCTTGGCAAGAAGCGCTCACTTGCAGACTGGTGGACTTCAGCGCCCCTGTGCCTGTCCCATTCTGCAGAGGCAAAGCCGCCTCTGCCCGCAGAATGCAAGAGGGCACAATTCAGACAAGCGGCTCAGCCAAGCCACCGGCCAGAACTGTAAATCTTCAGCTTCTGATCAGAGGAACACAAGACCACCCCTTTAATAAAGGAGTAGAGCAGAACTCATACAGTGATTAGTGGGGGTCTGACACCTGAAATCCCCAGACATCAGCTACTTCTGCAAGATGATGTACACAGTGTTAAGAGCTGGAATAGCACAGCTCCGCACACTGTGCAATGGCTGGTTTCGGGTACTACAGCTCAGATCACAATCATTTCAATAGGAGCTGCAGTACCAAGATCGGCCACTACACAGTGTACAGCGCTGTGCTGTTTGGGCTCTCTACGCTGAGTATTTCCAGCTGCTGTCTTATTGGTGAGGGGGCCGTGTGTTGGAACCTCACTGATCTGATATTGATGACCAGGGTCGGACTGCGGTGTCTGGGGCCCACAGGGGAAATTAACTCTAGGGGCCCACCTACAGCAAGATGCAAATATCTGTTATCCGCTCTCCCTGTTATAGTGGAGCATTGACTGGCGGCTCCTGCACATCTACTGGGCGACACTCTAACTGGGATGGACATGTTTGCATTAAAGAGCTTCTTTGGTTAAAACTAGTGTTGAGCGAGTATGTTCTGTTAACCCTTTCGGCGAGTATGCTCAAGCCGAGCTCCGAGTATTTATAGCTCCTCGGTGATATGGTTGAATCGCTCCCATGTGCATGATTTGCGACTGTTTGACGGTTTTAATACATGTGAGCAGGGTCGGTCTGGGCTGGCGGGATACCGGGAAATTTCCCGGTGGGCCCCGCCCCCTGCTGCAGAGTAGAGGGGGGAGAAGAGAACAAAAAAAAATCCTGCGGTTTTAAGGGGCACGGGCCCTTTAAAAGCGCAGGCATAGTGTATGCAGGGACGCGCGCACGCAGCGTTCATTACCTGAACCACCGCGGCGCACGTCCCTGTGAAGCAGCTGAAGCTGCGTGTCTCCCTTCGCCGGCCGGCGTATGACGTCATCGTCATGCGCCTGCTGTGAAGGAGGCGCGCAACTCAGGAGAAGGAGGACACCGCACGGGATCGCAGGAAGGTAAGAGGTGTGTGTGTGTGTGTGTGTGTGTGTGTGTGTGTGTGTGTGTGTGTGTATGTGTGTGTGTGTGTGTAATGGTCTGGACACACAAGGGGGGTCCAGCTGGACAGACCCACAAGGGGGGGGGGCCCAGCTGGACAGACACACAAGGGGGGGCCCAGCTGGACAGACACACAAGGGGGGACCAAGTTGGACAGACACACAAGGGGGGGCCCAGCTGGACAGACACACAAGGGGGGGCCCAGCTGGACAGACACACAAGGGGGGGGCCAAGTTGGACAGACACACAAGGGGGGGGCCAAGTTGGACAGACACACAAGGGGGGGCCCAGCTGGACAGACACACAAGGGGGGGCCAAGTTGGACAGACACACAAGGGGGGGCCCAGCTGGACAGACACACAAGGGGGGGCCCAGCTGGACAGACACACAAGGGGGGGCCAAGTTGGACAGACACACAAGGGGGGGCCCAGCTGGACAGACACACAAGGGGGGGGCCCAGCTGGACAGACACACAAGGGGGGGCCCAGCTGGACAGACACACAAGGGGGGGCAAGCTGGACAGACACACAAGGGGTGGGCCCAGCTGGACAGACACACAAGGGGGGGCCCAGCTGGACAGACACACAAGGGGGTGCCCAGCTGGACAGACACACAAGGGGGGGCCCAGCTGGACAGACACACAAGGGGGGGCCCAGCTGGACAGACACACGAGGGGGGGCCCAGCTGGACAGACACACAAGGGGGGGCCCAGCTGGACAGACACACAAGGGGGGGCCCAGCTGGACAGACACACAAGGGGGGGCCCAGCTGGACAGACACACAAGGGGGGCCCAGCTGGACAGACACACAAGGGGGGCCCAGCTGGACAGACACACAAGGGGGGCCCAGCTGGACAGACACACAAGGGGGGGCCAAGCTGGACAGACACACAAGGGGGGGCCAAGTTGGACAGACACACAAGGGGGGGGCCCAGCTGGACAGACACACAAGGGGGGGCCCAGCTGGACAGACACACGAGGGGGAACCCAGCTGGACAGACACACGAGGGGGGGCCCAGCTGGACAGACACACGAGGGGGGGCCCAGCTGGACAGACACACGAGGGGGGGCCCAGCTGGACGGACACACGAGGGGGGGCCCAGCTGGACGGACACACGAGGGGGGGCCCAGCTGGACGGACACACGAGGGGGGGCCCAGCTGGACGGACACACGAGGGGGGGCCCAGCTGGACACACGAGGGGGGAACCCTGGCTGGACACGCAAGGGGGGGGGCCCTGGCTGGACACGCAAGGGGGGGAGCCTTGGCTGGACACGCAAGGGGGGAGCCCTGGCTGGACACGCAAGGGAGGGGAGCCCTGGCTGGACACACAAGGGGGAGCCCTGGCAGGACACACAAGGGGGAACCAAGGTGGACCCAGGCAAAGGGGGGTGGGCAGGATGGGTATATGGGGGGCAGGCTGGACACATGGAGGCCAGGATGGATATATGGGGGGCAGGATGGATATATGGGGGGGCAGGATGGATATATGGGGGGGCAAGATGGATATATGGAGGCCAGGATGGATATATGGGGGGGGCAAGCTGGACTTATGGAGGCCAGGATGGATATATGGGGGAGGGGGGGCAGGCTGAACACATGGAGGCCAGGATGGATATATGGGGGGGGACAGGCTGGACACATGGGGTGCTAGGATGAATATGTGGGGGGGGCGGGCTCGATACACATGGGCTAGCGTAAATATATGGAGGGGCACGCTGGATATATGGGGGGTGTCAGGATGGATATATGCAGGGGGTAAGGGCAGTATGGATATATGAGGGGAGAGGCTGGACACATGGAGGCCAGGATGAATATGTAGAGGGCAGGCTGGACACATGGAGGATATATGGGGGGACATATGGGGGCGCAGGCTGGAAACATGGAAGCAAGGATGGATATGTGGGGGGGCAGACTGGCACATGGGGGGGCTAGGATGGGTATATGGGAGGGGGCAGGCTCGATACACATGTGCTAGGATAAATATATGGAGGGGTCACACTAGACAAATGGTGGCCAGAAGGGACATATGGGGGTGCCTGGCTAGACAAGGGACTTAATTACTGTTTGGGAGCCAGATTGAGGAACATACTTTATTAGTTTATGGTGACCAGTGGGGAACATTATTACTTTAGATTCCAATTATTATTACATTATTACTTCTGTAATATAATTTACTTTTTAGGAAATTGTTTTCCATGGGATGGGACAAAAGAGGAGTCCTGTTACTGTGCAGGACGGCACTATGTTGCTTTTTTTCTTCAACTGGTGTAGTGTAGAGGTCGGGGGGGGAAAGTGGGAATATTCTCTAGAAGAGATCAGTTATTAATAACTGTGTGTTATTTTCTGCAGAGATGATTCCTGGCTGGAAGAAGTGATGGCTGTCTGTGCCAGATGAAGAAGAAAAGCGAAGATGAAGGACTTCACCTAGAGACATCACTGGTGAGTCAGTGTATTACATGTACACTTACACTACACACGTGGTCAAAATTGTTGGTACCCCTCGTTTAATGAAAGAAAAACCCACAATGGTCAGAGAAATAACTTCAATCTGATAAATTACAAATTTTTGAAAATGAAGAGATGAAGGTCAGACATTGATTTTCTGCTTCCACAGAATTAAAAAAAAAATTAACCTCATGAAATCGGCCTGGACAGAAATGATGGTTCTTCTTAACTTAATATTTTGTTGAACCTTTTGAGGCAATCACTGCAATCAAACGATTCCTGTAACTGTCAATGAGACTTCTGCGCCTCTCGACAGGTATTTTGGCCGACTCCTCATGAGCAAACTGCTCCAGTTGTCTCGTGTTTGAAGGTTGCCTTTTCCAGAATGTTTCAGCTCTTTCCAAAGATGCTCAATAGGATTTAGGTCAGGGCTCATAGAAGCCACTTCAGAATAGTCCAATGTTTTCCTCTTAGCCATTCTTGGGTGTTTTTAGCTGTGTGTGTTTTGGGTCATTATCCTGTTGCTAGACCTGCGACTGAGACCAAGCTTTCTGACACTGGGCAGCACATTTCTCTCTAGAATCCCTTGATAGTCTTGAGATTTCATTGTACCCTGCACAGATTCAAGACACCCTGTGCCAGGTGCAGCAAAGCAGCCCCAGAACATAACAGAGCCTCCACCATGTTTCACAGTAGGGACAGTGTTCTTTTCTTGATATTTTTCCATCTGTGAACATAGAGCTGATGTGCCTTGCCAAAAACTTAAATTTTTGTCTCATCTGTCCATAGTACATTCTCCCAGAAGCTTTGTGGCTTGTCAACATGTAGTTTGGCAAATTCCAGTCTGGCTTTTTTACTATTTTTTTCAACAATGGTGTTCTCCTTGGTCGTCTTACATGAAGTTCACTTTGGATCAAACAACGGTGGATAGTACGATCTGACACTGATGTTCCTTGAGCTTGAAGTTCACCTTTAATCTCTTTAGAAGTTATTCTGGGCTCTTTTGTTACCATTCATATTATCCGTCTCTTTGATTTGTCATCAATTTTCCTCCTGCAGCCACGTCCAGGGAGGTTGGCTACAGTCCCATGGATCTTAAATTTCTGAATAATATGTGCACCTGTAGTCACAGAAACATCAAGCTGCTTGGAGATGGTCTTATAACCTTTACCTTTTAACATGCTTTTCTATAATTTTCTTTCTAATCTCCTGAGACAGCTCTTTCCTTTGCTTCTTCTGGTCCATGTTGAGTGTGGTACACACCATGTCACCAAACAACACAGTGAGTATCTGTAGCCCTATATACAAGCACAGTGAGTATCTGTAGCCCTATATACAAGCACAGTGAGTATCTGTAACCCTATATACAGGCACAGTGAATATCTGTAACCCTATATACAGGCACAGTGAGTATCTGTAACCCTATATACAAGCACAGTGAGTATCTGTAACCCTATATACAGGCACAGTGAATATCTGTAACCCTTTATACAGGCACAGTGAGTATCTGTAACCCTATATACAGGCACAGTGAGTATCTGTAACCCTATATACAGGCACAGTGAGTATCTGTAGCCCTATATACAGGCACAGTGAGTATCTGCAGCCCTATATATAGCACAGTGAGTATCTGTAGCCCTATATACAGGCCCACTGACTGATTACAAGATTGTAGACACCTGTGATGCTAATTAGTGGACACAACTTTATTTAACATGTCCCTTTTGTCACATTATTTTCAGGGGTACCATCATTTCTGTCCAGGCCGATTTCATGAGTTTAATTTTTTTTTTTAATTCTGTGGAAGCAGGGTTGAAAAGCAATGTCTGACTTTCATTTGTTCATTTTCATCGATTTTTAATTTATTATTACTTTTGTCAGATTCAAGTTATTTCTGTGACCATTGTGGGTTTTTCTTTCATTAAACGAGGGGTACCAACAATTCTGACCACGTGTGTGTATAGTACATACAGAGCTCCTGTGTATGTCACTGGTGATCACTGTATTACCTATACACTATATACAGAGCTCCTGTCTATAATGTCACTGGTGATCACTGTGTTACCTGTACACTGACACTATATACAGAGCTCCTGTGTATAATGTTCCTGGTGGTAATAACAGTGTTGTTAGTATTGTGGTTTTGTATTCATGATCAGTATTGTAGTATTTGGTCACCTTGGGGTGGTAATATATGGTCTGGTCATAGTTTGGCCATATTTGTTCCTTGTATGTGGTATTATTCGGTCACTATGTAGTGGTAATATGTGATCTAGTCAAGGTGTGGCGATATTTGTCCCTTTTGTATGTGGTATTATTGGTGTTGATATAGTGGACTATGTTGTGTATGGCGGTCATTTTATTCTCGCTGATCTTAACTAGGAAAAGATTTTTTTCCATTAGACCACAGCCCCACCATCAGTATTTGGTCAGTATTTTTCTCAGGAGTGGCTGCCGAAACCAGGAATGGTTGATTAATGCAGAATTGGTGACTTGTTTCTATTATACCTTTTCTCTGATTGTTCATCACCTGTTTTGGCTCCCACTCCTGAGAAAAAATACTGACTGGACACTGACCGAATACTGATAGTAGGGCCTTAGCGATTAAATACTTGGACCAGAGCGGCAGAGATGCACTTACAGGGGTTCTCCGGTGAAAACAAGTAATCACCTCTCCACAGGATCAGTGATGATATTGATTGGTGGGGGTCTGACTGCTGGGACACAATCGGCAGAATGTGGAGCTTTTCTCCCCATTAGACTGGAGCGGCATGTGAGATGCGACCACTCATCCAGTCATTCCCTCAGTGACTGTGAGCGCTGCTCTTTTTTGCAAGTCTCTAAGAGAATGAATAGAGCTGCGGTCAGACGTCCCACCTGCCGCAGCATTTTAAAATAGGGATAAGTGTTCTGTCAGGGATAAAACTTCCCCATTCTTCCGATAGGTGCGTTTTCCAATGTTCGGACACAAATGCTCAATAAGTGATCACCTATCCTGTAGAGCCCATGGATCGTTGATAACTTGTTTTAACTAGTGTTGAGCGAGTATGTTCTGTCCGAGTATGCTCGGGCCGAGCGCCGAGTATTTACAGCTGCTCGGTGATATGGTTGAATCGCTCCCGTGTGCATGATTTGCAACTGTTTGACAGCTTTAACCCCTTAACGACATGTCACGTATTAGTACGCGCATGTCGTTATCCTCCGGTTCAGTGAGGGCTCCGGCGCTGAGCCCGCACTGAACCAAGCACATGTCAGCTGATTATTACAGCTGACATGTGCCCGCAACAGGCGCGGGTGGAATCGCGATGGGACTGTAGCCAACCTCCCTGGACGTGGCCGCAGGAGGAAAATTGATAACAAATCAAAGAGACGAATAATATGAATGGTAACAAAAGAGCCCAGGAAAACTTCTAAAGAGATTAAAGGTGAACTTCAAGCTCAAGGAACATCAGTGTCAGATCGCACCATCCGTCGTTGTTTGATCTAAAGTGGACTTCATGGGAGACGACCAAGGAGTACACCATTGTTGAAAAAAAATCATAAAAAAGCCAGACTGGAATTTGCCAAACTACATGTTCACAAGTCACAAAGCTTTTAGGAGAATGCCCTATGGACAGATGAGACAAAAATGGAAGTTTTTGGCAAGGCACATCAGATCTATGTTCACAGATGGAAAAATGAAGCATATCAAGATAAGAACACTGTCCCTACTGTGAAACATGGAGGAGTCTCTTTTATGTTTTGGGGCTGGTCTGCCGCATCTGGCACAGGGTGTCTTGAATCTGTGCAGGGTACAATGAAATCTCAAGACTATCAAGGGATTCTAGAGAGAAATGTGCTGCCCAGTGTCAGAAAGCGTGGTCTCAGTCGCAGGTCATGGGTCTTGCAACAGTATTATGACCCAAAACACACAGCTAAAAACACCCAACAATGGCTAAGAGGAAAACATTGGACTATTCTGAAGTGGCTTCTATGAGCCCTGACCTAAATCCTATTGAGCATCTTTGGAAAGAGCTGAAACATGCCGTCTGGAAAAGGCAACCTTCAACCATGAGACAACTGGAGCAGTTTGCTCATGAGGAGTGGCCAAAATACCTGTGGAGAGGTGCAGAAGTCTCATTGACAGTTACAGGAGTCGTTTGATTGCAGTGATTGCCTCAAAAGGTTGTTCAGCAAAATATAAAGTTAAGAAGAACCATCATTTCTGTCCAGGCCTGTTTCATCAGTTTATTTATTTATTTTTATTCTGTGGAAGCAGAAAAGCAATGTCTGACTTTCATTTGTTCATTTTCATAGATTTTTAATTTATTATTACTTTTGTCAGATTCAAGTTATTTCTGTGACCATTGTGGGTTTTTCTTTCATTAAACGAGGGGTACCAACAGTTTTGACCACGTGTGTAGTGTAAGTGTACATGTGTGTCACCCTGGCCTGGATGCCACAAGTGTAATTAAAGCTGTGTCTGAGAGCAGGGGGGAGGTTCTCTAGTCAGGGGAACATTAGCATGCAATGCTTCCTGTCTCAGGCCAGTAGGGGGAGCAGGCTGCCCCTATAAAAGCTGGTGCTGAGGTCAGGGTTAGAGAGAACCCAGATGACCTGTCTCAGGACTGAGACGTGTCTCAGCAGAGCAGGGACAGACAGTTGCACTGCACCTAAGAGGAAGTGTGGCAGGAGGAGAGCCACAAGCCAGAGACAAGAGGCGAAGAGAGCCTGTCTTGGCAGATAACAGACTTAATCTACCAGAGTTTGGTGTCTGAGGCTGGAAGGATTCCACATCCCCCAGCAGAGAACCAGTCCGCAAGGGACTGTATATTCCTTGGCCTAAGAAGCCTGGAGGCCCTGCCACAACAGAAGGGACCAGTAAAGCCATACAAGGCTGGGAGCAGAAAGGAACCCATGTCGCAGGCCATACAGGCGAGAAAACATGGAAAGCTCGGAAACGTGGGCTGTTACCCTATCAGGAGGAGATAGCCAGAAGGAGCGCAGAAAGCACGGTAGGCCTACACCCTCACCCTGACCAGGGCCAATTTCCCCGTTGCTCTCAGACATCCAGGTCCCCTCCTAGCCGGGACTGTTTGTGGGTCAGTTTACCTGTTTAGTAAAGACCCTAGACTGCAACCTGTTGTCTGTGTGCTCCTTGCTCCTCCAGCACTATCAGCACTGGGACTCCCACTACCATCACTCCCAACATCCATTATACTGCCCTGGGGCCGCACTCTTCCCGTGGAGAGTCACACTACCCTAGCTGCACACCTCATCAGCCCCAGCGGTCTGCATGCAGCGGCGGTTCCTAATAACCGCAATCCATGGGTGGCGTAGTCGGACATTATCAGCAGAACATAGCAGACTACCATTGGCCTGACCACCCTGAGCCACGGAACCGGGTCGCCACTACTACCCCCATCGTCTCCCTATTGCCCGGATCCGAGTGCCGCACGGCCCAGGGGGCGAGTCAACTTTGGCGTAGTCGGCAGGATTTCGTGCCCGCAACCACCGGGTACTGCGTGCCTGAAAAAGACTTTTGTAACTTACCTGTGGCAAAGTTTCCCGCCGTCCGGAGTCTTTTCCCGCCATCCGGAGCCGATTCCCGCCATCAGACGCCATCTTGGACCGTTTCCCGCCATCTTCTGCCGCCTTCCCGCCATCCGCAGCTGCTTCCCGCCATCGGACGCCATCTTCAGGACGCCGCGCGGGAAGAAGAGGGGCGTGGACGTCAAAACCGCGCGAGATCCGAAGCTCCGCCCCACGCACCGACGCTGCGCAAGGTCCTGGAAGGGAGAGAGAGCGACGCTGACGTCATCAGGACGCGACGCCAGGTCCTCGTCCATAGCAGCAGCAGCGGAGCCGCGGCCTACAGAAGAGGATCGTCGGAAGGTAGGCCACGCGTAACTAGGGGAGGAGGAAGATGACGGACACAGAGGCGCCCACTACCACCAACGCAACTGCAGCAGCGGTGATGCCCTTTTCCTTGCCCTACATCCCTGGAGCGGCCTGGCTGCCCAAATACTCAGGGGAGCCCCATGCCCTAACTGACTTCAAGGAAAGGCTATACAGTTTGTTCCACGTTTACCCCCTGACAGAGGAACAGAAGGTCAGCATATTAACAGGGCAGTTAACTGGCGCAGCCCAGCGGGAGGTAAAATCATGGCCCACTGAGGAGAAAAGGACTGTGAAGGGTATTCTGGCCCGGCTGCGGGGTACCTTTGACACACGTACCTCCGCTGAGATTAAAATGAGGTTATATGGATGTAAGCAGCGGGCACAGGACAGCATCAGAGACTATGCCCTAAATCTGCAGGAAGCCTTGAGGGCTATTCAACAAACTGACCCTGGCAGTGTGCAGGAAACGGATAAGCTGCTAACAGAACAATTCATAGAAGGTCTGCTGTCTAGCGCCCACAGGGCCCAACTGCGCCTCATGTTCTTTCAGAACCTCGACCTGACCTTTGCCCAATTTAAGGACAGGGCCTTAAGGGTGCTCCGTGAATCTGCAACCAGTGGCGCTATAAACCCCCGGCGCCCTGCTATCACTTACCACCAGGAGGCGGCGCCCTCCTCTATGGACTCTGTGGAGGCTGATGCACAGGCCCTGAACCAAGCCCCGTCGAAAGACCTGCACCAACAAGTCCAGGAGCTGACCAGGAGCGTCGCAGCGTTGACCAGGACCGTCCAGGCGTTGCAAGTGGACCCGTCAAGACCCATCGAGCTGGCTTCAAGTCCGGAGGATGTCCCATGGCGTCGACAGAGGAGGATCCCGTCGTTCCGAGGGAGGCCCACAGACCGCTACGCAGAGGATGGACAGCCCATTTGCCGTCGATGCAACCAGCCCGGACACATTTCCAGGTACTGTAATTTAAACGGGTCCAACCTGGGGCAGAGGGCCAACCCCCAGGCATAAGATCACCAGGCCCTTACAATTGGCGTAATAAGTACGTTGGGGGGCGCCCGGTTTTACCCGTGGTGCTGGACGGTATCCCCATGAACGCCTTGCTGGATACTGGGTCACAAGTAACCACTATCCCTTATGTACTTTTTAAGCAGTATTGGACTGATGCTGATATCACACGGTATCCAGACGGTAACTTGAGCATCATCGCCAGTAATGGCTTACCCGTGCCGCAGATGGGGTTCAAGGAGATGACCATTAAGATTGGTAAAGTTGAACTACCGGCACAGGGAGTGATTATTGTGGACATTGACCGTCGTGAAAGTCACCCTAAAATAACTGTGGGTACTAATGTAATTGAAAATTGTCTTTCAGAGGTAATTGTAATCTTACAACAGGTGGCGGTGAATGCTAGTTCCAGCCAACAGAGAGTTCTCAACAAGGAGATAAAAGCCCTGATGAGACGGCAGCAGGTAGAACTGTCTGGTGGTGAGATCGGTAGCGTAAGACTGAGTGACCCATTCCCCATTTCCATGCCTCCCAAAAGTGAAATGATGATCTGGTGTCGGACTGCAATCGGGTTGAGAGGTAGAGACTACCAAGCCATGGTAGAACCCGTGTACTCAGACAGCAGGCCCACCATTTTGACAGCCCGGGGGGTGGTTGATGTCCGTCATGGGAGGGTGCCCGTCCGCATCCTCAACATTGGGGAGAGGGAGGTACACTTACCCAGGTACGCTACACTCGCCAAGCTGTTTGTGGTCGAACACAAAGCTATCAGGGCCGTGGAACCCTTGCCTCCATCTCCTCAGGCGGAGGGTAATGGCTCCCAGAAACAAAAGGAGGACTGGTGCCAGAAACTCCACGTGGGTGCTGACTCCACTCCCCTGCACCAAAAACAAGGAGTCTACCGGGTGGTACAGGAGTACGAGAGAGTCTTTAGTAAGCACCCGCTAGACTTCGGCAGAGTAAAGGGGATAGAACACCACATCCCCACAGGGAGCCACCCACCGATAAAAGAGAGGCACAGACCTGTACCCCCTGCACATTATCAGAATGCAAGGGGCATGCTAAGAGAGATGAAAGAAGCTGGGGTTATTAGAGACAGCTGTAGCCCCTGGGCAGCCCCCTTGGTTCTGGTCAAAAAGAAAGACGGCACCATGAGAATGTGCGTCGACTATAGACAAATCAACCGTATCACTCACAAAGACGCATATCCGCTGCCTAGAATAGAGGAGTCTTTAGCCGCACTAAAATCAGCTAACTTCTTTTCTACTTTGGACCTTACTAGCGGGTACTGGCAGGTTCCTGTGGCAGAGGCTGACAAAGAGAAGACCGCCTTCACCACCCCGATGGGACTGAGCGAATTCAACTGCATGCCTTTCGGGCTCTGCAACGCACCAGGGACCTTCCAGCGGCTGATGGAATGCTGTCTAGGGCACCGAAACTTCGAGACGGTCCTCCTTTACCTGGACGACGTGATCGTCTATTCGAAGACCTACGAGGACCATCTGAAGCACCTGGCCGAGGTGTTCGAAGCCCTGGCAGGCTATGGCCTGAAGGTGAAACCATCGAAGTGTCACCTGCTGAAACCAAAGGTCCAGTACCTAGGGCACGTGGTAAGCGCGGAAGGAGTGGCCCCCGACCCTGACAAGGTCACGGCAATCAAGAGCTGGCCAAGCCCCTCGAACATCAAAGAGGTGAGACAGTTTCTCGGGTTGGTAGGCTACTACCGAAGATTCATCCCCGGGTTCACCAAGATGGCAGCTCCTATGCAGGACCTCCTGATCGGACAGTCTAAGTCCAGGAGGCAAAAGCCGCCCTTCAAGTGGGATAAGCCGGAAGAGGAGTCCTTCCGCCAGCTAAAGATGGCCCTCACAGGGGATGAGATCCTGGCCTACCCTGATTATGGCCAGCCTTTCATTCTCCACACAGATGCCAGTAATGTGGGACTGGGAGCCGTATTGTCCCAAAACCAACAGGGCAGAGAACGGGTGATCGCATACGCCAGCCGGAAGCTGAGGCCCACCGAGAGGAACCCGGAGAATTACAGCTCCTTCAAGCTAGAATTCTTGGCGGTGGTGTGGGCCGTGACGGAACGCTTCAAGCATTACCTGGCCTCCGCAAAGTTCACCGTGTACACGGACAACAACCCGTTGACACACCTGGACAATGCAAGACTGGGTGCCCTGGAACAGCGGTGGATGGCCCGTCTCTCCAACTATGACTTCGTGATCAAGTACTGGGCAGGCAAAACCAACTCCAACGCGGACGCCCTATCAAGGATGCCTCACTTACCTGAAGGTGACGAAGACCCAGAAGAGCTGGAGGAGGTAGAACTCCCCGCGTTTCACCGGTATGGAGCCGCTCAACACTCTCACCGCGTGAAGGAGGAGGATCTAACAACTGTGATGATGAATCCCCTACCTCACCACAGCTGGGCCGAGACCCAAGATAGTGACCCTGCAGTCCGCCTGGTGAAAGATCTGCTGACCCGGGAAGACGCCCGCTTAGATCCAGATGCCCCAGAGGAAGCCAAGCAGCTATGGAAGGAGAAGAGCAAGCTGTTCCTCTACGAAGGCAAGTTGTGCAGAAGGATTGTCAACCACCGGACGCAAGAGCTGACCTGGCAAGTCGTGGTCCCAAGGAGGGATGCAGCTATGGTCCTGGGGGCTTACCATGACAGAGCGGGACACTTCGGTTGGAAGAAACTGGAGTTCCTACTAAGAGGAAGATTCTTTTGGGTCGGCATGAGAGGAGCTGTAGAAAAATGGTGCAGAGACTGTGGCCCTTGTCACCTAAGGAGGAAGGACCGTGCCAGGCAGAAGACACCCTTGAGGCCCATCATCACCACGCAGCCTCTTGAGCTGGTAGCTCTGGACCATGTCAAATTGGCTCCCAGCCGGTCAGGATACATCTATGCCCTGACAATCGTGGACCACTATTCCCGTTTTCTAGTGGTGGTCCCGGTAAAGGACTTGACAGCCCAAACAGCGGCCAGAGCCTTCCAGCAATATTTCTGCCGTCCACACGGGTATCCGGAACAGGTCCTGACAGACCAGGGTCCAGCGTTCGAGGCTGAAATCTTCCAGGAGTTCTGCAACCTCTATGGCTGTAAGAAGATTCGTACAATGCCTTACCACCCCCAAACCAACGGGATGTGTGAGAAGATGAACAATATAGTCATTGATCTCCTGAAGACGTTGCCCCTGGAGGAACGCAGCCTGTGGCCAGAAAAACTGCCGGACCTGATAGACCTATACAACAATATCCCGGTGAATGCTACAAACTGCACCCCGGCTTACCTGATGCAAGCTAGACCAGGAAAGCTGCCCGTAGACCTGGAGATGGGAGTCCTAATACCTGAGGACACCTCCCCGGATGCGGACTGGGATACGGAAAGGCAACTGCAGTACAAGAAGGTACAGGAGAGTGTGGAGAAGAGCCTGGCCCAGGTGAGAGAGAAGCAAGAAAGACTCTTCAATCAACACGCCCCTGCTAGTCCCCTAGAACCTGGTGAGCAAGTCCTAAAGCGAAAAAGAAGGCTACATAAGGTGGACGACCAGTGGGAAAGGGAACCCTACACTGTACTGCAGTCTGACCACGACAACCCAAAGGTGTGCGTAATCACCAAGGACGGAGGAGAAACCACTAGTGTCGTCTCCAGAGACCATCTCAAAAGGTGCCCCGAGCAACTCCGTAGTGCAGAAGAGGATCAGAGTGACCTTGAACCCGCAGAGGACAAGGAAGAAATGATCAGCACCGTTCTCGGAGAGTTTCCTCAGTCCTGGACTCGCATAAATGATGCCATAGTGGTACCTGTCCTGCATTTCCTGCAACCGGCACAGCAACAACCAACACCAGAGCCGGAAGGTGAAGAGGAGCAAGCAGTTCCAGAGGCAGAAGAGCCTGTACCAGCAGCCCAGGAGAGTCAACCCTCTGCTGACAGTGAGCCTGCCATGCCTGCGGTAAGCCAAAGGACCCGCAGACAGCTGCCTGCCCTACCTGTACACCCAGCTGGTAGCTGCACCCCTAACGCTAGTGGGGAAAGCCAAGTCAGTCCACCACCAGACAGTGGGCTACGTAGGTCAACCAGGAGCACAAAGGGACAGATACCCGCTCGCTGGAGAATATAGAGTGTACTAAAATTGTAAATAACCCTGTTGCCAAATGTTGAATTGTTTGCAAAGTTACATGCATGTTTGGTAATACTCTGTTTCAGTTTCTTGCAGCTACCGTAAGGACTCACAGGTTATGGACTTTTTATAACCGGGACCTTGTATGGACTGCGTTCAGATCCTAACCCAGGAATGAACTAAGACTGTGAAGGACTTGGGGTAGGACAGACCCCCACCTGGTTAAGGCTCCCCGTTGTGCTGGTGATATGGACACCCGGTCACAGGCCACACTGTGACCTTAAGAACTCAATTTGTGCGTCGTCTGTCTATTAATGTTTTATTGTTATGCATATTGTCTTTGTTTACTGTTTAGTCCCGGAGTACTAAATTTCACTAGGGGGGAATGTGTCACCCTGGCCTGGATGCCACAAGTGTAATTAAAGCTGTGTCTGAGAGCAGGGGGGAGGTTCTCTAGTCAGGGGAACATTAGCATGCAATGCCTCCTGTCTCAGGCCAGTACGGGGAGCAGGCTGCCCCTATAAAAGCTGGTGCTGGGGGCAGGGTTAGAGAGAACCCAGATGACCTGTCTCAGGACTGAGACGTGTCTCAGCAGAGCAGGGACAGACAGTTGCACTGCACCTAAGAGGAAGTGTGGCAGGAGGAGAGCCACAAGCCAGAGACAAGAGGCGAAGCAAGCCTGTCTTGGCAGATAACAGACTTAATCTACCAGACTTTGGTGTCTGAGGCTGGAAGGATTCCACATCCCCCAGCAGAGAACCAGTCCGCAAGGGACTGTATATTCCTTGGCCTAAGAAGCCTGGAGGCCCTGCCACAACAGAAGGGACCAGTAAAGCCATACAAGGCTGGGAGCAGAAAGGAACCCACGTCGCAGGCCATACAGGCGAGAAAACACGGAAAGCTCGGAAACGTGGGCTGTTACCCTATCAGGAGGAGATAGCCAGAAGGAGCGCAGAAAGCACGGTAGGCCTACACCCTCACCCTGACCAGGGCAAATTTCCCCGTTGCTCTCAGACATCCAGGTCCCCTCCTAGCCGGGACTGTTTGTGGGTCAGTTTACCTGTTTAGTAAAGACCCTGGACTGCAACCTGTTGTCTGTGTGCTCCTTGCTCCTCCAGCACTATCAGCACTGGGACTCCCACTACCATCACTCCCAACATCCACTATACTGCCCTGGGGCCGCACTCTTCCCGTGGAGAGTCACACTACCCTAGCTGCACACCTCATCAGCCCCAGCGGTCTGCATGCAGCGGCGGTTCCTAATAACCGCAATCCACGGGTGGCGTAGTCGGACATTATCAGCAGAACATAGCAGACTACCATTGGCCTGACCACCCTGAGCCACGGAACCGGGTCGCCACTACTACCCCTATCGTCTCCCTATTGCCCGGATCCGAGTGCCCCACGGCCCAGGGGGCGAGTCACATGTAATACACTGACTCACCAGTGACGTCTCTAGGTGAAGTCCTTCATCTTCGCTTTTCTTCTTCATCTGGCACAGACGGCCATCACTTCTTCCAGCCAGGAATCATCTCTGCAGAAAATAACACACAGTTATCAATAACTGATCTCTTCTAGGGAATATTCCCACTCCACCCCCCGACTTCTACACTACACCAGTTGAAGAAAAAAAGCGATATAGTGCCGCCCTGCACAGTAACAGGAGCCCGCTTTTGTCCTATCCCATGGAAAACAATTTCCTAAAAAGTAAATTATATTACAGAAGTAATAATGTCTCTAATTGGACTCTAAAATAATAATGTTCCTCACTGGCCACCATAAACTAATAAAGTATGTTCCTCAATCTGGCCCCAAACAGTAATTAAGTCCCTTGTTCAGCCTGGCACCCCCATATATCCATCCTGGCCCCCCCTTCCCTGCATATATCCATCCTGACACCCCCCATATATCCCTTCTGGCCCCCATATGTCCAGTGTGACCCCTCCATATATTTATCCTTGCCCACGTGTATCGAGCCTGCCCCCTCCCATATACCCATCCTAGTCCCCCATGTGGCCCTCCTGTTCCCCCCATATATCCATCCTGGCCTCCATGTGTCCAGCCTGCCCCCCCACATATCCATCCTGGCCTCCATGTTTCCAGCCTGCCCCCCCATATATCTGTCCTGGCCTCCATGTGTCCAGCCTGCCCCCTCCCATATATCTGTCCTAAAGCCCCATGTGTCAAGCCTGCCCCCCATATATCCATCCTGGCCTCCATGTGTCCAGCATGCCCCCCCTACATATCCTTCCTGGCCTCCATGTGTCCAGCCTGCCCCCCACAATATATCCATCCTGGCCTCCATGTTTCCAGCCTGCCCCCCATATATCCATCCTGACCTCCATGTGTCCAGCCTGCCCCCTCATATATCCATCCTGCCCTTCCCCCCTGCATATATCCATCCTGACACCCCCCCATATATCCATACTGGCCCCCATATGTCCAGCGTGGCCCCTCCATATATTTATCCTAGCCCACGTGTATCGAGCCTGCCCCTCCACATATCTATCCTAGCCCCCCATGTGTCCAGCCTGCCCCCCACATATCCATCCTGGCCATCATGTGTCCAGCCTGCCCCGCCCCCCATATATCCGGCCCCCCCATATATCCATCCCCCTCACATATCCATCCTGGCCTCCATGTGTCCAGCCTGCCCCACCATATAGCCATCCTGCCCACCCTTTCAAATGTGTCCAGCCAGGCTCCCCCTTATGTGTCCAGCCAGGCTCCCCCCCTTGTGTGTCCAGCCAGGGTTCCCCTTTGTGTGTCCAGCCAGGCTCTCACCCTTGTGTGTCCAGCCAGTGTTCCCCCTTGTGTGTCCAGCCAGGGTTCCCCCTTGTGTGTCCAGCCAGGGTTCCCTCTTGTGTGTCCAGTCAGGGCTTCCCTTTGTGTGTCCAGCCAGGGCTCCCCCTTGTGGGTCCAGCCAGGGTTCCCCCTTGTGTGTCCATCCAGCTCCCCCCTTGTGTGTCCAGCCAGGGCTCCCCCTTGTGTGTCCAGTCAGGGCTCCCCCTTGTGTGTCCAGCCAGGGCTCCCCCTTGTGTGTCCAGCCAGGGCTCCCCCTTGTGTGTCCACCCAGGGTTCCCTCTTGTGTGTCCAGTCAGGGCTCCCCCTTGTGTGTCCAGTCAGGGCTCCCCCTTGTGTGTCCAGCCAGGGCTTCCCCTTGTGTGTCCAGCCAGGGCTCCCCTTTGTGTGTCCAGCCAGGGCTCCCCCTTGTGTGTCCAGCAAGGCCCCCCTTGTGTGTCCATCCGGGCCCCCCCTTGTGTGTCCAGCCAGGGTCCCCCCTTGTGTGTCTAGCCAGGCCCCCCCTTGTGTGTCCAGCCAGGGGCCCATCCCATTCTGCATCCACTCATATACACACAGACACACACACAGACACCTCTTACCTTCCTGCTCTCCCGTGCGGTGTCCTCCTTCTCCGGTGACGTCATACGCCGGCCGGGGAAGGGAGACGCGCAGCTTCAGCTGCTTCACTGGGACGTGTGTCGCGGCGGTTCAGTTAATGAACGCCGCGTGCGCGCGTCCCTGCATATGTGGCACCCCAGGGGTCTGGTTTCCACAGTAATGTAATGTTATGTCTGAGAGCAGGTGGGAGGTCCTTTGGTCAGGGATCCTGTGCATGCCACACCTCCTGCCCAGTCTTGGGAGGGGAAGGACTTCCCCTATATAAACCCGGGGCTGAGGCAGGGTTAGGCAGTCAAGGAGAGTAGAGACGAGAAACAGTCATAGGAAGAGACAGCAGAAGCAATACTACTACGAGTCAGGGGCTGGCAGCTGCAGAGCTCGCCCTGACTGAGAAGATTTCTTACCGGACCCGGAGTCCGAGGCTGTGGGGACTAACTCCTACCCAGCAGCAGAAACCGACCGGCAGGGGATTGCAGGTCCTCTGGCCCAGAAACCCGAAGGCACGGTCACACGCGTGGGACCAGCACCGCCATCGTGGAGCGGAAGCCATTAGAAGGCCCCGAGTCACCGGCCATACGGGTGAGCACCACACGGTACACTCAGGGACGTGGGCTACTTTTACCCGCCTCTAGCAAGGTAGCCAGAAGAGTACAGTTAGTTGGGAAGGCCTACAACTCCGCCTGGCCAGGGGAGATCCCATCTGCTCAAGGACTGACCAGGCCCCGATTGCTAGCAAGTACTCCGGGAGGGTCTATCTTTGTCACCAGTAAAGACCCTGAACTACACCGCATCGTCTCTGAGTGGTTCCTGCTATCCCCATCATCCACGTCGGCTGCCCTGAGGCCATACCCCTCCCGTTGGGGGTTATACCATCCACGCTGCACCATCCTTCCACCGGCCTCAGCGGTCTGCCCTGCAGCGGCAGCTCCATAGCTGCATTCAACGGGTGGCGTAGTCATCCAACATCCACTGCTAATTTACCGCCACTTAGTCTGACTCCCTGGGCACGGACCGGGTCACCGCCACAAGACTACTACCCTCATCTGATCCGGCTCCGGGTAAGCTCCCGCGTGCGCAACGCAGCGCGACACAGGCCCAGGGGCGCGTCACATACACTGTGCCTGCGCTTTTAAAGGGCCCGTGCCCCTTAAAACCGCAGGTTTTTTTATTTTTTCATTCTCTTCTCCCCCTCTCCTCTGCAGAAGGGTACCCCGCCAGCCCAGTCCCACCCTGTTGATGACTTATCCTAAAATCGGTCATTAATATATAAGTCCTGGACAGTCCCGTTAAGCTTGTTTTACCTAGTTATAAAAGCCCTTTAAGTCCTCATTATAAGGTAAGGTATGAATGGATCTAATTAAATTCTCCAAAGAGAACTATTTATACATTTTAGTCACTGTGAGCTTTCTACAAGATATTGCGGGCAGTATATAGCGAATATACGGACACAGAGCCATTCGCCGGCTCAGATTGCCAATAAGCACCTTGTAAATATGAGACCTTGACATCATAGGTTACTTGGCTTAATATGAAATTGTCCCTCATGTGTACCGCATTGTGGGCAGGGACTATATGTACATCACTGCAGAATATGTTGGCAATAAAAAGTCAACAGAAATGAATATCATGCAGATCCTCACCAGGACTCCAGCAGTGTCACCATCCTGCCACCATACAGCTATAGAAGGACAATAAACCTGCAGGGTTCTCCCCTCAGTTATTTTTCCTTTAATTTTATTATCTGTTTCTTACTCACAGTGAAAGAACAGTCATCAGATATTTTATTCTTCACTTTTTATTTTACAGTCTCAGCTCTGAAGAATAGAACGTCTTATGAATAAATGACAGCTCACTTATTACAGTGGTGGCCAAAAGTATTGGCACCCCTGCAATTCTATCAGATAATACTCAATTTCTTCCTGAAAATGATTGCAATCACAAATTCTTTGGTATTATTATCTTCATTTAATTTGCTTGCAAGGAAAAAACACAAAAGAGAATGAAGCAAAAATCAAATCATTGATCATTTCACACAAAACTCCAAAAATGGGCCAGACAAAAGTATTGGCACCCTCAGCCTAATACTTGGTTGCACAACCTTTAGCCAAAATAACTGCGAACAGCCACTTCCGGTAACCATCAGTGAGTTTCTTACAATGCTCTGCTGGAATTGTAGACCATTCTTCTTTGGCAAACTGCTCCAGGTCCCTGATATTTGAAGGGTGCCTTCTCCAAACTGCCATTTTGTGATCTCTCCACAGGTGTTCTATGGGATTCAGGTCTGGACTCATTGCTGGCCACCTTAGAAGTCTCCAGTGCTTTCTCTAAAACCATTTTATAGTGCTTTTGGAAGTGTGTTTTGGGTCATTGTCCTGCTGGAAGACCCATGACCTCTAAGGGCGACCCAGCTTTCTCACACTGGGCCCTACATTATGCTGCAAAATTTGTTGGTAGTCTTCAGACTTCATAATGCCATGCACACTGTCAAGCAGTCCAGTGCCAGAGGCAGCAAAGCAACCCCAAAACATCAGGGAACCTCCGCCATGTTTGACTGTAGGGACCATGTTCTTTTCTTTGAATGCCTCTTTTTTTTTCCTGTACACTCTATGTTGATGGTTTTTCCCAAAAAGCTCGACTTTTGTCTCATCTGACCAGAGAACATTCTTCCAAAACATAGTAACATAGTTTGTAAACATAGTTAGTAAAGCCGAATAAAGACTTGCGTCCATCAAGTTCGACCTGTTAGTTCTGTAATTGGTAAAGTTGATCCAGAGGAGGGCAAAAACCCCAAATGATTTGGCCAATCTTCACCTGAGGAAAAATTCCCTCCTGACTCTGAAACCAGCAGTCAAAATAAATCCCTGTATCAACTTACTATTTTATTTTATTTTTAAGTATATGCTGAAATCTGCCTGGTATCTAGAAATGCATCCAGTCCCCGCTTGAACTGGCGTAGTGAATCTGACATCACCGTCTCCTCACTCTGTGAATTCCATATTCTCACTGCTCTTACCGTAAAGAACCCCTCTAGTGACGCTTACCCAATCTGAGTATATTCCATTTATAACCACCCTCTGCCTTCTATCCCTTAGCCAGTTAGCTACCCACTTGCAGACATTTTCCCCCAGCCCCATCATTCTCATTTTGTATACCAATCTATTATGTGGCACGCTATCGAAAGCTTTTGAGAAGTCGAGATACACGACATCCACTGGTTCCCCCTGATCTACTCGAGAGCTAATCTCCTCGTAGAAGTCAATCAGGTTTGTTTGGCAGGAGCGATTCCTCATGAATCCATGTTGGTTCGGGATTAAAAGATTATTAGCATCAAGATGCTCCGTAATTGCCTCTTTAATGAAGCTTTCAAAAATTTTGCCCACAACGGACGTCAGACTCACCGGCCGATAGTTTCCGGCGTCACTTTTCGCTCCCTTTTTGAATATTGGCACTACATTCGCCTGTCGCCAATCAAGTGGCACAGACCCAGTCTCAACAGAGTCCTTAAATATAAGATATAACGGTCTGTCTATCACATTACTTAGTTCCCTTAGTACCCGTGGGTGTATGCCATCAGGTTCTGGTGATTTGTTTATTTTAACGTTACTGAGGCGTTTCTGTACCCCAGCTTGGGTTAGATTTGTCATACTTAGTGGAGGATTAAGCTTGTCACTTCTCATTTCTCCTGTTAGTTTGATTTCCTTTGTGAAAGTTGTCGAAAAAAAATTATTTAATAGATTAGCTTTATCCTCATCTTTCTCTATGATTTTGCCTTCCTCACTTTTTATTGGTCCAATATTATCCGATTTAATCCTTTTACTATTTATATACGTAAAGAACAGTTTGGGATTTGATCTACTTTCCCTAGCAATACGTCTCTCTGTTTCCTCCTTCGCTATTTTTATTTGTTTTTTACAGGTTCTCGTTTTTTCCTTGTAACACATTAGTGCCTCCTTACTGTTTTCCTGTTTTAATCTCTTGAATGCCTCTTTTTTGCTATTTAACGCCCCTTTTACGTTCTTGTTCAACCATATTGGTTTCCTCTTATTTCTGGCCCTTTTATTCCCATACGGTATATACCTCTCGCACTGAGTATTCAGAATTCTTTTGAAGGTTTCCCATTTACTATTCGTATTCCTTTGATTAAGAACTTTGTCCCAGTCAATAAGTTGAAGGCTTTCTTTCAGCTGATCAAACTTCGCCCTCCTAAAGTTTAATGTTTTTGTTGTTCCCTTATTGATAACCCTACTGAAGGGCATTTTGAAGTCGATAATATTATGGTCGCTATTACCTAGGTGCCCCCCTATCTGTACCTCAGTTATTCTATCAGGCCTATTAGTCAATATTAAGTCCAACACGGCCTTCCCTCTCGTTGGTTCCTGCACTAGTTGGGAGAGATAATTATCCTTAATATTTGTCAAGAACCTTTTTCCTTTATGAGATCTACAGGTTTCTGTTTCCCAGTCAATATCCGGGTAGTTGAAATCCCCCATTACAATCACTTCATTATGTTTTGCTACTTTGTCTATTTGTCCTAATAGCAGATTCTCATTCTCCTCTGTTATATTGGGTGGCTTATAGCAGACCCCCAGTAATATTTTATTATTATTTTTAGTTCCCTCTATCTCTACCCACATGGACTCGACCCCCTCTTCTCCCTCTCCTATATCTTCCCTTAGTCTGGGTTTTAGACATGACTTTACATATAAGCAGACTCCTCCGCCTTTCCCCTGTTTCCGGTCCCTTCTAAATAAACTATAATCTAATAAATTTACCGCCCAGTCGTAGCTATCGTCTAGCCAAGTCTCTGTTATACCTACGATGTCATACCTCTCCTCCCATATAAGCGCCCGCAGCTCATCCGCCTTATTGGTCAGGCTTCTTGCATTGGTCAGCATGCAAGATAAAACTTTGGGTTTATTTAGCATCCTATTCTTCTCTAACGATCTAACTGTACTATCCCCACCCCCCTCTCCACCCTCATTATATTCACTTCTCCCCTTCCCCCTTGCTTGCCTCACATCCCACCTATTTCCTTGGTTTCCCCCCCCCCCCGTCTCTAGTTTAAAAACTCCTCCAACCTATTAGCTATCTTCTTCCCCAGCACCGCTGCACCCTCCCCATTGAGGTGCAGCCCGTCCCTACGGTAGAGCCTGTATCCGACCGCGAAGTCGGCCCAGTTCTCCATGAACCCAAACCCTTCTGCCTTGCACCAACTCTTTAGCCACTTATTCACCTCCCTAACTTCCTGTTGGCGCTCCTGTGTGGCTCGCGGGATTGGTAGTATTTCTGAGAAAACTACCTTGGAGGTCCTTGCCCTAAGCTTCCTACCTAGGTCCCTGAAATCATTTTTAAGGACCCTCCATCTACCACTCACTTTGTTATTGGTGCCGATGTGGACCATGACCGCTGGGTCTTCGCCAGCCCCACCCAGTAACCTGTCAACCCGATCCGCGATGTGCCGGACTCGAGCGCCAGGGAGGCAGCACACCGTTCGGCGATCCCGGTCTTTGTGACAGATTGCCCTGTCTGTCCCCCTAATAATAGAGTCACCCACTACCAGAACCTGTCTTGCCTGCCCTACACTTCCCCCCTCCCCCTCATTACTGGAGGATACACTCCCCCGGCGGTCAGAGGATCTGTCATGCTCCAATAATGCCGGTTCTGAACCAGCCTTCCTATACTTCTTCCCTCTATCCCTCCTTACTGTTATCCAGCTCCCTGCCTGTTCAGCCTGCACTTCCCCTCTATGCTCCACCCCCAGTATTGACCCATTGAGTGTCTGCTCGGTGAGCAGCAAACTCCGTTCTATGTTGTCGATGCTCCTCAGTACCGCTATCTGAGCACTTAGATCCAGAATTTGGGCTTCCAAGTGCACGATATGCTCACATCTCTCGCAGCAGTATGGATCCTCGAGTGGGTGCTCACGGAATGCATACATTGCGCAAGATGTACACTGCACGGCTCCGTCCAACATGGACGTCATTCTAAATATGGGGATACAGTCAGTATATATATACAAGTACAAAACACAATTATTTATATATAGGTGTATGGACGGGGATCAATTAGGGATGTGCAAGTGTATCAATTAGATATTGGCAGGGGATCAGTTAAGTATGGACGGGGGATCAATTAAGTATCAAGTATGGACGGGGGAATCAGCTAAGTAGGTCAGGTGGATTAATTAAGTAAAAAGTAAAGTAAAGAAAGAATGAAATACAGTCAGCAATTCAGTCCTAAGTCCTCCCTTCCAAACTCCCTGAATCCAAAGTCACTGAAAAACAAGTCACACACTTACTTTCGTTCGCACTTATGCTCCGGACACACGCAGCTCGTTCACACTCGCAAACTAAGAGATTTAAAGTGTTTTTTTTTTTTTTTTTTTCCTTTTCCAGCAATGTACCCTTCACCTCAATGCACTTCCAAAGGACTTTATGCCCAACCAGCTGCCCCTTATAAACCCTTAATTATGACCCCTTCCCCTTAATTAACCCCTTGTGAGTAAATCTACACCTCAGGATTTTAGTGCAATGTAGTTAACCTTTAAATACACAGGTAGTAAACTAAGAAACTAAAACTGTAGTGAGAAAATAGATTTTAAAAAGCCCAATAAATCTAAACAGGTAGAAAAGCACTCAGCAGATCACAATGCAGCACTCACCGCAATTCACACAGGTATTTTCTGCAGGATTCCCAATACCTCTTCACGCAATTCACACAGGTATTTTCTGCAGGATTCCCAATACCTCTTCACGTAATTCACACAGGTATTTTTTGCAGGATTCCCAATACCTCTTCACGCAATTCACACAGGTATTTTCTGCAGGATTCCCAATACCTCTTCACCTTCACCTCAATGCACTTCCAGTTCTAGGCTTTATCAGGTAAGTTTTGGCAAACTCCAGCCTGGCTTTTTTATGTCTCGGGGTAAGAAGTGGGGTCTTCCTGGGTATCCTACCATACAGTCCCTTTTCATTCAGACGCCGACGGATAGTACGGGTTGACACTGTTGTAGCCTCGGACTGCAGGGCAGCTTGAACTTGTTTGGATGTTAGTCGAGGTTCTTTATCCACCATCCGCACAATCTTGCGTTGAAATCTCTCGTCAATTTTTCTTTTCCGTCCACATGTAGGGAGGTTAGCCACAGTGCCATGGGCTTTAAATTTCTTGATGACACTGCGCACGGAAGACACAGGAACATTCAGGTCTTTGGAGACGGACTTGTAGCCTTCAGATTGCTCATGCTTCCTCACAATTTGGTTTCACAAGTCCTCAGACAATTCTTTGGTCTTCTTTCTTTTCTCCATGCTCAATGTGGTATACACAAGGACACAGGACAGAGGTTGAGTCAACTTTAATCCATGTTAACTGGCTGCAAGTGTGATTTAGTTATTGCCAACACCTGTTAGGTGCCACAGGTAAGTTACAGGTGCTGTTAATTACACGAATTAGAGAAGCATCACATGATTTTTCAAACAGTGCCAATACTTTTGTCCATCCCCTTTTTTAGGTTTGATGTGGAATTATATCCAATTTGGCTTTAGGACAATTCTATTTGTGTTTTTTCATTGAAGACAAATTAAATGAAGATAATAATACCAAAGAATTTGTGATTGCAATCATTTTCAGGAAGAAACTGAGTATTATCTGACAGAATTGCCGGGGTGCCAATACTTTTGGCCACCACTGTATTTCATGCGGCAGAAGTTAGCCTCCAGCAATGGAAGAAGGAACCGAGAAAGTGTAGAAAATGCTCTATCATGGCAGCAGTGGTAAGAGACATTGGAAATGCACGATCAAACCTATCATATCATAGGATTATCTATCATCTATCTATCCTTATATACTCTATTTCATATCTATCTATCCATCTATCTATCCATATATGTATCTATCTATCTTTCTATCTATCCATGTATGATGGATGGATAGATAGATGGATAGATGAATAAATAGATGGATAGATAGATGGATAGATAGATAAATAGATAGATAGATAGTGTAGGGATTTGGAGGTAGGCACAGGTTCACACAGTGATGCAGTCCACGGGTTCAAACAAACTGGTGGCTTATTTTAGTGTCCATACACCAGTTAAGAAACAAAAGTTACAGCCTTTTCCTGGCACAAAAAGGAATAACAGAACAAAGCTCAAAATAACAAGTCCATGCAGCACGGCTTCAGCCGTTTAAACAAGGTGCTTTTCTCTGCCTCCTGCAGAGTCTAAGAAGCACCTGCAAGGTCTGCTCACCTTGCCCAGCAAACACAGACAGACAGAGACAGGCGCAGCTGTCTTAAATTAGCCTTCCAAGACCTGGACTGGAGGTAAGTGAGCAGCTGTTCCCCCCAGCTCTTTCAGCTGCTCATAAAACCCGGCCCTGTAATCCGGACCCATTAAATTCCTCTCAGCACTATGTGTGCTGGAGCCTGCTTCTCCGGATCCTACATCACCGAAGCATGGCACTTCGAGGACACATACCTCCCGTCCACGATCTGTCCGGCAGCAACCTTACATACACCCCCCCTCTGTCCAAAGCCGTAGGGCTTGGCACCTTCTGTCACCATACAATAAATACTTGACAAGGCAGCGGCATTCCCATGTTGTTTCCCAGGCCTATGCTCTACCCGGAAACTAAAATCTTGTAGAGCCAGGAACCACCTAGTCACTCTGGCATTGTTTCCCTTCTTTTCTCGCATCCACCTCAATGGGGCATGGTCTGACACTACCCTGAACCTTCTACCTAATAGGTAATACCTCAGAGTGTCTAACGCCCACTTAATGGCCAAACATTCTTTTTCTACAATGGAGTAGTCCTTCTCACAAGCGGAGAGCTTCAGACTGAGGTATTTTACAGGGTGTTCTTCTCCGTTAATCTCCTGGGACAAGACTGCTCCCAGCCCGACATCCGATGCATCCATCTGGACCACAAACTCCTTGGAGAAGCTGGGTGCCACCAAGACTGGTTGTTTACAGAGGACCAGTTTCAATTCCTGGCAGGTCGCTTCTGCTTCCGGGGACCACTTGGCCATAGCTGACTTCATCCCTTTCAGAAGATCCATCAGTGGGGCTGCTATCAGGGCAAAGTTAGGGACAAATCTTCGATAGTAGCCCACAATGCCTAGAAACGCCCTGACCTGCTTCTTCGAGAGGGGCTGTGGCCAGTTCAAGATCGCCTCGACCTTATTTATTTGTGGTTTTATTTCCCCTCTACCAACCACGTACCCTAGGTACTTGGCTTCCTCCATCCCCATGGCACATTTCTTCGGGTTGATAGTAAAGCCCGCCTTCCTTAGGGCATCAAGTATGGCTTGAACTTTGTCCAGATGACTTTCCCAGTCCTGGCTAAATATGACGATAGCATCTAGGTAGGCCGCTGCATACTGTTTGTGGGGTGCTAAGATCCGGTCCATGGCTCTCTGGAAGGTGGCCGGAGCTCCCTTCAACCCAAACGGCATCCTGACGTATTGGCGTCGAGAAGGCTGTCTTCTCCTTAGCCTCTTTGGACAGGGGAATTTGCCAATATCCTTTGGTGAAGTCCAGAGTGGTGATGTACCGAGCGGGTCCTAGCCTTTCGATAAGCTCATCTACCCTAGGCATTGGGTAGGCGTCGAACTTTGAGACCTCCTTCAGCTTCCTATAGTCGTTGCAAAACCGCCATTCCCCATCTGGTTTCGGCACTAAGACTATAGGACTGGACCATCGACTTTTGGACTCTTCAATGACTCCCAGGTTTAGCATCCGCCTTACTTCTTTAGAGATCACCTCTCTGCGGGCTTCGGGGATCCGGTATGGTTTTAGATTGACGCGAACATGAGGCTCTGTGAGAACCTCATGCTCTATGACCTGAGTGAGTCCTGGCAACTCCGAAAACATGTCTTTATTTCGCTGTAACAACTCTTTGCACTGTTGCTTTTGGGCATGTGACAGTGACTCTGCCACCTTGACCTCTTTCACATCGGCCTCAGCCTCAGCCACTAAACAGGGAGCTTCCGCAGGCTCTCTATCTTGCCATGGCTTAATCAAGTTAACATGGTAAATTTGGTAGGGCTTCCTCTTCCCTGGTTGGTGGATCTTAAAGTTGACTTCCCCCACTTTCTCTACCACCTCATAGGGGCCCTGCCACTTGGCCATGAACTTGCTCTCCACTGTGGGACTAGCACAAGCACTCGATCTCCTGGGTTGAACGATCTCACCCTGGCCGACCTATTATACACCCTGGACTGTGCCTCTTGTGCCTTGAGGAGGTGCTCCCTCACAATGGGCATCACATGGGCAATCCTCTCTTGCATCTGGGCAACGTGCTCCACCACTCTCCTATAGGGAGTGGTCTCAGCTTCCCAGGACTCTTTCTCCACCTCCAGGAGTCCTGAGGGTGTCGTCCATAGAGTGGTTCAAACGGGGAGAAACCTGTGGAAGCTTTGGGAACTTCCCTCATGGCGAACAACATATAGTCCCAGTCTCGGCCATCCTTTTCCACTGCTTTCCTCAACATTGCTTTCAAGGTTTTGTTAAACCTCTCTACCAGTCCGTCCGTCTGGGGAGAGTACACGGAGGTTCTCAGTTGTGCAATCTGCAGTGTCTTGCACAATTCCCTCATGACCTTCGACATAAATGGAGTTCCTTGGTCTGTTAGGATCTCGTTAGGCAACCCGGTTCTTAAAAACATGTGGACTAACTCCCGGGCTATACACCTGGTGGAGGAGTTTCGTAGTGGTACGGCCTCCAGATACCATGTAGCATAATCTAATACCACCAGGATATACTGATGCCCTTGGGCGGACTTGACCAGAGGCCCCACTAGATCCATTGCTATGCGTTCGAATGGAACCTCGATGACTGGTAGTGGCACTAGGGGACTGCGGAAGTGGGCCACTGGGGAGGTTATCTGGCATGTGGGGCAGGAACGACAATAACTCTATATTTCTCTATAGCAACCTGGCCAGTAGAATCTTTGGAGGATCCGTTCTTGAATCTTGTCTGCACCCAGGTGACCACCCAACACATGAGAATGAGCCATGTCTAACACCCTGCGTCTATAGGGCCCTGGCACCAGCAACTGTTCTATTACCTCACCCCTTGGCTTGGTTATTCTGTACAGCAAATCCCCATTCACAGCAAAATGAGGGAACCGAGTGTCAGCCCCCGGTTCCTGAGGCACCCCATTTAACACAGTAACATTTTCAAAGGCCCCTTTCAGAGTTAAATCCCTGAGTTGGGCAGTTCCAAAGTTTCCCTCGGACACCTCCAGCTCAGGGATATTGGACTCAGGGGATGCTACTTCATCCTCATTGCCCACCAGCACACACATGGGAAACTCATCTACTATGTTCTGCGGGTAAGTTTCCTTAGGGGCGATCTGGCTGTCGTCCAAGCAACCAGGTGTCCCCGCTTTCCCCCACATTTCCCAGAATAATGCAAAGTAACGTCCAATTATTATGGGATGCAATAGGTCCTTAACGACCGCCACTTCATGAGATGTGGTGCCACAGTCTGTGTTTACATCCACCTGGGCCACAGGATAGTTCTTAGCGTCCCCATGGATACACCGGACATCCACCACCTTCCCAGAAACCAGCCGATGAGGGAGTGTGGCCCTTATCAGGGTCACCAAACTTCCTGAGACCAATAGTCCAGAGACTTGTGCCCCGTTAACTGACACTGAGCATGCCTGAGGGCCCTCGCCATGTTGACGAACCGCGCTGCAGGCGGGGTAGGCAAAATAAGAGCAACGCCGGCACATGTTACAGTCCATTGGTTCAGAGGTTATGGGACACCGGGAGGCAATATGGCCAGGGGTATGACATCTCCAACACACTATATTATGGGGTGGGACCTTGGGCAGCAACTCAGACCCCTCCTGAACTCTAGGATGCCCCCCAGGTGTGGCGCTAGCTTGCTTCTTTTGGGTGTCCGCCACCTTTTGGGAACCCCAGTATTGAGAGGCTACGACCCCTTGTTTTCCCAACGGACTCTCAACCGCCTGGTATCTTTCCACCAACCCCACCAAGTCATCAGCATTATAGGGATCTCCCTGGGCAACCCCGGATTTTACCGACTTCGGGAGAGAGTGTATAAACCTGTCTATAACGACCTCTATCTCATATCATAGGACAATCTATCATCTATCTATTATCTATATGACGCGCCCCCTGGGCCATGGGGCACCCGGGACCGGACTTCAGGGCAATGCTGGGAGTAGTAGTGGCGACCCGGTCCCGTGGCTCAGGGTGGCCAGACCAATATTGTGGCAGTCTCTGTATCAGTATAATGCAATGTCCGACTACGCCACCCGTGGATTGCGGTCAATAAGAACGGCCGCTGCTGAGCAGACCTGAGCAGACCTCTGAGGCTGATGTTGTGAGGGCAGCAGAGTGTAGTATAACTCCCCACGGGAGGAGTATAGCCTCAGGCTAGTGAGTGTGGATGATAGGAGTGATGGTGCACGAGCGCAGCAGGAATGACTCAGAGGCTTTGCAGTGCAGTTCAGGGTCTTTACTGATGGTGATAAGGCAGACCCTCCCGGGAGTACTGGCTAGCATAAGAGGCCTGGTCAGTCTGTGAGCAAACTGGAGTTCCCCTGGCCAGGTGGAGTTGTAGGCCTCCCTGACTATCTGCACTCTTCCTGGCTACCTTGCTGTAAGCGAGTGGAAGTAGCCCACGTCCCTGAGTGTTCCGTGTGGTGCTCACCTGTATGGCTGGTGACTTGGGGCCTTCTGATAGCCCCCGCTCCTCGATTGCAGTGCTGGTCCCTTGCTCGTGACTGAGCCTCCGGGCTTCTATGGCCAGAGGACTTGAAATCCCCTGCCGGCGGGTTTCTGCTGCTGGGTATATATAAGTCCCCGCAACCTCGGACTCTTGTGTCCGGTTCTCAGAGTCTTCTGCCAGGACGAACTCCGCTTAGCTCAAGTCCCTGGTCTTCAGCTCCTGCTCCTACAGAGCTCCTCGCTGTTACTTTCCCTGTGTCTGGAACTAACTCCAGGCTCTGACTTCACTAACCCCGCCCCAGATCCAGTTTATATAGGGCAGGTTCCTCCCCTATCTGGTCTGGGACAGGAGGTGTTGCATGTTTAAGGGCTCCGAACCAGGAAACCTCCCACTTGCTCTCAGACATAATATTTCTATTACAGTGGTAACCAGACCCTGGGGTGCCACATATCCATCTATCTATCTCATATCTATCTATCTATCAATCTCATATCTATCTATCTTCTCCACTTTTTATCTGGTCTCAGGTATGACTTTCATATTACCCACGACTGTTACTTGCCACAGGTGAGTTTTAACGAGCATCACATGCTTGAAGCAAAGTTGTTTTTCCACAATTTTGGAAAAGTGCCAACAATTTTGTCCGGCCCATTTTTGGAGTTTTGTGTGAAATTATGTCCAATTTGCCTTTTTTTCCCATTTTTTTGTGCTGTTTCAATACACACAAAGGAAATAAATATTATAACAAATGTATAACAAAACATGTGTAATTGTAATAATTTTCTGGGAGAAATACTTCACTTTCTGGAACAATCTCAAGGTTGCTAAACACTTCCGGCCATGACTGTGTGTATATATGGGCCCTCAATAAACCATCCCTCTCAACGAAAAGGCCACAGCAAGGGTCAGGAATCGGTGGCCTTCCCTCTCCGAATCTTAGGGAGAGACGGTTGTGCTTCCAGCATCCACCTAGGCTGCCACCCCAGTGGAACTAATAGCAGGGTAGCCAACTGTCCAGAAATTCTTGGACAGTCCATAAAAATAGGGCACTTTTTTCCCTGTCCGTAAAAAAAAATGTGATGCGTCCATAACCTTTCTGAAGCTGGAGAGACTTGTTCAGATGGAGGGAGATGTAGGGGCATCATATTGTGTATAGGGAGATGTAGGGGCATCATATTGTGTATAGGTATCATATTGTGTATCTGCATGTGTGGGGACATCATACGGTGTATATGGAGCTGTGAGCACATCATACTGTATTTAGGGAACAATGAGGGAATCATACTGTATACAAGGAGCTGTGGAAACATAATGCTGTGTAAAGGGTCTGTGGGGTCATCATCTAATATACAGTACAGACCAAAAGTTTGGACACACCTTCTCATTTAAAGATTTTTCTGTATTTTCATGACTATGAAAATTGTACATTCACACTGAAGGCATCAAAACTATGAATTAACACATGTGGAATTATATACTTAACAAAAAAAGTGTGAAACAACTGAAAATATGTCTTCTATTCTAGGTTCTTCAAAGTAGCCACCTTTTGCTTTGATGACTGCTTTGCACACTCTTGGCATTCTCTTGATGAGCTTCAAGAGGTAGTCACCGGAAATGGTTTTCACTTCACAGGTGTGCCCTGTCAGGTTTAATAAGTGGGAGTTCTTGCCTTATAAATGGGGTTCGGATCATCAGCTGTGTTGTGCAGAAGTCTGGTGGATACACAGCTGATAGTCCTACTAAATAGACTGTTAGAATTTGTATTATGGCAAGAAAAAAGCAGCTAAGTAAAGAAAAATGAGTGGCCATCATTACTTTAAGAAATGAAGGTCAGTCAATGCAAAAAATTGGTAAAACTTTGAAAGTGTCCCCAAGTGCAGATGCAAAAACCATCAAGCGCTGCAAGAAACTGGCTCACATGAGGACTGCCCCAGGAAAGGAAGACCAAGAGTCACCTCTGCTTCTGAGGATAAGTTTATCCGAGTCACCAGCCTCAGAAATCGCAGGTTAACAGCAGCTCAGATTAGAGACCAGGTCAATGCCACACAGAGTTCTAGCAGCAGACACATCTCTTCAACAACTGTTAAGAGGAGACTTTGTGCAGCAGGCCTTCATGGTAAAATAGCTGCTAGGAAACCACTGCTAAGGACAGGCAACAAGCAGAAGAGACTTATTTGGGCTAAAGAACACAAGGAATGGACATTAGACCAGTGGAAATCTGTGCTTTGGTCTGATGAGTCTAAATTTGAGATCTTTGGTTCCAACCACCGTGTCTTTGTGCGATGCAGAAAAGGTGAACGGATGGACTCTACATGTCTGGTTCCCACCGAGAAGCATGGAGGAGGAGGTGTGATGGTGTGGGGGTGCTTTGCTGGTGACACTGTTGGGGATTTATTCAAAATTGAAGGCATACTGAACCAGCATGGCTACAACAGCATCTTGCAGCGGCATGCTATTCCATCCGGTTTGCGTTTAGTTGGACCATCATTTATTTTTCAATAGGACAATGACCCCAAACACACCTCCAGGCTGTGTAAGGGCTATTTGACCAAGAAGGAGAATGATGGGGTGCTACGCCAGATGACCTGGCCTCCACAGTCACCAGACCTGAACCCAATCGAGATGATTTGGGGTGAGCTGGACCGCAGAGTGAAGGCAAAAGGGCCAACAAGTGCTAAGCATCTCTGGGAACTCCTTCAAGATTGTTGGAAGACCATTTCCATTGACTACCTCTTGAAGCTCATCAAGAGAATGCCAAGAGTGTGCAAAGCAGTCATCAAAGCAAAAGGTGGCTACTTTGAAGAACCTAGAATATAAGACATATTTTCAGTTGTTTCACACATTTTTGTTAAGTATATAATTCCACATGTGTTAATTCATAGTTTTGATGCCTTCAGTGTGAATGTACAATTTTCATAGTCATGAAAATACAGAAAAATCTTGAAATGAGAAGGTGTGTCCAAACTTTTGGTCTGTACTGTATATAATCGTCTTATCCCGTCTGTCTGTCTGTCCTTCTGTCCAGGAAATCCTGCGTCGCTGATTGGTCCAGCCGCGGCCAATCAGCGACGCGGGATTTCAGAAAAAGATGGCGGCCGTTAGCAGCTCATCTGCCGCATGGAGGTCAGCGGCGATGCAGCCGGGAGATGACCGGCGCTAGCCGCTCATCTCCCGGCTGCTCGCAGCAGAAGTACCGCGACCGGCGGCGCCGCTGACCTCCATGCGGCTACCGTCGGGAGATCAATGGCTAGGGCCGCTGATCTCCCGACGGCAAGTGTGAAGCGAGGACCGGGGAGCGGCGCCGCCAGTCGGGATACTTTGGCTGTGAGCAGCCGGCCATCTCCCGGTTCCTTGCAGCGGAAGTACCCGCACAGGTAGCGTCGCTGCCCGGTCCTCAGTAATACGATTCGCTGATTGGTCGGAATCAGCGATATTGGCGCCGCGACCAATCAGCGATACTGGCGCCAAATTTAAACACCGCTCTGCTGATTGGTCGTGGCCGGCGGCCGCGACCAATCAGCGATTTTGGCGCCACATTTAAACACCACTCTGTTGATTGCGCCTGGTCGGCCGCATACAGATTCTAGAATACCCGATGCGTTAGAATCGGGCCACCATCTAGTACTGTATATAAAGAGCTGTGGGAGCCATCACACTATATATAGAGACCTGTGAAAAGCTTATGTGTTGATCCAGAGGAAGTCAAAAAAACCCATGAGGCAGATGCTGCTTGCCCAAAATTAGGGGAAAAATTCCTTCCCGACTCCACATATGGCAATCAGACTAGTTGCTTGGATCAACGTCCCATAACAAAATCTAGTATGAATAACCTGTAATGTTATTCAAGAAAGTCACACAGGACCTCCTTGAACTTTTTTTTAGAGAATTAAGTATTACAAGGTCATGTGGTAGAGAGTTCCATACCTCACACAATAAAACATTGCCATCTAACTTCCTTTAGACAAAGCGAATTAGGAGCTTGATGCTAGAGTAGTTGAATTAAAACTGAAAAAAATTATTAACACAGCAAAAAAGAGGAACAGTATTTATTCACCAGCCCAGGTCTCAAAACGAATGCACTAATCAGGATGAAGCAAACCATATAATAAAGGCAGAGGCAGCACAGGTGCAAAATACTGATGAGACAACCAACTCATAACCTACCAATTCTTGGAGGGGGTCATTGCTTAGTATTAAAACTGCACACAAAAAATGGCTTGTATAGGTCACTGGTCACACACAGATTGTTAGGGGAATGGTTGCAAACAACTTTATTAAATAATGGAAAGCAAACGAACCCGGGGTCCGTGATGCAGCCTGGAGGACTGCGGACGAACACCTTCCGGGTAAGAAGGTAAAACAACCAACTGAAATAACAATCCCCCCCGTGTTACTGCACACCGGAACGGGAATAGGGATTCGCTCCGTTAACTGCACGAGAGATGTGCGACAAATAATGGAGCCGTAGCCCTGTTAACTGCACAGAGGCTACGCAGCAGGCGCTCGGATGCGTGTGTGATTCACGCCGGCTTATACGTGCTCCCAGCCGGCGTGCTACCGGACTGAGGAGTATCTCTCCACGTGGCTAACAGGCGGTGCCGGGAATACGGAGTCCGCAGTCTGCTCGGGGTGTATAGCGACCCCCTTGTTGGAGCCAGAGTGTCAGACGAAGCTACCTGCCTCCCTCCATCTAAGGCTGTCTATCCCCTGCTAAACCTGCCTGTCAGAAGCTATAACAGCAAAAGCACACGTGGAGCCGAAACGACCAAGCGTCCACACAATAACACCAACTCAGCTCAATGATCAGAGTGCGCCGCCATGTTTGTGGGCGTGCTATTTAAATATTAAATATTAAGCCCTGCCCATCGTCACATTATTGGTGACGTCACCCGCGACCAATCAGGCGGTGCCAGGTCACCGGATCAGCTGACTCCCAAACCACTAATCACGGTCCGCCATGTCACGGGCATGCTCAGTGCAGTGTATCCTGGACTTAGGCTGTAACAGCCCTGTTTCCCTCCGCAACCTATCCTTCATGTTGCTAGGAACAAAGACCCAAGAGACAGCTTGTACATCTCGTGCACCAGCTAGGCGTTGGGACTGACGATGATGCTGAGCAGCATCTGGACCGGAATGGGAGACCACAGAATCCACTGATGATTCTGAACCCATTTCAGATCCAGAAAACACCTGACGCCTAACACAGATAGTGCTCAATATAGGGCTTACAGCCTATTAGTGACCCTCATACTGTTAGATTAGGCAGGCTGCAAAGCACTATCTAAGTGCACCCCATGAGGACAGACCCCCTAGTTTACAAATCCAGCATTGATGGGCTTGTCTGAACGCTGAATAAAAATAACATGCAAAATCTATATATGAGGTTCTGGTAAATATTTTGGCGCTGGTCACGCACAGTGTCTGGTTTACAGCCTATTAGTGACGCCCATACTATTAGATTAGGCAGGCTATGCTCCCCTCATACACCTTACCACGGTGTGTAGTGTGACATGGAGCTAAACCCCCTGTCTTCTTAAGAATAAGGCTGCGAAAACCCTTCTCTTTATTGATAGTAGAGAAACCTCCATACAGTAGATGCGGAAAACATACGATGAACCCCAGTATTGTACCACATAGATAGGGCTCTTACCGGCTAAGCTTGGAGCAGGCTGTGTGCACAGAGCTCAAGATACAAAACTGTAGGGATGTGGACTGTCTTACCCTGTTCCTGCCCCTGAAGACAACAAACGCGTCATGTGAATACTGTCTTGCGGTTTTATATCTAAAAGTGATATGTGTCTTATGTAATGTATAATGGTGATGTAACAGCATGTGAAGTGTTAATGCATAATGTGAGTATAGCATAAGATAAGCTTAGGATACCATAAGACATAAGTATAACATAAACCCTAAAATACAAATTTTATTAAATCTCTTTAAAATCGGGACATGCGGCATAAAGATGATACGCATCAGTATTGCACTTTATCAAGATAAGTTCCTTTTATTGTTTAGTCTTGTGATCATTTATGTCATTGATACCTCTATGGGTGATTAATTCCAGGGCTGGCTAGGGTTATCCAGGGATAGCCGCCGTGGAGCGGGGGCGCCACAGTGTCAACATTAACTAGGGTGTCACCCTCCACTATAAGGCAGGTAATCAGCATCTAGGGTGTTGAACAGGGCTGATTGTAGCCTTTGTTTGGATGCCCGAATGTATCCTTTGGCTTGGAGGTCCAAAGATATTAGGAACGTTCTTGGGTGTTTTTATAAATTTGCACATTGTCACTTTATTCACTGTTGTCACTTTAATCATTTAGTACACACTGAGGATTGATTGTTTGATGTGATATCTGTACCAGTTTCTGGTAGACTGTCAGATCTTTGGTCTATGTAAGTACGAATAAGGGACTTTTAGGGTCTAGGGGCAGCTGCCGTTCAGCAAGGGTGCCATTGTCATCTATATGTAGGATGCCCATCTCCATTGACATGCAGGTTCAGGCTAGGGTATCTATAGGGTGAGTTTTATTGAAGTACAGTGGGTACGGAAAGCATTCAGACCCCTTTAAATTTTTCACTCTTTGTTTCATTGCAGCCATTTGGTAAATTCTAAAAAGTTCATTTTTTTCTCATTAAAGTCCACTCTGCACCCCATCTTGACTGAAAAAAACAGAAATGTAGAAATTTTTGCAAATTTATTAAAAAAGGAAAACTGAAATATCACATGGTCATAAGTATTCAGACCCTTTGCTCATATTTAAGTCACATGCTGTCCATTTCCTTGTGATCCTCCTTGAGATGGTTCTACTCTTTCATTGGAGTCCAGCTGTGTTTAATTAAACTGATAGGACTTGATTTGGAAAGGCACACACCTGTCTATATAAGACCTCACAGCTCACAGTGCATGTCAGACCAAATGACCAGTATTGAGTAGAAGCCCCCTTTTGAGCTAGTGCATCCATGAGTCTTCTTGGGAATGATGCAACAAGTTTTTCACACCTGGATTTGGGGTTCCTCTGCCATTCTTCCTTGCAGATCCTCTCCAGTTCTGTCAGGTTGAATGGTGAACGTTGGTGGACAGCCATTTTCAGGTCTCTCCAGAGATGTTCAATTGGGTTTAGGTCAGGGCTCTGGCTAGGCCAGTCTAGAATGGTCACAGATTTGTTCTGAAGCCACTCCTTTGTTATTTTAACTGTGTGCATAGGCTCATTGTCTTGTTGGAAGGTGAACCTTCGGCCAAGTCTGAGGTCCAGAGCACTCTGGAAGAGGTTTTCATCCAGGATATCTGTGTACTTGGCCACATTCATGTTTCTTTCAATTCCAACCAGTCGTCCTGTCCCTGCAGCTGAAAAACACCCCCATGATGCTGCCACCACCATGTTTCACTGTTGGGATTGTATTGGGCAGGTGATGAGCAGTGCCTGGTTTTCTCCACACATACCCCTTAGAATTATCACCAAAAAGTTCTATCTTAGTCTCATCAGACCAAAGAATCTTATTTCTCATAGACTGGGAGTCCTTCATGTGTTTTTAAGCAAACTCTGTGCAGGCTTTCATATGTCTTGCACTGAGGAGAGGCTTCCGTTGGGCCACTCTGCCATAAAGGCTCGACTTTTGGAGGGCTGCAGTGATAGTTGACTTTATGCAACTTTCTCCCATCTCCCTACTGCATCTTTGGAGCTCAGCCACAGTGATCTTGGGGTTCATCTTTACCTCTCTCACCAAGGCTCTTCTCCCACGATTGCTCAGTTGAGCTTGACGGCCAGGTCTAGGAAGACTTCTGGTGGTCCCAAACTTTTTCCACTTAAGGATTATGGAGGCCACTGTGTTCTTAGGACCCTTGACTAATGCAGAAATTCTTTTGTAAACTTGGCCAGATCTGTGCCTTGCCACAATTCTGTCTCTAAGCTCCTTTGGCAGTGTCAGGATGCCAGGTTTAATTTTACTTTGCCAGTAGTTTTTCCCTTAGCCAAGATGGCTTCCATTGCCTCACTGGGGTCATGTGTTTCCTGCCTGTGGACCTACTTAAACTGCATGTGTTGCAATCATGCCTTGCCTGAGTATTGTGTGCTTTTAGCTTTCTACTCACCTGTGCTAGCCCTCTGAATAGAGTCTTGCTGACTTTGTGTTTACTCCTAGTCATCCGCTGAAAGGATTGCTGCCTGAATCCTCTGCTAAGGGGACTTCTGCTGAAAGGAACCGCTGGCTGTTGTTCACTCACGCTGGGATCTCTGAACTTTTGTCTTCCTGAAGAAAACTTCTCCTGGATCTCTACACCTCTGGTATAGTCACCATCTTGCTCTGTGTTTAAATACCCGGCTCCAGCTCTGCTTAAGACATCGCTGTTTCCTCCACTGCACCTCCTGCATTCTTCAATATCCAGATCCATATTCCAGTTTGTCTTCTCTTCTGCACTACGTGAGTCCACAATCAACTGAGGAATACCTACGTCTGCTTACTATCCTTATTTCTGTTTGCATATTACTGTCCCTAAGTAAACTTGGACTATCGTTAACGTTTACATACCCTAATAGTAATGAAGGCCGTGCCTTACAGATTAGGTTCTAAGAAGTATTGTTTGGAATGAACTTACCTTCATAAACTGTTTGCTGTGATCTTTTGCACTTGAGTTTAAAATAGACTTTCACACTACTCTTGTCTCAGTCTCTGCTTTTGGCCCACGCCATTGGACTTCAGGGTATCTACTAACATCGTAACAGGCAGTTCCTTTGAGCTCATGATTCTCATTTGGTCTGACATGCACTGTGAGCTGTGAAGTCTTATATAGACAGGTGTGTGCCTTTCCAAATCAAGTCCTATCAGTTTAATTAAACACAGCTGGACTCCAATGAAAGAGTAGAACCATCTCAAGGAGGATCACAAGAAATGGACAGCATGTGACTTAAATATGAGCAAAGGGTCTGAATACTTATGACCATGTGATATTTCAGTTTTCCTTTTTTAATAAATTTGCAAAAATTTCTACATTTCTGTTTTTTTTCAGTCAAGATGGGGTGCACAGTGTACTTTAATGAGAAAAAAAATGAACTTTTTAGAATTTACCAAATGGCTGCAATGAAACAAAGAGTGAAAGATGTAAAGGGGTCTGAATGCTTTCCGTACCCACTGTATATAGTACTCAATGTTCCAGGCAGTGGGAGGCATTACTGGGATCCAGAGCAGTCGCTCCAGTCACGTCCAGAGCCTAAGGTCTGGCATAGGAGCTGCCGGACACTTTGTGTGCTCTGAAGTACAAAGGAAGATGGACAGGGACCTGCATAGATGGAAGTTGAAGGCCAGTCCCGGGTGCACTGCAGAGGTGGACGAGAAATACAGGATGAGCTAGCAACAGGGCTGAAGAGGAGTTATGCTAAGAAGGAGGATAATGTGAATTGCTGTGCCTTATCCCATCTGTACCCACCTGATGAACTTGAACTGTCAAGTATATGTTTGACTGTTACAAAGAACTTTGTGTCCCCTAAATTGTGTGCGGCGGCTTCTGAGGACAGAAGCCTGAAGGCAGTGGAGGCCTGCGGCCTACAAGAGAGTGTGCTGCACCCCACACCCTAGAGCACACTGGGACTGGGACACCCATTGTCTGTAAAGTGCCAGAGCGAAATCAGACCGACGTTCAGTCACGACTACCGCTCTGTGCCACTTTACAAGATGAGTGATAAGGGAACTTCTCCATCAGAAGAGACGAGGAAATAATGGTCGCTGCCCAAACTGTGACAAGAATAGGACCACAATGCAACAAGAACTGTCTCACAATGCTCTTGGAACTTTCCCATAATGCATTGCAAATTGAAACTAGAGCAAATACATTAAATCACTAGCAGACAGTGCCGTTATCAAACAATAAAAAAGAGACAGGATTCAAATGCAAGCAACATAATGTCAGAACTGATATACACATAAAGTGACTAGATTCCCTGGATAGCTAAATTCGCTGCTGAGGCAAGAACACGGGCTGCCCAGCACTATTTAAGTGCACCCCATGAAGATAGACACTCTAATTTACAAGGCCATAACATATAGGTGCATCTCACAAAATTAGAATATCATCAAAAAGTTAATTTATTTCAGTTCTTCAATGCAAAAAGTGAACCTCATATATTATATAGAGTCATTACAAACACAGTGATCTATTTCAAGTGTTTATTTCTGTTAATGTTGATGATTATGGCTTATAGCCAATGAAAACACAAAAGTCATTAACTCAGTAAATTAAAATAATTAACAAAAAACACCTGCAAAGACTTCCTAAGCATTTAAAAAGGTCCCTTAGTCTGTTTTAGTAGGCTCCACAATCATGACAATCATGGTGAAGACTGCTGACTTGACAGATGTCCAGAGTTCCAATTTTCATTTGAAATCAAGGTCCCAGAGTCTGGAAGAAGAGTGGAGAGGCCACAATCCAAGCTGCTTGAGGTCTAGTGTGAAGTTTCCACAATCAGTGATGGTTTGGGGAGCCGTGTCATCTGCTGGTGTAGGTCCACTGTGTTTTTTCAACACCAAAGTCAGCGCAGCCGTCTACCAGGAAATTTTAGAGCACTTCATGCTTCCCTCTGCCACAGTATCAAGCTACCAGGGGGGCAAAGGGGGCGGTGGCCCCGGGCCCCTCGCTCTTAGGGGGCCCATCCAGGGCTACGCCAGTGTAACTGTATCTAGCATGCCCCTGGTGCCAGCATCGGGCCCCACTGCCCGCCACCGCCGCAAGTTTACTGATGAGAGAGGGAGCGCGGATCTCTCTCCCATTAGTCCCTTCTGTGACTGACGTCTCTGACATCATCACTTGGCGCCCAGCCCGCTGTGCTGAAGATGTGTGCGTGCTGGGTGCTCTGAGCAGCGAGGGAACCAGGAGGAGAGATGAGTACTGTTTATTTATTTTTTGCCGGGTGGGGGGCGGCATTATATTACAGACTCTGCCTATGGGAAGGGGGAGGTGCATTATACTACAGACTCTGCCTATGGGGGAGCATTATCCTAAAGACTCTGCCCACAGAGAGGGGGGGCATTATACTAAAGACTCTGCCTATGGGGAGGGGGGGCATTATACTACAGACTGTCTATGGGGAGGGGGGGAGCATTATACTAAAGCCTCTGTCTATGGGGGGGCATTCTACTACAGACTCTGCCTATGGGGGGCATTATACTACAGACTCTGTTTATGAGCAGGGGAGAGCAGTAGACTACAGACTCTGCCTATGGGGGGACATTGTACTACAGACTCTGCCTATAAGAGGGGGAGCATTATACTACAGACTCTGCCTATGGGGGGTGCATTTTACTACAGACTCTGCCTATAGGTGGGGCATTATACTACAGACGCTGCCTATGAGATGGGGGGGGCATTATATCACAGACTCTGCCTATGAGGAGGGGGGGCACATTATACTACAGACTCTGCCTATGAGATGGGGGGGCATTATACTACAGATTCTGCCTATGAGGAGGGGGGGATTATACTACAGACTCTGACTAAGAGTAGGGGGGAGCATTATACTACAGACTCTGCCTATGGGGGGGCATTATACTGCAGACTCTGCCTATGGGGGGGCATTATACCACAGACTCTGCCTATGAGGAGGGGGGGAGCATTATACTACAGACTCTGCCTATGGGGGGGACATTGTACTACAGACTCTGCCTATAAGAGGGGGAGCATTATACTACAGACTCTGCCTATGGGGGGTGCATTTTACTACAGACTCTGCCTATAAGTGGGGCATTATACTACAGACGCTGCCTATGAGATGGGGGGGGCATTATACCACAGACTCTGCCTATGAGGAGGGGGGGCACATTACACTACAGACTCTGCCTATGAGATGGGGGGGGGCATTATACTACAGATTCTGCCTATGAGGAGGGGGGGCATTATACTACAGACTCTGCCTATGAGGAGGGGGGAGCATTATACTACAGACTCTGCCTATGGGGGGGGCATTATACTGCAGACTCTGCCTATGGGGGGGCATTATACCACAGACTCTGCCTATGAGGAGGGGGGGAGCATTATACTACAGACTCTGCCTATGGGGGGGAGCTTTATACTACAGACTCTGTCAATGGGGGGAGCATTTTACTACAGACTCTGCCTATAGGGGCGCATTATACTATACGAAGGACTATGGGGAGTGCATTATACTATATTGAGGACTATCTGGTGCATTATACTATATGTAGGCTATTTATACAGTGTGGGAGATAATGTGGGTTCTTTGAACAGCGTGGGGGCCATCATACAGTGTGGGAGATAATGTGGGGTCTTTGTATAGTGTGGAGGCCATCATACAGTGTTGGAGCCATCAGCTTGGGGGCTACTAAGGGGTCAGTATACTTTGTGGGGGTACTATACAGTGAGGGGGAATTATATCGTGAATAGGAGAACATCATACTGGTTAGAGCGGAGCTCTACATGGGGGGAGACTCAGGACATTATTAAATCTTAGGTGGGGACTTATTCTTATAGGGGAACTCAGGTTATCGTGACTGTCGAAGGGGCACTATTACTTTCTAGGGGGCACAATGCGGGCACTGTTTTCTAGGACACTTGCACACGGCATTACTTTATTTTAGAGGTTTGTTTTACCATCTAGAGGGCACACAGTAGGTGCAGTAATAGGGACACATTTTGCAGCAGAGGCTCAGTATTGGGGTATCAGCAGGATGAGAAGTTTGTGCAGGTTGGGGATAGATGTGGTCAGTGCCTGAAATGTAAGGAGTCAAATGTGTCTTTGTTGTGATCTCTGCATACCTGAGACTCTGAGCCCTGGCTGGAGAAGTAGTTGTGTCGGTCTGGGCCAGATGGAAAAGACGGGAAAAGTGAACAATTTAATCAGAAAGAACGTCAGCTGTAAGGTACTATATATAACTGAGCTGTGATCTCTTATATGTTCTGCAGGACTGGCATCTATCAATATATGTCACCATATGGCGGTAATATCAGTGCTGGTCTTTGTATAGAGATTATTTTTAGTAACAGCGCGGTCATCTGCTGAGGTTTTCCTACATCAACTATCTGGGTGCGCCGCTATAGTTGGAATCAGGGTTACCTGGTTAGAGGCCCACTCAGAAGTTTCGGCCCCCTGAAACAAAACCTTAGCTACGCCAAGCTTTTTGGAGATGGAAATTTCATTCTCCAGCAGGACTTGGCCCCTGTCCACACTGACAAAAGTACTAATACCTGGTTTAAAACAACAGTATCACTGTGCTTGATTGGCAGCAAACTCACCTGACCTTAACCCCATAAAGAATCTATGGGGTATTGTCAAGAGGAAAATGAGAGACACCAGACCCAACAATGCAGACGACCTGAAGGCTTCTATCAAAGCCACCTGGGCTTCCATAACCCCTCAGCAGTGCCACAGGCTGATCCCTCCATGCCATATTGCCGCATTGATGCAGTAATTGATGTAAAAGGATTCCCGACCAAGTATTGAGGGCATTTATTGAACATACATTTCAGTAGGATAACATTTTGGATTTTGAAAACATTTTTCAAGCTGTTGTTATAAGGTATTCTAATTAATTGAAATAATGACTTTTGAGTTTTCATTGGCTGTAAGCCATAATCATCAATATTAACAGAAATAAACACGTGAAATAGATCACTCTGTGTGTAATGGCTCTATATAATATATGAGTTTCACTTTTTGTATTGAAGAACTGAAATAAATTAACTTTTCTGGTGATATTCTAATTTTGTGAGATGCACCTGTAGATGGGCTTGGCTGCACCCTGAATAAAAATAGCATGTAAAAAATATATATGATATATATGAGGTATTGGTCGATATTTTGGCCAAAATATACAAGCTCGCAACCTGCTCAAGGGTCCTCATACTTACGAGTCCCTACACTAACATTAAAAGCAAAGTCACAAAAACAAGGAATTAAAGTTCCCACCAAAATTCAAGAATTAACACAGCAAATACAGCAACAATAATTACAAGGATGCAGCAAACCCATATAATGAAGAAGTCAGCAACACAGGTGCAAAATATTGATGAGACAACCACTCACAACCTACCAATTCATGGAGGGGGTGATTGCTTAGTATTAAAACTGCACACAAATAAGCCTTGTATAGGGCACTGGTCACACATAGGTAGTGCACAATGTCTGGCTTACAGCCTATTAGTGAAGCCCAAACTATTAGATTAGGCGGGCTGCCCAGCACTTTTTAAGTACACCCCATGAAGACAGACACCCTAGTTTACAAGGCCAACATTGATGGGTCTGGCTGCACCCTGAATAAAAATAACGTGCAAAAAATATATATGATATATATGAGGTATTAGTAAATATTTTGGCCAAAATACACAAGCTCGCAACCCGCGTCAAGGGTCCTCATACTTGCGAGTCCCTACACTAACATTAAAAGCAAAGACAAATTTAAATTCCCACCAAAATTCAAGAATTAACACAAGAAAAAAGGGCAACATTGTTTACCTGCCTTGGTCTCAGTACTAATCATACCATATAATAACGATGACAGCAATACAGGTGCAAAATATTGATGCGACAACCACTCACATATTACCAATTAATGGAGGGGGGTGATTACATAGTATTAAAACTGCACACAAAATTATATGGGATTGCTACATCCTAATAGTGCATTAGTTCTGAGATCTGGGCAGGTAAATGCTATATTAATAATTGATTTTTTGGGGAAAGTTAAATTCTCTTTTGTTGGCTTTACTTTTAATCTAACTGAAATACACATAAGCTTTTTTCCTAAACATTAGGATCTGTTTAGAGCCATCAGCTCAAAAAGGCTTCCTTTGACAGACTTGGCATAACCAGGTCAAAAGGAACCCTGATCTTTACCATTACACCCCTTTACAGGAATGGAGACTTACCACATGCTCAGGGTTGCATCTACAGAGTAGCTGCTGGCCAGAGGAGCGAGCTTAAGGCTATAACTCTAACTAAAGCTTTTTTATTACTAAATGATGGGTTCTGTCTAAGGCCATTGGCTCAAAAAGACTTCCTCGGACAGACTTGGCGCAAGCTACTCCATTCTGCAGATCCCAAGGGAACCCTGGCCTTTACCATTACACCCCTGTACAGGGATAGATACTTACCATAGGCCCAGGGTTGCATCTACAGAGTAGCTGCTGGCCGGAGGAGCGAGCTTGAGGCTATATTGGTTGATTCAACTCTAACTAAAGCTTTTTTTTCCTAAATACTGGGATCTGTTTAAGGCTGTTGGCTCAAACAGACTTCCTCGGACAGACTTGGCGCAAGCTACTCCATTCTGCAGATCCCAAGGGAACCCTGGTTTTTACCATTACACCCCTGTACAGGGATAGATACTTACCATAGGCCCAGGGTTGCATCTACAGAGTAGCTGCTGGCCGGAGGAGTGCGCTTGAGGCTTGAGTAGTTGAGTCAATCCTAACTAAAGAAAAACCTATCTAATGACACTTTCTTGTTAGGACCTGTCTGAGGCCTATGGCTCAAAAAAGCTTCTTTGGAAAAACTTGGCAAAAGCCAGTCTATCCTACAGGTTCCAAAGGAACTCTGACCTTCACTCTTACAGCCCTGTACAGTGATACAGACTTATTACAGGGCCTTGATTGCATCTACATAGTAGATGCTGACTGGAGGGGCAAACTTAAGGTTAGAATGGTTCAGCCAACCCTAACTATTGCTACTTTCTTAAATGTTAGGATATTTCTGAGGCCGTTGGCTCAAACAGGCTTCCTTGGACAGACTTGGCGCAAAACACACCATTTCTGATGTTTCCAAATGAACCCTGGGCTTCACCCTTGAACCTCTATACAGGGACCGTTTCATAGTTTTAAGGTTGAAAGACACAAGTCCATCAAGTTCAACCTAAAAGCTAATGTGTTGATCCAGAGGAAGGCAAAAACCCCATGAGGCAGATGCTAATTGCCCCATATTAGGGGAAAAATTCCTTCCCGACTCCACATATGGCAATCAGACTAGTTCCCTGGATCAACGTCCCATAACAAAATCTAGTACGGATCACCTGCAATTTTATATTATTCAAGAAAGGCACACACATGCCCTCCTTGAATTTTTTTTAGAAAATTAAGTATTTCAATTTCATGTGGTAGAGAGTTTCATAACCTCATTGCTCACACAATAAAAATTTGCCAACTAACTTCCTTTAGACAAACTGAATTAGGATCTTTATGCTAGAGTAATTGAATTAACTCTAACTGAAATAGATTAATGCTTTTTTCCTAAATGTTGAAATTTGTTTAAATCCATCAGCTCAAAAAGGCTTTCTCGGACAGACTTGGCGCAAGCTACTCCATTCTGCAGATCCCAAGGGAACCCTGGCCTTTACCATTACACCCCTGTACAGGGATAGATACTTACCATAGGCCCAGGGCTGCATCTACAGAGTAGCTGCTGGCCGGAGGAGCGAGCTTGAGGCTATAGTGGTTGATTCAACTCTAACTAAAGCTTTTTTTTCCTAAATACTGGGATCTGTTTAAGGCTGTTGGCTCAAACAGACTTCCTCGGACAGACTTGGCGCAAGCTACTCCATTCTGCAGATCCCAAGGGAACCCTGGTTTTTACCATTACACACCTGTACAGGGATAGATACTTACCATAGGCCCAGGGTTGCATCTACAGAGTAGTTGCTGGCCGGAGGAGTGCGCTTGAGGCTTGAGTAGTTGAATCAATCCTAACTAAAGAAAAACCTATCTAATGCCACTTTCTTGTTAGGACCTGTCTGAGGCCTATGGCTCAAAAAAGCTTCTTTGGAAAGACTTGGCAAAAGCCAGTCTATCCTACAGGTTCCAAAGGAACTCTGGCCTTCACTCTTACAGCCCTGTACAGCGATAAAGACTTATTACAGGGCCTTGATTGCATCTACATAGTAGATGCTGACTGGAGGGGCAAACTTAAGGCTAGAATGGTTCAGCCAACCCTAACTATTGCTACTTTCTTAAATGTTAGGATATTTCTGAGGCCATTGGCTCAAACAGGCTTCCTTGGACAGACTTGGCGCAAAACACACCATTTCTGATGTTTCCAAATGAACCCTGGGCTTCACCCTTGAACCTCTATACAGGGACCGTTTCATAGTTTTAAGGTTGAAAGACACAAGTCTGTCAAGTTCAACCTAAAAGCTAATGTGTTGATCCAGAGGAAGGCAAAAACCCCATGAGGCAGATGCTAATTGCCCCATATTAGGGGAAAAATTCCTTCCCGACTCCACATATGGCAATCAGACTAGTTCCCTGGATCAACGTCCCATAACAAAATCTAGTACGGATAACCTGCAATTTTATATTATTTAAGAAAGGCACACACATGCCCTCCTTGAATTTTTTTTAGAAAATTAAGTATTTCAATTTCATGTGGTAGAGAGTTTCATAACCTCATTGCTCACACAATAAAAATTTGCCAACTAACTTCCTTTAGACAAAGTGAATTAGGATCTTTATGCTAGAGTAATTGAATTAACTCTAACTGAAATAGATTAATGCTTTTTTCCTAAATGTTGAAATTTGTTTAAATCCATCAGCTCAAAAAGGCTTTCTCGGACAGACTTGGCGCAAGCTACTCCATTCTGCAGATCCCAAGGGAACCCTGGCCTTTACCATTACACCCCTGTACAGGGATAGATACTTACCATAGGCCCAGGGCTGCATCTACAGAGTAGCTGCTGGCCGGAGGAGCGAGCTTGAGGCTATAGTGGTTGATTCAACTCTAACTAAAGCTTTTTTTTCCTAAATACTGGGATCTGTTTAAGGCTGTTGGCTCAAACAGACTTCCTCGGACAGACTTGGCGCAAGCTACTCCATTCTGCAGATCCCAAGGGAACCCTGGTTTTTACCATTACACCCCTGTACAGGGATAGATACTTACCATAGGCCCAGGGTTGCATCTACAGAGTAGCTGCTGGCCGGAGGAGTGCGCTTGAGGCTTGAGTAGTTGAATCAATCCTAACTAAAGAAAAACCTATCTAATGCCACTTTCTTGTTAGGACCTGTCTGAGGCCTATGGCTCAAAAAAGCTTCTTTGGAAAGACTTGGCAAAAGCCAGTCTATCCTACAGGTTCCAAAGGAACTCTGGCCTTCACTCTTACAGCCCTGTACAGCGATAAAGACTTATTACAGGGCCTTGATTGCATCTACATAGTAGATGCTGACTGGAGGGGCAAACTTAAGGCTAGAATGGTTCAGCCAACCCTAACTATTGCTACTTTCTTAAATGTTAAGATATTTCTGAGGCCGTTGGCTCAAACAGGCTTCCTTGGACAGACTGGGCGCAAAACACACCATTTCTGATGTTTCCAAATGAACCCTGGGCTTCACCCTTGAACCTCTATACAGGGACCGTTTCATAGTTTTAAGGTTGAAAGACACAAGTCCATCAAGTTCAACCTAAAAGATAATGTGTTGATCCAGAGGAAGGCAAAAACCCCATGAGGCAGATGCTAATTGCCCCATATTAGGGGAAAAATTCCTTCCCGACTCCACATATGGCAATCAGACTAGTTCCCTGGATCAACGTCCCATAACAAAATCTAGTACGGATAACCTGCAATTTTATATTATTCAAGAAAGGCACACACATGCCCTCCTTGAATTTTTTTTAGAAAATTAAGTATTTCAATTTCATGTGGTAGAGAGTTTCATAACCTCATTGCTCACACAATAAAAATTTGCCAACTAACTTCCTTTAGACAAAGTGAATTAGGATCTTTATGCTAGAATAATTGAATTAACTCTAACTGAAATAGATTAATGCTTTTTTTCCTAAATGTTGAAATTTGTTTAAATCCATCAGCTCAAAAAGGCTTTCTCGGACAGACTTGGCGCAAGCTACTCCATTCTGCAGATCCCAAGGGAACCCTGGCCTTTACCATTACACCCCTGTACAGGGATAGATACTTACCATAGGCCCAGGGCTGCATCTACAGAGTAGCTGCTGGCCGGAGGAGCGAGCTTGAGGCTATAGTGGTTGATTCAACTCTAACTAAAGCTTTTTTTTCCTAAATACTGGGATCTGTTTAAGGCTGTTGGCTCAAACAGACTTTCTCGGACAGACTTGGCGCAAGCTACTCCATTCTGCAGATCCCAAGGGAACCCTGTTTTTTACCATTACACCCCTGTACAGGGATAGATACTTACCATAGGCCCAGGGTTGCATCTACAGAGTAGCTGCTGGCCGGAGGAGTGCGCTTGAGGCTTGAGTAGTTGAATCAATCCCAACTAAAGAAAAACCTATCTAATGCCACTTTCTTGTTAGGACCTGTCTGAGGCCTATGGCTCAAAAAAGCTTCTTTGGAAAGACTTGGCAAAAGCCAGTCTATCCTACAGGTTCCAAAGGAACTCTGGCCTTCACTCTTTCAGCTCTGTACAGCGATAAAGACTTATTGCAGGGCCTTGATTGCATCTACATAGTAGATACTGACTGGAGGGGCAAACTTAAGGCTAGAATGGTTCAGCCAACCCTAACTATTGCTACTTTCTTAAATGTTAGGATATTTCTGAGGCCATTGGCTCAAAAAGGCTTCCTTGGACAGACTGGGCGCAAAACACACCATTTCTGATGTTTCCAAATGAACCCTGGGCTTCACCCTTGAACCTCAATACATGGACAGTTTTATAGTTTTAAGGTTGAAAGACACAAGTCCATCAAGTTCAACCTAAAAGCTAATGTGTTGATCCAGAGGAAGGCAAAAACCCCATGAGGCAGATGCTAATTGCCCCATATTAGAGGAAAAATTCCTTCCCGACTCCACATATGGCAATCAGACTAGTTCCCTGGATCAACGTCCCATAACAAAATCTAGTACGGATAACCTGCAATTTTAAATTATTCAAGAAAGGCACACATATGCCCTCCTTGAATTTTTTTTAGAAAATTAAGTATTTCAAGTTCATGTGGTAGAGAGTTCCATAACCTCATTGCTCACACAATAAAAATTTGCCAACTAACTTCCTTTAGACAAAGTGATTTAGGATCTTTATGCTAGAGTAATTGAATTAACTCTAACTGAAATAGATTAATGCTTTTTTCCTAAATGTTGAAATTTGTTTAAATCCATCAGCTCAAAAAGGCTTTCTCGGACAGACTTGGCGCAAGCTACTCCATTCTGCAGATCCCAAGGGAACCTTGGCCTTTACCATTACACGCCTGTACATGGATAGATACTTACCATAGGCCCAGGGCTGCATCTACAGAGTAGCTGCTGGCCGGAGGAGCGAGCTTGAGGCTATAGTGGTTGATTCAACTCTAACTGAAGCTTTTTTTTTTCCTAAATACTGGGATCTGTTTAAGGCTGTTGGCTCAAACAGACTTCCTCGGACAGACTTGGCGCAAGCTACTCCATTCTGCAGATCCCAAGGGAACCCAGGTTTTTACCATTACACCCCTGTACAGGGATAGATACTTACCATAGGCCCAGGGTTGCATCTACGGAGTAGCTGCTGGCCGGAGGAGTGCGCTTGAGGCTTGAGTAGTTGAATCAATCCTAACTAAAGAAAAACCTATCTAATGCCACTTTCTTGTTAGGACCTGTCTGAGGCCTATGGCTCAAAAAAGCTTCTTTGGAAAGACTTGGCAAAAGCCAGTCTATCCTACAGGTTCCAAAGGCACTCTGGCCTTCACTCTTACAGCGCTGTACAGCGATAAAGACTTATTACATGGCCTTGATTGCATCTACATAGTAGATGCTGACTGGAGGGGCAAACTTAAGGCTAGAATGGTTCAGCCACCCTAACCATTGCTACTTTCTGAAATGTTAGGATATTTCTGAGGCCGTTGGCTCAAACAGGCTTCCTTGGACAGACTGGGCGCAAAACACACCATTTCTGATGGTTCCAAATGAACCCTGGGCTTCACCCTTGAACCTCAATACAGGGACAGTTTCATAGTTTTAAGGTTGAAAGACACAAGTCCATCAAGTTCAACCTAAAAGCTAATGTGTTGATCCAGAGGAAGGCAAAAACCCCATGAGGCAGATGCTAATTGCCCCATTTTAGGGGAAAAATTCCTTCCCGACTCCACATATGGCAATCAGACTACTTCCCTGGATCAACGTCCCATAATAAAATCTATTACCACTAACCTGAAATGTTATATTATTCAAGGAACATTTTTCATCAAGCAGTTTTCACCGGAAATGTGTTGCACAACTATTTGAATCTCAGTAAATTCCTGCGCAACTTACATTTAAATACTCTGACCTTTTTACACCCACTCTTTTAACTTCTTAAATAGTGAACAGAGCTTATCTGGACCGCTTGTGGCTTAGCTTTACCTGAAAACTTATTACAAATTAGGCTGGAAAAGTGGTGTAAAATAGGACTGAAATGGACTCCATCTTTTGACTGGAGTACATTTCTTGAGGTGTAGTACGTCAGCTTTAAGGGGATATTTCAATAAATGAATGACCCTGGCTGCAGGTATAAAGAATCAAACTGTGCTGTCCTGACCCATTCCTGGGATTGTGTATGGCACTGACATCACCTCAATACTGCCGCAGCCAACAAATGTAATCAGACGGACTGCCCAGCTGAGCGCACTGAGCTGCTGCAGCTCTGAGATGGTGGAACCTCTTTTTTTTAATTAAATGACCTGCAGCTAGGGACATTCATTTATTGAAAGGGAACAACCCCTTTAAGGATGAGTCAAGTTCATTAAGAGGTTTAGTCTTTTTAATGAATTTGGTGCACGTTCCTCCAATAGGCGCTTCATGAATGCTGGTATAGAAATCCACCAGCCTTGATGAATCGGCCACCATAGGTTTACATGGCATGAGCATATACAGAACAGTTGTGTAGTATACGTTACCAGGCCCTCATGATGCTCTTGGTCCTGGATGGCCTTCCACAGTCTGCTTTCTTGCTTCATCATCTTGAAGGGCTCCACTTTCTTTTCTTCTGGCTGGCATGGTGCGGCTCTATCATCCTGCTCCTTTAACACGAAGGGACGACTGTAAAGCTGCCAGGAGCGTTTTTTTATCCCCTTAGATCATTGTGACACCACAAAGTGATGACATAGACAAGTGGGTGAGGCGCCTTTATTCAGTCATCGGGTGTGGTCAGAAGAAATTAGCATATTCCGTGATGTTACTACAATGAGAACAGACATGAACATTCTATTCGGAACCCGACCGCCATTATCAGCGGAACCTTCACTGCTGTCAGATTGGCACTAAAAACAAAAAGAGACAGCGGTGAACCTGGACAGTAACAATCTACAGGGACTGTGACTGCTAAGCGGACTTCATGTCAGATGTTATGCAGTTTTGTCAGAAAAAAAACAATAAAATATATAAAAGACAGGCTCCAATAAACCTTAAACACTGGGCTGTAGTCACAGATTCTCCTTCCACCTGCAGCACATTGCTCCCCTGCCTAACCCTCCCCGTCCTGCAGCATGTTTCTCACCGCTTAATTCTCCCACTCCTGCAGCACATCGCTCCCCTGTCTAAACCTCCCCCTCTTGCGGCACATTGCTCCCGTCTAATCCTCCCCTCCTTGCAGCACATTGTGCCCTTTCTAAATCTCCCCCTTCCTGCACCACATCACCCACTGCCAAATCCCCTTTGCACCACATCGCCCACTGCCAAATCCTGCACTTCCTGCAGCATATCGCTCCCTGCCTAATCCTCTCCTATTGCATTACATCACTCCCCTGCATAAGCCACCTCTTCCTGCAGCACATCGCTTCCCTGCCTAAGCCTCCCCCTCCTGCATTACATCACTCCCCTGCCTAATCCTCCTCTTCCTGCAGCACAGCGCTCCCTGCCTAATCCTCCTCTTACTGCAGCACAGCGCTCCCTGCCTAATCCTCCTCTCCCTGCAGCACACCACTCCCCTGGCTAATCTTCCCCCTCCTGCAGCACATCGCTCCCCTGACCCCCTCTTACGTGACATCTTTTCTATCAGTTACATTTGTGAAGTAACTGCTGTCTCCTGTGAGCAGTGGAGAGCGAAGCTGAGAGCCAGGAGGCTCTGCCCCTCTGCCCCTTCTTGCCACATCATCATCCATCTACATCAGGGCTGTCAAACTCAAATATATAGAGGGCCAAAAGGAAGAGTTTAACTCAGAAAAATAAGTCAACACTTTATCAGATGTTTCTGTGAAAACTTGAGTACAACAAATAAGATTTTGTTATTTTCCCTCAGTTATAAAAAAAATAGTTATGAGAAAAGTGTGACAAAAAGGAGTCATAAAATGCACCAAAATGAAATATCACAATTTATGGCTCAAATTGAGGTGAAGCAAGGAAGAGGTTGAGCTTAGCTAATGAGATGCATCAAACATACAGGTGCTTCTCACAAAATTAGAATATCATCAAAAAGTTTATTTATTTCAGTTCTTCAATCCAAAAAGTGAAACTCATATATTATACAGAGTCATTACAGAGTGATCTATTTCAAGTGTTTATTTCTGTTAATGTTGATAATGATGGCTTACAGCCAATGAAAACACAAAAGTCATTATCTCAGTAAATTAGAATAATTAACAAAAAACACCTGCAAAGGCTTCTTACGCATTTAAAAAGGTCCCTTTGTCTGTTTCAGTAGGCTCCACAATCATGGGGAAGACTGATGACTTGACAGATGTCCAGAAGGCAGTCATTGACACACTCCACAAGGAGTGTAAACCACAAAAGGTCATTGCTAAAGAAGCTGGCTGTTAACAGAGTGCTGTATCCAAGCATATTTATGGAAAGTTGAGTGGAAAGAAAAAGTGTGGTAGGAAGAGGTGCACAAGCAACCGGGATAACCGCAGCCTTGAAAAGATTGTTAAGGAAAGGCCATTCAAACATTTGGGGAAGATTCACAAGGAGTGGACTGCTGCTGGAGTCATTGCTTCAAGAGCCACCACACACAGACGTATCCAGGACATGGGCTACAAGTGTCACATTCCTTGTGTCGAGCCACTCATCACCAATAGACAACGCCAGAAGCATCTTACCTGGGCCAAGGAGAAAAACACCTGGACTGTTGCTCAGTGGTCCAAGGTGTTGTTTTCCGATGAAAGTAAATTTTGCATTTAATTTGGAAATCAAGGTCCCAGAGTCTGGAGGAAGAGTGGAGAGGCCACAATCCAAGCTGCTTGAGGTCTCGTGTGAAGTTTCCACAATCGGTGATGGTTTGGGGAGCCATGTCATCTGCTGGTGTAGGTCCACTGTGTTTTATCAAGACCAAAGTCAGCGCACCCGTCTACCAGGACATTGTAGAGCCCTTCATGCTTCCCTCTGCCCACAAGCTTTTTGGAGATGGAAATGTCATTCTCCAGCAGGACTTGGCCCCTGTCCACACTGCCAAAAGTACCAATACCTGGTTTACACAACAGTATCACTGTGCTTGATTGGCAGCAAACTCACCTGACCTTAACCCCATAGAGAATCTATTATAGAGAATCTATGGGGTATTGTCAAGAGAAAGATGAGAGACACCAGACCCAACAATGCAGACGAGCTGAAGGCTTCTATCAAAGCCACCTGGGCTTCCATAACACCTCAGCAGTGTCACAGGCTGATCGCCTCCATGCCACATTGCCGCATTGATGCAGTAATTGATGCAAAAGGAGCCTGGCCAAGTATTGAGGGCATTTACTGAACATACATTTCAGTAGGACAACATTTCAGATTTTAAAAACATTTTTCAAGCTGGTGTTATAAAGTATTCTAATTTACTGAGATAATAACATTAACAGAAATAAACACTTGAAATAGATCACTCTGTCTGTAATGACTCTATATAATATGAGTTTTACTATTTGTATTGAAGAACTGAAATAAATTAACTTTTTGATGATATTCTAATTTTGTGAGAAGCACCTATAGTATGCTATATGCCCAATTTTAACAAATGTACTGCAATTTTTCCTGAATGTGTTCAGAAATGTACAGATGTGTAAGCAGACAAATGCAGAGACTTAGGCTATGTGCCCACGATGCACAAAAGCTCCGGATTTTTCCTGAGCGTTTCTGCATCTCCCTGCAGAAAAAACGCATGCGGATTGTACATGCGGATTGTACACGCGGATTGTACACGCGGATTGTATATGCGGATTGTGCACGCGGATTGTACATGCGGATTGTACATGCGGATTGTATATGCGGATTGTACACGCGGATTGTACATGCGGATTGTACACGCGGATTGTACACGCGGATTGTATATGCGGATTGTGCACGCGGATTGTACATGCGGATTGTACATGCGGAGTGTATATGCGGATTGTACACGCGGATTGTACATGCGGATTGTATATGCGGATTGTACATGCGGATTGTATATGCGGATTGTACATGCGTTTTTCCTGCCAGGGACATGCAGAAGTGGAGCGTTCTTCACATGCATTTCCGCATGCGGGTTGACAAGCGCTTTACAAGCGATTTTAGCATCACTTGGAAAGTGCTTGTCAACTTGGTCACACTATAGAAATCCATGAAAACGGCATGGATTTATATAGTGTGACCCCAACGACTGGTTAAAAATAAAAAAATAAATCTATACTTACCTTCCGATGGCCCCCGCAGTCTCGCTTCGCTCCGTCCTGGCTGCCGGCAGATCGCAGTACACTGAAGGACCTGCCGTCACATGACTATGACGTCAGCGCTGGTCCTTCAGTCCATCGCGAGCTGCCGACATGGGAGGACGAGCGCAGCGGGGGCCGTCAGAAGGTAAATATAACATTTATTTTTTATTTTATTCTTTATTTTGACAGGTTCTATGGTACCCGGGTCCGGAGGAGAGTCTCCCATCCTCCACACCCGGGTACCATCCGCACATTGAACGCATGTATTCCGCATGTGCTTATCTAGTGAAGCGGAATCCATGCGTTCCAATGCAAGTCAATGGCCAGGAAAACGCTGCGCTTCCGCAAAATAATTGGTAGTGCTGCGTTTTTTTCCGCAATGATAATCCGCAGCGGAAATTTCCGCAGCATGTGCACAGCACATGCGGACTATCATTGGGGAACATGGCAGACCTTCTAACATGCGTCTTTAAGCGTTTCTGCAGCGTTTTTGCCATGCGGAAACGCTTAAAATACGCGTCGTGGGCACACAGCCTTAGGCTATGTGCCCACGTAGCGTTTTTGTAGCGTTTTTGCGGCGTTTTTACGGCCGCGAAAACGCTTGTAAAACAGTCTGCCATGCAAAGCCATGTGAATTCGGATGTGCTGTGCACATGATGCGCTAATTTGCGCGCCGAATTCGCATTACTTTGCAAAACGCAGCATGACCATTTCTACTGCGATTACGCTGAAGCTTATTCGCGATGCGTGTGGTATCTGGGAGGAAGACGAGACTACAACTCCTCTTCATCCCGGCTACCACGCGGTGAAAAAAAGAAATAAAAAAGTTAAAAACAAACAAAACCTGTATATTCACCTCTCCGGCGGCCCCCGCTCTGCTCTCCGGTCTCCTCCGGTCTGCTGTCTGTACTGTCAGGACCTGCGGTGACGTCATTTAGTCAGGTGATGGTTGCATGACAGCTGACGTCGGCATCAGGTGATGGTCGCGTGGCCATCAGCTGACTAAATGACGTCACCGCAGGTCCTGACCGTACACTGCAGGACGCTGAAGAGAGAAGACGCGGCCGGGAGCAGACCGGAGGAGACCGGAGAGCAGACCGGGGGCCGCCGGAGAGGTGAATATACCGTTGTTTTTTTTTATTTATTAACGTTTTCTTTTTTTTACTATAGATGCTGCATTTAAAGCATCTAAGTTGTTCACACATTATAGATCCATGTCGGTTGCATGGATTTATATTGTGTGATCAACTTGTCAAGCACTTTTCCAAGTGATGCTCAAAATTGCTTGGAAAAGTGCTTGAAAAAACGCATGTGAAAACGCTTCTCTCTGGCAGAAAAAACGCATGTAAATCTGCATCAAATCTGCTAGGTGTGCACACAGCCTTATAGCTGGTTTTGCTCTGAGCTGAGATGTCCAGGCTGAATAATGCTCTGGGAGCAGAACCCATCAGCAGAATCTGTCTGTTTCCTGCCTTGTAGCAGTGGATCCCGGCTATTTAGCTCACAGAGCATTGTCTACACAAGATACAATTGTATCCAATTTTCAGCTGGGAACAGGACTATGGACAAGTTTTGCAGCAACTGCATTTGTGATAGGAAATGTTGATCAATCTACCGTATATTCCGGCGTATAAGACGACTTTTGAAGACTGAAAAATCTTCTGTCTAGTCTGGGGTCGTCTTATACGCCGGTAATGCTTTTGAACTTTCAGAAATTGACATGCGGGGATACTCTGGGGGTGTTAATAAGCTGCCGTGGCCGTATCCCTGCCATGTCGGAGTTAATATAAGGTGGAGGGAGTTAAAATACGGCGGCGGTAGGTCCAGACAGTCAGCGCTTCTGTGCTGAAACTGACACATCGCTGCGTATTCCCAGCTCCGGACACAGCGCAGGGCTTCTGTGCCGACAGCTTTCACTTGTCACAGAAGCGCTGCGCTGTGTCCGGAGCAGGGAAGTTCGCATCGCTTCTGTGACAATATATGAAAAGCCGGCAATTCAGCAGCGGCATAAGCCGGCACCCGACAATTTAGAATAGAAAGAATAGAGCATCACACATAGACTAGATAGATAGAAACATGTCAGTCACATATATATGAAGTACAGTGACAGTATTGCTTACTGTACTTGTCATTTAGTGTAAAGGATTTATTAAAAAAAATAATAGTGTTTTCATGCACTGTCTCTTTAAAAAAGCCGGCCGGCAATTCAGCAGCGGTACCCGACAATTTATAACAGACAGAATAGAGCTTCACACATAGATTAGATAGATAGAAACATGTCAGTCACATATATATGAAGTACAGTGACAGTGCTGGTTACTGTACTTGTCATCTAGTGTTAAAATAACGGATTTATTTAAAAAAAAATTGGCGTGGGGTTCCCCTTAATTTTAGTCTCTAGCGGAGGTTAAGCAGACGGCTGGGGCAGATGTTTGTAGCCTGGGAAGGGGGTAATACCCACGGAGCTTCCCAGGCTACTAATATCAGCCCCCAGCTGAATACCTAGCCTTTACTAGCTATTAAAATGGGGGATTCCAAAAAAATGACGTGGGGTCCCCCCTATTTTAATAGCTAGCAAAGGCTAGGCAGACAGCTGTAGGCTGATATTAATAGCCCAGGAAGGGTGCCATGAATATTGGCCCCCTCCCAGGCTAGAAACACCAGCCCTCAGCCGCCCCAGAAATGGCGCATCCATAGGATGCGCCAATTCTGGCACTTAGCCTCGCTCTTCCCACTGCCCTGGTGCGGTGGCAGTGGGGTAATAGGACTGGGGTTGATGTCAGCTTATAATGCCAGCTGACATCAAGCCCAGGTTAGTAATGGAGAGGCGTCTATAAGACACCCCCATTGCTAACCCCATAGTCAAGGTTAAAAGAAAACACAAACACCCAGAATAAAGTCCTTAAATTGAAATAAACACACAATTCTTTATTGTTCTAAATTAAACCATACTTACCATCACGCCCATTCCAGCTGAAGCCAACGATCTCCTGCAATAAAAGTAAAATAATAAAGCAACCTCATCCTTACCTTTCCATGGTTCCCAGGACAGCTCCAGCTCTGCTACATCGAGATGACAGGCTGGACCGCAGCAGAACGCCGCCATCCAGCCTGTCATCCCGCGGACACTGAGAAGCACAGGCATGCTTGTGCTCCTCAGTGTCTCGCTGTGACGGCATCCAGATGAGCCGACAATGAACTCAGCTCACCTCCTGGACGTCCGTCACTGACAGCGTGGGAAACTTCTACTGCGCATGCGGGGAGCAGGAGAATTTTCCCACGCTGTCAGTGACGTGCATGAGGTGAGCCGAGTTCATTGGACATGATCTCGGCTCATCTGGATGCCGTCACAGTCAGACACTGAGGAGCACAAGCATGCCTGTGCTTCTCAGTGTCCGCGGGATGACAGGCTGGATGGCAGCGTTCTGCTGCGGTGCAGCCTGTCATCTCGATGTAGCAGAGCTGGACCGGTCCTGGGAACCATGGAGAGGTAAGGATGAGATTGCTTTATTATTTTACTTTTATTGCAGGAGATCGTTGGCTTCAGCTGGAATGGGCGTGATGGTAAGTATGGTTTAATTTAGAACATTAAAAAATTGTGTGTTTATTTCAATTAAAGGACTTTTTTCTGGGTGTTGTGTTTTTTTTAAATACTTTACTAGAAATTCATGGCGGTCATGTCTAATATTGGCGTGACCCCATGAATTTCAGGCTTAGGGCCAGCTGATAATGCCAAGCTGGCCCTAACCCCTTTATTACCCAGTGAGCCACCGCACCTTCCCTGGATGAGTTGGGTACAGCGCCAGAAGATGGCGCTTCTATGAACGCGCCATTTTCTGGGGTGGCTGCGGACTGCAATTTGCAGCGGGTGGGGCCCAGAAAGCTTGGGCCTCCCTGCGCTGCGGATTCCAGCCCCCAGCTGCCTAGTTGTACCTGGCTGGACACAAAAATAGGGCGAAGCCCCACGTCTTTTTTTTTTTAATTATTTCATGAACTAATTAAAAAAAAAAGGGCTTCCCTATATTGTTGTGTCCGGCCAGGTACAAATAGGCAGCTGGTGGTTGGGGGCAGCCCGTTCCTGCCTGCTGTACCTGGCTGGACACAAATATAGGGCGAAGCCCACGTCAACATTTTTGGGAAAAATTAATTACAAAATTAATAATAATTTAGGGACTGCATCTTTATTAACCCCTCAATTGTCATTTAGTGTTAAAATAAAGGATTTTTTAAAAAGAAAATTGGCGTGGGATCCCCCATCATTATAGTCTCTAGCGGAGGTTAAGCAGACGGCTGGGGCAGATGTTTGAAGTCTGGGAAGGGGGTAATACCCACGGAGCTTCCCAGGCTACTAATATCAGCCCCCAGCGGAATACCTAGCCTTTACTAGCTATTAGAATGGGGGACCCCCCCAAAAAATGACGTGGGGTCCCCCCTATTTTAATATGTTTATGAGTGACAGTTTTCCTGCTATATACCTGCATGTCATAAGAATTTAAATTAAAAAAGGACCATGTTAAATTCAAATCTGTTTTTTTTTAATTTTTACCGGTGTTTGGTATGCGTTGGAAAAGGGGTAGTCTTATACGGTGAATATATCCTAAACTCTATATTTTAACAGGAAAGTAGGGGGGTCGTCTTATACACCAGGTCGTCTTATACGCCGGAATATACGGTAGATTTTCTTCAGTGTTCTTATTCATTGCAGAAAATCTTAAAAAAGCCGAGGAATGTGGGCAACATGGTGGGTCAATGATTAACGCTGTGGGGCTGGGTTCATATAATAGCAAGGACAACATCTGCAAGGAGTTTGTATGTTCTCCCCGTGTTTGTGTGGGTTTCCTCCGGGTTCTCCGGTTTCCTCCCACACTCCAAAGACATACTGATAGGGAATTCATATTGTGAGCCCCAATGGGGACAGTGATGATAATGTCTGTAAGGTGCTACAAAATCTAACGGCGCTATATAAGAGAGTAAAATAAATATATAACTAAATAAAATGAATGTATTAAAAGGCTAAGATTGCAAAGAGCTTGTAAAAACAAGAAACTTTGCAATTTCCTTCTTATTCAAAATCTTCTCTGTTCTCAAGAAGGAAAAGATTTTTAATTCTGCAGTGTACAGCTCATTGCTATGGTTACTGACCACCTGAGAAGTGGCCGGTCTCCTTGGCAAGAAGCGCTCACTTGCAGACTGGTGGACTTCAGCGCCCCTGTGCCTGTCCCATTCTGCAGAGGCAAAGCTGTCTCTGCCCGCAGAATGCAAGAGGGCACAATTCAGACAAGCGGCTCAGCCAAGCCACCGGCCAGAACTGTAAATCTTCAGCTTCTGATGAGAGGAACACAAGACCACCCCTTTAATAAAGGAGTAGAGCAGAACTCATACAGTGATTAGTGGGGGTCTGACACCTGAAATCCCCAGACATCAGCTACTTCTGCAAGATGATGTACACAGTGTTAAGAGCTGGAATAGCACAGCTCCGCACACTGTGCAATGGCTGGTTTCGGGTACTACAGCTCAGATCACAATCATTTCAATAGGAGCTGCAGTACCAAGATCGGCCACTACACAGTGTACAGCGCTGTGCTGTTTGGGCTCTCTACGCTGAGTATTTCCAGCTGCTGTCTTATTGGTGAGGGGGCCGTGTGTTGGAACCTCACTGATCTGATATTGATGACCAGGGTCGGACTGCGGTGTCTGGGGCCCACAGGGGAAATTAACTCTAGGGGCCCACCTACAGCAAGATGCAAATATCTGTTATCCGCTCTCCCTGTTATAGTGGAGCATTGACTGGCGGCTCCTGCACATCTACTGGGCGACACTCTAACTGGGATGGACATGTTTGCATTAAAGGGCTTCTTTGGTTAAAACTAGTGTTGAGCGAGTATGTTCTGTTAACCCTTTCGGCGAGTATGCTCGGGCCGAGCTCCGAGTATTTATAGCTGCTCGGTGATATGGTTGAATCGCTCCTGTGTGCATGATTTGCGACTGTTTGACGGTTTTAATACATGTGAGGAATGTGTAAGAAATAGACATTCCTCACATGTATTAACCCCTTAAGCCACGGAGCATTTTCCGTTTTTGCATTTTCGCTTTTTGCTCCACTTGTTCCCAGAGCCATAGCGTTTTTATTTTTTAGTCAATATGGCCATGTTAGGGCTTATTTTTTGCGGGACGAGTTGTACTTTTTAACGCCATTACTAGTTTTACCATGCCGTGTACGGGAAAACGGGAAAAAAATTCCAAGCGCCGTGAAATTGCAAAAAAAGTGCAATACCACTGAGGTTTTTTTTTTATTTTTTTTACCACGTTCACTGAATGCTAAAACTGACCTGCCATTATTATTCTCCAGGTCATTACGAGTTCGTAGACACCAAACATGTATAGGTTCTTTTTTATTTAAGTGATGAAAAAAAATTCCAAAGTTTGGTAAAAAAAAAAAAAATGGTGCCATTTTCCGAGACCCGTAGCGTCTCCATTTATCGGGATCTGGGGCAGGGTGAGGGCTTATTTTTTGTGAACCGAGCTGAAGTTTTTATAGATGCTATTTTGGGGTAGATCCGATGTTTTGATCGCCCGTTACTGCATTTTATTGCAATTTTACGGTGACCAAAAAACGTAATTCTGGCGTTTAGAATTTTTTTCTCATTACGCCATTTACCGATCGCATTAATTCTATTTTTATATTGAAAGATCAGGCGATTCTGAACGCGGCAATGCCAAATATGTGTATGTGGGGTTTATTTTATGATTTTAGGGGGTGATTTAAACTTTTACATTTTTTTATTTTTTTTCATATTTTTTAAAACTTTTTTTTTTCACTTTTTGCTTGCTTCTGTAGTCTCCATAGGAGACTTGAAGCAGCAACTGTCCGATCGCCTCTGCTACATACAGGGGACCAGCAGTTCCCCTGTATGCAGCAGAAATGGTCCTGTCCTATGAGCACCGACCACTAGATGGCGCTCATAGCAATTCCACCCGCGCCTGTTGCGGGCACATGTCAGCTGTAAGAATCAGCTGACATGTGCTTGGTTCAGTGCGGGCTCAGCGCCGGAGCCCTCACTGAACCGGAGGATAACGACATGCGCGTACTAATACGTGACATGTCGTTAAGGGGTTAAAGCTGTCAAACAGTTGCAAATCATGCACACGGGAGCGATTCAACCATATCACCGAGCAGCTGTAAATACTCGGCGCTCGGCCCGAGCATACTCGGACAGAACATACTCGCTCAACACTAGTTAAAACAAGTTATCACCGATCCATGGGCTCTACAGGATAGGTGATCACTTATTGAGCATTTGTGTCCGAACATTGGAAAACGCACCTATCGGAAGAATGGGGAAGTTTTATCCCTGACAGAACACTTATCCCTATTTTAAAATGCTGCGGCAGGTGGGACGTCTGACCGCAGCTCTATTCATTCTCTTAGAGACTTGCAAAAAAGAGCAGCGCTCACAGCCACTGAGAGAATGAATGGATCAGTGGTCGCATCTCACATGCCGCTCCAGTCTAATGGGGAGAAAAGCTCCACATTCTGCTGGTGTGTGCAAGCAGTCAGACCCCCACCAATCAATATTATCAATGATCCTGTGGAGAGGTGATTACTTGTTTTCACCGGAGAACCCCTGTAAGTGCATCTCTGCCGCTCTTGTCCAAGTATTTAATCGCTAAGGCCACGGCCCTACTATCAGTATTCGGTCAGTGTCCAGTCAGTATTTTTTCTCAGGAGTGGGAGCCAAAACAGGTGATGAACAATCAGAGAAAAGGTATAATAGAAACAAGTCACCAATTCTGCATTAATCAACCATTCCTGGTTTCGGCAGCCACTCCTGAGAAAAATACTGACCAAATACTGATGGTGGGGCTGTGGCCTAATGGAAAAAAATCTTTTCCTAGTTAAGATCAGCGAGAATAAAATGACCGCCATACACAACACAGTCCACTATATCAACACCAATAATACCACATACAAAAGGGACAAATATCGCCACACCTTGACTAGATCACATATTACCACTACATAGTGACCGAATAATACCACATACAAGGAACAAATATGGCCAAACTATGACCAGACCATATATTACCACCCCAAGGTGACCAAATACTACAATACTGATCATGAATACAAAACCACAATGCTAACAACACTGTTATTACCACCAGCAACATTATACACAGGAGCTCTGTATATAGTGTCAGTGTACAGGTAACACAGTGATCACCAGTGACATTATAGACAGGAGCTCTGTATATAGTGTATAGGTAATACAGTGATCACCAGTGACATACACAGGAGCTCTGTATATACTATATACACACGTGGTCAAAATTGTTGGTACCCCTCGTTTAATGAAAGAAAAACCCACAATGGTCACAGAAAAAACTTGAATCTGACAAAAGTAATAATAAATTAAAAATCGATGAAAATGAACAAATGAAAGACAGACATTGCTTTTCAACCCTGCTTCCACAGAATTTAAAAAAAAATTAAACTCTTGAAATAGGCCTGGACAGAAATGATGGTACCCCTGAAAATAATGTGACAAAATGGACATGTTAAATCAAGTTGTGTCCACTAATTAGCATCACAGGTGTCGACAATCTTGTAATCAGTCAGTGGGCCTGTATATAGGGCTACAGATACTCACTGTGCTGTTTGGTGACATGGTGTGTACCACACTCAACATGGACCAAAGGAAGCAAAGGAAAGAGTTGTCTCAGGAGATTAGAAAGAAAATTATAGACAAGCATGTTAAAGGTAAAGGTTATAAGACCATCTCCAAGCAGCTTGATGTTCCTGTAACTACAGTTGCACATATTATTCAGAAATTTAAGATCCATGGGACTGTAGCCAACCTCCCTGGACGTGGCCGCAGGAGGAAAATTGATAACAAATCAAAGAGACGAATAATATGAATGGTAACAAAAGAGCCCAGGAAAACTTCTAAAGAGATTAAAGGTGAACTTCAAGCTCAAGGAACATCAGTGTCAGATCGCACCATCCGTCGTTGTTTGATCTAAAGTGGACTTCATGGGAGACGACCAAGGAGTACACCATTGTTGAAAAAAAATCATAAAAAAGCCAGACTGGAATTTGCCAAACTACATGTTCACAAGTCACAAAGCTTTTAGGAGAATGCCCTATGGACAGATGAGACAAAAATGGAAGTTTTTGGCAAGGCACATCAGATCTATGTTCACAGATGGAAAAATGAAGCATATCAAGATAAGAACACTGTCCCTACTGTGAAACATGGAGGAGTCTCTTTTATGTTTTGGGGCTGGTCTGCCGCATCTGGCACAGGGTGTCTTGAATCTGTGCAGGGTACAATGAAATCTCAAGACTATCAAGGGATTCTAGAGAGAAATGTGCTGCCCAGTGTCAGAAAGCGTGGTCTCAGTCGCAGGTCATGGGTCTTGCAACAGTATTATGACCCAAAACACACAGCTAAAAACACCCAACAATGGCTAAGAGGAAAACATTGGACTATTCTGAAGTGGCTTCTATGAGCCCTGACCTAAATCCTATTGAGCATCTTTGGAAAGAGCTGAAACATGACGTCTGGAAAAGGCAACCTTCAACCATGAGACAACTGGAGCAGTTTGCTCATGAGGAGTGGCCAAAATACCTGTGGAGAGGTGCAGAAGTCTCATTGACAGTTACAGGAGTCGTTTGATTGCAGTGATTGCGTCAAAAGGTTGTTCAGCAAAATATTAAGTTAAGAAGAACCATCATTTCTGTCCAGGCCTGTTTCATCAGTTTATTTATTTTTTTTTATTCTGTGGAAGCAGAAAAGCAATGTCTGACTTTCATTTGTTCATTTTCATAGATTTTTAATTTATTATTACTTTTGTCAGATTCAAGTTATTTCTGTGACCATTGTGGGTTTTTCTTTCATTAAACGAGGGGTACCAACAGTTTTGACCACGTGTGTAGTGTAAGTGTACATGTGTGTCACCCTGGCCTGGATGCCACAAGTGTAATTAAAGCTGTGTCTGAGAGCAGGGGGGAGGTTCTCTAGTCAGGGGAACATTAGCATGCAATGCCTCCTGTCTCAGGCCAGTAGGGGGAGCAGGCTGCCCCTATAAAAGCTGGTGCTGAGGGCAGGGTTAGAGAGAACCCAGATGACCTGTCTCAGGACTGAGACGTGTCTCAGCAGAGCAGGGACAGACAGTTGCACTGCACCTAAGAGGAAGTGTGGCAGGAGGAGAGCCACAAGCCAGAGACAAGAGGCGAAGAGAGCCTGTCTTGGCAGATAACAGACTTAATCTACCAGAGTTTGGTGTCTGAGGCTGGAAGGATTCCACATCCCCCAGCAGAGAACCAGTCCGCAAGGGACTGTATATTCCTTGGCCTAAGAAGCCTGGAGGCCCTGCCACAACAGAAGGGACCAGTAAAGCCATACAAGGCTGGGAGCAGAAAGGAACCCACGTCGCAGGCCATACAGGCGAGAAAACATGGAAAGCTCGGAAACGTGGGCTGTTACCCTTTCAGGAGGAGATAGCCAGAAGGAGCGCAGAAAGCACGGTAGGCCTACACCCTCACCCTGACCAGGGCCAATTTCCCCGTTGCTCTCAGACATCCAGGTCCCCTCCTAGCCGGGACTGTTTGTGGGTCAGTTTACCTGTTTAGTAAAGACCCTAGACTGCAACCTGTTGTCTGTGTGCTCCTTGCTCCTCCAGCACTATCAGCACTGGGACTCCCACTACCATCACTCCCAACATCCATTATACTGCCCTGGGGCCGCACTCTTCCCGTGGAGAGTCACACTACCCTAGCTGCACACCTCATCAGCCCCAGCGGTCTGCATGCAGCGGCGGTTCCTAATAACCGCAATCCATGGGTGGCGTAGTCGGACATTATCAGCAGAACATAGCAGACTACCATTGGCCTGACCACCCTGAGCCACGGAACCGGGTCGCCACTACTACCCCCAACATCTCCCTATTGCCCGGATCCGAGTGCCGCACGGCCCAGGGGGCGAGTCAGCTTTGGCGTAGTCGGCAGGATTTCGTGCCCGCAACCACCGGGTACTGCGTGCCTGAAAAAGACTTTTGTAACTTACCTGTGGCAAAGTTTCCCGCCGTCCGGAGTCTTTTCCCGCCATCCGGAGCCGATTCCCGCCATCGGACGCCATCTTGGACCGTTTCCCGCCATCTTCTGCCGCCTTCCCGCCATCCGCAGCTGCTTCCCGCCATCGGACGCCATCTTCAGGACGCCGCGCGGGAAGAAGAGGGGCGTGGACGTCAAAACCGCGCGAGATCCGAAGCTCCGCCCCACGCACCGACGCTGCGCAAGGTCCTGGAAGGGAGAGAGAGCGACGCTGACGTCATCAGGACGCGACGCCAGGTCCTCGTCCATAGCAGCAGCAGCGGAGCCGCGGCCTACAGAAGAGGATCGTCGGAAGGTAGGCCACGCGTAACTAGGGGGGGAGGAAGATGACGGACACAGAGGCGCCCACTACCACCAACGCAACTGCAGCAGCGGTGATGCCCTTTTCCTTGCACTACATCCCTGGAGCGGCCTGGCTGCCCAAATACTCAGGGGAGCCCCATGCCCTAACTGACTTCAAGGAAAGGCTATACAGTTTGTTCCACGTTTACCCCCTGACAGAGGAACAGAAGGTCAGCATATTAACAGGGCAGTTAACTGGCGCAGCCCAGCGGGAGGTAAAATCATGGCCCACTGAGGAGAAAAGGACTGTGAAGGGTATTCTGGCCCGGCTGCGGGGTACCTTTGACACACGTACCTCCGCTGAGATTAAAATGAGGTTCTATGGATGTAAGCAGCGGGCACAGGACAGCATCAGAGACTATGCCCTAAATCTGCAGGAAGCCTTGAGGGCTATTCAACAAACTGACCCTGGCAGTGTGCAGGAAACGGATAAGCTGCTAACAGAACAATTCATAGAAGGTCTGCTGTCTAGCGCCCACAGGGCCCAACTGCGCCTCATGTTCTTTCAGAACCCCGACCTGACCTTTGCCCAATTTAAGGACAGGGCCATAAGGGTGCTCCGTGAATCTGCAACCAGTAGCGCTATAAACCCCCGGCGCCCTGCTATCACTTACCACCAGGAGGCGGCGCCCTCCTCTATGGACTCCGTGGAGGCTGATGCACAGGCCCTGAACCAAGCCCCCTCGAAAGATCTGCACCACCAAGTCCAGGAGCTGACCAGGAGCGTCGCGGCGTTGACCAGGACCGTCCAGGCGTTGCAAGTGGACCCGTCAAGACCCATCGAGCTGGCTTCAAGTCCGGAGAATGTCCCATGGCGTCGACAGAGGAGGATCCCGTCGTTCCGAGGGAGGCCCACAGACCGCTACGCAGAGGATGGACAGCCCATTTGCCGTCGATGCAACCAGCCCGGACACATTTCCAGGTACTGTAATTTAAACGGGTCCAACCTGGGGCAGAGGGCCAACCCCCAGGCATAAGATCACCAGGCCCTTACAATTGGCGTAATAAGTACGTTGGGGGGCGCCCGGTTTTACCCGTGGTGCTGGACGGTATCCCCATGAGCGCCTTGCTGGATACTGGGTCACAAGTAACCACTATCCCTTATATACTTTTTAAGCAGTATTGGACTGATGCTGATATCACACGGTATCCAGACGGTAACTTGAGCATCATCGCCAGTAATGGCTTACCCGTGCCGCAGATGGGGTTCAAGGAGATGACCATTAAGATTGGTAAAGTTGAACTACCGGCACAGGGAGTGATTATTGTGGACATTGACCGTCATGAAAGTCACCCTAAAATAACTGTGGGTACTAACGTGATTGAAAATTGTCTTTCAGAGGTAATTGTAATCTTACAACAGGTGGCGGTGAATGCTAGTTCCAGCCAACAGAGAATCCTCAACAAGGAGATAAAGGCCCTGATGAGACGGCAGCAGGTAGAACTGTCTGGTGGTGAGATCGGTAGCGTAAGACTGAGTGACCCATTCCCCATTCCCATGCCTCCCAAAAGTGAAATGATGATCTGGTGTCGGACTGCAATCGGGTTGAGAGGTAGAGACTACCAAGACATGGTAGAACCCGTGTACTCAGACAGCAGGCCCACCATTTTGACAGCCCGGGGGGTGGTTGATGTCCGTCATGGGAGGGTGCCCGTCCGCATCCTCAACATTGGGGAGAGGGAGGTACACTTACCCAGGTACGCTACACTTGCCAAGCTGTTTGTGGTCGAACACAAAGCTATCAGGGCCGTGGAACCTTTGCCTCCATCTCCACAGGCGGAGAGTAATGGCTCCCAGAAACAAAAGGAGGACTGGTGCCAGAAACTCCACGTGGGTGCTGACTCCACTCCCCTGCACCAAAAACAAGGAGTCTACTGGGTGGTACAGGAGTACGAGAGAGTCTTTAGTAAGCACCCGCTAGACTTCGGCAGAGTAAAGGGGATAGAACACCACATCCCCACAGGGAGCCACCCACCGATAAAAGAGAGGCACAGACCTGTACCCCCTGCACATTATCAGAACGCAAGGGGCATGCTAAGAGAGATGAAAGAAGCTGGGGTTATTAGAGACAGCTGTAGCCCCTGGGCAGCCCCCTTGGTTCTGGTCAAAAAGAAAGACGGCACCATGAGAATGTGCGTCGACTATAGACAAATCAACCGTATCACTCACAAAGACGCATATCCGCTGCCTAGAATAGAGGAGTCTTTAGCCGCACTAAAATCAGCTAACTTCTTTTCTACTTTGGACCTTACTAGCGGGTACTGGCAGGTTCCTGTGGCAGAGGCTGACAAGGAGAAGACCGCCTTCACCACCCCGATGGGACTGAGCGAATTCAACTGCATGCCTTTCGGGCTCTGCAACGCACCAGGGACCTTCCAGCGGCTGATGGAATGCTGTCTAGGGCATTGAAACTTCGAGATGGTCCTCCTTTACCTGGACGACGTGATCGTCTATTCGAAGACCTACGAGGACCATCTGAAGCACCTGGCCGAGGTGTTCGAAGCCCTGGCAGGCTATGGCCTGAAGGTGAAACCATCGAAGTGTCACCTGCTGAAACCAAAGGTCCAGTACCTAGGGCACGTGGTAAGCGCGGAAGGAGTGGCCCCCGACCCTGACAAGGTCACGGCAATCAAGAGCTGGCCAAGCCCCTCGAACATCAAAGAGGTGAGACAGTTTCTCGGGTTGGTAGGCTACTACCGAAGATTCATCCCCGGGTTCACCAAGATGGCAGCTCCTATGCAGGACCTCCTGATCGGACAGTCTAAGTCCAGGAGCCAAAAGCCGCCCTTCAAGTGGGATAAACCGGAAGAGGAGTCCTTCCGCCAGCTAAAGATGGCCCTCACAGGGGATGAGATCCTGGCCTACCCTGATTATGGCCAGCCTTTCATTCTCCACACAGATGCCAGTAATGTGGGACTGGGAGCCGTATTGTCCCAAAACCAACAGGGCAGATAACAGGTGATCGCATACGCCAGCCGGAAGCTGAGGCCCACCGAAAGGAACCCGGAGAATTACAGCTCCTTCAAGCTAGAATTCTTGGCGGTGGTGTGGGCCGTGACGGAACGCTTCAAGCATTACCTGGCCTCCGCAAAGTTCACCGTGTACACGGACAACAACCCGTTGACACACCTGGACAATGCAAGACTGGGTGCCCTGGAACAGCGGTGGATGGCCCGTCTCTCCAACTATGACTTCGTGATCAAGTACCGGGCAGGCAAAACCAACGCCAACGCGGACGCCCTATCAAGGATGCCTCACTTACCTGAAGGTGACGAAGACCCAGAAGAGCTGGAGGAGGTAGAACTCCCCGCGTTTCACCGGTATGGAGCCGCTCAACACTCTCACCGCGTGAAGGAGGAGGATCTAACAACTGTGATGATGAATCCCCTACCTCACCACAGCTGGGCCGAGACCCAAGATAGTGACCCTGCAGTCCGCCTGGTGAAAGATCTGCTGACCCGGGAAGACGCCCGCTTAGATCCAGATGCCCCAGAGGAAGCCAAGCAGCTATGGAAGGAGAAGAGCAAGCTGTTCCTCTACGAAGGCAAGTTGTGCAGAAGGATTGTCAACCACCGGACGCACGAGCTGACCTGGCAAGTCGTGGTCCCAAGGAGGGATGCAGCTATGGTCCTGGGGGCTTACCATGACAGAGCGGGACACTTCGGTTGGAAGAAACTGGAGTTCCTACTAAGAGGAAGATTCTTTTGGGTCGGCATGAGAGGAGCTGTAGAAAAATGGTGCAGAGACTGTGGCCCTTGTCACCTAAGGAGGAAGGACCGTGCCAGCCAGAAGACACCCTTGAGGCCCATCGTCACCACGCAGCCAATTGAGCTGGTAGCTCTGGACCACGTCAAATTGGCTCCCAGCCGATCAGGATACATCTATGCCCTGACAATCGTGGACCACTATTCCCGTTTTCTAGTGGTGGTCCCGGTAAAGGACTTGACAGCCCAAACAGCGGCCAGAGCCTTCCAGCAATATTTCTGCCGTCCACACGGGTATCCGGAACAGGTCCTGACAGACCAGGGTCCAGCGTTCGAGGCTGAAATCTTCCAGGAGTTCTGCAACCTCTATGGCTGTAAGAAGATTCGTACAACGCCTTACCACCCCCAAACCAACGGGATGTGTGAGAAGATGAACAATATAGTCATTGATCTCCTGAAGACGTTGCCCCTGGAGGAACGCAGCCTGTGGCCAGAAAAACTGCCGGACCTGATAGACCTATACAACAATATCCCGGTGAATGCTACAAACTGCACCCCGGCTTACCTGATGCGAGCTAGACCAGGAAAGCTGCCCGTAGACCTGGAGATGGGAGTCCTAATACCTGAGGACACCTCCCCGGATGCGGACTGGGATACGGAAAGGCAACTGCAGTACAAGAAGGTACAGGAGAGTGTGGAGAAGAGCCTGGCCCAGGTGAGAGAGAAGCAAGAAAGACTCTTCAATCAACACGCCCCTGCTAGTCCCCTAGAACCTGGTGAGCAAGTCCTAAAGCGAAAAAGAAGGCTACATAAGTTGGACGACCAGTGGGAAAGGGAACCCTACACCGTACTGCAGTCTGACCACGACAACCCAAAGGTGTGCGTAATCACCAAGGACGGAGGAGAAACCACTAGTGTCGTCTCCAGAGACCATCTCAAAAGGTGCCCTGAGCAACTCCGTAGTGCAGAAGAGGATCAGAGTGACCTTGAACCCGCAGAGGACAAAGAAGAAATGATCAGCACCGTTCTCGGAGAGTTCCCTCAGTCCTGGACTCGCATAAATGATGCCATAGTGGTACCTGTCCTGCATTTCCTGCAACCGGCACAGCAACAACCAACACCAGAGCCGGAAGGTGAAGAGGAGCAAGCAGTTCCAGAGGCAGAAGAGCCTGTACCAGCAGCCCAGGAGAGTCAACCCTCTGCTGACAGTGAGCCTGCCATGCCTGCGGTAAGCCAAAAGACCCGCAGACAGCTGCCTGCCCTACCTGTACACCCAGCTGGTAGCTGCACCCCTAACGCTAGTGGGGAAAGCCAAGTCAGTCCACCACCAGACAGTGGGCTACGTAGGTCAACCAGGAGCACAAAGGGACAGATACCCGCTCGCTGGAGAATATAGAGTGTACTAAAATTGTAAATAACCCTGTTGCCAAATGTTGAATTGTTTGCAAAGTTACATGCATGTTTGGTAATACTCTGTTTCAGTTTCTTGCAGCTACCGTAAGGACTCACAGGTTATGGACTTTTTATAACCGGGACCTTGTATGGACTGCGTTCAGAGCCTAACCCAGGAATGAACTAAGACTGTGAAGGACTTGGGGTAGGACAGACCCCCACCTGGTTAAGGCTCCCCGTTGTGCTGGTGATATGGACACCCGGTCACAGGCCACACTGTGACCTTAAGAACTCAATTTGTGCGTCGTCTGTCTATTAATGTTTTATTGTTATGCATATTGTCTTTGTTTACTGTTTAGTCCCGGAGTACTAAATTTCACTAGGGGGGAATGTGTCACCCTGGCCTGGATGCCACAAGTGTAATTAAAGCTGTGTCTGAGAGCAGGGGGGAGGTTCTCTAGTCAGGGGAACATTAGCATGCAATGCCTCCTGTCTCAGGCCAGTAGGGGGAGCAGGCTGCCCCTATAAAAGCTGGTGCTGGGGGCAGGGTTAGAGAGAACCCAGATGACCTGTGTCAGGACTGAGACGTGTCTCAGCAGAGCAGGGACAGACAGTTGCACTGCACCTAAGAGGAAGTGTGGCAGGAGGAGAGCCACAAGCCAGAGACAAGAGGCGAAGCAAGCCTGTCTTGGCAGATAACAGACTTAATCTACCAGACTTTGGTGTCTGAGGCTGGAAGGATTCCACATCCCCCAGCAGAGAACCAGTCCGCAAGGGACTGTATATTCCTTGGCCTAAGAAGCCTGGAGGCCCTGCCACAACAGAAGGGACCAGTAAAGCCATACAAGGCTGGGAGCAGAAAGGAACCCACGTCGCAGGCCATACAGGCGAGAAAACACGGAAAGCTCGGAAATGTGGGCTGTTACCCTATCAGGAGGAGATAGCCAGAAGGAGTGCAGAAAGCACGGTAGGCCTACACCCTCACCCTGACCAGGGCCAATTTCCCCGTTGCTCTCAGACATCCAGGTCCCCTCCTAGCCGGGACTGTTTGTGGGTCAGTTTACCTGTTTAGTAAAGACCCTGGACTGCAACCTGTTGTCTGTGTGCTCCTTGCTCCTCCAGCACAATCAGCACTGGGACTCCCACTACCATCACTCCCAACATCCATTATACTGCCCTGGGGCCGCACTCTTCCCGTGGAGAGTCACACTACCCTAGCTGCACACCTCATCAGCCCCAGCGGTCTGCATGCAGCGGCGGTTCCTAATAACCGCAATCCACGGGTGGCGTAGTCGGACATTATCAGCAGAACATAGCAGACTACCATTGGCCTGACCACCCTGAGCCACAGAACCGGGTCGCCACTACTACCCCCATCGTCTCCCTATTGCACGGATCCGAGTGCCCCACGGCCCAGGGGGCGAGTCACATGTAATACACTGACTCACCAGTGACGTCTCTAGGTGAAGTCCTTCATCTTCGCTTTTCTTCTTCATCTGGCACAGACGGCCATCACTTCTTCCAGCCAGGAATCATCTCTGCAGAAAATAACACACAGTTATCAATAACTGATCTCTTTTAGGGAATATTCCCACTCCACCCCCCGACTTCTACACTACACCAGTTGAAGAAAAAAAGCGATATAGTGCCGCCCTGCACAGTAACAGGAGCCCGCTTTTGTCCTATCCCATGGAAAACAATTTCCTAAAAAGTTAATTATATTACAGAAGTAATAATGTCTCTAATTGGACTCTAAAATAATAATGTTCCTCACTGGCCACCATAAACTAATAAAGTATGTTCCTCAATCTGGCACCAAACAGTAATTAAGTCCCTTGTTCAGCCTGGCACCCCCATATATCCATCCTGGCCCCCCCTTCCCTGCATATATCCATCCTGACACCCCCCATATATCCCTTCTGGCCCCCATATGTCCAGTGTGACCCCTCCATATATTTATCCTAGCCCACGTGTATCGAGCCTGCCCCCTCCCATATACCCATCCTAGTCCCCCATGTGGCCCTCCTGTTCCCCCCATATATCCATCCTGGCCTCCATGTGTCCAGCCTGCCCCCCCACATATCCATCCTGGCCTCCATGTTTCCAGCCTGCCCCCCCATATAACTGTCCTGGCCTCCATGTGTCCAGCCTGCCCCCTCCCATATATCTGTCCTAAAGCCCCATGTGTCAAGCCTGCCCCCCCATATATCCATCCTGGCCTCCATGTGTCCAGCATGCCCCCCCTACATATCCTTCCTGGCCTCCATGTGTCCAGCCTGCCCCCCCCCATATATCCATCCTGGCCTCCATGTTTCCAGCCTGCCCCCCATATATCCATCCTGGCCTCCATGTGTCCAGCCTGCCCCCTCATATATCCATCCTGCCCTTCCCCCCTGCATATATCCATCCTGACACCCCCCCATATATCCATACTGGCCCCCATATGTCCAGCGTGGCCCCTCCATATATTTATCCTAGCCCACGTGTATCGAGCCTGCCCCCCCACATACCTATCCTAGCCCCCCATGTGTCCAGCCTGCCCCCCACATATCCATCCTGGCCATCATGTGTCCAGCCTGCCCCGCCCCCCATATATCCATCCCCCTCACATATCCATCCTGGCCTCCATGTGTCCAGCCTGCCCCACCATATAGCCATCCTGCCCACCCTTTCCCATGTGTCCAGCCAGGCTCGCCCTTATGTGTCCAGCCAGGCTCCCCCCCTTGTGTGTCCAGCCAGGGTTCCCCCTTGTGTGTCCAGCCAGGCTCTCACCCTTGTGTGTCCAGCCAGTGTTCCCCCTTGTGTGTCCAGCCAGGGTTCCCCCTTGTGTGTCCAGCCAGGGTTCCCTCTTGTGTGTCCAGTCAGGGCTTCCCCTTGTGTGTCCAGCCAGGGCTCCCCCTTGTGGGTCCAGCCAGGGTTCCCCCTTGTGTGTCCAACCAGCTCCCCCCTTGTGTGTCCAGCCAGGGCTCCCCCTTGTGTGTCCAGTCAGGGCTCCCTCTTGTGTGTCCAGCCAGGGCTTCTCCTTGCGTGTCCAGCCAGGGCTCCCCCTTGTGTGTCCAGCCAGGGTTCCCCCTTGTGTGTCCAGCCAGGGCTCCCCCTTGTGTGTCCAGCAAGGCCCCCCTTGTGTGTCCATCCGGTCCCCCCCTTGTGTGTCCAGCCAGGGTCCCCCCTTGTGTGTCTAGCCGGGCCCCCCCTTGTGTGTCCAGCCAGGGGCCCATCCCATTCTGCATCCACTCATATATACACAGACACACACACAGACACCTCTTACCTTCCTGCTCTCCCGTGCGGTGTCCTCCTTCTCCGGCGGCTGAGTTGCGCGCCTCCTTCACTGCAGGCGCATGACGATGACGTCATACGCCGGCCGGGGAAGGGAGACGCGCAGCTTTAGCTGCTTCACTGGGACGTGTGTCACGGCGGTTCAGGTAATGAACGCCGCGTGAGCGAGTCCCTGCATACACTGTGCCTGCGCTTTTAAAGGGCCCGTGCCCATTAAAACCGCAGGTTTTTTTATTTTTTCATTCTCTTCTCCCCCTCTCCTCTGCAGAAGGGTACCCCGCCAGCCCAGTCCCTCCCTGTTGATGACTTATCCTAAAATCGGTCATTAATATATAAGTCCTGGACAGTCCCGTTAAGCTTGTTTTACCTAGTTATAAAAGCCCTTTAAGTCCTCATTATAAGGTAAGGTATGAATGGATCTAATTAAATTCTCCAAAGAGAACTATTTATACATTTTAGTCACTGTGAGCTTTCTACAAGATATTGCGGGCAGTATATAGCGAATATACGGACACAGAGCCATTCGCCGGCTCAGATTGCCAATAAGCACCTTGTAAATATGAGACCTTGACATCATAGGTTACTTGGCTTAATATGAAATTGTCCCTCATGTGTACCGCATTGTGGGCAGGGACTATATGTACATCACTGCAGAATATGTTGGCAATAAAAAGTCAACAGAAATGAATATCATGCAGATCCTCACCAGGACTCCAGCAGTGTCACCATCCTGCCACCATACAGCTATAGAAGGACAATAAACCTGCAGGGTTCTCCCCTCAGTTATTTTTCCTTTAATTTTATTATCTGTTTCTTACTCACAGTGAAAGAACAGTCATCAGATATTTTATTGTTCACTTTTTATTTTATAGTCTCAGCTCTGAAGAATAGAACGTCTTATGAATAAATGACAGCTCACTTATTACAGTGGTGGCCAAAAGTATTGGCACCCCTGCAATTCTATCAGATAATACTTAGTTTCTTCCTGAAAATGATTGCAATCACAAATTCTTTGGTATTATTATCTTCATTTAATTTGCTTGCAAGGAAAAAATACAAAAGAGAATGAAGCAAAAATCAAAACCTTGATCATTTCACACAAAACTCCAAAAATGGGCCAGACAAAAGTATTGGCACCCTCAGCCTAATACTTGGTTGCACAACCTTTAGCCAAAATAACTGCGAACAACCGCTTCCGGTAACCATCAATGAGTTTCTTACAATGCTCTGCTGGAATTGTAGACCATTCTTCTTTGGCAAACTGCTCCAGGTCCCTGATATTTGAAGGGTTCCTTCTCCAAACTGCCATTTTGTGATCTCTCCACAGGTGTTCTATGGGATTCAGGTCTGGACTCATTGCTGGCCACCTTAGAAGTCTCCAGTGCTTTCTCTAAAACCATTTTATAGTGCTTTTGGAAGTGTGTTTTGGGTCACTGTCCTGCTGGAAGACCCATGACCTCTAAGGGCGACCCAGCTTTCTCACACTGGGCCCTACATTATGCTGCAAAATTTGTTGGTAGTCTTCAGACTTCATAATGCCATGCACACGGTCAAGCAGTCCAGTGCCAGAGGCAGCAAAGCAACCCCAAAACATCAGGGAACCTCCGCCATGTTTGACTGTAGGGACCATGTTCTTTTCTTTGAATGCCTCTTTTTTTTTCCTGTACACTCTATGTTGATGGTTTTTCCCAAAAAGCCCGACTTTTGTCTCATCTGACCAGAGAACATTCTTCCAAAACATAGTAACATAGTTTGTAAACATAGTTAGTAAAAGCCGAATAAAGACTTGCGTCCATCAAGTTCGACCTGTTAGTTCTGTAATTGGTAAAGTTGATCCAGAGGAGGGCAAAAACCCCAAATGATTTGGCCAATCTTTACCTGAGGAAAAATTCCCTCCTGACTCTGAAACCAGCAATCAGAATAAATCCCTGTATCAACTTACTATTTTATTTTATTTTTAAGTATATGCTGAAATCTGCCTGGTATCTAGAAATGCATCCAGTCCCCGCTTGAACTGGTGTAGTGAATCTGACATCACCGTCTCCTCACTCTGTGAAATCCATATTCTCACTGCTCTTACCGTAAAGAACCCCTTCCTATGCTGGTGCTGAAACCTTTTCTCTTCCAGTCTTAGTGAATGCCCTCTTGTTACCGTAATATCCCTCCTTTTGAACAAATCCCTGGCAAGGTCTCTATACTGTCCCCTAACATATTTGTACACATTTATTATGTCCCCCCTCAACCTTCTCTTTTCCAGGCTGAATAGTCCTAGTTTTGCCAACCTCTCTGGGTATTGCAGTCCCTCCATTCCCTTTATTAATTTTGTTGCCCTCCTTTGTACCTTTTCAAGCTCATTTATATCCTTTCTATATATTGTGGCCCATAACTGAGCACAGTATTCCAAGTGTGGTCTGACCAGAGCTTTGTACAGTGGAAGAACAATGTTCTCATCCTTTGCAGCTATACCTCTTCTGATACATCCCATTACCCTGTTTGCCCTTACAGCAGCGGCCTGACTTTGGGCACTCCAATTTAGTTTGCCATCAATCAAGATGCCCAAGTCCTTCTCCATCTCTGAATTCCCCAATGATTTCCCATTCAGTGAGTACTGGTGACTTCCATTTTTCCTTCCCATATGTATGACCTTACATTTCTCCTCGTTAAACCTCATTTGCCATTTAGTGCTCCACCTACCCAGCTTATCCAAATCCCTCTGTAGGTCTGCACTGTCCTCTTTTGTATTAATTGTTTTACATAACTTTGTGTCATCTGCAAATATTGATATTTTACTATTTATCCCGTTGACTATGTCGTTAATAAAGATATTAAATAACATTGGGCCTAGTACAGACCCCTGTGGTACCCCACTAGTGACGCTTACCCAATCTGAGTATATTCCATTTATAACCACCCTCTGCCTTCTATCCCTTAGCCAGTTAGCTACCCACTTGCAGACATTTTCCCCCAGCCCCATCATTCTCATTTTGTATACCAACCTATTATGTGGCACGCTATCGAAAGCTTTTGAGAAGTCGAGATACACGACATCCACTGGTTCCCCCTGATCTACTCGAGAGCTAACCTCCTCGTAGAAGTCAATCAGGTTTGTTTGGCAGGAGCGATTCCTCATGAATCCATGTTGGTTCGGGATTAAAAGATTATTAGCATCAAGATGCTCCGTAATTGCCTCTTTAATGAAGCTTTCAAAAATTTTGCCCACAACGGACGTCAGACTCACCGGCCGATAGTTTCCGGCGTCACTTTTCGCTCCCTTTTTGAATATTGGCACTACATTCGCCTGTCGCCAATCAAGTGGCACAGACCCAGTCTCAACAGAGTCCTTAAATATAAGATATAACGGTCTGTCTATCACATTACTTAGTTCCCTTAGTACCCGTGGGTGTATGCCATCAGGTCCTGGTGATTTGTTTATTTTAATGTTACTGAGGCGTTTCTGTACCCCAGCTTGGGTTAGATTTGTCATACTTAGTGGAGGATTAAGTTTGTCACTTCTCATTTCTCCTGTTAGTTCTTTTTCCTTTGTGAAAGTTGTCGAAAAAAATTTATTTAATAGATTAGCTTTATCCTCATCTTTCTCTATGATTTTGCCTTCCTCGCTTTTTATCTTTCCAATATTATCCGATTTAATCCTTTTACTATTTATATACGTAAAGAACAGTTTGGGATTTGATCTACTTTCCCTAGCAATACGTCTCTCTGTTTCCTCCTTCGCTATTTTTATTTGTTTTTTACAGGTTCTCGTTTTTTCCTTGTAACACATTAGTGCCTCCTTACTGTTTTCCTGTTTTAATCTCTTGAATGCCTCTTTTTTGCTATTTAACGCCCCTTTTACGTTCTTGTTCAACCATATTGGTTTCCTCTTATTTCTGGCCCTTTTATTCCCATACGATATATATCTCTCGCACTGAGTATTCAGAATTCTTTTGAAGGTTTCCCATTTACTATTCGTATTCCTTTGATTAAGAACTTTGTCCCAGTCAATAAGTTGAAGGCTTTCTTTCAGCTGATCAAACTTCGCCCTCCTAAAGTTTAATGTTTTTGTTGTTCCCTTATTGATAACCCTACTGAAGGGCATTTTGAAGTCGATAATATTATGGTCGCTATTACCTAGGTGCCCCCCTATCTGTACCTCAGTTATTCTATCAGGCCTATTAGTCAATATTAAGTCCAACATGGCCGTCCCTCTCGTTGGTTCCTGCACTAGTTGGGAGAGATAATTATCCTTAATATTTGTCAAGAACCTTTTTCCTTTCTGAGATCTACAGGTTTCTGTTTCCCAGTCAATATCCGGGTAGTTGAAATCCCCCATTACAATCACTTCATTATGTTTTGCTACTTTGTCTATTTGTCCTAATAGCAGATTCTCATTCTCCTCTGTTATATTTGGTGGCTTATAGCAGACCCCCAGTAATATTTTATTATTATTTTTTGCCCCCTCTATCTCTACCCACATGTACTCGACCCCCTCTTCTCCCTCTCCTATATCTTCCCTTAGTCTGGGCTTTAGACATGACTTTACATATAAGCAGACTCCTCCGCCTTTCCCCTGTTTCCGGTCCCTTCTAAATAAACTATAATCTAATAAATTTACCGCCCAGTCGTAGCTATCGTCTAGCCAAGTCTTCATAGAATCATAGAATGGTAGAATTGGAAGGGACCTCCTGGGTCATCTGGTCCAACCCCCTGCTCAAAGCAGGATTCACTAAATCATCTCAGACAGATGTCTGTCCAGCCTTTGTTTGAAGACGTCCATTGAAGGGGAACTCACCACCTCTCGTGGCAGCCTGTTCCACTCATTAATCACCCTAACTGTCAAAAAGTTTTTTCTAATATCTAATCTGTGTCTCCTCCCATTTAGTTTCATCCCATTGCTTCTAGTCTTGTTGCAGTGAGCGGGCCCCCGACCTGTGCTGAGCTCAGTGAGCAATGCCCTGTCACTCAGTGAGCTCAGCGTAGGGGCCCGCTCGCTGCAGGGAGTCATTCTCCTCAGCATGTGTGGTCGTCTCAAGCCAGGTGAATATGTTTTTATTTTCTTATATTTACTGGTTTTGGCGACATCGGGAGGTGAACCTACTACTCTCAACATTGTCCCTTGCTAGTGCTGATGGCAGCGCCGGCAGGGGACAAGGATGAGTGACTGCTTAAGCACCTGGGAACAGCATGAACTGTACCGCTGATTCACAGGCGCCGGTATGTGTCACACGGATAACACACGCATGTCATCTGTGTGTCATCAGTGTGCACGTGTGTGGGACGTTTTTCGGCCAGTGCAGTGTATAAAAAAACTGACATGTCAGCGTGTTTTGCCCACGGACACACGGTCCGTGGAAACACTGACATTCATTTGAATGTGCACAGACGCATTCATTTGAATGTGTCTACGTGTGTATGTTTCTCCGGTACGTGTGGAAACTGTCACCACATGAACTAGAAACACAGATGTGTTAAAGACCCTTTATAGACTATATATGTCTTATAAGAGGCCGAGAGTGTGATCTATATTTCATATAGGAGGCAGAGAGTGCGATATATAGATCATATAGGCGGTGACCCCATATATGACTTATACTGCACTCTCTGCCTCCTATAGCCTATATTTGACTTTATATAGGAGTCCGAGTGTGTTGTACATCATGTAGGCCCGTACTTTAGGCCTCATATAAAATGTATACCGCACTCTTGGCCTCCTATATGACATATAGACTGTATATGTTATAAAGAGGCCAAGAGTATGATCTACATTTCATATAGGAGGCCGAGAGTGCAATGCATAATGTATAAAATAAATTACAGTATATTATTGTTGGCCAATGCTAGGAACACTCACCCATAAAAACTTTATTGAATATTTGGCACAGTGCTCTTGACTTGAAATTGAAGCAGTGAGAGCTGTAGGCCTGCAGCCTTGTTTCCAATTCCAAGCCAGGCCAGGTTGGAGAGTTGAACTGTAGAGTGCTGCAGGTCACCGTCCACATATCCAGCCCCGGAGCAGGTATAAAAAAGCCCAGAGTCAGAGCAGGAGAGAAGAGGGCGGTGCTCCGATGCCAGTGCCACCACCCGGTCCAGAGTGGAGCCGGAGTTACTACAAGGGGCCAGGGCAGATAAGGAGCCGGGATGGTACCATATAAGAAGCCCGGGAGCAGGGAGAGCAGAGCGAGACGTCGGCTTCGGTGGCGCCGGCGTATCAGAGGCCGGCCCTGGAGCAGAGAGAGAGCACTGCAGAGCGCTGCCGCGGCGCATCAGAGGCCAGAAGAGAGTGGCGTCAGTGTCAACTGACACCACACCACAGTCTGCCAGCCAGCGGGAAAGCAGAGCGCGGTGCGTGTCACCGCCCTGAAAGAACTTCCATCCTCTTAGTGTCACGGACTCACGTGGTAAGTATGCTGCATGCACGTCATTGCAGTCCCGCTGTCACCAATGAATGTGCCATGCGCGCGACGCTACATTTGCTTCAGCCACGCTATTAAAGAGTCCGCACTTTTAAAGGGCCCCCGCCACCAATTTTCTCACTCTCATTTCGGGGCCCACCGGAAAATTTCCCAATTTCCCGCCAGGCCAGGCCGACCCTGGTGCAAAGGTCAGAAGGGAAGGAGCACTATATTATAGTGCAGATTTTACTGTTATGGCTTGAGGGTGCCATCACCCACTGGGAGAGCCCCTGAGGTGCCATAACAGCACAATTCCTCGTAAGTGATCCCATTTTACAAACTACACCTCTCAATGAATTCATCTAGGGGTGCAGTGATCATATTGACACCACAGGTGTGTCACAGAATTTTATACCATTGGGCAGTGAAGAAAAAATAATTACATTTTTACCGCAAAAAATTTGTTTTAGCCCCAGATTTCTCATTTTCAAATGGGGATAATGGATAAAACTGGCACCAAAATTTGTCCCACAATTTCTGCTGAATGTGGCAATACCTCATATGTGGCTGTACAGTACTGCTTAGCCACACGGCGACACTCGGGCAGGACGGAGCGCTATTTGCCTCCTGGAGGGCAGATTTTCCTAGAATACTTTGTGGACTCCTTATGCAGAGCCCCTAAGTGCTAGAAGAGCAGAATCCCCCCTCAAATTACCCCATTTTGGAAATTATACCCCTGCCAAACATGTGGATGCTATATGTGGTTTAGGCACACTGTGGGGCTCAGAAGGGCGGGGGGGTATTAGAATTTCGGATGCCTTTGTTTTACCAGTAACGTGGAAGCCCCCTATATTTTCATTGACAGATGACGGACCTGAGTGAGGTTTTTTTTGTGGATTGATTTGAAGCTTTTATTGGGAACATTTTACACAGCATTTGGGATCACATTTATCCGGCGCTGTACGCTGAGCAATTGCTTTGGGGTTTCCATCTAAATCTCTGAGTGACGTGATTCAGGTGACATCTCCCAGGGGATCCATTCACTATAATGAGGCAGCAGAGTTACTCTGGGCTCCATCTGTACAAAACTGTGACGACCTAAAAAGACGGACACCGCCGGATCACAGGTCAGACAGCGTCCACAATGCCTCCATCCGCCTCATTATAGGGAATCTTCCTCCAGGACAGTCGTGTAAGGGCTGTTTTTTTGCGGGACGGGCTGACGTTTTTATTTGTACCATTTTCGGGCACATGACATTTTTTGATCGCTTTCTATTCCAATTTTCAGGGAGGGAGAATGAACAAAAACCGGCAATTCAGGAATTGTTTTTTTTTTATGCTGTTCTGCGTGTGGTAAAATTGATAAGGCAGCGTTATGCTTCAGGTCGGTGCGATTACAGTGGTACCACATAGCGTTTTTTTATGCTTTGGCGCTTTTACACAATAAAAACTTTTATAGAAAAAATATATCTTTTTGCATCGCTTTATTCTGAGAGCTATAACTTTTTTATTTGTCCGCTGATGGGGCTGTATGGCGACTTGTTTTTTGCGGGACAAGATGACGTTTTCACGGTACCAATTTTATTTATATTTGTTTTTTTTATCACGTTTTATTCCACTTTTTTCCAGCGGTGATAGCTTTTTTCCAGTGATGATAAAGCATTGTTTGCCTCGTTTTTTTGGGGGGGTTACGGCATTCACTGAAGGGGTTAACTAGTGTGGCACTTTTATAGGTTGGGTTGTTCCGGATACGGAAATACCAAATATGTGTACTTTTTTATTTATTTTTTTTACATAAAAATGTGTATTTCTTAGTGAATATTTTTATTATTATTATTTTGTAATATTTTTTTTTACAATTTTTTTAAACTTTTTTACTTAGTCCCTTTATGGGACTTTCACTTTTTTTCTCTTTGATCACAGGCAGGGGTGGATTAAGAGTAGCAAGGGCCCTGGGCAGTTTAGAAGGTGTGGCACCCCCACACACACACCTGATGTATCATGTGACATGTCACATGATCCCCTGTGATAGATCATGTGATAGTTCACGTGAAATTAATTTGGCACAATATTAATATATTAATTATAATATTTTTTTTACATTAATTGTATGACTTAATATTGAGCACATTTAAGTATGCTGACATCCCCTATGTACAGTATGAGACCCTATACACAATATGAGCTGCCACAATCCTCCTATACACTTCAGGAGGCCACACGGTGCCATCTATACACAGCAGGAGGCCGGACTGTGCCATCTATACACAGCGGGAGGCCGCACGGTGTCATCTATACACAGCGGGAGGCCGCACGGTGCCATCTATACACAGCGAGAGGCCGCACGGTGCCATCTATACACAGCGGGAGGCCACACGGCACCATCTATACACAGCAGGAGGCCGCACTAAGCCATCTATACACAGCGGGAGGCCGCAGGTAGCCATCTATACACAGCGGGAGGCCGCAGGTAGCCATCTATACACAGCAGGAGGCCGCACGTAGCCATCTATACACAGCAGGGGGCCACACGTAGCCATCTATACACAGCGGAAAGCTGCACGGTGCCATCTATACACAGCAGAAGGCCGCACGTAGCCATCTATATACAGCGGGAGGCCGCACATAGCCATCTATACACAGCGGGAGGCCGCACGGCGCCAGCTATACACAGCTGGAGGCCACATGGCGACATCTATACACAGTGGGAGGCCGCACGGCACCATCTATACACAGCGGGAGGCCGCACGGCGCCCCCCCCAGAGACAGCGGGAAGCCGCACGCAGTCACACAAACATATACAGACATATACATACACATATACATAAACACATATCTGCACACTCACACACACACACACTCACCATCCCCCGGCTTCTGTCGTCCAGCTCCTCTCCGGTGGTAAGTAGCAGTGCAGGGCGCGCACTGCGTGACGTCACACTAGCAGACACGGCCGCACACAGGGCCGTGTCTCCTATCTGTGACGCGGCCGGGAAAACACGGGGAAGTTAACAGGTGCAGTGCTGGCCCGGCCGAAGAACAAGCAGTGGCCATGCGCCGCTGCTGGGGGAGCGATCCAGGGGCCCCCCGCCTATGACTGCCGGTATGTGCCGCGACACCGCACATATTATAATGAGGGCAATCTGGCCATAGACCCCCCGGGGTCCCGGGCACCCCAGAGCCCCGGGAGGTAGCCCAAATTGCCCTCATTATAATCCGCCTATGATCACAGGTATAATGCATTGCAGTACATTATACCTGTAGTGAAAGCTCCTGAGACCATGCTGTGAACATGGTTTCAGCAGCTTTCTGTAGCTTGGTGACCTGGGTCACCATGGCAACGATTGGGCCCCGCGATTACATCGCAGGGGCGCCGATCTGAAGGCAGAGGGAGCTGCCGTCCCTCTGCCTGCCTCCTGAACACTGCGATCACGCTCAATCGCAGTATTCAGGGGGTTAACAGCCAGGGGCGGTGCTGACACTGCTCCTGGCTGTTTAGTGGCGGAGCTCAGCCACCAGCAGCGCTGAGCTTTGGCACTGAACATGCAGGAGGTGCTGATATTACAGCCTCTCCTGGGCGATCATGCCGAGATCAGTCAGTCAGATTGACTGACCGATCTCAGCGATCTGGGTGCGGGGACCAACAGCATGGATCCCTGCACCCCTTCTCGTGCCACTCAGCTGTCACAGACAGCTGTCGGTACTTAACTACTTAACTGTCACTGCGTGTCTACACACAGTGAGTTTAAAGCCATGACGGACACTGAACGGCAAGGAGCGTTAACATACACCCGCTCATGCCGTGCAGTGTCTGTCATTGGGCGTTAAGGGGTTAATATGGGGATTGGGGAATCTGGCGACAAGCCTCACTCACCTGCCCCTTGTCCTGTGTCCAGTCCAACTGTGCAGGGCCACTGGCTTGTCTGATGGCATCACAGGCCCTAGACCATCAGAGGAACCCACTCGCCGTCGGGGCCTGGACTGCTCCCCAAGCATCTCCACAGGGAGAACCTCCGGCGGTGTTTGATTGCCGGCACTTCACCAGGACCCCCCTCCTGCCCCCCCGCTCTGCCAGCGGTGCTTAATTACCGGCGCTTTATCAGGGCCCCCCTCAGGGGCTCCCTTCATTGGGGCCCCCCTCGGGGCCTCCCTTCATCAGGGCCCCCCTCGAGGCCTCCCTTCATCGGGGCCCCCCCTCGAGGCCTCCCTTCATCGGGGCCCCCCTCGGGGCCTCCCTTCATCGGGGCCCCCCTCGGGGCTTCCCTTCATCAGGTCCCCCCTCCTGCACCCCCGCTCCGCTGCTTGAATGCCGCAGTCGCCCACCAGCTCTGTCTTCAGGCATGGCCGCATGCAGTGCGGCTGGTCTGCTAGTAATGACAGCAGGGGCGACACAAGCACAATTGAAGGTGTAGCGTCGCCTCTGCCGTGTCATTACTACAAGACACAGCCACACAGCGCACAGCTCACAGTCATGCCTGAAGACAGTGCTGGCGGGCGACGGAGGCAATCAAGCAGCGGAGTGGGGGGTGCAGGAGGGGGGCGACTGCTATGGGACACCCCCGGCTCACGGGCCCCATAGCAGTCACGTGGCCTGCCGCTAAATGTTGGTCAGGTGCCCCCACTCGGCCCAGTCCCACGCAGATTGTGTTCTCAATTAGAGCTGAGGATCGCAACAGAAACATTTGTATCACAATGATATCGTAATATGGTCTGCTATTTAAAAACATTATGATAGGGAAGCTCACATGCAAAATTACATATATACAGTACAGACCAAAAGTTTGGACACACCTTCTCATTTAAAGATTTTTCTGTATTTTCATGACTATGAAAATTGTACATTCACACTGAAGGCATCAAAACTATGAATTAACACATCTGGAATGATATACTTAACAAAAAAGTGTGAAACAACTGAAAATATGTCTAATATTCTAGGTTCTTCAAAGTAGCCACCTTTTGCTTTGATGACTGCTTTGCACACTCTTGGCATTCCCTTGATGAGCTTCAAGAGGTAGTCACCGGAAATGGTTTTCACTTCACAGGTGTGCCCTGTCAGGTTTAATAAGTGGGATTTCTTGCCTTATAAATGGGGTTGGGACCATCAGTTGTGTTGTGCAGAAGTCTGGTGGATACACAGCTGATAGCCCTACTGAATAGACTGTTAGAATTTGTATTATGGCAAGAAAAAAGCAGCTAAGTAAAGAAAAAAGAGTGCCCATCATTACTTTAAGAAATGAAGGTCAGTCAGTCTGAAAAATTGGGAAAACTTTGAAAGTGTCCCCAAGTGCAGTTGCAAAAACCATCAAGCGCTACAAAGAAACTGGCTCACATGAGGACCGCCCCAGGAAAGGAAGACCAAGAGTCACCTCTGCTTCTGAGGATAAGTTTATCCGAGTCACCAGCCTCAGAAATCGCAGGTTAACAGCAGCTCAGATTAGAGACCAGGTCAATGCCACACAGAGTTCTAGCAGCAGACACATCTCTACAACAACTGTTAAGAGGAGACTTTGTGCAGCAGGCTTTCATGGTAAAATAGATGCTAGGAAACCACTGCTAAGGACAGGCAACATGCAGAAGAGACTTGTTTGGGCTAAAGAACACAAGGAATGGACATTAGACCAGTGGAAATCTGTGCTTTGGTCTGATGAGTCCAAATTTGAGATCTTTTGTTCCAACCACCGTGTCTTTGTGCGACGCAGAAAAGGTGAACGGATGGACTGTACATGCCTGGTTCCCAACGTGAAGCATGGATGAGGAGGTGTGATGGTGTAGGGGTGCTTTGCTGGTGACACTGTTGGGGATTTATTCAAAATTGAAGGCATACTGAACCAGCATGGCTACCACAGCATCTTGCGGCGACATGCTATTCCATCCAGTTTGCGTTTAGCTGGACCATCATTTATTTTTCAACAGGACAATGACCCCAAGCACACCTCCAGGCTGTGTAAGGGCTATTTGACCAAGAAGGAGAGTGATGGGGTGCTACGCCAGATGACCTGGCCTCCACAGTCACCAGACCTGAACCCAATCGAGATGGTTTGGGGTGAGCTGGACCGCAGAGTGAAGGCAAAAGGGCCAACAAGTGCTAAGCATCTCTGGGAACTCCTTCAAGATTGTTGGAAGACCATTTCCGGTGACTACCTCTTTAAGCTCATCAAGAGAATGCCAAGAGTGTGCAAAGCAGTCATCAAAACAAAAGGTGGCTACCTTGAAGAACCTAGAATATAAGACATATTTTCAGTTGCTTCACACTTTTTTGTTAACTATATAATTCCACATGTGTTAATTCATAGTTTTGATGCCTTCAGTGTGAATGTACAATTTTTATAGTCACAAAAATACAGAAAAATCTTTAAATGAGAAGGTGTGTCCAAACTTTTGGTCTGTACTGTGTATATATATATATATATATATATATATATATATATATATATAAATATATCTATAATATAAGGCGGGATGCGTGTCTCTGTCTGAAGCCTCGATAGACTGCGCATGCGTGACGCGCAGTCTGGCTCCAGAGAGAAGCACGCATCCAGCCGTTACAGGTAAGAGGAGGTGTATGGCGCCGGAGTTCGCGGCATGCGTAGACACTGAACGTATACCGCGATCTCCGGCGCCATACTTAGATACTTACCTGACCGGGAGGAGCGCTGCCGCGGCGCCTCTCTCCGCTGGAGACCAGGGGCGGAGTGAAGGCGTCGGACCGGCGCGTGCGCATTGCGCTATCCGGCGCCATTTTACTGAAGACACATTTACAGCGTGTCTTCAGCAAAATGGCACCGGACAGCGTGGTGCTCCGGCGCCGCACTCCTCCCCCGGCCTCCGGCAGAAGAGGACGCAGCAGCGCCGGAGTACAGAGAAGAAAGGTGAGTATAACTGTTTTTTTTTTTTGTATGTGTGTACAGTGTGAAAGGGATGAGGGGGCCACACATAACAGGATTGTGGGGTGAGGGGACCATGCATATATCAGGATTGGGGGGTGAGGGGTACCACACATACCAGGATTGGGGATGAGGGGTGCCACGCATGCCGGGATTGGGGATGAGGGGTGCCACGCATACCGGGATTGGGGATGAGGGATGGAATGCCATGCATACCGGGATGAGGGATGGGGTACCATGCATACCAGGATGAGGGATACCATACACACCACGATAGTGATGAGGGGTGCCATACATACCAGGATAGGGATGAGGGGTGCCACGCATACCGGGATGAGGGGTGCAAAGCATAACGGGATTGGGGGTGAGGGGTGCCACGCATACCGGGATTGGGGGTAAGGGGTGCCACGCATACCGGGATTGGGGATGAGGGGTGCTACGCATACCGGGATTTGGGGTGAGGAGTGCCACGCATACCGGGATTGGGGGTGAGGGGTGCCACGCATACCAGGATTGGGGGAGAGGGGTACCACACATATCAGGATTGGGGGTGAAGGGTACCACGCATACCAGGATTGGGGGGTGAGGGGTACCACGCATACCAGGATTGGGCGGTGAGGGGTGCCACACATACCAGGATTGGGGGGTGAGGGGTGCCATACATACCAGGATTAGGGGGTGAGGGGTACCACGCATAACAGGATTGGGGGGTGAGGGGTACCACGCATACCAGGATTGGGGGGTGAGGGATACCACACATACCAGGATTGGAGAGGGTGAGGGGTACCACGCATACCAGGATTGTGGGGTGAGGGGTAACACGCATACCAGGAGGGGGGTGAGGGGACCATGCATACCAGGATTGAGGGTGAGGGGTGCCATGCATACCGGGATTGGGGATGAGGGGAGCCACGCATACCGGGATTGGGGATGAGGGGTGCCACGCATACCGGGATTGGGGGTGAGGAGTGCCACGCATACCGGGATTGGGGGTGAGGAGTGCCACGCATACCGGGATTGGGGGTGAGGGGTGCCACGCATACCAGGATTGGGGGAGAGGGGTACCACACATACCAGGATTGGGGGTGAAGGGTACCACGCATACCAGGATTGGGGGGGTGAGGGGTACCACGCATACCAAGATTGGGCGGTGAGGGGTGCCACACATACCAGGATTGGGGGGTGAGGGGTGCCACACATACCAGGATTGGGGGGTGAGAGGACCATACATACCAGGATTAGGGGGTGAGGGGTACCACGCATAACAGGATTGGGGGTGAGGGGTACCACGCATACCAGGATTGGGGGGTGAGGGGTACCACGCATACCAGGATTGGAGGGGGTGAGGGGTACCACGCATACCAGGATTGGGGGGTGAGGGGTAACACGCATACCAGGATTGGGGGGTGAGGGGACCATGCATACCAGGATTGAGGGTGAGGGGTGCCATGCATACCGGGATTGGGGGTGAGGGGTGCCATGCATACCGGGATTGGGGGTGAGGGGTGCCACGCATACCGGGATTGGGGATGAGGGGTGCCACGCATACCGGGATTGGGGATGATGGGTGCCACACATACAAGGATTGGGGATGAGGGGTGCCACGCATGACGGGATTGGGGATGAGGGGTGCCACGCATGCCGGGATTGGGGATGATGGGTGCCACGCATGCCGGGATTGGGGATGATGGGTGCCACGCATACCGGGATTGGGGATGAGGGGTGCCACGCATGCCGGGATTAGGGATGGAGTGCCATTCATACCGGGATGAGGGATGGGGTACCATGCATACCAGGATGAGGGATACCATACACACCAGGATAGTGATGAGAGGTGCCATAGATACCAGGATAGGGATAAGGGGTGCCACGCATACCGTGATGAGGGGTGCCAAGCATAACGGGATTGGGGATGAGGGGTGCCACGCCATACCGGGATTGGGGGTGAGGAGTGCCACGCATACCGGGATTGGGGGTGAGGGGTGCCACGCATACCGGGATTGGGGGTGAGGGGTGCCAGGCATACCGGGATTGGGGATGAGGGGTGCCAGGCATACTGGGATTGGGGATGAGGGGCGCCACGCATACCGGGATTGGGAATGAGGGATGGGGTGCCATGCATACCAGGATGAGGGATACCATACACACCAGGATAGGGATGAGGGATGGGGTACCATGCATACCAGGATGAGGGATACCATACATACCAGGATAAGGATGAGGGGTGCCACACATACCGGGATTGGGGGTGAGGGTTGCCACGCATACCGGGATTGGGGGTGAGGGGTGCCACGCATACCGGGATGAGTGGTGCCACGCATACCGGGATTGGGGGTGAGGGGTGGCACTCATACCGGGATTGGGAGTGAGGGATAGGGTGCCATGCATACCAGGATGAGGGATACCATACACACCAGGATAGGGATGAGGGGTGCCACGCATACCAGGATTGGGGGTGAGGGGTGCCACGCATACCAGGATTGGGGGTGAGGGGTGCCATGCATACCAGGATTGGGGGTGAGGGGTGCCACGCATACCAGGATTGGGGATGAGGGGTACCACGCATACCAGGATTGGATGGTGGGTACAGTATGGGGGCAGCACAAATACAAGGAGGGGGCAGCACATACCAGCATGGGAGACTATATACCAATAAAAATGCTCGCCAATAGCGAGTATATACCGTATATATATATATATATATATATATATATATATATATATACACACACACAGAGTTGAAACCAGAAGTTTCCATACACTATATAAATAGACACATATGCATGTTTTTCTCAATATCGGACATGAAATCAGAATAAATCTTTCCCGTTTTAGGTCAATTAGGATTACCATTATTTTTAATATTTGCTAAATGCCAGAATAATGAGAGAATGTTTTAAGGAATCATTTTTATTAGTTACTGCAAAGTCTGTAACATCTGTCCCTGCTGAAAAGACACTATGATTATCATCTTTATATATAAGTACAAAGTCAGTAGGCTATAACATAATTGTGTGACAGGAGGCGTGCAGTAATCATCAGTAACTGTAATAGGAGTTTCTAACCCCCTCGGTGGAGAACTTCAGTGGCCCCATATGGTGCCCCACAGCGTAATGGCCCTATATGGTGAGCAAAAGCGTAATGGCCCCATATGGTGAGCCACAGCGTAATGGCCACATATGGTGAGCCACAGCGTAATGGCCACATATGGTCAGCCACAGCGTAATGGCCCCATATGGTGAGTCAAAGGCGTAATGGCCCCATATGGTGAGCCAAAGGTGTAATGGCCCCATATGGTGAGCCACAGCGTAATGGCCCTATATGGTAAGCCACAGCGTAATGGCCCCATATGGTGAGCCACAGCGTAATGGCCCCATATGGTGAGCCACAGCGTAATGGCCACATATGGTGAGCCACAGCGTAATGGCCATATATGGTGAGCCACAGCGTAATGGCCACATATGGTGAGTCAAAGGCGTAATGGCCCCATATGGTGAGCCACAGCGTCATGTCCCCATAGAGTGCTCTACAGCGTAATGGTCCCATATATGCCCCACAGTATATGCCCTCCCCATACTTGTATATGACCACATCTTCGTATATGGTATATGGTCCCCATCCTGGTTAGGTGTATATGCCCCTCCATCCATCCATTCTGGGTAGGTATATATGCCCTTCCATCCATCCATCCTGGGTAGGTGTATATGCCCCTCCATCCATCCATCCATGCTGGGTAGGTTTATATGCCCACCCATCCATCCATCCTGGGTAGATGTATATGACCCTCCATCGATCCATCCATTCTGGGTAGGCGTAGATGCCCCTCCATCCATCCATCCTGGGTAGGTGTAAATGCCCCTCCATCCATCCATCCTGGGTAAGTGTAAATGCCCCTCCATCCATCCATGCTGGGTAGGTTTATATGCCCCCCCCCCATCCATCCATCCTGGGTAGATGTATATGCCTCTCCATCCATCCATTCTGAGTAGGTGTATATGCCCCTCCATCCATCCTGGGTAGGAGTATCTGCCCCTCCATCTTTCCTGGGTAGGTGTATATGCCCCTCCATCCATCCATCCATCCTGGGTAGGTGTAAATGCCCATCCATCCATCCTGGGTAGGTGTAAATGCCTCTCCATCCATCCTGGGTAGGTGTAAATGCCCCTCCATCGATCCATCCATCCTGGGTAGGTGTAAATGCCCCTCCATCCATCCATGCTGGGCAGGTGTAGATGCCCCTCCATCAATCCTGGGTAGGTGTATATGCCCTTCCATCCATCCATCCATCCATCCTGGGTAAATGTATATGCCCCTTCATCCATCCATCCTGGCTAGGTGTAAATGCCCATCCATCCATTCATCCATCCTGGGTAGGTGTAAATGCCCCTCCATCCATCCATCCCTCCTGGGTAGGTGTAAATGCCCCTACATCCATCCTGGGTAGGTGTAAATGCCCCCCCCATCCATCCATCCATCCTGGGTAGGTGTAAATGTCCCTCCATTCATCCATTCATCCTGGGTAGGTGTAAATACCCCTCCATCCGTCCATCCTGGGTGGGTGTACATGCCTCTAAATCCATTTATCCATCCATGGTAGGTGTAAATGCCAGTCCATCCAGGGAAGGTGCAAATGCTCCTCCATCCATCCATCCTGGGCAGGTGTAAATGCCCCTCCATCCATCCATCCTGGGTAGGTGTAAATGCCCCTCCATCCATCCATCCCTCCTGGGTAGGTGTAAATGCCCCTCCATCCATCCATCCCTCCTGGGTAGGTGTAAATGCCCCTCCATCCATCCATCCCTCCTGGGTAGGTGTACATGCCCCTCCATCCATCCATCTATCCTGGGTAGGTGTACATGCCCCTCCATCCATACATCCTGGGTAGGTTTAAATGCCCCTCCATCCATCCATCCATCCTGGGTAGGTGTACATGCCCCTCCATCCATCCATCTATCCTGGGTAGGTGTACATGCCCCTCCATGCATCCATCCATCCATGGTAGGTGTAAATGCCCCTCCATCCATCCATCCATCCTGGGAAGGTGTAAATGCCCCTCCATCCATCCATCCTGAGAAGGTGTAAATGCCCCTCCATCCATCCATCCTGGGTAGGTGTAAATGCCCCTCCATCCATCCATCCTGGGGAGGTGTAAATGCCCCTCCATCCATCCATCCTGAGTAGGTGTAAATGCCCATCCATCCATCCATCCTAGGTAGGTGTACATGCCCCTCCATCCATCCTGGGTAGGTGTATATGCCTCTCCATCCATCCATTCTGAGTAGGTGTATATGCCCCTCCAGCCATCCATCCTGGGTAGGTGTATATGCCCCTCCATCCATCCATCCTGGGTAGGTGTATATGCCCCTCCATCCATCCTGGGTAGGAGTATCTGCCCCTCCATCTTTCCTGGGTAGGTGTATATGCCCCTCCATCCATCCATCCATCTTGGGTAAATGTATATGCCCCTTCATCCATCCATCCTGGCTAGGTGTAAATGCCCATCCATCCATCCTGGGTAGGTGTAAATGCCCCTTCATCCATCCATCCCTCCTGGGTAGGTGTAAATGCCCCTACATCCATCCTGGGTAGGTGTAAATGCCCCTCCATCCATCCATCCATCCATCCTGGGTAGGTGTAAATGCCCCTCCATCCATCCATCCATCCTGGGTAGGTGTAAATGTCCCTCCATCCATCCTGGGTAGGTGTAAATGCCCCTCCATCCATCCATCCTGGGTAGGTGTAAATGCCCCTCCATCCATCCATCCATCCTGGGTAGGTGTACATGCCTCTAAATCCATCCATCCATCCATGGTAGGAGTAAATGCCCCTCCATCCAGGGAAGGTGTAAATGCTCCTCCATGCATCCATCCTGGGTAGGTGTAAATGCCCCTCCATCCATCCATCCTGGGTAGGTGTGAATGCCCCTCCATCCATCCATCCCTCCTGGGTAGGTGTACATGCCCCTCCATCCATCCATCTATCCTGGGTAGGTGTACATGCCCCTCCATGCATCCATCCATCCATGGTAGGTGTAAATGCCCCTCCATCCATCCATCCATCCTGGGAAGGTGTAAATGCCCCTCCATCCATCCATCCTGAGTAGGTGTAAATGCCCCTCCATCCATCCATCCTGGGTAGGTGTAAATGCCCCTCCATCCATCCATCCTGGGGAGGTGTAAATGCCCCTCCATCCATCCATCCTGAGTAGGTGTAAATGCCCATCCATCCATCCATCCTAGGTAGGTGTACATGCCCCTCCATCCATCCATCCATCCTGGGTAGGTGTATATGCCTCTCCATCCATCCATTCTGAGTAGGTGTATATGCCCCTCCAGCCATCCATCCTGGGTAGGTGTATATGCCCCTCCATCCATCCATCCTGGGTAGGTGTATATGCCCCTCCATCCATCCTGGGTAGGAGTATCTGCCCCTCCATCTTTCCTGGGTAGGTGTATATGCCCCTCCATCCATCCATCCATCTTGGGTAAATGTATATGCCCCTTCATCCATCCATCCTGGCTAGGTGTAAATGCCCATCCATCCATCCTGGGTAGGTGTAAATGCCCCTTCATCCATCCATCCCTCCTGGGTAGGTGTAAATGCCCCTCCATCCATCCATCCATCCATCCTGGGTAGGTGTAAATGCCCCTCCATCCATCCATCCATCCTGGGTAGGTGTAAATGTCCCTCCATCCATCCTGGGTAGGTGTAAATGCCCCTCCATCCATCCATGCTGGGTAGGTGTAAATGCCCCTCCATCCATCCATCCATCCTGGGTAGGTGTACATGCCTCTAAATCCATCCATCCATCCATGGTAGGAGTAAATGCCCCTCCATCCAGGGAAGGTGTAAATGCTCCTCCATGCATCCATCCTGGGTAGGTGTAAATGCCCCTCCATCCATCCATCCTGGGTAGGTGTGAATGCCCCTCCATCCATCCATCCCTCCTGGGTAGGTGTACATGCCCCTCCATCCATCCATCTATCCTGGGTAGGTGTACATGCCCCTCCATGCATCCATCCATCCATGGTAGGTGTAAATGCCCCTCCATCCATCCATCCATCCTGGGAAGGTGTAAATGCCCCTCCATCCATCCATCCTGAGTAGGTGTAAATGCCCCTCCATCCATCCATCCTGGGTAGGTGTAAATGCCCCTCCATCCATCCATCCTGGGGAGGTGTAAATGCCCCTCCATCCATCCATCCTGAGTAGGTGTAAATGCCCATCCATCCATCCATCCTAGGTAGGTGTACATGCCCCTCCATCCATCCATCCATCCTGGGTAGGTGTATATGCCTCTCCATCCATCCATTCTGAGTAGGTGTATATGCCCCTCCAGCCATCCATCCTGGGTAGGTGTATATGCCCCTCCATCCATCCATCCTGGGTAGGTGTATATGCCCCTCCATCCATCCTGGGTAGGAGTATCTGCCCCTCCATCTTTCCTGGGTAGGTGTATATGCCCCTCCATCCATCCATCCATCCTGGGTAAATGTATATGCCCCTTCATCCATCCATCCTGGCTAGGTGTAAATGCCCATCCATCCCTCCTGGGTAGGTGTAAATGCCCCTTCATCCATCCATCCCTCCTGGGTAGGTGTAAATGCCCCTACATCCATCCTGGGTAGGTGTAAATGCCCCTCCATCCATCCATCCATCCATCCATCCTGGGTAGGTGTAAATGCCCCTCCATCCATCCATCCATCCCGGGTAGGTGTAAATGTCCCTCCATCCATCCATCCTGGGTAGGTGTAAATGCCCCTCCATCCATCCATCCTGGGTAGGTGTAAATGCCCCTCCATCCATCCATCCATCCTGGGTAGGTGTACATGCCTCTAAATCCATCCATCCATCCATGGTAGGAGTAAATGCCCCTCCATCCAGGGAAGGTGTAAATGCTCCTCCATGCATCCATCCTGGGTAGGTGTAAATGCCCCTCCATCCATCCATCCTGGGTAGGTGTGAATGCCCCTCCATCCATCCATCCCTCCTGGGTAGGTGTACATGCCCCTCCATCCATCCATCTATCCTGGGTAGGTGTACATGCCCCTCCATCCATCCTGGGTAGGTGTAAATGCCCCTCCATCCATCCATCCTGGGTAGGTGTACATGCCCTTCCATCCATCCATCCATCTATCCTGGGTAGGTGTACATGCCCTTCCATCCATCCATCTATCCTGGGTAGGTGTACATGCCCCTCCATGCATCCATCCATCCATGGTAGGTGTAAATGCCCCTCCATCCATCCAACAATCCTGGGTAGGTGAAAATGCCCCTCCATCCATCCATCAATCCTGGGTAGGTGTAAATGCCCCTCCATCCATCCATCCTGGGTAGGTGTAAATGCCCCTCCATCCATCCATCCTGGGTAGGTGTAAATGCTCCTCCATCCATCCATCCTGGGTAGGTGTATATGCCCCTCCATCCGTCCTGGGTAGGTGTACATGCCCCTCCATCCATCCATCCATTCTGGGTAGGTGTATATGCCTCTCCATCCATCCATTCTGAGTAGGTGTATATGCCCCTCCATCCATCCTGGGTAGGAGTATCTGCCCCTCCATCTTTCCTGGGTAGGTGTATATGCCCCTCCATCCATCCATCCATCCTGGGTAGGTGTAAATGCCCATCCATCCATCCTGGGTAGGTGTAAATGCCTCTCCATCCATCCTGGGTAGGTGTAAATGCCCCTCCATCCATCCATCCATACTGAGTAGGTGTATATGCCCCTCCATCCATCCATCCTGGCTATGTGTATATGCCCCTCAATCCATCCTGGTTAGATGTATATGCCTCTCCATCCATCCTTTCTGGGTAGGTGTATATGCCCCTCCATCCATCCATACTGGGTAAGTGTACATGTACCTCCATCCATCCTGGTTAGGTATATATGCCTCTCCATCCATCCCAGTCAGTACATGCCCCCCTCCATCCATCCATCCTGGTGGGTATATCCCCCCTCCATCCTGGTGGGTATATGCCCTCCTCCATCCATTATGGTGGGTATGTGCCCCCCCTACATCCATCCTGGTGGGTATATGACCCCCCTACATCCATCCTGGTGGGTATATGACCCCCCTCCATCCATCCTGGTGGGTATATGACCCCCCTCCATCCATTCTGGTGGGTATATGCCCCCTCCATCCTGGTGGGTATATGCCTCCTCCTCCATCCTGGTGGGTATATGCCTCCTCCTCCATCCTGGTGGGTATATGCCTCCTCCTCCATCCTGGTGGGTATATGCCTCCTCCTCCATCCTGGTGGGTATATGCCTCCTCCTCCATCCTGGTGGGTTTATGCCTCCTCCTCCATCCTGGTGGGTATATGCCTCCTCCTCCATCCTAGTGGGTATATGCCTCCTCCTCCATCCTGGGGGGTATATGCCTCCTCCTCCATCCTGGTGGGTTTATGCCTCCTCCTCCATCCTAGTGGGTATATGCCTCCTCCTCCATCCTGGTGGGTTTATGCCTCCTCCTCCATCCTGGTGGGTATATGCCTCCTCCTCCATCCTAGTGGGTATATGCCTCCTCCTCCATCCTGGGGGGTATATGCCTCCTCCTCCATCCTGGTGGGTTTATGCCTCCTCCTCCATCCTGGTGGGTTTATGCCTCCTCCTCCATCCTGGTGGGTTTATGCCTCCTCCTCCATCCTGGTGGGTTTATGCCCCCATATATTCAATGCAAAGGAAAAAAAACAAAAACAATAAAACGCTTCTACTCACCTTCCACGTTCCCACGCAGCGCTGTGTCTGTGGTGCCTGAAGATGTTGGCAGTGATAACAGCAGAGAAGCTGAGATCACCGCACGGCGCCGCCGCCGCAGATACTCACTCGGGGCCTCCACTCCCAGGCATTTCCTCCCCGGCAGCTCCTGTCATGGCACGCTCTGACTGAGCAGTGCGTGCGACGACAGGGGGAATGTACAGCTTACACTGCAGGCTCCACAAAGATGGCTGCAATCTCCTCCCACGGCTGTGACCTGGACAGCCAAGGGGGCGTGCCCAGGTCACAGCTAGAGGCAGGAGGAGCGGCCTGTAATGTTAGAGATAGGGTCGGTGACAGACTACTGTCTCTTATGGCCAGGGCTGCCGTAAATGAGGTGTGTAAGAGCGCTTCTTACACACCCCCCAAATAAAAATGGCAGCCCCTAGTGGCCAATGTCAACATAAATACATAAAAAACTAATAAAGTGGGATATTTAATTTTGTATTAAAAATAATTGATTACATAATTATTAATACAAAACATAAAATGGTGGCCCCTTCCCTGTAAGAATAGCACACGGCTCTTTTCACGTCTGGTTATTTCTCTAACAGGTAGAATATGCTCCGTTATAGACCGGGGACAGGTTTACAGCTCTATTTTTTGTGGACGATTGATCTGTAAATCAGAACTGAGACCGGTCCGATTTCCATCCAATTTGTAGATAAAGATCATCTATTGAAGTCAATGAGTCTGTCAGAAAAATGGCCAGAACCAACCATGTTGCCTGTACTGCCTGTTTTCCAGGGTCTATAGGCCGGGCAAGCGAGGCTAGGAAACCTTTAGCTTTTTACTTTACATATAAAAAAATATGCCCCACTGAGGAGAAAAACTGACACACTGACCAAAATCAGATGAAAATTAGAAAAAAAACACTGATTAAAACCTGACATGTGAACGGGGCCTTAGGCCTTAATCAGATGTCAGTGACTTATCGTATATGCAAAAAATGTCTGAAAGTGGTCAGTTTTTATCTTCAGCGTTTCATCAGCTTTTCTTGTATGCAAAATAAATCCATAAATTCAGAAGCTTCTCCTTCCCTTTGGAAGTGCATTGAGGTGAAGGGTACATTTGCTGGAAAAGGAAGAAAAAAAAAAAAAACTCTTTAAATCTCTTAGTTTGCGAGTGTGAACGAGCTGCGTGTGTCTGGAGCGTAAGTGCGAACGAAAGTAAGTGTGTGACTTGTTTTTCAGTGACTTTGGATTCAGGGAGTTTGGAAGGGAGGACTTAGGACTGAATTGCTGACTGTATTTCATTCTTTCTTTACTTTACTTTTTACTTAATTAATCCACCTGACCTACTTAGCTGATTCCCCCGTCCATACTTGATACTTAATTGATCCCCCGTCCATACTTAACTGATCCCCCGCCGATATCTAATTGATACACTTGCACATCCCTAATTGATCCCCATCCATACACCTATATATAAATAATTGTGTTTTGTGCTTGTATATATATACTGACTGTATCCCCATATTTAGAATGACGTCCATTTTGGCCGGAGCTGTGCAGTGTACATCTTGCGCAATGTATGCATTCCGTGAGCACCCACTCGAGGATCCATACTGCTGCGAGAGATGTGAGCATATCGTGCACTTGGAAGCCCAAATTCTGGATCTAAGTGCTCAGATAGCGGTACTGAGGAGCATCGACAACATGGAACGGAGTTTGCTGCTCACCGAGCAGACACTCAATGGGTCAATACTGGGGGTGGAGCATAGAGGGGAAGTGCAGGCTGAACAGGCAGGGAGCTGGATAACAGTAAGGAGGGATAGAGGGAAGAAGTATAGGAAGGCTGGTTCAGAACCGGCATTATTGGAGCACGACAGATCCTCTGACCGCAGGGGGAGTGTATGCTCCAGTAATGAGGGGGAGGGGGGAAGTGTAGGGCAGGCAAGACAGGTTCTGGTAGTGGGTGACTCTATTATTAGGGGGACAGACAGGGCAATCTGTCACAAAGACCGGGATCGCCGAACGGTGTGCTGCCTCCCTGGCGCTCGAGTCCGGCACATCGCGGATCGGGTTGACAGGTTACTGGGTGGGGCTGGCGAAGACCCAGCGGTCATGGTCCACATCGGCACCAATGACAAAGTGAGTGGTAGATGGAGGGTCCTTAAAAATGATTTCAGGGACCTAGGTAGGAAGCTTAGGGCAAGGACCTCCAAGGTAGTTTTCTCAGAAATACTACCAATCCCGCGAGCCACACAGGAGCGCCAACGGGAAGTTAGGGAGGTGAATAAGTGGCTAAAGAGTTGGTGCAAGGCAGAAGGGTTTGGGTTCATGGAGAACTGGGCCGACTTCGCGGTCGGCTACAGGCTCTACCGTAGGGACGGGCTGCACCTCAATGGGGAGGGTGCAGCGGTGCTGGGGAAGAAGATGGCTAATAGGTTGGAGGAGTTTTTAAACTAGAGACAGGGGGGGGTGGGAACCAAGGAAATAGGTGGGATGTGAGGCAAGCAAGGGGGAAGGGGAGAAGTGAATATAATGAGGGTGGAGAGGGGGGTGGGGATAGTACAGTTAGATCGTTAGAGAAGAATAGGATGCTAAATAACCCCAAAGTTTTATCTTGCATGCTGACCAACGCAAGAAGCCTGACCAATAAGGCGGATGAGCTGCGGGCGCTTATATGGGAGGAGAGGTATGACATCGTAGGTATAACAGAGACTTGGCTAGACGATAGCTACGACTGGGCGGTAAATTTATTAGATTATAGTTTATTTAGAAGGGACCGGAAACAGGGGAAAGGCGGAGGAGTCTGCTTATATGTAAAGTCATGTCTAAAACCCAGACTAAGGGAAGATATAGGAGAGGGAGAAGAGGGGGTCGAGTCCATGTGGGTAGAGATAGAGGGAACTAAAAATAATAATAAAATATTACTGGGGGTCTGCTATAAGCCACCAAATATAACAGAGGAAAATGAGAATCTGCTATTAGGACAAATAGACAAAGTAGCAAAACATAATGAAGTGATTGTAATGGGGGAATTCAACTACCCGGATATTGACTGGGAAACAGAAACCTGTAGATCTCAGAAAGGAAAAAGGTTCTTGACAAATATTAAGGATAATTATCTCTCCCAACTAGTGCAGGAACCAACGAGAGGGAAGGCCATGTTGGACTTAATATTGACTAATAGGCCTGATAGAATAACTGAGGTACAGATAGGGGGGCACCTAGGTAATAGCGACCATAATATTATCGACTTCAAAATGCCCTTCAGTAGGGTTATCAATAAGGGAACAACAAAAACATTTAACTTTAGGAGGGCGAAGTTTGATCAGCTGAAAGAAAGCCTTCAACTTATTGACTGGGACAAAGTTCTTAATCAAAGGAATACGAATAGTAAATGGGAAACCTTCAAAAGAATTCTGAATACTCAGTGCGAGAGATATATACCATATGGGAATAAAAGGGCCAGAAATAAGAGGAAACCAATATGGTTGAACAAGAACGTAAAAGGGGCGTTAAATAGCAAAAAAGAGGCATTCAAGAGATTAAAACAGGAAAACAGTAAGGAGGCACTAATGTGTTACAAGGAAAAAACGAGAACCTGTAAAAAACAAATAAAAATAGCGAAGGAGGAAACAGAGAGACGTATTGCTAGGGAAAGTAGATCAAATCCCAAACTGTTCTTTACGTATATAAATAGTAAAAGGATTAAATCGAATAATATTGGACCGATAAAAAGTGATGAAGGCAAAATCATAGAGAAAGATGAGGATAAAGCTAATCTATTAAATAAATTTTTTTCGACAACTTTCACAAAGGAAATCGAACTAACAGGAGAAATGAGAAGTGACAAACAATCCTCCACTAAGTATGACAAATCTAACCCAAGCTGGGGTACAGAAACACCTCAGTAACATTAAAATAAACAAATCACCAGGACCTGATGGTATACACCCACGGGTACTAAGGGAACTAAGTAATGTGATAGACAGACCTTTATATCTTATCTTTAAGGACTCTGTTGAGACTGGGTCTGTGCCACTTGATTGGCGACAGGCGAATGTAGTGCCAATATTCAAAAAGGGAGCGAAAAGTGACGCCGGAAACTATCGGCCGGTGAGTCTGACGTCCGTTGTGGGCAAAATTTTTGAAAGCTTCATTAAAGAGGCAATTACGGAGCATCTTGATGCTAATAATCTATTAACCCCGAACCAACATGGATTCATGAGGAATCGCTCCTGCCAAACAAACCTGATTGACTTCTACGAGGAGGTTAGCTCTCGAGTAGATCAGGGGGAACCAGTGGATGTCGTGTATCTCGACTTCTCAAAAGCGTTCGATAGCGTGCCACATAATAGGTTGGTATACAAAATGAGAATGATGGGGCTGGGGGAAAATGTCTGCAAGTAGGTAGCTAACTGGCTAAAGGATAGAAGGCAGAGGGTGGTTATAAATGGAATATACTCAGATTGGGTAAGCGTCACTAGTGGGGTACCACAGGGGTCTGTACTAGGCCCAATGTTATTTAATATCTTTATTAACGACATAGTCAACGGGATAAATAGTAAAATATCAATATTTGCAGATGACACAAAGTTATGTAAAACAATTAATACAAAAGAGGACAGTGCAGACCTACAGAGGGATTTGGATAAGCTGGGTAGGTGGAGCATTAAATGGCAAATGAGATTTAACGAGGAGAAATGTAAGGTCATACATATGGGAAGGAAAAATGGAAGTCACCAGTACTCACTGAATGGGAAATCATTGGGGAATTCAGAGATGGAGAAGGACTTGGGCATCTTGATTGATAGCAAACTAAATTGGAGTGCTCAAAGTCAGGCAGCTGCTGTAAGGGCAAACAGGGTAATGGGATGTATCAGAAGAGGTATAGCTGCAAAGGATGAGAACATTGTTCTTCCACTGTACAAAGCACTGGTCAGACCACACTTGGAATACTGTGCTCAGTTATGGGCCCCAATATATAGAAAGGATATAAATGAGCTTGAAAAGGTACAAAGGAGGGCAACAAAATTAATAAAGGGAATGGAGGGACTGCAATACCCAGAGAGGTTGGCAAAACTAGAACTATTCAGCCTGGAAAAGAGAAGGTTGAGGGGGGACATAATAAATGTGTACAAATATGTTAGGGGACAGTATAGAGATCTTGCCCGGGATTTGTTCAAAAGGAGGGATATTACGGTAACAAGAGGGCATTCACTAAGAGTGGAAGAGAAAAGGTTTCAGCACCAGCATAGGAAGGGGTTCTTTACGGTAAGAGCAGTGAGAATATGGAATTCACTGAGTGAGGAGACGGTAATGTCGGATTCACTACACCAGTTCAAGCGGGGACTGGATGCATTTCTAGATACCAGGCAGATTTCAGCATATACTTAAAAATAAAATAAAATAGTAGGTTGATACAGGGATTTATTCTGACTGCTGGTTTCAGAGTCGGGAGGGAATTTTTCCTCAGGTGAAGATTGGCCAAATCATTTGGGGTTTTTGCCCTCCTCTGGATCAACTTTACCAATTACAGAACTAACAGGTCGAACTTGATGGACGCAAGTCTTTATTCGGCTTTACAAACTATGTTACTATGTTACTATGGTAACAGTGTTATCACAGACAGCACATGGATGGCAATGCCAGCTGTCAGCGATGTCATGGACCCATAGATCTGACTGGAGAATTTTCATCAACCACTAGGATAAAAAACGGACACTACGCGGTTTTCAACAAAAAAAAATGACATGTGGACGACTCCACAGATTATATTGTGTATGTGATCTATCCGTAACAAATATGGAGAGGACACAAACATGAAAAACAGACGTCTGAATGAGGCCAAAGATATATGTTTCCACCCTGATAAGGGAGCGAGAAATATCTATTTCAGATTTGCCAATGAGTCCATGGCAGAAAATTCCAGTTAACCCCTTTATCACCTCAGGTTTTTCCGTTTTTGCGCTTTCATTTTTTGCTCCCCTTCTTCCCAGAGCCATAACTTTTCTATTTTTCCGTCAATATGGCCATGTGAGGGCTTGTTTTATTGTGGGATGAGTTATTCTTTTGAACACCACCATTGATTTTACCATATTGTGTACTGGAAAATGGGAAAAATATCCAAGTGCAGTGAAATGGCAAAAAAAGTGCAATTCCACAAAAGGTTTTTTTTTACCATGTTCACTAAATGCTAACACTGACCGGCCATTATGATTCTCCAGGTCATTACGAGTTCGTAGTTACCAAACATGTGGAGCTTCTATTTTATTTAAGTGGTGAAATCAAAATTCAAAGCTTGTAAAAAAAAATAATCATTTTTCCGAGACCCGTAGCGTCTCCATTTTTCGTGATCTAGAGCCGGGTCAGGGGTTATTTTTTGCGCACTGAGCTGACATTTTTATTGATACCGTTTTGGTGTAGATATGATGTTTTGATCGCCTGTTATTACATTTTAATGCAATGTTGCGGCGACCAAAACAACTTAATTTTGGAGTTTTGTTTTTTTTCTCGTTATACAGTTTACTGATCGAAGTCATTCTTTTTATATATTGATAGATCGGGCGATTCTAAATGCGGCGATACCAAACGTGTATTTTTGATTGTTTTATTTTGAATGGGGTAAAAGGGGGGTGATTTGAACTTTTAAATATTTTTTTTTACTTTTTACATGCTTCAATAGTCTCCTTAGCAGACTAGAAGCTGTGATCTTCCGATCGCTTGTGTTACACAAATGGCCGCCTGAGGCAGCAGATGCGCAATTGAGACCTCAGTAGCCGAGATCTCAGGAGACATTTACTTGGTTTGGCTTTCTACTTCTTTATCTAACTGTATTGCCCTCTATATCATCCATTCTGTATGGACTGCCCTGTACTCATATTGGACATTTATGCATTTAGTAGGGCTTAAGGGGATTATTGTGCTTGTTATCCATCAAATCTGTAGATGCGCTCACTAATTATACTTTGTTTAGGGTAATTTTAAAGTATAATATTGATAACGGTCCTGCACAGTGACAAGATTATGTTACAGGATTCTGGACAAATGTACAATGCCAGTCATTCAAGGGTTAATTCTTTGGAACACAGAGAGACTTTCTAGCCAGTGAAGCACCAGTAATAAACACCTGTGGTAACTACAGCAACTGTGCTGATGTCATAAACACATACATCTATGATATAGAAGATGATTCCGGAAGCACAGGTCATTCAGCCGTATGAAGCGCCGTACTTGATGTGTCTGGAGACCTGGAGCTTCATCACTCCACAACCTGTAAGGGAGGAAGGGGATACGGCCTAGCCAGCCAGATCAGCCATACCGCCTAGCCAGCCAGATCAGCCATATCGCCTAGCCAGCCAGATCAGCCATACCGCCTAGCCAGCCAGATCAGCCATATCGCCTAGCCAGCCAGATCAGCCATACCGCCTAGCCAGCCAGATCAGCCAAACCGCCTAGCCAGCCAGATCAGCCATATCGCCTAGCTAGCCAGATCAGCCATACCGCCTAGCCAGCCAGATCAAACTAACCCTAGCGATCAATGGGGTGACAGATGTTGCAGCCAGATCTCCCTCACGTCCGGTACTAGTTGCCTTCACCTTTATGTGTACGGCCTGGAGATGTTGCATTAGACTTCTCCATATGGTGCTCGCACAGGGCACCTACTTTGACCTTCTCCATTACTGTCTGTTTTCTGATGATGTAATGTGTAACTTGTGTGACTATGTGATTTCACTGCTATCATATCTATAGTGGATGTATATCATGTCTCACTGTAAATATGATACAATGTACAAATTCTAGTACAATTTGCTGTTACTTGTTGGCACTATCCTTCTAAGCCCGAGGGATGGGCAAGTCCTCCAGCCATGGTTCCCTAGAGGTTTCCTCCACAGGGGGTTTTCCTCTCCTGAGTGCTGACGGATGATTCTTCGTGAGTCGGAGGTTTGCCATTTTCAGTGTCTTTTTCATAGCAATTGGCTGATTCTAAATTTCAGACACTGAATGAAATAATATGATTTGTAATAAAATTTGGTCTATTTAACATTCACTAAAAGTGTTTTGTGCATTTCTTTCACAATCTTGGGTTGGTGGGATTTTCTTGGGAATCAGGATCTAGCATCTATGATCAAGCCATGAAGCCGGATATGGAGTCAGAGCATTGTTAACCCTGTGCTTGAAGACAGAATGGAGCAGAAATGACAAAGTGTTACTTCACAAGTAGCACAAGTTCACAATCTTCCTTGCATTCAGATAATGGAGGTGGCTGCTGCAGAAAAACATACCCACAGCATGATACTACAACCACCATGTTTCACTGTGGGGATGGTGTTCTTGGGGTGATGAGCTGTTGGTTTGGTGCCAGACACAGCATTTACCTTGGTGGCCAAAAAGTTCAATTTTGGTCTCATCTGACCACAGCACATTCCTCCATATATTTTGGGAGTCTCCCACATGTTTTTTGGCAAACTCAAATCGAGACTTACAATTTTTAAGTAAAAGCTTTTTTCTGCCCACTGAGCGAGACAACTGTAGACTGGACAAGGGGATCAGAGGATGCCCGCAAGCTCGGACACTGAGTTTTCAGCTCCTGCAGTGTCAGTGTGTGCAGGGCTGAGGATTCAATATAGGCAGTGCTGTCAATCATTGTAAGGGGCAGAGGATGGTAATTAAGCGTGGGGTGTAAATGCTGTTTTTGCATAAAAATATAATCTGTACCTAAAGTATAATTTTTTTTATAGGGGCCAAGATTCCTATACAAATCCATAAATGATTTGAGTATTGGGGGTGACAGACTCCCTTTAAGAAACTGAGACCACCCCATTAACTGGTTGTAGAAAAAACATGAAAAGTGTGAATTAACCAGACAGATAAATTACAAAAAAGGAGATAAACACGAATGGAAATTCTCTGAAAATGTGATCAGTTTATTTTTATTAAGCATAAAACACGTTTTCCTGGAATATCCCTGTGTTTCCAAATAAATACCAGTAACGCAGTGAAGGATGGACATGGTGGAACAGGTTTCTATTAAAGTGCTTGAGCATATATTATGAATGCACCAAAATTCTGTAGTATAATAAAGCCTGCATCTTGGAGGGTTTCGTCCATATCTGGAGTAATATTAATAAAAATGTGGAGTTGGTGCATCCCTAGTATACTGCTATATCACTAGTACCACAATGGGACACACACAAAGCACTGTGTGCTGCCACCTAGACAGGGTAGCTGCTCAGCAGTGAGGGGTGCGGATTCGGCACAGATTGTCTATGATGACAGATATGTTGAGCTGTCCTCCACATTTATCTGATCGAAACTAGAGGGCTCCACAGCAAACAGTCTTAGCATATCCAGTTCTAGGGGATGCATGCAGCCGCTGACCACCAGGGAATGAAGAGGACCTCCAAAGTCAACAGTGCTGAGTTGCTGCAGAGTGCCCGCCGCTATATGTTGGCCAGATGCCCCCCACTCGGCCCAGTCCCATGCAGATTGTGTTCTCAGGTAGAGCTGAGGATCGCAACAGAAACATTTATATCTCAATGATATCGCAATACGGTCTTCTATTTAAAAACATTATAAGAAAACTCACATGCAAAAATACTTATATATACTTATATATATATATATATATATATATATATATATATATACCTTTAGGCACAATGGATATTGATGCAAATCAAGGTATTTATTCAGACAATAAATTGTTCATGATACAGATGTATGACCAACACTTCGGCCTCAGCGTTTATCAAGGTTTATCTAAAACAATACAAAAATGGGAAGAACTGTATAAAAAACGAAAATCCATCGTCTCATGATAAATCAAATTACAATCATATCTGAGAAAAAGAGGAGGGATAACAAATAATCCGACACTCAGCACATGAAAATATCTCATATAAATGAATACAAAGCGGTGCTTCATTCCAGAGTTAACCACTAAAGAGGAAAAATAAGAAATATACACGATTTAGTTATGGATTGTAACAAATATATGCAAGAGTAAAAAGGGGGGGACATACTATGAGGTCAGACGTATCACAGGTATCAAAAGAGCCAAAGCGTAATGACACCATATACGCCCTACAGTATATGCCCCTCATCCTTCTATATGCCCCATCCTGGTATATTGAATATGGTCCCCATCCTGGGTAGGTGTATATGCCCCTCCATCCATCCTGGGTAGGTGTATATGCCCCTCCATCCGTCCATCCTGGGTAGGTGAATATGCCTCTCCATCCATGCATCCTGGGTAGGTGAATATGCCTCTCCATCCATCAATCCTGGGTAGGTGTATATGCCCCTCCATCCATCAATCCATCCTGGGTAGGTGTTTCGGCCCATCCATCCATCATGGGTAGGTGTAGATGACCCTCCATCCATCCATTCTGGGTAGGCGTAGATGACCCTCCATCCATCCATCCTGGGTAGTCTATTCTAGTATGTGTTTATGCCCCTCCATCCATCCATACTGGGTAGGCGTAGATGGCCCTCCATCCATCCATTCTGGGTAGGCGTAGATGACCCTCCATCCATCCATGCTGGGTAGTCTATTCTAGTATGTGTTTATGCCCCTCCATCCATCCTGGGTAGCAGTATATGTCCCTTCCTCCATCCATGCTGGGTAGGAGAATATGCCCCTCCATCCATCCATTCTGGGTAGGTGTATATGCCCCTCCATCCATCCATCCTGGGTAGGTGTATATGCCCCTCCATCCATCCATCCTGGGTAGGTGTATATGCGCCTCCATCCATCCATCCTGGGTAGGTGTATATGCGCCTCCATCCATCCATCCTGGGTAGGTGTATATGCGCCTCCATCCATCCATCCTGGGTAGGTGTATATGCGCCTCCATCCATCCATCCTGGGTAGGTGTATATGCGCCTCCATCCATCCATCCTGGGTAGGTGTATATGCGCCTCCATCCATCCATCCTGGGTAGGTGTATATGCGCCTCCATCCATCCATCCTGGGTAGGTGTATATGCGCCTCCATCCATCCATCCTGGGTAGGTGTATATGCGCCTCCATCCATCCATCCTGGGTAGGTGTATATGCGCCTCCATCCATCCATCCTGGGTAGGTGTATATGCCCCTCCATCCATCCATCCATCCTGGGTAGGTGAATATGCCTCTCCATCCATCAATCCTGGGTAGGTGTATATGCCCCTCCATCCATCCATCCTGGGTAGGTGTATATACCCTTCCATCCTTCCTCAGTAGGTGTAAATGCCCCTCCATCCATCCATCCTGGGTAGCAGTATATGTCCCTCCCTCCATCTATCCATCCTGGGTAGGTGTATATGCCCCTCCATCCATCCATCCTGGGTAGGTAAATATGCCTCTCCATCCATCAATCCTGGGTAGGTGTATATGCCTCTCCATCCATCAATTCTGGGTAGTTGTAGATGCCCCTCCATCCATCAATCCATCCTGGGTAGGTGTTTCGGCCCCTCCATCCATCCTGAGTAGGTGTATATGGCCCTCCATCCATCCATCCTGGGTAGCAGTATATGTCCCTTCCTCCATCCATCCTGGGTAGGTGTATATGCCCCTCCATCCATCCTGGGTAGGTGTATATGCCTCTCCATCCATCCATCCTGGGTAGGTGTATATGCCTCTCCATCCATCCATCCTGGGTAGGTGTATATGCCTCTCCATCCATCCATCCTGGGTAGGTGTATATGCCTCTCCATCCATCCATCCTGGGTAGGTGTATATGCCTCTCCATCCATCCATCCTGGGTAGGTGTATATGCCTCTCCATCCATCAATTCTGGGTAGTTGTAGATGCCCCTCCATCCATCAATCAATCCTGGGTAGGTGTATCGGCCCATCCATCCATCATGGGTAGGTGTATATGCCCCTCCATCCATCCATTCTGGGTAGGCGTAGATGACCTTCCATCCATCCATTCTGGGTAGGCGTAGATGACCCTCCATCCATCCATCCTGAGTAGTCTATTCTAGTATGTGTTTATGCCCCTCCATCCATCCATTCTGGGTAGGCGTAGATGACCTTCCATCCATCCATCATGGGTAGGTGTAGATGACCCTCCATCCATCCATGCTGGGTAGGAGCATATGCCCCTCCATGCATCCTTGTTAGGAGAATATGCCCCTCCATCCATCCATCCTGGGTAGGTGTATATACCCCTCCATCTATCCATCCTGGGTAGGTGTATATGCCCCTCCATCCATCCATCCTGGGTAGGTGTATATGCGCCTCCATCCATCCATCCTGGGTAGGTGTATATGCTCCTCCATCCATCCATCCTGGGTAGGTGTATATGCCCCTCCATCCATCCATCCTGGGTAGGTGTATATGCCCCTCCATCCATCCATCCTGGGTAGGTGTATATGCCCCTCCATCCATCCATCCTGGGTAGGTGTAGCTACCCCTCCATTCATCCATTCTGGGTAGGTGTAGATGTCCCTCCATCGATCAATCCATCCTTGGTAGGTGTAGTTGCCACTCCATCCATCCATAGTGGGTGTGGATACCCCTCCATCCATTCTAGGTAGGTGTATATCCCCCTCCATCCATCCATCTTGGGTAGGTGTATATGCCCCTCCATCCATCCATCTTGGGTAGGTGTATATGCCCCTCCATCTATCCATCCATCATGGGTAGGTGTATATGCCCCTTCATCCATCCATCCTGGGTAGTCTATTCTGGTAGCTGTATATGCCCCTCCATACATCCATCCATCCACCCTGGGTAGGTGTAGATGCCCCTCCATCCATCCATCCTGCGTAGGTGTATATGCCCCTCCAACCATCCATCCTGGGTAGGTGTATATGCCCCTCCAACCATCCATCCTGGGTAGGTGTATATGCCCCTCCAACCATCCATCCTGGGTAGGTGTATATGCATCTCCATCCATCCATCCTGGGTAGGTGTATATGCATCTCCATCCATCCATCCTGGGTAGGTGTATATGCCCCTCCATCCATCCATCCTGGGTAGGTGTAGATGCCCCTCCATCCATAAATCCATCCTGGGTAGGTGTATATGCCCCTCCATCCATCCTGGGTAGGTGTATATGCCCCTCCATCCATCCTGGGTAGGTGTATATGCCCCTCCATCCATCCTGGGTAGGTGTATATGCCCCTCCATCCATCCTGGGTAGGTGTATATGCCCCTCCATCCATCCTGGGTAGGTGTATATGCCCCTCCATCCATCCTAGGTAGGTGTATATGCCCCTCCATCCATCCTGGGTAGGTGTATATGCCCCTCCATCCATCCTGGGTAGGTGTATATGCCCCTCCATCCATCCTGGGTAGGTGTATATGCCCCTCCATCCATCCTGGGTAGGTGTATATGCCCCTCCCTCCATCCTGGGTAAGTATATATGCTCCATCATCTATCCATCCTCGTTAGGTGTAGATGCCCCTCCATCCATCCTGGGTAGGTGTATATGCCCCTCCATCCATCCTGGGTAGGTGTATATGCCCCTCCATCCATCCTGGGTAGATGTATATGCCCCTCCATCCATCCTGGGTAGATGTATATGCCCCTCAATCCATCCTGGGTAGGAGTATATGCCCCTCCTTCCATCCTTGGTAGGAGAATATGCCCCTCCATCCATCCATCCTGGGTAGGTGTATATGCCCCTCCATCCATCCATCCTGGGGAGGTGTATATGCCCCTCCATCCATCCATCCTGGGTAGGTGTATATGCCCTTCCATCCATCCATCCTGGGTAGGTGTATATGCCCCTCCATCCATCCATCCTGGGTAGGTGTATATGCCCCTCCATCCATCCATCCTGGGAAGGTGTATATGCCCTTCCATCCACCTATCCTGGGTAGGTGTATATGCCCCTCCATCCATCCATCCTGGGAAGGTGTATATGCCCTTCCATCCATCTATCTTGGGTAGGTGTATATGCCCCTCCATCCATCTATCCTGGGTAGGTGTATATGCCCCTCCATCCATCCATCCTGGGTAGGTGTATATGCCCCCTCCCTCTACTCCCTCTATTCTGGTGAGTATATGCCACCTCTCCATCCTGGTGGGTATATGCCACCTCTCCATCCATCCTGGTGGGTATATGCCTCCCTCCATCCATCCTGGTGGGTATATGCCCCCCCTCCATCCATCCTGGTGGGTATATGCCCCCCCTCCATCCATCCTGGTGGGTGGGTATATGCCCCCCCTCCATCCATCCTGGTGGGTGGGTATATGCCCCCCCTCCATCCATCCTGATGGGTATATGCCCCCCTCCATCCATCCTGATGGGTATATGCCCCCCTCCATCCTTGTCGGCATAAGCCCCACCTTCATCCTTGTGGATATATGCCCCCCCCTCCATCCATCCTGGTGGATATATGCCCCCTTCATCCATCCTGGTGGGTAAATGCCCCCCTTCATTGGTGGGTATATGCACACTCCCTACATCCTGGTGGGTATATGCCCCTTCCATCCATCTTGGTGGATATATGCCCCCCCCCCCTCCACCCTGGTGGGTATATGCCTCCAACTCCACCCTTGTGTGTATATGCCCCCATATATTCAATGCAAAGGAAAAAAAACAAACAAAACAATAAGCGCTTCTACTCACCTTCCACGTTCCCACGCAGCGCTGTGTCTGTGTTGCCTGAAGATGTCGGCAGTGATAACAGCAGAGAAGCTGAGATCACCGCACGGCGCCGCCGCAGATACTCACTCGGGGCCTCCACTCCCAGGCATTTCCTCCCTGGCAGGTCCTGTCATGGCACGCTCTGACTGAGCAGTGCGTGCGACGACAGGGGGAATGTACAGATTACACTGCAGGCTCCACAAAGATGGCTGCAATCTCCTCCCACGGCTGCGACCTGAACAGCCAAGGGGGCGTGCCCAGGTCACAGCTAGAGGCAGGAGGAGCGGCCTGTAATGTTAGAGATGGGGTCGGTGACAGACTACTGTCTCTTATGGCCAGGGCTGCTGTAAATGAGGTGTGTAAGAGCGCTTCTTACACACCCCCCCAAATAAAAATGGCAGCCCCCAGTGGCCAATGTAAAAATAAATACATAAAAAACTAATAAAGTGGGATATTTAATTTTGTATTAAAAATAATTGATTACATAATTATTAATACAAAACATAAAATGGTGGCCCCTTCCCTGTAAGAATAGCACACGACTCTTTTCACGTCTGGTTATTTCTCTAACAGGTAGAATATGCTCCGTTATAGACCGGGGACAGGTTTACAGCTCTATTTTTTGTGGACGATTGATCTGTAAATCAGAACTGAGACCGGTCCGATTTTCATCCGATTTGTAGATAAAGATCATCTATTGAAGTCAATGAGTCTGTCAGAAAAATGGCCAGAACCAACCATGTTGCCTGTACTGCTTGTTCTCCAGTGTCTATAGGCCGGGCAAGCGAGGCGAGGAAACCTTTAGCTTTTTACTTTACATATAAAAAAATATGCCCCACTGAGGAGAGAAACTGACACACTGACCAAAATCAGATGAAAATGAGAAAAAAACACTGATTAAAACCTGACATGTGAACGGGGCCTTAGGCCTTAATCAGATGTCAGCAGGGTCGGACTGGGGTGTCTGGGGCCCACAGGGGACATTGACTCTAGGGGCCACCTACAGCAATATGCAGATCTCTTTTCTCTGCTCTCCCTGTTATAGTGGAGCAGTGACCGGCGGCTCCTCACATCTACTGTGCACAGACTAGAACAGGGATGGACAATTTCTGGAGTTTGCATGAAAGAGCTTCTGTGGTTAAAACAAGTGATCACAGATTCATGGGCTACACAGGATAGGTGATCACTTATTGATTGGAAACTGCACCGATTGGAAGAATGGATCAGTGGTCGAGTCGCACATGAGCTCCAGTCTAATGGGGAGAAAAGCTCCACATTCTGCCGATCGGTGCAGGTCCCAGCAGTCAGACCCCCACCAATCAATAAGTTATCACTGATCCTGTGGAGAGGTGATGACTTGTTCTCACCGGAGAACCCCTGTAAGTGCATCTCAGACGCTCTGCTCCAAGTATTCCATCTCTAAGGCCACAGCCCCACTATCAGTATTCAGTCAGGATTATTCTCAGGAGTGGGAGCCAAAACCAGGTGAGGAACAATGAGAGAAAAGGGAGAATAGAAACAAGTCATCAATTCTGGATTTATCACCCACTCCTGCTTTTGCCTCTCACTACTGAGAAAAAATACTGACCAAATGCTGATAGTGAAGCCGTGGCCTCATGGAAAAAAATCTTTTCCTAGTTAATCTCAGCGAGAACAAATGACCGCCATACACAACATAATCCACTATAACAACACCAATAATACCACATACAAAAGGGACAAATATCGCCACACCATGACCAGACCACATATTACCACCACATAGTGACCAAATAATACAATACTGATCAGGAATACAAACCACAATACTAACAACACTGTCACTATACATATTACATATGAGCTCTGTATATAGTGTCAGTGTACAGGTAATACAGTGATCCCCAGTGACGTTATAAACAGGATCTCTGTATATAGTGTCAGTGTACAGGTAATACAGTGATCACCGGTTACATTATACACAGGAGCTCTGTATATAGTGTACAGGTAATACAGTTATCACGAGTGACATTATACACAGGAGCTCTGTATATAGTGTATAGGTAATACACTGGTCACGAGTGACATACACAGGAGCTCTGTATATACTATATAGTGTAAGTGTACAGTAATACACTGACTCACCAGTGATGTCTCTAGGTGAAGTTCTTCATCTTCGCTTTTCTTCATCTGGCACAGTCCGCCATCACTTCTTCCAGCCAGGAATCATCTCTGCAGAAAATAACACACAGTTATCAATAACTGATCTCTTTTAGAGCACATTCCCACTTTTCCCCAGGCTTCTACACTACACCAGTTGAAGAAATAAAGCGACATAGTGGCGCCCTGCACAGTAACAGGACCCCCCTTTTGTCCCCTCTTATGGAAAACAGTTTCCTAAAAAGTAAATTATATTACAGAAGTAATAATGTCCCTAATTGGACTCTAAAGTAATAATGTTCCCCACTCGCCATCATAAACAAATAAAGTTCCTCAATCTGGCCCCTAAACAGTAATAAAGTCCCTTGTCCAGCGTGGCCACCCATCTATCCAACCTGACCCCCCCCCCACCATATATCCATTCTGGTCTCCATGTGTCCAGCCTGCCCCTCCCATATATCCATCCGGGCCTCCATGTGTCCAGCCCGCCCCCCTCATATATGCATCCCACCCCACCCCATATATCTATCCAGGTCCCCATGTGTCCAACTTGCCGCCCTTCACCTCCATGTGTCCATCCAGGTCTCCAACTTGGCCACCTTCACCTCCAAATGTCCGATAATGCGTCCATCCAGCCCCCCGCCTTCAGCCCCATGCCTCAATCCATGTCTCCCCATGTATCCAGCCAGCCCCCCCTTCAGCCCCCTGCCTCCATCCATATGTCCCCCCATGCGTCCACCCAGCCCCCCCTTCAGCCCCATGCCTCCATCCATATGTCCCCCCATGCGTCCATCCAGCCCCCCCTTCAGCCCCATGTCCCCATGGGTCCATCCAGCCCCCCCCTTCAGCCCCATGTCCCCATGGGTCCATCCAGCCCCCCCTTCCGCCCCATGTCCCCCTCCATGTCCCCCTCCATGTCCCCATGGGTCCAGCCAGCCTCCCCTTCCGCCCCATGTCCCCATCCATGTCCCCATGGGTCCAGCCAGCCCCCCTTCAGCCCCATGTCCCCCTCCATGTCCCCATGGGTCCAGCCAGCCCCCCCTTCAGCCCCATGGGTCCAGCCAGCCCCCCCTTCAGACCCATGTCCCCCTCCATGTCCCCATGGGTCCAGCCAGCCCCCCCTTCAGACCCATGGGTCCAGCCAGCCCCCCCTTCAGACCCATGTCCCCCTCCAAGTCCCCCCCTTCAGCCCCATGTATCCCTCCTTGTACCCATGGGTCCAGTCAGCCCCCGCTTTAGCCCCATGTCCCCCTCCATGTCCCCCCCTTCAGCCCCATGTATCCCTCCTTGTCCCCATGGGTCCAGTCAGCCCCCGCTTTAGCCCCATGTCCCCCTCCATGTCCCCAGCCAGCCCCCCCCTTCAGCTCCATGTCCCCCTTCATGTCCCCAGCCAGCCCCCCCTTCAGCCCCATGTCCCCCTCCATGTCCTCAGCCAGCCCCCCCTTCAGCCCCATGTCCCCCTCCATGTCCCCAGCCAGCCCCCCCCTTCAGCCCCATGTCCCCCTCCATGTCCCCAGCCAGCCCCCCCCTTCAGCCCCATGTCCCTCTCCATGTCCCCAGCCAGCCCCCTCTTCAACCCCATGTCCCCCTCCATGTCCCCATGGGTCCAGCCAGCCCCCCCTTCCGCCCCATGTCCCCCTCGGTCCAGCCAGCCCCCCCTTCAGCCCCATATCCCCCTCCATGTCCCCATGGGTCCATCCAGCCCCCCCTTCAGCCCCATATCCCCCTCCATGTCCCCATGGGTCCATCCAGCCCCCCCTTCAGCCCCATGTCCCTATGGGTCCAGCCAGCCCCCTCTCCAGCCCCATGTCCCCAGCCAGCCCCCCCTTCAGCCCCATGTCCCCCTCCATGTCCCCATGGGTCCAGCCAGCCCCCCCTTCAGCCCCATGTCCCCCTCCATGTCCCCATGGGTCCAGCCAGCCCCCCCTTCAGCCCCATGTCCCCCTCCATGTCCCCATGGGTCCAGCCAGCCCCCCCTTCAGCCCCATGTCCCCCTCCATGTCCCCATGGGTCCAGCCAGCCCCCCCTTCAGCCCCATGTCCCCCTCCATGTCCCCATGGGTCCAGCCAGCCCCCCCTTCAGCCCCATGTCCCCCTCCATGTCCCCATGGGTCCAGCCAGCCCCCCCTTCAGCCCCATGTCCCCCTCCATGTCCCCATGGGTCCAGCCAGCCCCCCCTTCAGCCCCATGTCCCCCTCCATGTCCCCATGGGTCCAGCCAGCCCCCCCTTCAGCCCCATGTCCCCCTCCATGTCCCCATGGGTCCAGCCAGCCCCCCCTTCAGCCCCATGTCCCCCTCCATGTCCCCATGGGTCCAGCCAGCCCCCCCTTCAGCCCATGTCCCCCTCCATGTCCCCATGGGTCCAGCCAGCCCCCCCTTCAGCCCCATGTCCCCCTCCATGTCCCCCCCTTCAGCCCCATGTATCCCTCCTTGTCCCCATGGGTCCAGTCAGCCCCCGCTTTAGCCCCATGTCCCCCTCCATGTCCCCATGGGTCCAGCCAGCCCCCCCCTTCAGCTCCATGTCCCCCTTCATGTCCCCAGCCAGCCCCCCCTTCAGCCCCATGTCCCCCTCCATGTCCCCAGCCAGCCCCCCCTTCAGCCCCATGTCCCCCTCCATGTCCCCAGCCAGCCCCCCCTTCAGCCCCATGTCCCCCTCCATGTCCCCAGCCAGCCCCCCCCTTCAGCCCCATGTCCCCCTCCATGTCCCCAGCCAGCCCCCCCCTTCAGCCCCATGTCCCCCTCCATGTCCCCAGCCAGCCCCCCCCTTCAGCCCCATGTCCCCCTCCATGTCCCCAGCCAGCCCCCTCTTCAACCCCATGTCCCCCTCCATGTCCCCATGGGTCCAGCCAGCCCCCCCTTCCGCCCCATGTCCCCCTCCATGTCCCCCTCGGTTCAGCCAGCTCCCCCTTCAGCCCCATATCCCACTCCATGTCCCCATGGGTCCATCCAGCCCCCCCTTCAGCCCCATGCCCCTATGGGTCCAGCCAGCCCCCTCTCCAGCCCCATGTCCCCCTCCATGTCCCCAGCCAGCCCCCCCTTCAGCCCCATGTCCCCCTCCATGTCCCCATGAGTCCATCCAGCCCCCCCTTCAGCCCCATGTCCCCCTCCATGTTCTCATGGGTCCAGCCAGTCCCCCCTTCAGCCCCATGTCCCCCTCCATGTCCCCATGGGTCCATCCAGCCCCATGTCCCCATCCATGTCCCCATTGGTCCAGCCAGCCCCTCCTTCAGCCCCATATCCCCCTCCATGTCACCAGCCAGCCCCCCCTTCTGCCCCATGTCCCCATCCATGTCCCCATGGGTCCAGCCAGCCCCCCCTTCAGCCCCATGTCCCCATCCATGTCCCCATGGGTCCAGCCAGCCCCCCCTTCAGCCCCATGTCCCCATCCATGTCCCCATGGGTCCAGCCAGCCCCCCCTTCAGCCCCATGTCTCCATGGGTCCAGCCAGCCCCCCCTTCAGCTTCATGTCCCCATCCATGTCCCCATGGGTCTAGCCAACCCCCCCTTCAGCCCCATGTCCCCATCCATGTCCCCATGGGTCCAGCCAGCCCCCCCTTCAGCCCCATGTCTCCATCCATGTCCCAATGGGTCCATCCAGCCCCCCCATCAGCACCATGTCTCCATCCATGTCACCATGGGTCCAGCCAGGCCCCCCTTCAGCCCCATGTCCCCATCCATGTTCCCATGGGTCCAGCCAGCCCCCCCCCTTCAGCCCCATGTCCCCATCCATGTCACCATGGGTCCAGCCAGCCCCCCCCTTCAGCACCATGTCTCCATCCATGTCACCATGGGTCCAGCCAGGCCCCCCTTCAGCCCCATGTCCCCATCCATGTTCCCATGGGTCCAGCCAGTCCCCCCTTCAGCCCCATGTCCCCATGTGACCAGCCTGCGACCCCTCCATATATGGATGATGACCAATGCTGGGAACACTCACCCAGAAAAACGTGGATATTGCACTTGACTTGAAGTTGAAGCAGGGAGAGCTGTAGCCAGGCCTGCAGCCTTGTTTCCAGAGTGATGGTGAGAGAGCAGAGTGCAGGTCACCGCATACTCAGCCCAGGAGCCGGCTTAAAAGGCCAAGAGAGCAGGAGAGAAGAGGGCGGTGCGCGGTGCTGGTGCGGTGTTACATACCCGGACGGGAGCCGGTGTTACAAGGCCAATTCCAAGGGAGCAGGAGCCGGGACTGGAGAGCAGAGCGCGGCGTCAGCGTATCAAAAGCCGGCAGGGGAGCAGGGAGAGGAGAGCGTGACGTCAGCGTGTCACCTGACACCACACAACTGCCAGCCACCAGCGGGAAAGCAAAGCGCGGTGCGTGTCACCGCCCACCAAGAACACGTCCTCCTGTCATGTGACTATGCGCGTCACCCGCTGTCACCACTGAATAGTATGAGCGCCGTACGCGACGCTACATTTCCTTCGGCTGCGCTTTTAAAGGGTCCGCACTTTTTAAGAGCCCCCGCTACCAATTCTCTCACTCTCTCATCGGGGCCCCCCGGGAATTTATCACACCAGGCCAGTCCGACCCTGCATGGGCCCATCAGGTAAAGTGATGGAATGAAGTTTTCTCTCCTCATGTTGAAAAATGACATTTTCTGCCACCTATTGATGAGAGAAAAAAAGTGATGAAGATTTACAAACTTCTAACATTAGTCAGTGAAAAACACACAGAACAAGGATGCAAATGGATCTTTTTTTGGCAATCCAATCATTTGAATGGGCCAGTTTTATCTGCAAATCAGATTACAATCAAACATGTCTCAAATTTCTTTTGTGAACCATCAGCATCAGAAAACGTCCATAGACTATAATTATTATAGGGACACTGGACGATTATCCGGTGGCCCAGGGTCCTTGGCAGGACCCTGAGCAGGACGTAGAGGGGGCCCACTGGTTTCAACTGAATGTGCGTCCGAGGACATTTCATTAATGATCAGTATTGTAATATTCGGTCACTATGTTGTAATATCTGGTCCGGTCATGGTGTGGTATTTATCCCTGTATGTGTTATTATTTGGTCACTATGTGGTGTGGACATGGTGTGGTGGTATTTCTCCCTTGTATGTGGAATTATTTGGTCGCTATATGTTGGTAATATCTGGTCTGGTCATGGTGTGGCGATATTTCTCCCTTTTACAGTCTGAGGTATTGTTCGGTCACTATGTGGTGGTCATATGTGGTCTGCTCACGGTGTGACGGTAGTTCTCCCTTGTATGTGGAATTATTTGGTCGCTATATGTTGGTAATATCTGGTTTGGTCATGGTGTAGCGATATTTGTCCCTTTTACAGTATGAGGTATTGTTCGGTCACTATGTGGTGGTCATATGTGGTCTGCTCACAGTGTGACGGTAGTTCTCCCTTCTATGTGGAATAATTTGGTCGCTATATGCTGCTAAAATCTGGTCTGGTCATGGTGTGGCGATATTTGTCCCTTATACAATATGTGGTATTATTGGGTCACTATGTGGTGGTAATATGTGGTCTGGTCACGGTGTGGCTGTATTTCTCCCTTCTACATGGGATTATTCGGTCGCTTTATGCAGGTAATAAGTGGTCTGGTAACAGTGTCACGTTAGTTCTCCCTTGAATGTGGTATTATTGGTCTTGAAAAAGTGGATTGTGTTGTGTATAGCAGTCAATTGTTCTCTCTGATATTAATTAGGAGAATAATCTTTATTTAGATTTGTGATTAAATACTTGGAACAAGATGCACTTACAGGAATTCTACTGTGAAAACAAGTAATCACCTTTCCAAAGGATAAGTGATAAGTTATTGATTGGTGGGGGTCTGACTGCCGGGACCCGCACCGATTGGTAGAATGTGGAGCTTTTATCCCCACTAGACTGGAGCAGCATGTGCGACTTCACCACTGATCCATTCATTCCCTCAATGGCTGCGAGCGCTGCTCTTGTTTTTTTCTGGAAGCCCCAAAGAGAATGAATGGATCTGCGGTCAGACATCCCACCTGCCGCTGCATTTTAAAATGGGGATAAAAGTGTCCTGTCAGGAATAAAACTTCCCAATTCTGATCAGTGCGGTTTCCAATGGTCGGACCCAAACGATCATTAAGTTATCACCAATCCTGAGGAGCCCATGGATCGGTGATAACTTGTTTTCACCAAAGAAGCCCTTTAATGCAAACGACCGTAATTTTCCATCCCAGTTGTGCTGTGCGCACAGTAGATGTGCAGGAGCCGCCTGTGTTTTACAGTCGAGGTCCCACTATAACGGGGATAACGGCTATCAGGTATCTGCATCTAGCTGTAGGGTGGGCCCCAGTCTCCCCAGTCCCACGCTGTGGGCAAATATAACCTGTCTGGGCAATTGTAGCCAATTTTGCTGCAAAAAAAGAAAAGTCTTTTTACCTTTTTAACCATAACTTTCAATGTCTTGGATAAATGTGTAACCCTATATTAAATTCTGCCTTTATTATGGGGATCTCATGGTAGTAGAGCATACCAGAGGTTGACTATATTTTATTTTTTATAGAAAGATCCACGTAAAGAAAAAAAAAAAAGTAAAAAAAAATGGAAACCAAAAGAAAATAAACAGACCACACCTTTTTGGTAAATTTTTATACTCTGAGCAGCCCCATGATATAAGCTGGTGCAGGTCACTAATCAGACAAATCCACATGAATGAGTGTAAGAAGTGAATGCAGCACTCACCGCTATAATAAAACATTGTATTCCATAATTAATAACCATCAGCTTCTCACAGAGGGAGGTCAGCGAGTGGTAGATACACTGCATTGTGAAAGGATTTGGCCCCCTTGAACTTTTCCACCTTTTGCCACATTTCTGGCTTCAAACATAAAGATATAAAATTAAATCAACAAGTGGGAATGAAATTTATTGGATATTTTAAACTTTAAAAAAAAAAAAAAAAAAAAATGAAAAGTGGGGCGTGCAATATTATTCGGCCCCTTTACTTTCAGTGCAGCAAACTCACTCCAGAAGTTCAGTGAGGATCTCTGAATGATCCAATGTTGTCCTAAATGACTGGTAATGATAAATAGAATCCACTGATCCAATGTTGTCCTAAATGACTGGTAACGATAACTAGAATCCACCTGTGTGTAATCAAGTCTCTGTATAAATGCACCTGCTCTGTGATAGTCTCAGGGTTCTGTTTCAAGTGCAGAGAGCATCATGAAGACCAAGGAACACACCAGGCAGGTCCGAGATACTGTTGTGGCGAAATTCAAAGCCGGATTTGGATACAAAAAGATTTCCCAAGTTTTAAACATCTCAAGGAGCACTGTGCAAGCGATCATATTGAAATGGAAGGAGTATCAGACCACTGCAAATCTACCAAGACCCGGCCGTCCCTCTAAACCAGTGTTTCCCAAACTCCAGTCCTCACGGACCCCCACAGGTCGTGTTTTCAGGATTTCCTTAGTATTGCATAGGTGATGGAAGTATCATCAAGGCATCAGGAATTCTCTCACCTGTGCAATACTATGGAAATCCTGAAAACATGACCTGTGGGGTCTGTGAGGGCTGGAGTATGGGAAACACTGCTCTAAACTTTCATCTCGAACAAGGAGAAGACTGATCAGAGATGCAGCCAAAAGGCCCATGATCACTCTGGATGAACTGCAGAGATCTAGAGCTGAGGTGGGTTAGTCTGTCCATAGGACAACAATCAGTTGTACACTGCACAAATCTGGGCTTTATGGAAGAATGGCAAGAAGAAAGCCATTTCTCAAAGATATTCATAAAAAGTCTCGTTTGAAGTTTGCCACAAGCCATCTGGGAGACACACCAAACATGTGGAATAAGGTGCTCTGGTCAGATGAAACCAAAATCGAACTTTTTGGCCACAATGCAAAACGATATGTTTGGCGTAAAAGCAACACAGCTCATCACCCTCAAAACACCATCCCAACTGTCGAACATGGTGGTGGCAGCATCTTGGTTTGGGCCTGCTTTTCTTCAGCAGGGATAGAGAAAATGGTTAAAATTGATGGGAAGATGGATGGAGCCAAATACAGGACCATTCTGGAAGAAAACCTGTTGGAGTCTGCAAAAGACCTGAGACTGGGACGGAGATTTATCTTCCAACAAGACAATGATCCCAAACATAAAGCAAAATCTACAATGGAATGGGTCAAAAATAAACATATGCAGGTGTTAGAATGGCCAAGTCAAAGTCCAGACCTGAACCCAATCGAGAATCTTGGAAAGAGCTGAAAACTGCTGTTCACAAACGCCCTCCATCCAACCTCAATGAGCTCCAGCTGTTTTGCAAGGAAGTATGGGCAAGAATTTCAGCCACTCGATGTGCAAAACTGATAGAGGCATACCCCAAGCGACTTGCAGCTGTAATCGCAGCAAAAGGTGGCGCTACAAAGTATTAACTCAAGGGGGCCGAATAATATTGCACGCCCCACTTTTCAGTTTTTAATTTGTTAAAAAAGTATAAAATAGCAAATAAATTTCATTCCACTTCACGATTGTGTCCCACTTGTTGTTGATTCTTCCCCCAAAAAATAGAATTTTATATCTTTATGTTTCAAGCCAGAAATGTGGCAAAAGGTAGAAAAGTTCAAGGGGGCCAAATCCTTTCACAATGCAGTGTATAGGCGACGGCAGTGCTGTGTATCTGCAGGATTCCAGGCCAGTATCTGCCACCCGCTGGATTTCCCATGGGAGAAGCTCTGGGATTTTATTACAGGGAAACTGTCATCAGGTTTTTGCTATGTAATCTAAAAGCAACAAGTCGGGGCAGAGGACCTTATCCCAGCGATGTGTCACTTGCTGGTCTGCATGATGGCATTTTGATATAATCCCTCTTTTATCTGCTGCAGATCTAGCAGTTCCCTGAATTCACAGATCATGTAGAGACCAAGGCGGAAAAGTTACCCCAAATGTTCTAGAAGTCGGCATTGGATTTTCTGCTTTCAGATCACCTCACAGACCAATGTAAGTTAAGGGACAAGTTCAGATGACGGTTTATCCCACTGTTTTTTGAAAGAAATTCGCCATTAAAACTCATGCATACAGTACAAAAAGAAATAGATGCCACAACCAGGGCCGGCTCCAGGATTTCATGGGCCCCGGGCAAAAGTCTCAGTGGGCCCCTTTCACACCTACCACGATTCATGATGCACAGAAATATAGGTATAGTACAATGCTAAAGATTTCACTTACTTCTCACATTACATGAGTGATATCTATTGTAAAGTCTACAACAGCTCAGAACCCGGCGAATCCTCCCAGCGCACAGTTCAGACCAGACAATATAGTCCTCTATACAGTATTATGGGCCCCACGTAGTCCTCCATATACAGTATTATGGGCACCACGTGGTCCTCCATATACAGTATTATGGGCACAACGTGGTCCTCCATATACAGTATTATGGGCAGCACATGGTCCTCCATATACAGTATTATGGGCAGCACATGGTCCTCCATATACAGTATTATGGGCAGCACATGGTCCTCCATATACAGTATTATGGGCACCACGTGGTCCTCCACATAGAGTATTATGGGCACCACGTGGTCCTCCACATACAGTATTATGGGCACCACGTGGTCCTCCACATAGAGTATTATGGGCACCACGTGGTCCTCCACATAGAGTATTATGGGCACCACGTGGTCCTCCACATACAGTATTATGGGCACCACGTGGTCCTCCACATACAGTATTATGGGCACCACGTGGTCCTCCACATACAGTATTATGGGCACCACGTGGTCCTCCATATACAGTATTATGGGCCCCACGTAGTCCTCCATGTACAGTATTATGGGCACCACATGGTCCTCCATACAGTATTATGGGCACCGCATGGTCCTCCATACAGTATTATGGACACCACATGGTCCTCCATACAGTATTATGGACACCACATGGTCCTCCATATACAGTATTGTGGGCACCACATGGTCCTCAACACAGTATTATGGGCACCACATGGTCCTCCACACAGTATTATGGGCACCACATGGTCCTCAATACAGTATTATGGACACCACATGGTCCTCCATACAGTATTATGGACACCACATGGTCCTCCATACAGTATTATGGACACCACATGGTCCTCCATACAGTATTATGGACACCACATGGTCCTCCATACAGTATTATGGACACCACATGGTCCTCCATACAGTATTATGGGCAGCACATGGTCCTGCATCCAGTACTATGGGCACCATATATTGCTCCATACAGAATAATGGACCGCATATAATGCTCCATACAGTATGATCCCCATATATTGCTCCATTCAGTATAATGGACCCCATATATTGCTCCATAAAGTAAAATGAGCCCCATATATTGCTCCATACAGAATAATGGAGCCCAAATATTGCTCCATACAGTATGGGCCCTATATATTGCTCCATAAATAGTGGGCCCTATATATTGCTCCATAAATAGTGGGCCCAATATAATGCTCCATAAAGAATAGGCCCCATATAATGCTCCATAGATAATGGGCCCTATATAATACTCCATACATAATGGGCCCCATATATTGTTCAATAGATAATGAGCCACATATAATACTCCTTACATAATGGGCCCCATATATTGTTCAATAGATAATGAGCCCCATATAATACTCCATACATAATGAGCCCCTTATATTGTTCAATAGATAATGAGCCCCATATAATACTCCATACATAATGAGCCCCTTATATTGTTCAATAGATAATGAGCCCCATATAATACTCCATTCATAATGAGCCCCATATAATACTCCTTACATAAAAAAAAAATCAAATACCGCTCCTTGCTGGAAGCAGGCTTGTCTCATCAGCGTCTTCCGACTCTCTGCACTGGGACTGCTCAGCAGAGGGCGCTCTGTAGTGACGTCATTGCGCCCTCTGCCCTGAGATGTCACAGAGTAAGAAGACGCAGAAGACAGAGGAGCAGCAGAGGAACAGGGAGAGGTAAGTATTGCAAACAGTGTAAAGCACTGGGGAAGGCCCAGTGCAGGTGCCCATTCGCTGGCATCAGGCTCCGCTGACTCATGGGCCCCATAGCGCGCTGGTGTCCCAGAGGGTGAGTGGGCCCCCTGCTCGCTCAGGGCCCAGGCACTTGCCCGGGTGGTGATGCCGGCCCTGGGTACAACACATACGGCACCCGTTTTTAACTGATCCGCTGCAATGATTCTGTAGGAAACTGTATTCATTTACAATCATCCACAGCGTGAGGGAAAACAGCTACAACATTACTGAATAAACAGAAACCCTGCAAGTATAAGAAAATGATTTTATTAAAAATATTTTGCATATCAATCCAGTTTGAAAAAAAATAACTTATTAAGCATTTTTTGCAACGTAGCAGTCCACATCTGACAGACTCCTGTAACTCTGGACACAGTATAATAGTGTGGCCGCTGTTCTCTAGCAGGACCCTCTAATGATAGAAGCAGGACGGCATACTGGATCTCGCACAACGCTACCTGCATGCCATCTGATTGGCTACTGTAAGTGCTCCAGCCGTATAAAGATCACTATGTATACAATATACTCCGAAAAGATGTCAGTGATTACTGTGAAGTCAAAATATTGTGGCCCCCATTGAGCAGGAATGATTAGAGATGGACAAGCTCCAGTCTGCAGACAGTCAGTGATGGCGGAGAGCTGATCATCTTTACTCGCTGCTCATTAGGAAAGTGCTCGCTTTCTGAAACCATTTGACTCTGAACTCGGCGTCAGACGCCATTATGTAAGAGGCCAATGTCTGAGCGGTTTTTGTGTCCGTTTGTCCTTCCTCTGTTCTTTCTGCCAAAAGATCCTCACCCATAACCTAAGGATTAAAATAAAGTTGAATTGTTACTAATATTTTTTTTAATTTATCACATGAATTGAATTTCATAAATTAAAAGAAAACTTTCCCTCCGATGTCCACAAAACTGAGCGCCACTACATAAGCCACAAATAGTCTCCCCTCTCTCTCCCAGTCTGTGCAGCGGACGGGAACCATTTAAATGGGTGCAGGGCCGATTTTAGTTAAAGTGGGGCCCTGGGGAAAAGTTTAAAGTGGGGTCCCAAATGCTGACATACAGCACCACACAAACATTTAGCTTGTATGTACATGTGCTGAGATCAGGCCGCTAAACGAGCGCAATCCACAATACTGAAGCCGTTCGACGCTTGTTTCCCGACCTCTTTACACCAGCTGAGGAAGAATGATGGATACAGAACAATCACTAATAGATCAATCTGTCCCCATACAGCATCATGTTATCCACCGGGCGATGTGCTGCTGAGAACAAGGATTTTTGTTCTGGCATAAACAATCCAATTACACGATGAATAGGCAGCATTTTGCTTGTTTAGTATAATACATGCCATAGTCCTCCATATTTTATAATGTGCCCCACAACCCCCCATATTGTATAATGAGGCCCATAGTCCTCCATATAGTATAATACACTCCCGATAGCCCTCCATATAGTATAATGCACTCCCCATAACCCTCTATATAGTATAATATACTCCCCATAGTCCTCCATATTGTATAATGTGCCCCACAGCCCTCCATATTGTATAATGCACTCCCCATAGCCCTCCATATTGTATAATGCACTCCCCATAGCCCTCCATATTGTATAATGCACTCCCCATAACCCTCTATATAGTATAATATACTCCCCATAGTCCTCCATATTGTATAATGTGCCCCACAGCCCTCCATATTGTATAATGTGGTCCATATTCCTCCAAATAGTATAATACACTCCCCATAGCCCTCCATATAGTATAATATACTCCCCATAGTCCTCCATATAATGGAATGCACCTCATAGTCCTCCATATAGTATAATGCAGTCCCTATAGCCCTCCATATAGTATAATGCACTCCCTATAGCCCCCCCTATAGTATAATGCACTTCCCATAGCCCTCCCTATAGTATAATGCACTCCCTATAGCCCTCCATATAGTATAATGCACTCCCTATAGCCCTCCCTATAGTATAATGCACTCCCCATAGCCCTCCCTATAGTATAATGCACTCCCCATAGTCCTTTATAGTGTATAATGCACTCCCCATAGTCCTTCATATAGTATAATGCATTCTCCTCAGTCCTTAATAGAGTATAATGCAGCCTCCCTATAGTATAATGCAGCCAAACATATAGTACATATAATATAATGCAACCCATAGTCCTCGATAAAGTATAATTCAGCCACTCCATACAGTATAATGCAGCCCCCCAGTTCTGCAGTATTATGGTCACCACGTATAAAAAACAAATACATACAATACTCACCTCTCCTCGTTCTCCAGCTGCTCCATGCTCTGCAGAGCGTCTCAGCAGCTCCACTCTGCAGGCACAGTCATTCCCCCGCTACCGATACAGTTCAATGCGCGATGCGGGGGGACGAACTCACGGGCCCTATAGCGGCACGCCACGGGCTGGAGGCCCCAGGAAGATGCCTAGTCTGCCTGCCCTTACGCCGGCCCTGAATGGGTGTCTCATGCTGGGGACGTGTTTTTCTGCTTTTTTTCTTGCCATAGTACAAATTCTATTCAGTAGGACTATCAGCTGTGTATCCACCAGACTTCTGCACAACACAACTGATGGTCCCAACCCCATTTATAAGGCAAGAAATCCCACTTATTAAACCTGACAGGGCACACCTGTGAAGTGAAAACCATTTCCGGTGACTACCTCTTGAAGCTCATCAAGAGAATGCCAAGAGTGTGCAAAGCAATCATCAAAGCAAAAGGTGGCTACTTTGAAGAACCTAGAATATAAGACATATTTTCAGTTGTTTCACACTTTTTTGTTACGTATATAATTCCACATGTGTTAATTCATAGTTTTGATGCCTTCAGTGTGAATGTACAATTTTCATAGTCATTGAAAATACAGAAAAATCTTTAAATGAGAAGGTGTGTCCAAACTTTTGGTCTGTTACTGTATATATCCAGGATGTGTGATCAAGGGTTGCCATACATACCAGAATGGGGGATCAAGGGGTGTCATGCATACCAGGATGGGTGATCAAGGGATGCCATGCATACCAGGATGGGGGATCAAGGGGTGCCATGTATACCAGGATGGGGGATCAAGGGGTACCATGAAAACTGGGATGGGGATCAAGGGGTGCCATGCATTCCAGGATTGGGATGAGGGCCACGTATACCAAGATGGGATGGGGGCCACATAAACCAGGAAGGAGGGACCATACATACCAGGATGGAGGATATTAACAGAATTGGGGGACATTACCGCAATACCAATGTCAGCAGCAGACTCCTATTAGACAAAGATAGCACAAGTATACACAAAATGCAGTTTTTAAAAGGAAGTATTTTATGATTAAGGGAAAAGGAAATCCAAACCTACAGGGCCCTGTATGAAAAAGTGATGCCCCTCCCTCCTTAAAATATAAATTAACTGTGATTTGTCACATCTTTGGGAAGCTGAGTTCAATTTCCGTAGCCCCACACAGCCCTGTTTACTGCCACACGTGTTCTCAATCAAGAAATCACTTAAATAGGACATGCCTGACAAAGTGAAGTAGAACAAAAGATCCTCTAAAGCTAGACATCATGCTGCGATCCAAAGAAATTCAGGACCAAATGAGAAACAAAGTAATTGAGATCTATCAGTCTGGAAAAAGTTCTAAAGCCATTTCTAAAGATTTGGGACTCCAGCGAACCACAGTGGGAGTAATTATCCACAATAGGCGAAAATATGGAACAATGGTGAACTTTCCTAGGCGTGGCCAGCAGATCAAAATTACCCCAAGAGCAACGACTCATCCAAGAGGTCACAAAAGACCCCACAACAACATCCAGAGAACTGCAGGTGTCAATTGCCTCAGTTAAGGACAGTGTTCATGACTACACCATAAGAAAGAGACTGGGCAAAAACGACACGCATAGCAGAGTTCCAAGACGAAAACCACTGCTGAGCAATAAGAACAAAGGCTCATCTCAGTTTTGGCAGAAAACATCTTGATGATCGCCAAGACTTTTGGGAGAATACTCTGTGGACTGGCAAGACAAAAGTTGAACTTTTTGGAAGGTGTGTGTTCCATTACATCAGGCGTGGAAGTAACACTGCGTTTCAAAAAAGGAACATCATACCAACAGTAAAATATGGTGGCGGTAGCGTGATGGTCTGGGACTGTTATGCTGCTTCAGTACCTGGAAGACTTGCTGTGGTAAATGGAACCATGAATTCTGCTGGTTAACCAAAAAATCCTGAAAGAGAATGTCCGGCCATCTGTTCATGACCTCAAGCTGAAGTGCACTTGGGTTATGCAGCAGGACAATGATCCAAAACACACTATTAAGTCCACCTCTGATTGGCTTAAGGAAAACAAAATTAAGACTTTGCAGTGGCTTAGTCAAAGTCCTGACCTTAAGAAAGAGGTTCATGCTCGGAAACCCTCCAATGTGGCTAAATTACAACAATTTTGCAAAGATGAGTGGGCAAAAATTCCTCCAGAGTGTTGTAAAAGACTCATTGCCAATTATCCCAAACACTTGATTGTAGTTGTTGTTGCTGAGGGTGCTTCAACCAGTTATTAGGTTTAGAGGGCAATCACTTTTTCACACAGGGCCCTGTAGGTTTGGATTTCTTTTTCCCTTAATAATTAGGATCTTCATTTAAAAACTGCATTTTGTGTTTACTTGTGTTATCTTTGTCTAATATTAAAATTTGTTTTGAGATCTGAAATATTTAAGTATGACAAACATGCAAAAGAATGAGAAATCAGGAAGGGGCAAACAACTTTTCACACATACACATATATATATATATTCATCCCACAATGTCACATTCATGGTAGAAGAGAGGGATTGGTAAAATGGGACAACCATTACAAATCAGCCACCTGATCAGACGTTATTGAACACCTTTCCAGAAGCTTTGATCAATCTTATCTACTGTTATTTTCTGAAGAGAGGAAACAAATGTCCTAAAAATAAAAAAATCTAAAAATGAAAGTTAAAAAAAAATAAAATAATAATAATAGCCTCACCTCCACTATGAGCATTTCTTGCTCTTCTAATAATCCAAGCTTTCCTAATTGTTCTTCTATTTGCTCCTGCGTCTTCATATTCCTCTCCAGCACAAATGATGCATGCTGGGGCTGTAAGAGCTGTAATAGAAGCCTAGAAGAACCATCAGAGGTCAGGCCCATCTGGTTACAGAAAGAACACAGATACACGCTCTATAAGACAATGGGATGGAAACAAGATTTTAAAAGGAGTTATCAAACACTTTTATACTCCACTGGATAGGTCATTAATATAAGACAGGTGGGGGTCCAACCATCGGCCCCCCGATGATCAGCTGTCATCACCTCTGGCAAGATGCAGGCAATGTTCAAAGTGGAACAAAACCGCTCCGTACACTGCGGCCGCTGCCGGGTGCAGACCAGCTATTGAGGAGTACCGGAGGTGATCTGCAGCACCAGGCAGTGGCCACTGGGGTGCGCTCTGTTCACAAGTTACATCCGGTCGTTGCCAGAGCTATAAACAACTTATTGGTGGGGAGCCAAGAGTCGGACCTACAACGATCTGATATAGACCACCTATTTTATGCATAAATCATCTGCATTAAAGTATTAGAGAACGTCTTTAAGAGCCCTGCATGTTCAGAGCCAAACTTCAGTCAACATCTAATAACCAATTACAATGTCTTTCTTAGGACTCGTTCACACGAATGTATTTTCAGTAGGAAAGTTGTCTGTGGAACAAATGGACGGCACTCAGACCAATGGGATTCAATGGGAAAGTGCAGAGGAGTCATTTTTCTTTTTTGTCACTGATCGAATCTGTGTGTGAGCAAAAAATAAAGAAAGAAAATGGCAGCATGTCCTCGTTTCATCCGTCAGACAAGATTCACCCATTCAAGTCTATGGGCACAGAAAAAAATCTGCTTTATACAGATACATTGCAATCCTGTAGCCCTGGAAACTGTAAATGGTTAAAAAGCCAGATTAGATCTGGACTGCACATGGATGACAAGTGAGAAAAGAATTCTCCCACTTTTCTGGATGAAACTCTGAATGATATTTTATCTGCTTGTGTGAACAGGCCCTTAGAGGTCTCGACAAGACGGAGGAGCTGATCCAGAGTGTCCAGGTAAAGCTAGCAGTCCAGGTAATGGCGGATACGGAGGCAACCATCCACATCGTGCTCCATGCCCTTCTAATCTGACGTCCGTGACAGTGATGCTCAGTGTAAAGCCTGAGCTCAGGAGATGTGGGCTCGGACCCTGTTCAGACACACTGGAACTGATCAATCTCCATTCAACATTATGAACGTAAAACTGGAGCACTGGCCCCACTCAAATATATTGTATTATGGTCAAATCATTCCCTTTAGGAGCTGAGTGCTGTGTAATAGAGGAGGATAAGGCCCCCCGTATACAGTAATCTATTCTCTGATAGGCGAGAGGGCAGAGACGTCATCTCCTCCTTTCTGATAATGTCCCCTGTATCCTGCTGACCGTGATTGTGCCATCCCAGCAGGTGACACTAGAGCCGCTCCCCGCTCTTAGGCTATGTGCCCATGTAAAACCGTCTGCCATGCAAAGCAATGTGAATTGGGATGTGCTGTGCACATGATGCGCTAATTAGTGCGCCGAATTCACATTGCGTTGCAAAACGCAGCATGACCATTTCTACCGCGATTACGCGGCCATTGAAAAGCAGCAAACCCGCAGGTATATGTGGATTTACTGCGTTTCAATTAAATTCAATGGCCGAGAATTTGCAGCGTAATCGGGGTGCGTGTGGTACCCAGGATGAAGAAGAGACTACAACTCCTCTTCATCCCGGCTACCAAGCCGTGAAAAAAAGAAATAAATAAGTTAAAAATAAAAACCCTGTATACTCCCCTCTCCGGTCTGCTCCCGGCGGCGTTCTCTCTCCTCGGCGTCCAGCGGTGTACTGGCAGGACCTGCGGTGACGTCATCTAGTCAGCTGATGGTCACGTGACCGCTGATGTCAGAGGTCAGGTGATGGTCGCGTGACCATCAGCTGACTAAATGATGTCACCGCAGGTCCTGCCAGTATACCGCGGGACGCTGAAGAGAGAGAACGCTGCCGGGAGGAGACTGGAGAGGTGAGTATACAGGGTTTTTATTTTTAACTTTTTAATTCTTTTTTTTTTTTTACTATAGATGCAGCATTTAAAGCATCTAAGTTGGTCACACAATATAAATCCATGCCAGTTGCCGGTTGCATGGATTTATATTGTGCAACCAACTTGTCAAGCACTTTTCCAAGTGATGCTCAAAATCACTTGGAAAAGTGCTTGAAAAAATGCTGAAAAAACACTTCTCTCTGGCAGAAAAAATGCATGTAAATCTGCTACGTGTGCACATAGCCTTAGCGTGTATGTGCTGTACTTATCATTCAGGACTGTGCAAAGACCTGCCTGTGACCAAAAGAACAACAAGGCTGTGTGCACACGCTGCAGATTTGGTGCGTTTTTCAATGGAACAGGCTGCCACGAGAGGTGGTGAATTCTCCTTCAATGGAAGTCTTCAAACAGAGGCTGGACAGACATTTGTCGGAGATGCTTTAGTGAATCCTGCATTGAGCAGGGGTTGGACACTAGGACCCTGGAGGTTCCTCCAATTCTAATGTTCTAGGATTCTATGTATAAACACCAGCTGCAATCTTCCATGGAGAAGTAACTGTGGTTTCAGGAGAACTTGCAGCAGAAGGTCTGTGCCTTCCGCTAGCTCCTCCCCCTTCCGCTAGCTCCTCCCCTTCCTTCTGTAAAGAGTATTAATAGCACTAACTGTCATCTATCTCACTAATAGGAAAGTTTGTCTTCACTGAATACAGATTTTACAGATGTTACCGCGAATTGAGACTGAAAGATCAATCCAGCAGGAAAAAGAAGACTTCTCTGATAAGATTATAAAATTACTTATTTTCATGTGTAATATTAATTTACAAAACAAAAATTAAAACAACGGTTATTCTTTAACTAATAAAGCACTTAGGACACGGATTCATTAAGACTGGCCATATTCAAGCTGCTCTTGATGAGGGAGCGTGCTGGAGTCAGACGGTCCAGATTCATTAAGTGGCGCATGAATTATGCGCTTCTGACAAGTGGTGTGTGCACCTTGCCACAAATCTTACTCCAGTCACGGACTGGAGTAAGATTTCTGGTGTAAGGAAAGCCACAGTTCGCTATGAATTAGACAAGCTGTGGTGCCACACTTCCATCCTGCCCCAACTCTGCCCATTTTGGTGAAGCTGGGCAAAACTGACGTGAAAACACCAAACGTCACAACATTTTTGATCAACTCAACAATGTACGAGGTGTGTGGAGCGGAGCCGCGCGTGGACAAGGTGTGTGGAGCGGAGCCGCGCGTGTACGAGGTGTGTGGAGCGGAGCCGCGCGTGTACGAGGTGTGTGGAGCGGAGCCGCGCGTGGACAAAGGTGTGTGGAGCGGAGCCGCGCGTGTACGAGGTGTGTGGAGCGGAGCCGCGCGTGGACAAAGGTGTGCGGAGCGGAGCCGCGCGTGTACGAGGTGTGTGGAGCGGAGCCGCGCGTGGACAAAGGTGTGCGGAGCGGAGCCGCGCGTGTATGAGGTGTGTGGAGCGGAGCCGCACGTGTACGAGGTGTATGAAGCGGAGCCGCGCGTGGACAAGGTGTGCGGAGCGGAGCTGCGCGTGTACGAGGTGTGCGGAGCCGCGTGTGTACGAGGTGTGTGGAGCGGAGCCGCGCGTGTACGAGGTGTGTGGAGCGGAGCCGCGCGTGTACAAGGTGTGTGGAGCGGAGCCGCGCGTGTACAAGGTGTGCGGAGCGGAGCCGCGCGTGTACGAGGTGTATGAAGCGGAGCCGCGCGTGTACAAGGTGTGTGGAGCGGAGCCGCGCGTGTACGAGGTGTGCGGAGCGGAGCCGCGCGTGGACAAGGTGTGCGGAGCGGAGCCGCGCGTGTACGAGGTGTGCGGAGCGGAGCCGCGCGTGTACGAGGTGTGCGGAGCAGAGCCGCGCGTGTACGAGGTGTGCGGAGCAGAGCCGCGCGTGTACGAGGTGTGCGGAGCAGAGCCGCGCGTGTACGAGGTGTGCGGAGCAGAGCCGCGCGTGTACGAGGTGTGCGGAGCAGAGCCCCGCGTGTACGAGGTGTGCGGAGCGGAGCCGCGCGTGTACTAGGTGTGTGGAGCGGAGCCGCGGGTGTACGAGGTGTACAGAGCAGAGCCGCGCATGTATGAGGTGTGCGGAGTGGAGTCGAGCGTGTACGAGGTGTGCGGAGCCACGCGTATACGAGGTGTGCGGAGCAGAGCCACACGTGTACGAGGTGTGCGGAGCAGAGCAGCGCAGCGCATGTACGACGTGTAAGGAGCGGAGACGCACGTGTACGAGGTGTGCGGAGCAGAGTCACACGTGTACGAGGTGTGCGGAACCACGCGTATACGAGGTGTGCGGAGCAGAGCCACACGTGTACGAGGTGTGCGGAGCGGAGCCGCGCGTGTACGAGGTGTGCAGAGCAGCGCATGTACGACGTGTAAGGAGCGGAGACGCACGTGTACGAGGTGTGCGGAGCAGAGTCACACGTGTACGAGGTGTGCGGAGCGGAGCCGCGCGTGTACGAGGTGTGCAGAGCAGAGCAGCGCATGTACGACGTGTAAGGAGCGGAGACGCGCGTGTACGAGGTGTGCGGAGCAGAGTCGCGCGTTTACGAGATGTGCAGAGCAGCGCATGTACGACATGTAAGGAGCGGAGACGCACGTGTAGGAGGTGTGCAGAGCAGAGCCGCGAATGTACGAGGTGTACGGAGCAGAGCCGCACGTGTCCGAGGTGTGTGGAGCGGAGTGGAGCCGCGCAAGTACGAGGTGTACGGAGCGAAACTGCGCAAGTACGAGGTGTACGGAGCGGAGCCGCGTGTGTACGACGTGTACGGAGCAGAGCCGCGCGTGTACGAGGTGTGCGGAGAGGGGCCGCGCGTGTACGAGTTTTACGGAATGGAGACGCGCGTGTACGAGTTGTACGGAGCGGAGCCGAGCGTGTATGATGTGTACGAAACGGAGCCGCGCGTGTACGAGGTGTATGGAGCAGAGCTGCGCATTTACGAGTGTGCGGAGCGGATCCGCGCGTGTTCAAAGTGTACAGAGAAAAGCCGCACGTGTATGAGCTGTACGGAGCGGGCCGCACGTGTACGAGGTGTACGGAGCAGAGCAGCGCATGTACGAGTGTGCGGAGCGGAGCCGCGCGTGTAAGATGTGCGGAGCCGAGCATGTATGAGGTGTGCAGAGCGGAGCCGCGCGTGTACGAGGTGTGTGGAGCGGAGCTGCGCGTGTACGAGGTGTATGGAGTGGAGACAGGCGTGTACAAGGTGTGCAGAGCAGAGCCGTACGTGTACGAGGTGTGTGGAGCAGAGCCGCGCGTGTACGAGGTGTGTGGAGCAGAGCCGCGCGTGTAAGAGGTGTGCGGAGCCGCGCGTGTACAAGGTGTGCGGAGCAGAGCCGCACATGTACGAGAGTGCGGAGCGGAGCCAATCGTGTACAAGGTGTGCGGAGTGGGGCGGATCCACACGTGTACAAAGTGTACAGAGCGGAGCCGCGCGTGTACGAGGTGTGCAGAGCGGAGCTGCACGTGTAGAAAGTGTATGGAGCGGAACCATACGTGTACAAGGTGTACGGAGCAGAGCCAATCGTGTATGAGTTGTATGGAGCGGAGCCGCATGTGTACGAGGTGTGCGGAGCGGATCCGCGCGTGTACAAAGTGTACAGAGAAAAGCCGCACGTGTACGAGGTGTACGGAGCAGAGCAGCGCGTGTACGAGTGTGCGGAGCGGATCCACGCATGTACAGGGTGTACGGAGCGGAGCTTAGCGTGTACGAGGTGTGCGTGTACGGGGTATGTGGAGCAGAGCCGCACAAGTACGAGGTGTGGAGAGGAGACACGCGTGTACGAGGTGTGTGGAGTACAGCCGCGCGTGTACGAAGTGTGCGGAGCGGAGTCGCGCGTGTACGAGGTGTGCAGAGCAGAGCCACACATGTACGAGTGTGTGGAGCGGAGCCAATCGTGTACGAGGTGTGCGGAGCAGATCCGCGCGTGTACAAAGTGTATGGAGCGGAGCCGCACGTGTATGAGTTGTATGGAGCGGAGCCGTGCATGTACGAGGTGTGCAGAGCAGAGCTGCGCGTGTACAAAGTGTATGGAGCGGAGCCGCGCGTGTACAGGGTATGCGGAGCGGATCCGAGAGTGTACAAAGTGTACGGAGCGGAGCCGTGCGTGTGCGAGCTGTACGGAGCAGAGCCGCGCGTGTACGAGCTGTACGGAGCGGAGCCGCATGTGTACGAGCTGTACAGAGCGGAGCCGTGCATGTACGAGGTGTGCAGAGCGCAGACATGCGTGTACGAGGTGTGCGGAGCGGACCCACGCGTGTACGAGGTGTGCGGAGCAGAGCCGCAAGTGTACGAGTGTGCGGAGCTTAGCCGCTCGTGTACAAGGTGTACGGAGTGGAGCCGCGCGTGTACGAGGTGTATAGAGCGGAGACACGCGTGTATGAGGTGTGTGGAGGGGATCCGTGTGTGTACAAGGTGTACGGAGCGGAGCCGCGCGTGTACGAGCTGTACGGAGCGGAGCCGTGCGTGTACGATGTGCAGAACGGAGCTGCGCGTGTACAAAGTGTATGGAGCGGAACCGTGCGTGTACGAGATGTGCGGAGCAGAGCTGCGCATGTACGAGTGTGCGGAGTCACGCGTGTACGAGGTGTGCAAAGCGGAGTTGCGCGTGTACGAGGTGTGCAAAGCGGAGTTGCGCGTGTACAAGGTGTGCGGAGCGGAGCCGCGCATGTACAAGGTGTGCGGAGCGGAGCCACGCATGTACGAGGCGTGTGGAGCGGAGCCGTGTGTGTATGAGGTGTACACAGCATGGCAGCGCGTGTACGAGTGTGTGGAGCGGATCCGCGCATGTACGAGTGTGCGCAGCAGAGCCGCGCGTGTACGAAATGTGCAGAGCGGAGCCGCGCATGTACGAGGTGTGTGGAGCTGAGCCGCGCGTGTACGAGGTGTGTGGAGCTGAGCCGCGCGTGTACGAGGTGTGCGGAGCGGAGCCGCACGTGTACGAGTTGTGGAGCACAGCCGTGCGTGTACGAGGTGTGCAGAGCGGAGACACGCGTGTATGAGGTGTGCGGAGCAGATCCGCACGTGTACAAGGTGTACGGAGCGGAGCCGCGCATGTACGAGCTGTACGGAGCGGAACCTTGCATGTACGAGGTGTGCGGAGCGGAGCCGCGCGTGTACGAGTTGTGGAGCAGATCCGCACGTGTACAAGGTGTGCGGAGCGGAGCCACGCGTGTACGAGGTGTACGGAGCAGAGCCACACGTGTACGCGGTGTACGGAGGGGTATTGCGCGTCTATGAGGTGTACGGAGCAGAGCCGCGCGTGTACGAGGTGTATAGAGCGGAGCCGCGCTTCTACGAGTTGTACGTAGTTGAGCCGCACATGTACAAGGCGTACGGAGCAGCGTCGCGTGTGTACGATGTGTGCGGAGCAGAGCCACCCATGTACGAGGTGTACAGAGCAGAGCAGCATGTGTACGAGTGTGCAGAGCTGGAGCGGAGCCGCGTGTGTACGAGATGTACGGAGCGAAGCAACGCGTGTACGAGGTGTACGGAGCGGAGCCACATGTGTACTAGGTGTACGGAGCAGAGCCGCGCATGTACAAGGTGTGCGGAGCGGAGCCGCATGTGTACGAGGTGTACAGAGCAGAGCAGTGAGTGTACGAGTGTGCGGAGCAGATCCGCGCTTGTACTAGGTGTACGGCGCGGAGCCGCACGTGTACTAGCTGTACGGAGCATAGCTCTGCATGTACGAGGTGTACGGAGCAGAGCCGCACGTGTACGAGTGTGCAGAGCGGAGCCGCGCGTGTACGAGGTGTACAGAGCAGAGCAGCGTGTGTACGAGTTTGCGGAGCGGATCCGCACGTGTACAAGGTGTACGGAGCGGAGCCGCGCATGTACAAGCTGTACGGAGCGGAGCCATGCGTGTACGAGGTGTACGGATCAGAGCAGCGCGTGTACGAGTGTGCGGAGCGGAGCCGCACGTGTATGAGGTGTACGGAGTGGAGCCGCGAGTTTACGAGGTGTACGGAGCGGAGCCACGCATTTACGAGGTTTACAGAGCGGAGCCGCGTGTGTACGAGGTGTGCGGAGCCGCACGTGTACGACATTTAAGGAGTGGAGCCGTGCGTGTACGAGCTGTAGGGAGAGGAGCCGTGCGTGTACGAGGTGTGCAGAGCGGAGCCCAGCGTGTATGAGGTTGTGGAGCAGAAACACACGTGTACGAGGTGTGCGGAGCGGAGCCGCGCGTGGACGAGGTGTGCGGAGCGGAGCCGTGCGTGTGCGAGGTGTACGGAGCGGAGCCACGCGTGTATGAGGTGTACGGAGCGGAGCAGCAAGTGTACGAGCTGTACGGAGCGGAACCGTGCGTGTACGAGGTGTGCGGAGCGGAGCCGCACGTGTACGAGGTGTGTGGAGCAGAGACACGCGTGTACGAGGTGTGTGGAGCAGAGCCGCACGTGTACGAGGTGTGTGGAGCGGAGTCGAGCGTGTACGATGTGTGTGGAGCTGAGCCACGCGTGTATGAGGTGTGCCGAGCGGAGCCGCGCGTGTACGAGGTGTACGAAGCAGAGTCGGGCGTGTACGATATGTGCAGAGCGGAGCCACGCGTGTATGAAGTGTACGGAGAAGAGCCGCGCTAGTACCAGTGTGCGGAGCGGATCCGCGCGTGTACAAGGTGTACGGAGCAAAGCCACGCGTTTACGAGGTGTGCGGAGCGGAGCCGCACGTGAACGACGTGCAAGGAGAAGAGCCGCGCGTGTACGAGGTGTACGGAGCGGAGCCACGCTTGTACGAGGTGTACGGAGCGGAGCCGCGCGTGTTCGAGGTGTTCAAAGCGGAGCCACGCGTGTAGGAGGTGTATGGAGCAGAGTCTCCAGTGTACGAGTGTGCGGAGCGGAGCCGCGTGTGTACGAGGTGTACAAAGCGGAGCCACGCGTGTAGGAGGTGTATGGAGCAGAGTCTCCAGTGTACGAGTGTGCGGAGCGGAGCCGCGTGTGTACGAGATGTAAGGAGCAGAGCCGGGCATGTACGAGTGTGCGGAGCGGAGCCGCGAGTGTACGAGGTGTACAGAGCAGAGTCATGCGTGTATGAGGGGTACGGAGCAGAGCTGCGCATGTACGAGGTGTACGGAGCAGAGCCACGCATGTACGAGTGTGCGGAGCGGAGCCACGCGTGTACGAGTGTGCGGAGCGGAGCTGCGAGTGTACGAGGTGTACGGAGCAGAGACGCGCGTGTACGAGGTGTACGGAGCAGAGCCGCGCATATACGAGTGTGCGGAGCCGCGGGTGTACGAAGTGTACAGAGCAGAGCCGCGCGTGTACGAGTGTGCGGAGCGGAGCCGCGTGTGTACGAGATGTAAGGTGCAGAGCTGCGCGTATATGAGTGTGCGGAGCGGAGCCGCGAGTGTACGAGGTGTTCGGAGCAGTCACGCATGTGTGAGGTGTACGGTGCAGAGCCGCGCGTGTACGAGGTGTACGGAGCAGAGCCGCGTGTGTACGAGTGTGCGAAGCGGAGCCGCCCATGTACGAGTGTGCGGAGCGAAGCCGCGCGTGTACGAGGTGTACAGAGCAGAGCCGCACGTGTACGAGGTGTACAGAGCAGAGCAGCGAGTGTACGATGTGTAAGGAGCGGAGCCACACGTGTACGAGGTGTATGGAGCGGAGCCGCACGTGTATGAGGTGTGCAGAGCGGAGCCGCGCATGTACGAGGTGTGCAGAGCAGAGCCGCACGTGTACGCGGTGTACAGAGCAGAGCAGCGAGTGTACGACGTGTAAGGAGCGGAGCCACGCGTGTACGAGGTGTATGGAGCGGAGCCGCACGTGTATGAGGTGTGCGGAGCAGAGTCGCGCATTTACAAAGTGTGCAGAGCAGAGCAGCGCGTGTACGAGGTGTACGGAGCGGAACCGCACGTGTACGATGTGTGCGGAGTGGAGTGGAGCCGCACGTGTACAAGGTGTACAGAGAGACGCCGCCAAGTACGAGGTGTACGGAGCAAAGCTGCGCAAGTACGAGGTGTACGGAGCGTAGACGCGCATGTACAAGGTGTGCGGAGCAGAGCAGCGCGTGTACGAGTGTTCAGAGTGGAGCGGAGCCGCGCATGTACGAGGTGTACGGAGCGGAGCCACGCTTATATGAGGAGTACGGACCGGAGCCACGCGTTTACGAAGTGTACGGAGCAGAGCCGCGCGTGTTCAAGGTGTACAGAGCGGAGCCGCGCGTGTACGAGTGTGCGGAGCGGAGCCGCGTGTGTACGAGATGTAAGAGCAGAGCCGCGCGTGTACGAGTTTGCGGAGCAGAGTCACGCGTGTACAAAGCAGAGCCGCACATGTACGAATTGTACGGAGCTGTGCCGCGCGTGTACAAGGCGTATGGAGCGGCGTCGCACGTGTACGATGTGTGCGGAGCAGAGCCGACCGTGTACGAGATGTGCAGAGCGGAGCCGCGCATGTTCGAGGTGTACAGAGCAGAGCAGCACGTGTACAAGTGTGCCGAGCTGGAGAGGAGCCGCACGTGTACAAGGTGTACGGAGCGAGACCGCACAAGTACGAGGTGTGCGGAGCCGCCCGTGTTCGAGGTGTACAGAGCAGAGCGTGTACAAGTGTGCAGAGCTGGAGCGGAGCGTGGCGTGTACGAAATGTACAGAGTGAAGCCACATGTGTACGGAGCAGAGCCGCGGGTGTACGAGTGTGCGGAGCGGATCCGCTTGTGTACAAGGAGTACGAAGCGGATTCGCATGTGTACAAGGTGTACGGAGTGTGTGGAGCGGAGCCGCCCGTGTACGAGGTGTACGGAGCGGAGCCGCACATGTACGAATTGTACGGAGCTGAGCCGCGCGTGTACAAGGCGTACGGAGCGGCGTCGAACGTGTACGATGTGTGCGGAGCAGAGCCGCCCGTGTACGAGATGTGCAGAGCGGAGCCGCGCATGTTCGAGGTGTACAGAGCAGAGCAGCACGTGTACGAGTGTGCCGAGTTGGAGAGGAGCCGCACGTGTACAAGGTGTACGGAGCGAGACCGCACAAGTACGAGGTGTGCGGAGCCGCCCGTGTTCGAGGTGTACAGAGCAGAGCGTGTACAAGTGTGCAGAGCTGGAGCGGAGCGTGGCGTGTACGAAATGTACAGAGTGAAGCCACATGTGTACGAGGTGTACGGAGCAGAGCCGCGGGTGTACGAGTGTGCGGAGCGGATCCGCTTGTGTACAAGGAGTACGAAGCGGATTCGCATGTGTACAAGGTGTACGGAGCGAAGCCACGTGTGTACGAGGTGTACGGAGTGGTGCCACATGTGTACGAGGTGTACGGAGCAGAGCCGCGAATGTACGAGTGTGCGGAGCGGATCATCATGTGTACAAGGTGTACGGAGTGGCGTCGCGCGTGTACGATGTGTGCGGAGCAGAGCAGCACTTGTACGATGTGTGCGGAGCTGGAGCGGAGCCGAGCGTGTACAAGATGTATGGAGCGAAGCCACGCGTGTATGAGTTGTACAGAGCGGAGCCACAAGTGTACGAGGTGTACGGAGCAGAGCCGAGCGTGTACGAGGTGTTCGGAGCGGAGCCGCGCGTGTACGAGGTGTACAGAGCAGAGCAGCGCGTGTACGAGTGTGCGGAGCGGATCCGCACGTGTACAAGGTGTACGGAGCGGAGCCGCGCGTGGACGAGCTGTACGGAGAGGAGCCACGCGTGTACGAGCTGTACGGAGCGGAGCCGAGCGTGTACGAGGTGTATGGAGCAGAGTCGCGCGTGTACGAGTGTGGGAAGCGGAGCCGCGTGTGTACGAGGTGTACAGAGTAGTTTGCACGAGTTGTACGGAGCGGAGTCGCGCTTGAATGATGTGTGTGGAGCGGAGTCGCGCGTGTACGAGGTGTATGGAGCAGAGCCGCGCAATTACGAGTCTGCGGAGCGAAGCTGCGCGTGTACGAGGTGTGCGGAGCCACGCATGTACGAGGTGTACAGAGCAGAGCAGTGCATGTACGAGGTGTACGGAGCGGAGCCGCATGTGTACTAGGTGTACAGAGTGGAGCCGCACATGTACGAGTTGTATGGAGCTGAGTCGCACGTGTACGATGTGTGCGGAGCAGAGCCGCGCGTGTACGATGTGTGCAGAGCAGAGCCACGCGTGTACGATGTGTGCAGAGCAGAGCCACGCGTGTACAAGATGTGCAGAGCGGAGCCGCGGGTGTACGAAGTGTACTGAGCAGAGCAGCGCGTGTACGAGTGTGCGGAGCTGGAGCGGAGCCGCGCGTGTACGAGATGTACGGAGCGGAGCCACGCGTGTACAAGGTGTGCGGAGGAGAGCCGCATGTGTACGAGGTGTACAGAGCAGAGCAGCGTGTGTACGAGTGTGCAGAGCGGAGTTGCACGTGTACGAGGTGTAAGGAGGGGAACCGCGCGTGTACAAGGTGTGCGGAGCCACGCGCGTACGAAGTGTACGGAGCAGAGCCACGCGAGTACGAGTGTGCAGAGCCGCGTGTGTACGAGGTGTGAGGAGCGGAGCCGCGCGTGTACGACGTGTAAGGAGCGAAGCCGCGCGTGTACGACGTGTATGGAACGGAGCCATGCGTGTACGAGGTGTGCGGAGCGGATCCACGCGTGTACAAGGTGTACGGAGCGGAGCCGCGCGTGTATGAGGTGTGCGGAGCGGAGCCGCGCGTGGACGAGGTGTACGGAGCAGAGCCGCGTGTGTACGATGTGTGCGGAGCGGAGCCACGCGTGTACGAGGTGTACGGAGCAGAGCGGATCCACGCGTGCACAAGGTGTACGGAGCGGAGCCGCCTGTGTACGAGCAGGACAGAGTGTACAAGCTGTACGGAGCAGAGCCGTGCATGCACGAGGTATGCAGAGCGGAGCTGCGCGTGTACAAAGTGTACGAGGTGTGCGGAGCAGAGCCGCGCGTATACGAGGTGTGCAGAGCGTAGCTGTGCGTTACGAGGCTTGTGGAGCGGAAACACGCATGTACGAGTTGTACGGAGCGGAGCTGCGCGTGTACGAGGTGTGCGGAGCGGAGCGGATCCGTGCGTGTACAAAGTGTACGGAGCAGAGCCGCGCGTGTACGAGCAGTACAAAGTGTACAAGCTGTACGGAGCAGAGCCGTGCATGTACGAGGTATGCAGAGCGGAGCTGCGCGTGTACAAAGGGTATGGAGCGGAACCATACGTGTACGAGGTGTGCGGAGCAGAGCTGCGCGTGTACGAGCTGTGCGGAGCAGAGCCGCACGTGTACGAGTGTGCGAAGTGGAGCCGCTCATGTACGGAGCATAGCCGCGCGTGTACGAGGTGTATGGAGCAGAGACACGCGTGTATGAGGTGTGCGGAGCGGATCCATGCGTGTACAAGGTGTACGGAGCGGAGCCGCGCGTGTACGAGCTGTACGGAACGGAGCCGCGCGTGTACGAGTTGTACGGAACGGAGCCTGCGTGTACGAGCTGTACGAGGTGTGCAGAGCGGAGCTGCGCGTGTACAAAGTGTATGGAGCGGAGCCGTGCGCGTACGAGCTGTACGGAGTGGAGGAGTGCGTGTACGAGGTGTGCAGAGCGGAGCTGCGCGTGTACAAAGTGTATGGAGCGGAGCAGTGCGTGTACGATGTCTGCAGAGCGGAGCCGCGTGTGTACGAGGTGTGTGGAGCAGAGCCGCACGTGTACGAGGTGTCTCTGCATACAGCTGAATTTTACCACCACAAAAGGACTAGGTGGACTCTGGCTAGCAACAGAAAAAAAATTATATTTTTTTTACTGTGCATACAAATCAATTTCACCCCCAAAAACTGATAAGGTGGGCTACTATAGCTTGCGCTATCACACTGGCAAATTATAAAAATATATTTTTGTGTTCTGCACTCAGCTCTGTATAACAGCTGAATTTCAATCCCACAAAATGAAAAGGTGTGCTAGTCTTTATTAAAGCCATAAAAATTAAATAAAAAGTTGAATAAAATGTAACACTAAAGCCATGTTCACACAACATGAAGACTGCATTTTTTTATGCAGGTGTCCGCACCATACAACAAAATAACAATCTTATTATTGTGTGTTTGCTGAGTTTCTTTTGAGTTTTCCCCCTTAAAATGTGTTTTGGTGAAGCTGTGAATCTACATTTTTAATACTACAGAAAAACTTAGATTTTTGAGCTTAAAAATGTTGTTTTTTTTTTACAGGCTCCACAGAGGCTTATATATATATATAATAAAATGCATGAAATCCGCACAGTTCAGCAGCGTCTTTAGACTCACTGCAGGCGTAGATTTCATTAAATCACATCCACTGCACTTGCACATTTAGGCCGTGTTCAGATGTAGCATAAGTGCTGTGTTTTTTCAGCTGCTTTTTTGGAACAGTCATTTTGCAGCATTTAAATGGCCAAGAAAAGTGGATGTGATTTCATGAAAACGGCTCTGTGGTCTAAAGACGCTGCTGATCTGTACGGTTATGGTTTATTTTACGTCTAGAGGCTTCTATGTGGAGCCTAAAAAGAGAGAAAACGCAGGTAAAAAGACTGCAGCTACCTTAAGTGCAGAATCAAAGCCATTCTGTATTATAACAAAAAATGAACAATGCGGCTTCACATCTGCACCAAAAAACATCAAGTAAGGGGGAAAAGGCATAAAAAAATGCAGCAAGTACGCAATAATCAGAGAAGATTGTTATTGAGTAGTTTGGTGTGGACATCTGCAGAAAACAAAAAAAAAATACAGTATTTATTCAACATGTGAACACGGCCTTGCAGACACAAAAAAGCCAATGTCAAATAGTGAAGCTACATAAAGATGAGAAAGTGGAATGGACAGAAAATAAATCCATAGATCCCAAGTGAAAGAAGCACGACGCACAGATGACACCATGCCAGCTTCATCAAAAGTCACGCCGGATGAGGTAAGGTTAGTAGTGACGCATGAGCGTGTTCTCTTAACCCTCTCACAGAGCACGCTCAGGTGCTGCCTGAGTATTTTCGGCATCTATGCTCGAGCCGCCGCGGCTGCATGTGTCGCGGCTGTTAGACAGCTGTGACACATGCAGGGATTGCATGTTTGTTAGGCAATCCCTGCATGTGTCACAGCTGTCTAACAGCCCCAGCGGCCCGAGCATAGATACCGAGCACGCCGAAAATACTCGGGCAGCAACCGAGCGTGCACGGTGAAAGGGTAAACCGAGCATGCTCGTGCAACACTATAGGTAAGAGATTCGTGGCCTCCTGTCCAGCGTCCCAAGAATTGATCCTCTCAGCTCTAGTTTCAACTGTCCCGGATACGGTGAACAGCCCCATATAAACTAACTAGCTACTGTGAGCGAAATACGCTCTCTTCTACGCCTTCCGAACTCCAAATTAATAAGATTTGTTTTACGAGCGCTCGGGAAATCAATACAGCACAGCCTTGTATGGTGTACTAGAAAAGACTTCTGCTTTATTAGCACATGTGGCACTTTAAATAGGGTCAGAGACAAAGGAATAGTTCCCTCTGACCTATGAACCAATAGTAACCTTAAGGGAGTGAATAGTAATGTGAAACCTCACTGCCCATCAGTGTTACCTGATGACCATTACATAAGAGTGAAAACAAAATGGATACCACAGACAAACAAGATGGATTCTTTTCTCTCACACTACTGAATCCGTTCTACACCCGGGTGGCGAGCATCTTTATTGGTATTTGTGCTGCCCCCATCATCCTATACTGGGATGCATGGCACCTCTCACCCCCCAATCCTGGTATGCGTGGCCCCCCTCATCCCCCAATGCTGGTATGTGTGGCCCCCTCATCCCCCAATCCTGGTATGCATGGTACCCCTCATCCCCCAATCCTGGTATGCGTGGCCCCCCTCATTGCCCAATGCTGGTATGCGTGGCACCCCTCATCCCCAATCCTGGTATGCATGGCACCCCTCATCCCCCAATCCTGGTATGCATGGCACCCCTCATCCCCCAATCCTGGTATGTATGGCATCCCTCATCCTATAATCCTGGTATGCATAGGGCCCCTCATCCCCCAATCCTGGTATGGATGGGGCCCCTCACCCCCCAATCCTGGTATGTATGGGCCCCTTACCCCCCAATCCTGGTATGTATGGCATCCCTCATCCCCCAATCCTGGTATGCATGGCGTCCCTCATCCCCCAATCCTGGTATGCATGGCGTCCCTCATCCCCCAATCCTGGTATGCATGGCGTCCCTCATCCCCCAATCCTGGTATGCATGGCGTCCCTCACCCCCCCAATCCTGGTATGCATGGCATCCCTCACCCCCCAATCCTGGTATGTGTGGCCCCCTCATCTCTTTCACGCTGCACACACATACAAAAAAATAAACACTTATACTCACCTTTCTTCCCTGTGCTCCAGCGCTGCTGTGTCCTGCTCTGCCGGGGGAGGAGTGCGGCGCCGGAGTACGTGCGTGCCCATACCGCGCTGTCCGGCGCCACTTTGCTGAAGAGACACTGCAAATGTGTCTTCAGTAAAATGGCGCTGGATAGCGCTATGCGCATGCGCCGATCCGACGCCTCACTCCTGCCCCGGTCTCCGGCGAAGAGAGAGGCGCCGCGACAACGCTCCTCCCGGTCAGGTAAGTATATAAGTATGCATTTAGTGTCTAGGCATACCGCGATCTCCGGCGCCATACATTGCTCTTACCTGTAACGGCTCCATGCGTTCTTCTGTCTAGAGCCAGACTGCGCGTCGCACATGCGCAGTCTATCGAGGCTTCAGACAGAGGGACGCTTAGCTGATTATATTATAGATATAATTATAACACTGTTTATCAATGTACTATATTTTGTTGCTGTGGTGCTCTTTCAGTCATATTTTGATTTATTTTTTTATCTGCAGCATGTGGTCTGAAGAGCGGCAGGCACAATCTAGTACCGTCCTCCCGTGTGGTCTGAGGCACGGCAGGCACTATCTAGTACCGTCCTCCCGTGTGGTCTGAGGCACGGCAGGCACTATCTAGTACCGTCCTCCCGTGCGGTCTGAGGCACGGCAGGCACAATCTAGTACCGTCCCCCCGTGTGGTCTGAAGAGCGGCAGGCACTATCTAGTACCGTCCTACCGTGTGGTCTGAAGAGCGGCAGGCACTATCTAGTACCGTCCTCCCGTGCGGTCTGAAGAGCGGCAGGCACTATCTAGTACCGTCCTCTCGTGTGGTCTGAAGAGCGGCAGGCACTATCTAGTACCGTCCTACCGTGTGGTCTGAGGCACGGCAGGCACAATCTAGTACCGTCCTCCCGTGTGGTCTGAGGCACGGCAGGCACAATCTAGTACCGTCCTCTCCTGTGGTCTGAGGCACGGCAGGCACTATCTAGTACCGTCCTCCCGTGTGGTCTGAGGCACGGCAGGCACAATCTAGTACCGTCCTCCCGTGCGGTCTGAGGCACGGCAGGCACAATCTAGTACCATCCTCCCGTGCGGTCTGAGGCACGGCAGGCACAATCTAGTACCGTCCTCCCGTGTGGTCTGAGGCACGGCAGGCACAATCTAGTACCGTCCTCTCTTGTGGTCTGAGGCACGGCAGGCACTATCTAGTACCGTCCTCCCGTGTGGTCTGAGGCACGGCAGGCACTATCTAGTACCGTCCTCCCGTGCGGTCTGAAGAGCAGCAGGCACTATCTAGTACCGTCCTCCCGTGTGCTCTGAGGCACGGCAGGCACAATCTAGTACCGTCCTCTCGTGTGGTCTGAGGCACGGCAGGCACTATCTAGTACAGTCCTCCCGTGTGGTCTGAAGCACGGCAGGCACAATCTAGTACCGTCCTCTCGTGTGGTCTGAGGCACGGCAGGCACAATCTAGTACAGTCCTCCCGTGTGGTCTGAGGCACGGCAGGCACAATCTAGTACCGTCCTCTCGTGTGGTCTGAAGCACGGCAGGCACAATCTAGTACCGTCCTCTCGTGTGGTCTGAGGCACGGCAGGCACAATCTAGTACCGTCCTCCCGTGTGGTCTGAGGCACGGCAGGCACTATCTAGTACAGTCCTCCCGTGTGGTCTGAAGCACGGCAGGCACAATCTAGTACCGTCCTCTCGTGTGGTCTGAGGCACTATCTAGTACCGTCCTCCCGTGCGGTCTGAGGCACGGCAGGCACAATCTAGTACCGTCCGACTTCTTTACAGCACTCTAGGGCATACAGGTGGTGGTCGTACTTTATATGGGGAAAAACAGGTGACAGGTTCCCTTAAGGCTGTGTGCCCACGATGCATTTTTTAAGCAAAAACGCTGCAGAAACGCTTAAAAAACGCATGGTAGAAGGCCTGCCATGTTCCCCAATGATAATCCGCTTGTGCTGTGCACATGCTGCGGAAATTTCCTCTGCGGATCATCATTGCGGAAAAAAACACAGCACTACCAATTATTTTGCGGAAGTGCTGCATTTTCGCCGCCATTGACTTGCATTAGATCGCATGGATTACGCATCACTGTATATGTAGATGCGCATTCCATGCGTTCTAGTGTGCGGATGGTACCCAGGTATAGAGGAGAGGAGACCGTCCTCCGGACCTGGGTACCATAGAAAACTGTAAAGAAAAAAAAAAGAATAAAATAAAAAATAAATATATACTTACCTTCTGGCGGCCCCCCGCTGCACTCCTCCTCTCATGCCGGAAGTTCGCGATGTACTGAAGGACCTGCGCTGACATTATAGTCATGTGACAGGTCACGCGACGCTGACGTCAGCAGGTCCTTCAGTGTATCGCTGCTGGCAAGGGAGAACGGAGGGAAAGCAGGACACCGGGGGCCATCAGAGGGTAAGTATATATTTATTTTTTTAACATTCTTTCGGTCACACTATATAAATCCATGCCGGTTGCATGGATTTATATAGTGTGACCAAGTTGTCAAACACTTTCCAAGTGATGCTAAAATCGCTTGGAAAGCGCTTGACAACCCGCATGCGGAAATGCAAGTGAAGAACGCTTCACTTCCGCTTGTCCCTGGCAGCAAAACGCATGTACAATCCGCATGCATAATCCGCATGTACAATCCGCATGCACAATCCGCATTGTGATGCAGCAGGCATCCCTTTAATGGTTCAGTGTGTGTTTTGACGGACCACATACCTCCCTCAGCTGACTGGTCACATGACTGTGACATCACACAGGTCCTTTTGCACAACAGAAGGTCTGGACATATGACTGTGAGATAAGCACAGGTCCTGTGGCTGTTTCTATAGGATATAAAAACCCTGGTAATTTGAGACAGAAGTATGCAGGGGTGCAAGGGGTGTGATAGGCGTGAGGCTTGAGGCCTGTTACCTGTGTGTGTGGCACCGTGTGAGGCCTGATGAAGCTTGGTGGACTCCTGGAGGAAGAAGCCTGGATCCTTGTGTGTGTAAGTGATGCCAGTAAGCCTTGGAGAGCCAGAGGCTTTGGAGGATAAGCGTCCTGGAGGGCAGAGCCTGGATCTGTGTGTGTGAGAGATGCCAGTGGCCTTGGACGGGATAAGGGCTGGAGACCACGTGTGGTAAGCTGTAGAGCCACAGTGGTGGCGGAACCAAATGGACTGAAGCAGCTAAAACCTGACAAAGGTAATACACTTTGTTATATAGACATTGCTATAGTATTACCTTGCTGAAGGCTGTATCTGAAGCCAAGTGGGCCTGTCTGCCACTTGGGCTCGTGGACATTATATGTGTGAACTGCGGTTTATGAAGTATAATAAACTGCTGAAGTGTGAAAACCGGAAAGACATTGCTGGTGTGCATTAATTGACGCGCTGCAGCGAGTGTTTCCCAGGATGATGACTAGCGCTGCCTTACAGCATGCACAATCCGCATGCACGATCCGCATGCACGATCCGCATGCACGATCCGCATGCACAATCCACATGCACAATCCGCATGCACAATCCGCATGCGTTTTTTTCTGCCAGGGAGTTGCAGAAACTCACAGGATAAAATCCTGAGCATTTCTGCATCGTGGGCACACAGCCTAAAGCAGGTTTTCATCTATGCAGCTTGTACAAGTGAACTTCATTGTTTCAAAGGTGGGTTACCTGTCTAAGCCATGTTATTATAGTACCTTTTATATGGTTTACACAGGTGCATCATGGGCTTTCCCTGCCCTATGAGTAAAATGAAAGGCTAAAATACAATGTGGAAACGTAATCAGAGAAATGTTTTATTTACATTCAGAACTGGTTTAAAAGAAACAAAATAACCATTACCACAGAAATCTCAAACGTTTAATTGTAGAAATATTCTAGAAATAACATTTTACCATTATGTATAGAAATAATTCTAATTTAATAAAAGTGCATTTATGGGAGGATTGTGGGTAAGGTCTTTGGCTTTGCCCCGACCCCTCGGCCGGCCTCCGGTGTCTGATGTCTCAGCGTCCTGGAACTGAGATCATGATGCTGCTTTGGATAGCAAATCAATAGCCTTGAAAAACCCAGGAATAAGGGAAGGGGGTCTTTAGGGAAATTGGTCTCGAAAACAAGGCAGCGTGGAAAAATCTATTTTGTGGCTGTAGTTGACAACGTCTCAGACCCAAGCGTTGTTGACTACCGAGAGCCACTCATCCTGGAACCAAAGGAGACGGCCGCCCACCCTGAGCAATATCCCAGGTGGGAATCTTCTAGATCCGGGTCTGGCAGACCAGCGCTGGTGGGTTCGTTGATGCCAGGAGGGGGCTAGCCTAAAGGAAGGTCTCTTCTTTTCCTGGTGGGCCGGAGTGTTGTCCTTTTGGTTGCTTTTCTACACTGAAAATTTCCGAAAGGACCATAACTGGACTGTGCGTCTCTTGGGAGGAGGGCATTTGGCCCTCTGTTGCAGAAACAAAATACTCTTACTCCCCATGGCATTAGAGATCATCTTATCTAGCTCTTCGAAAAGGCAGGAGCCCTGGAAGGTGAGGCTGGTGGACTTTTTGGAAGCTGAATACAAGTTCCATGATTTCAGCTATGAGGCCATGGGGATGGTGATGTTGCCGGCTGCCAGGGCTGAATAGGGGGCTGCAGGGGGGCGGGCACACTCTCCTTATGGGGTCTCTGGGGGGATATAATGTTTGCAGGGGGCCATCTGCTGGGGCGCCCCCCCCACACACACAAGCGTGCATCATCCGCCCCCCCCCCCCACAAGTGTGCATCATCCGCCCCCCCCCCACAAGCGTGCATCATCTGCCCCCCCCACAAGCGTGCATCATCCGCCCCCCCCCACAAGCGTGCATCATCAAGCCCGCAGCATCCCCCCCCAGAATACCTCCAGAGCCCGCAGCATGCACCCAGAGCCCCCACAAGCCTGCAGCATCCCTCCAGAGCAACCACCAGCCCGCAGCATGCCCCCACCAGAGCCATAGACATGCCACCACAGCCCGCAGCATGCACCCAGAGCCCCCACAAGCCTGCAGCATCCCTCCAGAGCAACCACCAGCCCGCAGCATGCCCCCACCAGAGCCATAGACATGCCACCACAGCCCGCAGCATCCCCACAGAGCCCCCACATGCGTGCATCATCAGCCCCCCCCAGCGTCCCCACAAACCCGCAGCATTCCTCCAGAGCCACCACCAGCCCGCAGCATGCCCACACAGCCCCCACCAGAGCAATAGACATGCCACCACAGCCCGCAGCATGCCCCCAGCATCCCCACCAGCCCGCTGCATCCCTCCAGAGCCACCATGAGCCCGCAGCATCCCTCCAGAGCCACCATGAGCCCGCAGCATCCCTCCAGAGCCCCACCAGCCAGCAGCATGCCCCCAGCATCCCCACAGAGCCCCCACAAGCCCACAGCATCCCTCCAGAGCCACCACCAGCTCGTAGCATGCCCACAGAGCCCCCACCAGAGCCATAGACATGCCACCACAGCCGGCAGCATCCCCACAGAGCTCCCAGAGCCCCCACACGCGTGCATCTGCATCATCATCAATCATCATCATCCCAGACCACCCAAAGCCCGCAGCACCCCCCCAGAGCCCAGCACTGACCTCCTCCTGAAGCTTCACCGTATCACTTTCTGCATGAATCTATGGCGTCTGGTGCTAAACTAGAACACGCCCATAATGCAGTCAGGACACGCCCACGGAAACGACGTCATACCTGGAAGGAGCCCATACATTCTAGCGTTTACCAGGGAGGAGGCTGCAGAGCGAGTGGTTGGTGGTGAGGCTGCTGAGTATTGGGGAGACATGGCGGATGACTGCGCACCCCACACTGAGCTCCCGGGGGGGGCAGCCTCAGTCCTGGGGGGACACCCTGGCTTCCTGTGGATGTGGTTAGTCCCCTGCACTATAGAGAGCGGCTCATAGACTGCTGTAGAGCAGCAATGGTCGGTGACGGGTCAGAGCCGGTGATTACAGGGAGCCGCAGCCTCTCACCTGTCAGCAGTTGGACTATAAACCAGGTTTCCAGTCACTGACAGTATGGCTGGAGCTGCGCCCATTATGCACTGTTAGAACTTGGCGATGTCTGCCATGTTTGGAGGTTCCTGGATTCTGTATTTTTCTGCACAGGGTTTGTCCATGAGAAAAAGGAACACAGAGCGCCAGTCCTGGCCACAGGTTGTGTCTGGTACTACAGCTCCAGTCTAGTGACGTGACAGGTGCTGAGCTGTAATGCCACACACAGCCTGTGCCCAGGGGTGGCGCTGTAATACAACAGCTCTGACTTTCTACTCTGGGACAACTTCTGTAAGGCTGAATTCACACATCTGTGCTCCACGGAGCGAGCTCAGATCTGACAACCGCTGGGTCACCAGTGCTGATCTGTGATTACCTCCTAGGAATAGATGAGGCACTGATCAGGTCCGGAGAGCCGGGCCGGGTCCTCGGATCCCACCACGGATGTGTGAATTCCTCCTTAAGTTAATATCTTAGTGTTAGAGTTCTCCTTTAGAATTTGTGTTCACATGAGAGTAATTTATTATAGTTTATTGTGTAACTTTTGAAAAACGTATCGATTACTAATCCTGAGTTACAGCCAGTGATAGTCTAGAGCTGCATTCAGAGATCTGCAGGCTTCTGAGCTGAAATCTCCCAGCAGTCCTTGCTGAGATCACTATTGTTAGCGTTGCAATGTTAAGGCAGGTGCAGATAGCAGTGTTTTCGGTCGGAGTGCGATCTGACAAAACATTGAATCGCACTGTGACTAGTGTTTGTCCAAGAAGAAAAATCGGACATGTGCACGGCCCCATAGACAGTCTGTCCGAGGACAAAAATCACTATGCTTGAGTTTCATCTAATATTCGGATCATGCTCGGCCATACAAGTTAATGAGTTCTTGGAAAAGATCACACTGCACTCAGATGACATCTGAGTGCAGTCCCATTTTTCACGGATTGACGTAACGAAGAAGATGGAGAATTTTTTTTGACCTATGTCTTGTATCTTGTTTTGTGTCACTTTATGTACAGTTCTGGCCAAAAGTCTTGTGACTGATAGAAATTTTGGTGTTCACTTCAGTGATTTTAGATCTTTTAGTCAGATGTTTCTGTGGTTACTGTAGTACAATTATCAGCATTTTATAAGTTTTATACTTTTATTGACAAATACATCAAGTTTATGGAAAGATTCAATATTCACAGTGTTGACCCTTATTTTTCAAGACTCGTTCCCTTCGCCTTGGCAGCTGGATATCGGCTGCTGGGCCAAATCCTGACTGACGACGGACAATTTTTGTCTAATCAGTGCTAGGAGCTCACTACATACATTTCTGTTTGTCCACCCGCTTTTTGAGGAGTGACCACAATCGAATTGAGATCTGGAGAGTTTACTGGCCATGAACCCAAAATGTTAATGTTACCCAGACACTTGGTTGTCACTTTTGCCTTGTGACATATTCTCCGTCATGCTGGTATATGCATTGCTGTGTTCTTAGGTATAATTGTGAGTGAGCCCACTCCCTTTTGATGATGGATAACTCCACACATGACTCGTCTCGGGGTGTTTTACTGTTGGCATAACACAGGACTCAAAGTAGCGCTCAGCTTTTCTTCTCCGGACATTCATTCTTCCATATGTCCCTAACAGTTTGAAGGGGGCCTTCATCAGGGAAATAACTTTACCCCAGTCCTCTGTAATCCAATCACTGTAGTTTACTGCATTTTATAATCCTGTTCTTAATCTTTTTCATGGAGAAAAGTGGTTTCTTTGCTGCCCTACTTGACACCAGCACAGCCTCCAAAATCCTTCTCCTCACGGTGTGTACAGATGCACTGACGCCTGCCTGCTGCCATTCTTGAGCAAGCTCTGCACTGATGTTCAACCAATTCCATAGCTGAATCCTATGTAGGAGATGATACAGGGACTTGCTGGACTTTCTTCGGAGTCCTGAAGTCTTCACAGCAAATTAACCTCCCCCTATTAAGTTATTATTTATTATAGTGCCATTTATTACATGGAGCTTTACATGTGAAAAGGGATATACACAGCAAAAAACAAGTACAATAACCTTGAACAAAACGAATCACCGACTGGTACAGGAGGAGCGAGGACCCTGCCCGCGAGGGCTTACAGTCTACAATGAATGGGTGAGGATACAGTAGGTGAGGGTAGAGCTGGTCGTGCAGTGGTATGATGGAGCGGTGGTTACTGCAGATTGTAGGCTTGTCAGAAGAGGTGGATCTTCAGCTTCCTTTTGAAGGTTTCCACGGTTGGCAACAGTCTGATATATTGGGGTAGAGAGTTCTAGAGTAGGGGGATGCATGGGAGAAATCTTGCGTGTGATTGTGGGAAGAGGAGATAAGAGGGGAGTAGAGAAGGAGATCTTGTGAGGATCGGAGGTTGAGTGCAGGTAAGTACCGGGACACTAAGTCACAGTTATATGGAGGAGACAGGTTGTGGATGGCTTGGTATGTCATGGTTAGGGTTTTCAACTGGAGTCTCTGGATAATGGGGAGCCAGCGAAGGGATTGACAGAGGGGAGAGGCCAGGGAATAGAGGGGGGGACAGCTGGATTAGTCGGCCAGCAGAGTACAGTTATCTGACAGGAGAAAACAAACTCCTTTGTCATGCTTGCCGATGGGGCGAGGGGTGTGGGAAAGGTGGAATCCAACATATGAAAGTGCAGCTGGAGAGGCCATGTCAGAGGGGGTGAGTCAGGTACCATTGATGCCAAGGAAGGAAAGTTTGTTAGTAATGAAAAGGTCATGGATGTAGGAAAGTTTGTTGCAGATGGAGAGAGCGTTCCATAGAACTCCTGTTAGTGGGATTGGGGAAGCGGGGGATGGGCAATGGGTATAGGGTTAGAAAGGTTGTGGAAATTTGATAGATTGTGGATGAGAGGTAGAAGTGACTGTGGGGATGTGGTGAGGAGGGCCATGATTTGGAGAGATATCGCCAGCAGTGAGGAGCAGCAGGAGAGAGCGTGAGGTGGCTGTCTGTGTTTGGAGACAGAGGATTGTATGTTGAGGAACAGATCTGAGGAGGAGGTGAGATGGAGGGAGAGATGACCAGTTCATTACTAGGTGTAGGGATGAGAAGGGTTAGTAGAACGTGTAGGACTATAGGGGTGAGAGTGAAAACAAAGAGAAACATTTTTTACTCTGGCTGTGCAGTTACCTTCAGTTATCTTCTGGTTCAATTCTGGTCTAACTCAGTGCAGCACACTGTAAGGTGGCTGCCAGACAGGTCGTGGACGGGAGGTATGTGTCCCCGAAGTACCAAACTTCGGTGATGTAGGACATGGAGAAGCAGGCTCCAGAACACATAGTGCTGGGAGGGAGTTAATGGGCCTTATTAAAGGGCCGGGTTTCAAGAGCAGCTGAAAGAGTTGGGGGGGAAACAGCTGCTCACTTACCTCCAGTCCAGGTCTTGGAAGGCCTGATTTAAGACAGCTGCGCCTGTCTCAGTGGTGCTGTGTGTTGTGCATCGTGAGCAAACCTTGCATGTGCTGCTCAGTCTGCTGGAGGCAGAGAAAAGCACTAGATTTAAACGGCTGATGCCGTGCTGTATGGACTGGTTATTTTTAGTTTTGTTCTGTTATAGCAGTGTTTCCCAAACCCCATCCTCACGGACCCCCATAGGTCATGTTTTCAGAATCTCCTTAGTATTTGGGAAATACTGCGTTACACAAAAGGTATATCTGTTGTATGGTGGCAGAAGGTGCCATGCACCCCCTGCTTTGGGCAGAGGGGGGGGGTATGTAAGGTTGCTGCCGGACAGGTCGTGGACAGGAGGTATGTGTCCCCGAAGTGCCAAGCTTTGGTGATGTAGGACCCGGAGAAGCAGGCTCCAGCACACATAGTGTAGGGAGTTAGTGGGCCCGGATTAAAGGGCCGAGTTTTACGAGCAGCTGAAAGAGCTGTTATGTTTTGGTTTCCTGGTTGGTTTATGGACATTTAATAAACCACCAGTTTGTTTTGGAACCTGCGGACTGCATTCCTGTGTGAACCTGCGCCTACCCAAGAGCTGATCCGTCACAACACGTATATGATGCACCGCAGACTAAATTCTTAATGATCCCATAAATGGTTGATCTAGGGGCAATCTTACAAGCAGCAATGGCCTTGCCTGCAAAGCAATGATGACTGCACATGTTTTCTTGAAGGTAATCAGAAGACAATGATTTGAAGCACCAGCCTGCTCTTGTAATTCAGTAAGCATGACTGTGGAAATGGGGGTTTTGTGGTTAAGTAATTTCCTTGGGAAAAAATTAATATGCATTTTTTTTTTTTTTAACAATTCATCTGATCATTCTTCATAACAATCTACAGTTAATGCAAATTGACACTATAAAAACTGAAGCAGCAAACTTTATGAAAGCCAGAATGTGTTTCAGTCTCCAAAAGTGCCGACTGTGTATTATTGTGTTACCTCTTTTGTATATTATTGTCACCTCTTATCTTGTGTATCGCTTCTCTTTTCAATTTGTTAGCCACATGCTGCCAGGCGAGAGCTTGTGGGCACAATCATGCGGCTGGTGATTCTTGATGACTATGCCCTGGCCAGCGAATGGGCAGCAAAATACATAAGTAATCGCATCGCCCAGTTCAATCCTGGACCTGACAATTACTTCACACTTGGGCTCCCCACAGGTAATGTGCCTTTTATCTATCTTTATCCATGTGTACGGCAAAGCTTCATAGAGGAGGGAGACTCCAAGTTCACTGCTGAACATCTGCTCTCTCCATGTTTCGTTGCGATCTACCAGTGTCTCCGTAAGATTTGGCCATTCTCTACTGTTATATGCAAGAGTGTGCCAATTTTCCAAAGGAACAAGGAGATTGAGTAGCTCAACAGCCTCTTGCCACTGATCGGCAAACAAATTTGGAGAAAATAATTGGACAAAGCCTGAAGGACGCTGTAATGCAGGGCTGTGTTCTGGGGGATCGATGAAGACATAAGAAATAGGAGTGTGAGTTGGGGGGTCTCCCAGTGGTAATACAGTTGGAATCACTGCCTTATTAATACAACGGGGAACTGTTTTGATTTCAATTAACATTAAAGGGGTTGTCCGTACCCTACACTGATTTAATCCTAAATCTCTATTTAATTTAATAATCTACCGTATTTTTCGGACTATAAGACGCACTTTTTTTCCTCCAAAATTTTGGAGGAAAATGGAGGGTGCGTCTTATAGTCCGAATGGGGGGGGGTGTGTATGTGTGTGTGTGTGTGTGTGTGTATATATATATATTCCTGGTATTTGTGCTGCCCCCGCCATCCTATCCTGGAATGCGTGGCTCCCCTCATCCCCAATCCCGGTATGCGTGGCTCCCCTCATCCCCAATCCCGGTATGCGTGGCACCGCTCATCCCTATTCTGGTATGCGTGGCTCCCCTCATCCCCAATGCCATTATGCGTGTCACCCCTCATCCCCAATCCTGGTATGCGTGTCACCCCTCATCCCCAAAAAAATAAACAGTTATACTCGCCTTTCTTCTCTGTACTCCAGCGCTGCAGCGTCCTGTTCTGCCGGAGGCCGGGGGAGGAGTGCGGCGACAGAGCACAGCGCCGACCGGCGCCAATTTGCTGAAGACACACTGTAAATGTGTCTTCATAAAAATGGCGCTGGATAGCGCTATGCGCACGCGCCGATCCGACGTCTCACTCCGCCCCCGGTCTCCGCTGAAGAGAGGCGCCGCGGCAACGCTCCTCCTGGTCAGGTAAGTATGGCGCCGGAGATCGCAGTGTGTGTTCAGTGCCTACACACACCGCGATGTCCGACGCCATACACCTCTTACCTGTAACGGCTGGATGCGGTCTTCTGTCTGGAGCCAGACTGCGCGTCACGCATGCGCAGTCTATCGAGACTTTGGACAGAGACCCGCATTCCCGGTTATATTATAGATGTGGGGTGTGAGGGGAGTGGTAGCTGTGGAGGAGCGGGGCACAGGAGGCAGCGGTGCAGCCTACACTGTCCCTGCTGCTAAAGAAAATGAATATTCACTGCTCCTTAATAGCAGCACACAGTGTAGCCGCGCTGCGGCTCCTGCTGCTGCCGGAATCGCCTGTGCCCTCTGTTAAAGGGCATGAATATTCAACCTCTCTCCACGCCCATGGGCGTGGGGAGGGGGTGAATATTCATGCCTTTTAATAAGCGGGCACACGCTATAGCCCGGCAGCAGCAGGAACCGCAGCGCGGCCAAGCTGTGTGCCGGCTATGAAGGAGAGTGAAGTCACTGCTCCCCGCGCACACAGACCCGGCGTGGGGAGCAGTGACTTCCGGCAGCTGATCTCTCCATGTGAGCCGCGCATGGCAGTGACGTGCGACTCACATGGAGAGATCAGTGCGGGCAGACAGGAGGAGAGAGAAGAAAGGTGAGTATAAGTGTTTATTTTTTTTATGTGCAGCCTGATGGGGATTAGGGGGACCATGCATATTAGGGTATGGATGAGGGGGCCATACAAAACAGGATAAAGATGAGGGGGCCATACATACCTGGACGGGGATGATGGCCGCAGTGCGTACCTGGACGGGGATGATGGCCACGTATAAAAGGAAGGGGGTTGGGCATATATACCAGGATAGGGGATATTGTCAAAATTGGGTATTACCCCTATACCAGTGTCAGCAGAAGACCCCCTCCCCCTTAAAAGTGCATCATGAACAATTTTTTGCTTAATTTTTTTTTTTTTTCCTCTAAAACCTAGGTGCGTCTTATGGTCCGGTGCGTCTTATAGTCCGAAAAATATGGTAATTGCTTTTCTAATATACTTTAATTAAAAGTTAATCTAAATTTATCTAACTGGGGTGTGTTTGTATGTGTGTATACATTTGTTTTTTTTACCAACTTCCTGTTTGATAACATTTAGTTTGAAAATCCTCCGTGCATCCTGGGATATGAAGACGGACGTGATCAGGGAGCAGAGGCTGCGGTCCCTGCTGCTGCCTCTTTCCCCACCCTGAATGAAGCGTCATCAGTGATGCCTGTTTCAGGGGCTGGGCTAGTCCCTGCTACTCTGCGCATGTGTCGGTTGTCAATTCTAACTCTCAGTTGCTCAGCAGGATCTTGTCACTGTGCAATATTCTTTTTAATGCGCAGCGTCAGGGATTCCTCAGAGACGACACCGGGGAGATCACGCAATATCTCACCCTGCCGTCACTGTGTCATGGATTTCGTCTGGAATTGCGAGCACACGATCCAGATTACTTCGACAGTTCAGCAGTTTTTGGGGATTGCGAATCTCAAGAATGCCACCTCCCGGAAGCTAAAATACGATAAATGAGGGGCCCGGTGAAGAAAGCCATAGCAAATTCGGTCATGTCCCTTGGAGGTGCAATGTACCTGTTGGGTACCCTGATATCGTGGGTTCTGTGAGCACAATACCATTCCAGGGTTTTACAGTGGGATCTGCTACATAATGAAGTTTCTCTTAAGGGGCACTTGGAAGGGAAGATGTCCTTATCACCCCGGTCAGTAAAATCTTTATAGAGGTTAGGCTCATCCTGCCACCAATCTCGAGGGGTTCCCTGGGTACTTGGGGTCACTAGCACAATTACCACAGATGCGAGTCCCAGAGGGTGGGGAGCCCAGGGGACCTGGTCAGATATCGAAAAGGGTCTCTCCTCCAATGCAAAAGAACTTTTGTCGGTCCGAGCTCTGCTGTGCCTGTTTGGGGTGAAGTTCGGGTCCTAGGAGGCATCGACTATGCAGCCTGCACAGCCGATCACAGCCCGGGCACCACGTCTCCGGGTAAATCTCCACCTTTTGAGTTACTTCTTGTGCAGCAGCCCCATGCAAGTTGCTCGGCTCTCCTCGGCCAGCTCCTGCTGAAGACTGAGCTCCTCTGTCCAATCTAGGAGCTCAATAGCCCTGATCACGTCAGTGGTAGCCCAGCGCTGCTGGATCAGATTTACAAATGGCAAACTAATCAGCCCTAGGCATTTCTAATATGTGCAGAGCAGGCGACATAAGTCTGACCGGTGTCCTCATAGACCTTTCCTCGGCCGGGGTCTAATAGGAGCAGTAAGATGGCCGTCATGGGGTCCATTGTTAGATCTCGGCTGCCATAGAAACTCATCGGCACCATGATCGCGCCTCCCTCTCCTGTCTAAAGTGCCTAAATGCTGTGGAAGCCCCCTACTGTGTCATACAGTGGATTAAACTGCCAGGATCAAGGTTGGCTCCACTGTCGGTGGCTGAGGCAGGAGCAGGACTGTGTTATACAGCCACACTTCTGCCGCAGATCTTGTAAGAGCCCTGACAGGACCTGCCTGATAATGTGTCCTATAGAGCGGGTCCTGGTACCGGACTGCCCTGTACATATTCACCACTAGCTGGGAACCAGTTACTTACAAGGTCTAGTTTCGGATGTGTTTCCAGAATCTGTAGTTATCAGCATTTTATCCTTAAGGCCGAGTTATAATATCACTGTAACACTCTTGCCCTGTACCTGTATCCCTGCCCTGTGTGCTGCACAAAATTATATAACAAAGTGTGTGTGTGTGTACACAGATATCTATCTCCTGAATGGAATTACTGCTAGATCTCCTGTACATAGAAATATGAGGTTCTTAGCGCACATTTTGAGCAAATTGTGCGAGCCCATCTGCCAACGTCAAGGCGACCTCTTCAGATGGGTCCCTACACTAACACTACACTAACTTAGTAACTGGGACTAGTTTTTTGTATTATTATTACCACCATGTTTACTATTTATTATTATTGCCGTAATGCAATTAATTGTAACTGTTATAACACTAATTAAAAAAATTTAATTAAATTTTTTTTATTATACTTGTGATTCTAATAATGGTATTACTAAAATCCCTTTGCCTAAAGCTGTTGATCCAGAAGTAGGCAAAAACCCCAGGACACCTAACGGCAATATGTTTCTTAGGGGAAAAAATTCCTTCTTGACCTATGGAAAAGGCGATCAGTCCTAGGACCCTGGATCAAACCTAATAATGTTATTACAAGTTATATAATATTACGCTAATTATTGTACTACTGGAGTTATTTTAATTTGTTTTTATAAATCTAACTATTTGAGATGGTTATTATTAACATTGTGCTATCTTATTACAGTATTATTCTTCTTTCCTATCACTACTAATACTGCCCTATACCTACAGTGTTGATCCAGAAGAAGGCAAAAACCCCAGGACACCTTCAGCCAATTTGTGTTACAGGGGAAAAAGTCCTTCTTGACCCCGAGAAAAGACGATCAGTCCTAGAACACTAGATCAAACCTAATTATGTTACTAGTTATGTAATTACTATTACTGTACTAAATGTACTTCTACAGTTTTTAATATAATTTTTTTTATATATTTTGTCTTATGTCCTGCTTTCTTATTAAAGTACTACTCTAACTTTTCTATAACTATTTAATATTACAGTATTGATTGAACTATGTCTATAATTTTTATTTACTCTTTGTTCTTTCTAGAGACATAACTAGTTTATATTATTATTATCCTGCTATCTTATTACTGTATTATTCTTCTTTCTTATTACTACTAATACTACCCTATACCTACAGTGTTGATCCAAAAGAAGGCAAAAACCTCAGGACACCTTCAGTCAATTTGTGTCACAGCGGAAAAATTCCTTCTAGACCCCGAGAAAAGGCGATCAGTCCTAGAACCCTGGATCACACTGTTATTCTACCTACTACTATTACTACTGTTATTTTATTACTTTCTTACTATTATCACTAGTATTATTACTCAAATTACACTAATACTGATATACTACCACTAGATTACTACTATCCTGCGATTATTACTTTGGTGGATTTCTACTTACCAGCCGGTATTGCCGTATGATGATATCGGCAGAGAGGTCCCAGCAGGATGGTCCACATGGTGTTCCTCTTTCCTCTCAAATACCTTTTGATGTAATGGCAGATGTTGTTCTGCTTCTTCCTTTCCTCTGTCCTCTTCTGTCCTCTTCTGTCCTCTTCTTCTGTCCTCTTCTTCTGTCCTCTTCTGAGGAAACGCAACCCTCAACTGACAGAGCGCCATTACTGACCTCATCCCGCTAAGTAAAAGTGTTTTTCCTGTTTTACACAGAGTGCAGCAACCTATACTCCCGAGTGGCCGCAGGAAACTGGAGTGAATAATGTCCTCCTCTTCCTTTGGATTACGCTTATGCCGTGTTCTCACTGGTGCTATTGGCTTCCATTGGAGATTTAAGCTTTTTGGTATTTTTGATGCTGTATAGTTAGTCACAAAGTTACCTGAGACGTAATAAATAGCATTAAAGCTGCAGTAATTTTTTTATGTACACTGCTCAAAAAATAAAGGGAACATTTAAACAACAGAATATAACTCCAGGTAAAACAAACTTCTGTGAAATCAAACTGTCCACTTAGGAAACAACACTGATTAACAATCAGTTTCACATGCTGTTGTGAAAATGGAATAGACAATAGATGGAAATTATTGGCAATTATCAAGACACCCTCAGTAAAGGAGTAGTTCTGCAGGTGGGGACCAGAGACCACATCTCAGTACCAATGCTTTCTGGCTGATGTTTTGGTCACTTTTGAATGTTGGTTGTGCTTTCACACTCGTGGTAGCATGAGACGGACTCTACAACCCACAGAAGTTGCTCAGGTAGTGCAGCTCCTCCAGGATGGCACATCAGTGAGAGCTGTGGCAAGGAGGTTTGCTGTGTTTGTCAGCGTAGTGTCCAGAGGCTGGAGGCGCTACCAGGAGACAGGCCAGTACACCAGGAGACATGGAGGGGGCCGTAGGAGGGCAACAACCCCGCAGCAGGACCGCTACCTCCGCCTTTGTGCAAGGAGCAACAGGAGGAGCACTGCCAGAGCCCTGCAAAATGACCTCCAGCAGGCCACAAATGATCCTCCTTAAGACTGTCAGAAGGAGCTCACTGATAGATTCTCAGTTAGCTAATTTTGCAGCCAGGAATAGACAGTGCAGCACAGATGCTACAGAAGGCAACATTTTTAATGAAACTCAATTACAGAAATCAATTTTAGTCCCAAATACTTGCATTAAAGTAAAAAAAACAAATGGCCCCAAATCTAGACAACTGCTTTAACTCCTTACCAACATCTGCCGTACGTGTATGGTATAAGTCAGTAGCGGGTGTATGGAGCAGAGTCAGCTCGCCCCGTACATGGCAGATAATGGCTGTGACAAACAACCAGGACCTGCCTCTAAGAGCTGCGAGTGGAGAGAAGATCTGCCCACCACTGTTAACCTGTTCAGTGCTGCTGTCAATCTCTAACAGCAGCATTAACAGCGCGCCGGCATTGGGATGCATCGTTCCATGCGCCCACCGGCGCTCCTGTGACGCGATCACAGGGCGCAGATGGACTGCTATGACATCCGGGGGTCTGCTGAAGCCTCCGTGCCTGTCATCATAAAGCTTCATTTGGGCTGTAAAGAAGACCGTGATTTTGCTATATGGAGCATTACTGTGGTATCGCTGTATATAGCACAAGCAATCAGATAATGTATACAAATGCAGTGAAAATTAAAAAAAAAAAAAGTTTAAAATATTAAAACCCCACACGTTCAACTCACCTCCCACTAAAAATAAAGATAATAAAAATATACACATTTGTGGTATGGTCTCTTTCAGAGAAATACAATCTATCCAAATATAAAAAACAAACGATCAGTGAACACAGAAAAAAATTCAAAAAGCCAAAATTACATTTTTTTCGTTCGCCACAATACTACAGAATACCCTGTAAGAAGCGATGACCATGTCATATGTGTCCCAAAATGTTATCAATAAAGTCCTCTTGCCCTTCAAAAAATAAGCCCCCACACAGCTCCATCAACCCGAAAAACGAAAATGTTACGGGTCTCAGAAAAAATGGTGACACCATAAAAAAAAGTTTTTTTCTTTTGCCAAAACTATTGGAGAAGTTTGGTGTTGCTGTGATCACACTGAGGAGTAGGATCCTATTACCAGGTCATTTTCACCACACTATGTACGCCGTTAAAACCCTTCCCAGAAAAACAGGGTCAGGCTTTTTTTTTCCTCGCACTTTTACTGCACTTGGACTTTTTTCCCGTTTTCTAGTACTATGTGGTAAATGAATGGTGGGATTTATAAGTACCGCTCATCCTGCAAAATAACAAGACCTCACACTATGTGGACAGACATGAAAAAGTTATAGCCCTTGGAAAAAGCGAAGGAAAAAACAGAAAAAAACATCAATTGGTTCTGTTGGGAAGGGGTAAAGCTGAAGAAACGCATGTAACAGCAGAATATGGAGGAAGGTGAGATATCACAGGCTGGTGGATACTACCTGCTCCATCGCTGGCAGAGTAACCCATCCCCATGGAGGCCGCTGAGATCTTCTCTTGTAGAAACGGATCCAAAATCTATAAAACATGGGGAACAGTCAGCAGAGGGTTTGGTGATTGGCTCATATTGGCGATATACCCAGGGGCATTACTGGGCACAGGGAAGATTGGGAATGAATAGGATTGGCTGTTAGATATGTGATCTCTTCAATTAAAGGGGATGTCTAGTTGGAACAAGTTCTCACTGATCTCTGGATAGGTGATGACTCTTAGATCGGTGGGTTTGGCCGCTATGACCCAATCAGCAGAACAGCACTTATAGATAGAAGTGAGCGAAGTGCAAATGTTCAACCGCCGGTCCGTTCATTCTCTATGGGGGGCGCTGTACTCAGCTTTCTCCTGCATAGAGAATGAATGGAGCGGTGGTCCGGGGAGGTGCTAGCAGGGATTAGTTGGGTTCCCAGCAGATCTAGAAGTTGTCACTTATCATGTGTTGGGGAATAATGACTTCTCCTCTGATAAATGGGCTGATTCCTGTCAGTTGTGGTCGCTGAGTGCGTGTGATGGGATGTGGCTCCGTCCGTTATATTATATCACGTCTTATACCTATAATCTCGCTGATCGCAGGTGTCTGTCTTCACACTCAGATGAGATGGAACAAACTGACCATATAGAACTTTTTTTTTTTTCTTCAAATTCAAACCGAGCAATCCTATTGGCTGAGTATGAATGCAGTTACCATGGTGACAGAAGTAGCTGCAGATTTAAAGGGGCAAAACACTAATATTGTACTAAAGTGTATTTTATTATATAGTTCACATAACTGACTGGGTACACCTTGGTGCTGGTGGGATGGCTTTTTTTTTTTTTAATCAAAAACCATGTTTACTAAGTACCCTATATTATATATATTTCCTATTGCTTTTTACTTACTTATAGCAGGGTATATGTTCATATTGTTTCTATCCTAAGTTTGTCTATTTTCTAATAGATAGTGGCAAACTTCTTCCTCGCCTTTGAAGCACAGCTTTCAATTATTCCTATCGTAAACCAGGTAAAAAGCTTAGAGCCGAGCGTGATCAGACTCCTTCAGTCCCGCAGCAGGTAAATCTGTGAACATCGCCGGCACTCCTGCTGTTCCTAGTACCGATCCCTCTGAGGGGCTGTGCAGTAATGAAGGCAGGATTCACCCCAAACTAGCTCTTCTTTTTTTTCGATTTCCAGTTCTGGTAATTAGTGATACACATGTGTATATCCAGTGGTCAACTCAAAACCTATGTATGGAAAATCAATTGTTTGCTGTATGCATCTCATTTGTAGGATGCACACTATTCATTTCAATATGGAGCGGAGTAGGAGGAGACTTTCATTGCTGTCGCCCTTTACTTCCTCCCTGCTGATAGGAAATGCCATGCTGTTTGCTTGTGTCCTGTGATTACAGAAGCCTGCAACAGTTTTCAGCGTGCACTCCCCGGCTCCGGCATCAAGCAGTAAATGATAACATTAAAACGCTGCTACCCCTTTGTTAGTCACTTTTTTATCTTCTTCCCCTTCTACGAATGCTATAGTCCGTTATTCTAGAACTGCTCTGAAAATGGTTCTCTCTGGAGTGTTGGGATTTGGGTTTAGGGTGGGTTATGGGAATTGAAGTTCAGATACTTTGTTCATATTTTTACTATGGAATTACTATGTCATGTATGTTATTTGAAAGATGGAATATTTGTAGTTGGAGTTTTTCAATAAAAATGATTTGATTAAAAAAAATATGAAATTAAAATTCCTCTGTTCTTGAGAAAGCATAGGATTTTACTAAGAGGTAAATTACACGTTCCTTGTTTTCCAGGCGCTTTACATTTTTGCTAGTTTTGTACGATTACACAATCCCTTTTATAGGCCAGTGCCAGTTGTACATCTCTCCCTAAACTCTTGTTCACACTATATTTTAAGCCAGTTTTCTTATATGGTTTCTAGATGTTGTCCAGCTTTGATAAATAATTAGTATTTATACTTTTGCTTTTAGATAGACTTGAAGAATGCAGATCCGGAAAGGGTGGAGAAACAAATTGAGAAGATGTTTGACGTTCCCGCTAGTGACTGTATCCGGGTACGATGCGCTCCAGATCAAAATCATTCCTGTAGGCAAATTTAACTCCGCTGTCTGTACCTTGTCTTTTTATTTTTTTCTACAAAATGTGGCTGGAAAAGGGGCAATGTAGCGAGGAATTGACATCAATTTTTGGTGTTAAAAAAAAACAAAAACTTTTGTGACGCATCATTTTTGCGCAAAAATGTGCAGCTTCCTATTTTACAGCACTCTTGCAACTTTTAGAAATTGGGCTTGGTAAGCTACACAGGTCTAAGAACGACCCATTGGGGTTTCAGGTGTTAAAAAAATGATCATATGAAAGATTTTGTGATCTGCGGTTACATGATTGTAATAACAACATTAAAGCCCCATTCAGATGTACAGGTTTTATCCATGAGAAACTGAGCAGAACGATATATAGGTTTGTGGGAGAAGATTCAGTATAAATTGTAATTTATTCATTAGATTTGAGAGTCCTCAGTGGTTGATACCTTTAATGGCTAACTGAAAAGATGGTAACAAATTGCAAGCTTTCCAGGCTACTCGGGCTTCTTCATCAGGCAGACCTGAGACCTGAGTAGTCTGGAAAGTCTGCAATTTGTTACCTTTTAATGGCTAACGGAAAAGATGGTATCAACCACTGAGGACTCTCAAATCTAAATACTCTTCTATCTACTGGCTAATACGGTACAAAGATAGATGTTTTTCCTGTATCAATTTATTCAGTGGAATCCTGCTGTTTGTACAGATGAGTCCAGTGGGCGGTCCTACTAGTGATTGACAGCTATCTTTGCCTGCATGGTCATACAGGGAACTGTCAATCACTTAGTAGGACCGCCCACTGGACTAGTGTACATACGGCAGGACTTTTCACTGCATAAAATGCCAGTTTTGCTGACTCTCTTCCCACAGATATGTCTATCAGTCTGATCAACTTCTCTGCTCTACAACACCCCCTACAGATCTTATACCATTTCAACATGACAGGTTCCTTTAATCACCTGCAGATGACATAAGTAGCCATGTTCTGTGTGGCTTACGGAGGGGCTTGATTGCTTGTCAGCTTCAAACAGGTTTCATTTCTTCAGATTCGTTGTAGCAGAGTTCTAAACTGTATTAAGAAATTCATTTCTCTGTTTATTTCTATTAGATGTCGGGGAAGCTTGGAACAAATGTGGAAAGTGTTCTTCAAGAAGTTGTCAGGAGGCTTCCACCGTGAGTACGGACTAATGCGGCTCTATCCATCTTCTCTTTATTAAAGGGAACCTGTCACCTTGGAAAATGCTATGTACCTGCAGGTATAGGGTTAATCTGCAGATAAATATTGTTATAATGCTGCCCTGCCGCCTTATTGATAGTGTAGGTACCGGGAGAAAGTTAACTTCTTTCCTCCCTGCAGCCGCCGGCCTTCACTCATCGTTGTGCACGGAGCGGCTACAGTCTTGGATCACAGCACCGCTCGCTATATCAGGGGCGACTGCTGTAAACCCGACCCAGATTTTGATTGACAGCTTGCTCTGCACAGATGCGCTGCAGAACCACTTAGAATCTGAGTGAAGGAGTAGTATGTTCACAGATAGAGAATATGGCTCATCCACGTGCAGATCCGCTCCACGTCCGATTACTTATTTGTGGGAGAAACCCTAGTGGCAGCCTCATATTTCTGACATGGATCCTCTAGCACTATTTGTGAAACTGCGGCTCCCAGCATAACTTGATGAGAGACCGTCAGCCTGCTGGGACCTGTAGTTTCACTACAGCAGGAGTGTCACAAGCTGCGGACCTCCGCTCACTCCAGCACTGGTCGGCATTTTCAGCACATGAACGTAAGCTATGCTTTCTGGAGACACAAGGGTGTAGATAATTTTATCAAACCCTTGACTGTAAGTTTGCTGAACCCTAAGTGGATTATATTGTTCCCACAGTTTCAGTTTTGGACCATTTAAGAGGAATTTAAAGGGTTCTGGCCACTGATTTTCCTTAAAGGGGATCAGTATCCCTGTATGTCTTTGTATATACTTGATAAAGACCTATAACAGGTCGAAACGTTATGTGATAGCGGAATAAACTTTGTCTTTTGGAATTCATCACCCCGGACTGAACGCTGTTACTTACCTTTATCCCCCTTAACAGGATGTCTTATTTTTGTGTTTTAGTCCCAAGATTGAAAAGGGCAGCCCTCTTAAAGCCCTGCTGTTTGACTCAACGTTTGATCACTACAGAGGCGTCGTAGCAGCATCGCCCTGTGTGGAGGTGACGTGTGTAAAGGCAATAAATCATGTCTGCCCACTCTGGCAAGTGCTATGAAGTCAATGAGGTTGGCATACTGACCCCAGAGGAAGTGCCAGCCGAAAAACTAAGTTTTTTTTAAATAATTTAATTAGCCTTTCCCTCTGTTTTCACCAATCAGCCCTCTGTATTGATGATCAGATCAAAGATGTAGACAGGGATTGTCTCACGCTGCATCTCCTTCCTGATTGTATCAGTGAGAAGACAGAAGCTGCCCCATCCCATTCTCCAAGAAATGCAGAACCCAATGCATCTGCTGTCCGTGATCCGCTTATTGTCAGAGGACATCATTAGGGACTGCATTTTCTCATTGCTTAAGAAATTGTTGGGGGATCCTGCTAATCCGGTTGCATGGATTTATATAGTGTGACCAAGTTGTCAAGCACTTTTCCATGTGATGCTAAAATCGTTTGGAAAGCGCTTGACAACCCGCATGCGAAATCGTATGTGCAAAACGCGTGACAAACGCTTGTCCCTGGCTGAAAAAAACGCATGTAAAATCCGCATGCCAGGGAGATACAGAAACGTTCAGGAAAAAACCGGAGCATTTCTGCATCGTGGGCACATAGCCTTAGGGGGCCGCTGTGCAGGCAAAGACAACATCCCCCTCTTTCTGAGAATCAGTGGGGCTTGAAGGGGTACGGCCCCCCATCAGTTATAAAGCCATGTCATGTCATCAATCATATGAGTGTTATGTGGCAATGGCATTGTCTTGACAGCCAAGGATCCTACTGAAGGCCTCCATGTCTTCCATGATTGTACAACTATGAAGCCCGTCCCATAACTGGGATTAATATCAGATTGGTCATTTTACTCTACACTGTAGCGGTAAAGCCATTGGATGTTTTCGGTGACCTGAGCCTGCAAAGTTAAATTCTCCCGTTACATCATTTTTGGCTTCACCACATCTGTTCGTGTTAAAACTAAAAAAAATATCTTCTAGAAATCCTATCGAGTGGATGATGGAATGAAAAAGAAAAAAAAAGATGAAGCGGCAGAATCTCTGGAGTTTATTTTGTTCACTTTGCCTCACCAAGAAAAGTAATAAAAAGATCAGAAAATATTTATAAAAACTACAGCTCTAACTGCAAAAAAAGCCCAGATACAACGAATCTACTGTAAAAAAAGCCCAGATACAACGAATCTACGGGAAAAAAAGCCCAGATACAACGAATCTACTGGAAAAAAGCCCAGATACAACGAATCTACTGGGAAAAAAAGCCCAGATACAACGAATCTACTGAAAAAAAGCCCAGATACAACGAATCTACTGGAAAAAAGCCCAGATACAACGAATCTACTGGAAAAAAGCCCAGATACAACGAATCCACTGGGAAAAAAAGCCCAGATACAACGAATCTACTGGAAAAAAGCCCAGATACAACGAATCTACTGGAAAAAAAGCCCAGATACAACGAATCTACTGGAAAAAAAGCCCAGATACAACGAATCTACTGGAAAAAAAGCCCAGATACAACGAATCTACTGGAAAAAAGCCCAGATACAACGAATCTACTGGAAAAAAAGCCCAGATACAACGAATCTACTGGAAAAAAAAGCCCAGATACAACGAATCTACTGGAAAAAAGCCCAGATACAACGAATCTACTGGAAAAAAAAGCCCAGATACAACGAATCTACTGGGAAAAAAAGCCCAGATACAACGAATCTACTGGAAAAAAAGCCCAGATACAACGAATCTACTGGGAAAAAAGCCCAGATACAACGAATCTACTGGAAAAAAAGCCCAGATACAACGAATCTACTGGGAAAAAAGCCCAGATACAACGAATCTACTGGAAAAAAAGCCCAGATACAACGAATCTACTGGGAAAAAAAGCCCAGATACAACGAATCTACTGGAAAAAAAGCCCAGATACAACGAATCTACTGGGAAAAAAAGCCCAGATACAACGAATCTACTGGGAAAAAAGCCCAGATACAACGAATCTACTGGGAAAAAAGCCCAGATACAACGAATCTACTGGGAAAAAAGCCCAGATACAACGAATCTACTGGGAAAAAAGCCCAGATACAACGAATCTACTGGGAAAAAAGCCCAGATACAACGAATCTACTGGAAAAAAAGCCCAGATACAACGAATCTACTGGGAAAAAAAGCCCAGATACAACGAATCTACTGGGAAAAAAGCCCAGATACAACGAATCTACTGGGAAAAAAAGCCCAGATACAACGAATCTACTGGGAAAAAAAGTTTTATAGCTTTTAGAAGGCAAGGATAAAAAACAAATTGTAAAAGTGAAGATTATCCCACATGCACTTTGTCACCCAAGGATCTGCATAAACTGCAGCCGGCCCATCTCAGCACCACTTCTTTTGTTTGTGCTTTTTCCTTATTGCTTTCTGTGTCTTTTTAAAAGGGTTTTTCCATCATTTTTTTAAAGTAATTTTTTCCGATATCCAAAGCATTTAAAATTGTGTACAACCCTGTGCAGGATATAATAGAGCGACATTTTAGCACACTAGGAATATTCTTATAGTGCCACTAGATGGCGCTCTAATCCTGCGTGCAGTACTGATGCTCCTGTCGGTGCTGCTTTCTATGAATATACATGTGTGTTTGATGCCCAGGAGAGTGCAGAGCTGAAAGGGGAATCTGTTATTAAAGCAAATAAAATGCCAATATTGTGTTATGGAAAGTTACAAATCTGTTGTGGCCGTATGATGGTTCTCAGCTGGTTACAGTGCGATTAGCAGAGCTCTCTGATGTGGTATTTAGGCTCTGGGAAGTTATAACATATATGTTGATAGATCCAAAATAGTTTTACATCCAAAATTCAGTGCTGACTAATGTCACAGCATTTCTGACTTAAATGTGTAACGGGTCTGAGAGGCGGAACCTCTGAGCTACTATACAAGGGGGCGGTCCTTGTAAGGGAGCGGGTGGCGACCAGGGAAGACGGGCAGGAAGTCACAGCAGGTGACCGGGACAGTCTCTGAGTGAACGGGCTGGAGGTCACGGCAAGTGACCGGGGCAGTCTCTGGATGAACGGGCAGATGGTCACGGCAAGTGACCGGGGCAGTCTCTGAATGAACGGGCAGATGGTCACGGCAAGTGACCGGGGCAGTCTCTGGATGAACGGGCAGATGGTCACGGCAAGTGACCGGGGCAGTCTCTGGATGAACGGGCAGATGGTCACGGCAAGTGACCGGGGCAGTCTCTGGATGAACGGGCAGATGGTCACGGCAAGTGACCGGGGCAGTCTCTGGATGAACGGGCAGATGGTCACGGCAAGTGACCGGGGCAGTCTCTGGATGAACGGGCAGATGGTCACGGCAAGTGGCGGGCAGTCTCTGGATGAACGGGCAGATGGTCACGGCAAGTGACCGGGGCAGTCTCTAGGTAAAGGGTTGGTACGACCTGTGGCGGCTGATGATAGACGTGAGCTCCCAGGTGAGCAGGCGAGAGTCTCTGGATGAACGGGTGGTCACAGCACGTGACGGCAGAGCCTCCAGGTAGGCTAGCAGACAGGCTGCAGATGAGCGCTCCCAGGTGAGCGGGCAGGAGTCACTGGACAGGCAGGTGGTCACAGCACGTGACGGCGGAGCCTCCAGGTAGGCTAGCAGACAGGTAGCAGATGTGTGCTCCCAGGTGAGCGGGCAAGCTGGTCCATAGACAGACTGACAGGAGTTGGAAGGCAGACCGTCGGACCTCAGGCAAGCAGGCAGGTAGCAGATAATCAGGCAGGAATCTGGCAGGAATCTGGCAGGTATCTGGCAGGTAACTGGCAACGGGACCTGAGGGCTGAAGCAGAGTAGTGAACAGTGCAACAACATTGCTCGGGCACCTCCATTTTGGAGGAGGTGCCTTATATATGGTGAAGTCCTCCGGCCATTGGCCGGGGACTCCTTAGGACGGCGCGCGCGGCCCCTTTAAGAGGGAGGGAAAGCGCGCGCGCGCGCCCTAAGCACAGTGGCCGGGAAGGAGCGCGCGCTGCCAGCAGAGCGGGAGGAGGACGCCGGGCACGGAGCAAGGAGGTGAGGGGAACAGCGTCCCTGCCTAGCAGAGGGCAGGGACGCCGGCGCTACAAAATGAATGTAACTAGATGAAATACTATTTTTGCTGCATGTAGCCACCACCAGGGGGAGCTGTTGACATGTGATTATGTACAGCTAGTATTGGACCCAACCGCAGCAGTAGAAGTCTGTCTCCAGTGAGCGCCCTCTAGTGCCAGCTGTATATAGCTGTAGTGAACTCATGTGACGCGCCCCCTGGGCCTGTGCTGTGCAGGGGGATACTCGGAGCCGGATCGCTGGGGGTTGTAGTCCTCCGTGGCGGTGACCCGGTCCGTGCCCAGGGCGGTCAAACCAGTGGCAGTCTATTTGTATGGTAATAAGTGTCCGACTACGCCACCCGTGGATTGCGGTCAGTGGGGACCGCCGCTGCGCTGCAGACCGCTGAGGCTGATGTTGTTTGCGCAGCTGAGTATAGGATGACTCCCCACGGGAGAAGTATTGCCTCAGGGCAGCTAATGTGGATGATGGTGGTAGTGATGGTGTGAGGGTCCCAGTGCTAATGGTGCAGGAGCGGCAAGGAATCACAGAGACGTGAGGTGCAGTTCAGGGTCTTTACTGATGGTACAAGGCAGACCCTCCCGGGAGTACTGGCTAGTATAAGGGGCCTGGTCAGTCTGCGAGCAAGCAGGAGTTCCCCTGGCCAGGTGGAGTTGTAGGCCTCCCCGTTTATCTGCACTCTTCCTGGCTACCTTGCTGTCAGCGGTTACAAGTAGCCCACGTCCCTGAGTATACCGTGTGGTGCTCTCCCGTATGGCTGGTGACTTGGGGCCTTCTGTTAGCCTCCGCTCCTGGATGGCTGCGCTGGTCCCTTCTCTGTGACTGAGCCTCCGGGCTTCTATGGCCAGAGGACCTGGAATCCCCTGCCAGCTGGTTTCTGCTGCTGGGTGGATATCAGTCCCCACAGCCTCGGACTCCTGTGTCCGGTTTTAGTGTCTTCGTCCAGGGCGAACTCTGCTCAGCTCCAGCCCCTGGACTTCTGCTGCTGCTCCTACAGAGCTCCTGATCTATCTTTTCCTGTGTCTGCAGCTTCACTCCAGGCTCTGACTGCTCTGCTTGTTCTGCAGGCTCTGTCTGCTCTAATCCCGCCCCAGACCCAATTTATAAGGGCAGATTCCTCCCCTCCCAGGTCTGGGCGGGCAGTGTTGCATGTTTAGGGATCCTGACCAGAGAAACCTCCCACTTGCTCTCAAACATAATATCTCTATTACTGTGGCAACCAGACCCCTGGGGTGTCACATTCCCCCCTAGTAAATTTTAGTACTCCGGGACTAAACAAATTTTTAAAGAAACATAAATACAAGGTATAACAATAACAAGACAACATATTTACAAGAAACTTTAGTCTGTAGAGGTCACGGCGTGTCCGTAACCGGGTGTCCATATCACCCAAGGTGAAGTTTGTAAAACAAGGGGGTGTCCATGTCACCCAAGGTGGAACTTTAAGCGAAGTAGGGGACCTGTCCAAAGCAAACCCCTTGCGTTGTCCTTGGGCGTGGCTGCAAGGCTGGAGCTAACTACTTTGGGCCGCAAGTAGGCCACGCCAGACAGGTTTTCTCTTCTGCGACCATCTTCACAAGAGGCACCAAGGTGCAACTATCTACAAAACTGTTCCGGTTATCCAGCGTCCATAACCTGTTAGTCCATAAAAATCTGCAGGGTAACTGAGAAACATAATTAGTAACAGGCAACAAACATAAACCATAAACATTTTTCAATAAACAGTCAACTTTACAGTGCACTGGTTTAGATTCTCCAGCAAGCGGGCATCTGACCTCTAGTGACTCTAGTGGACCTACGGAGCTCACTAACTGGTTCTGCACTACAGGGTGTAGGAGGTGTTATGGGCAAGCTGGGCAGCTTTCTGCGCACTCTTTGGCTCACTAGGGGCACGGCAGGCTCACTACTAGCAGAGGGTTGATCCTCCTGTACTGCTGGTGTGGACTCTTCTGCCTCTTGGGCCGGCTGCTCTTCCAGCTCTACTGGTTCCTCTGTAGGCACTTGCGGGGCTGGCTGGAGAAAGGTGAGGACGGGTACTACGACAGCGCCGTTTACTTGTGTCCAAGACCGGGGGAAGTCTCCGAGTACGGTACTGATCATTTCTTCCCTTTCCTCTGCGGGTTGAGGGTTTTCTTGATCTTCTTCAGGGCTTTGCAGCTGCTCGGGACACTTCTTCAGGTGGTCTCTGGAGACAATGGCTGTGGTTTCTCCTCCATCCTTACTGATTACGCAGATTTTTGGGTTCTCATGGCTTGATGGCAGTACGGTGTACGGGTCCTTCTCCCACTGGTCGTCCAACTTGTGGAGCCGCCTCTTCCTCTTCAAGACCTGCTCTCCAGGTACCAGGGGAACAGCGGGAGCATACTGGTTATAAGCCTTCTCTTGCCTTTCTCTAGCTTGAGACAGACTTCGCTCGACGCTCTCCTGTACTTTCCGATACTGCTGCTGCCGTTCTGTATCCCAGTCTGCCTCTGGCGAGGTGTCCTCAAGTGTCAGGACTCCCATATCGAGGTCAATAGGCAGCTTACCAGGTCTTGCTCTCATTAGGTAAGCCGGGGTACAGTTGGTGGAACCTACAGGGATGTGGTTATACAGGTCCACCAGATCGGGCAGTTTCTCAGGCCACAGACTGCGTTCTTCCAGGGGCAGTGTTTTTAGCAGATCTATCACCACCTGGTTCATCTTCTCGCAGAGTCCATTGGTTTGAGGGTGATAGGGCGTTGTTCTTATCTTCTTGCAGCCATACAGGTTGCAGAACTCCTGGAAGACCTCCGCTTCGAAGGCTGGTCCTTGGTCTGTCAGCACTTGGTCCGGATACCCGTGTGGACGGCAGAAGTGCTGCTGGAAGGCTCTAGCTGCTGTTTGAGCCGTTAAGTCCTTAACCGGGACCACCACCAGGAACCGGGAGTAATGATCCACGATTGTGAGGGCGTAGACATACCCAGATCTGCTTGGAGCCAGTTTCACATGGTCCAGGGCTACCAGTTCCAGTGGCTGTCTGGTGATGATGGGCTGCAAGGGAGTCTTCTGGCTGGCACGGTCCTTTCTTCTCAGGTGGCACGGGCCACAGTCTCTGCACCACCTCTCGATGGCTCCTCTCATGCCTACCCAGTAGAACCGTTCACGCAACAAGAACTCCAGCTTCTTCCATCCGAAATGCCCCGCTCCGTTGTGGTATGCCTCCAGAATCATAGCCGCGTCTCGTCTTGGGACCACTACCTGCCAGGTCAACTCATGTGTTCGAGAGTTAACCATTCTCCGGCACAGCTTCTCCCTGTAGAGGAACAGCTTACTTTTCTCCTTCCACAGTTGCTTGGTCTCCTCTGGAGCGTCTGGGTCAAGACTGGCATCGGCCTGGGTCAGCATTTCCTTCACCAAACGGACTGCGGGATCACTGTCTTGCGTCTCCGCCCAGTTGTAGTGGGGCAAGGGATTGAACGTCACGGAGCGCCTGTCCTTCACACGGTGGGAATACAGGGTAATCCCATGACGGTGGAACGCAGGGAGCTCAACTTCTTCCAGATCTTCTGGATCTTCCCCTACATCCGGTAAGTTCGGCATTCTAGACAGGGCATCCGCGTAGGCATTTGAGCGTCCTGCCCGGTATTTGATGGTGAATTCAAAGTTGGACAGGCGGGCCATCCATCTCTGTTCCAGGGCACCGAGCCTTGCAGTGTCCAGGTGTGTCAACGGGTTGTTATCCGTGTACACGGTGAATTTGGAGGAGGCAAGGTAATGCTTGAAACTTTCGGTCACTGCCCACACTACTGCCAGGAACTCCAGCTTGAATGAGCTATAATTCTCAGGTTTCCTCTCCGTGGGCCGTAGCTTTCGGCTGGCGTAAGCGATTACCCGTTCTTTCCCCTGCTGGATCTGGGACAGTACGGCTCCTAGCCCGATGTTGCTTGCGTCCGTGTGGAGGATAAAGGGCTGGCTGTAGTCTGGATATGCCAGGATTTCATCCCCCGTGAGGGCCATCTTCAGCTGGCAGAAGGACTCCTCTTCCAGCTTTTCCCACCTGAAGGGCGGCTTCTGGTTTTTGGCTTTCCGAGATTGACCTATCAGGAGGTCCTGCATAGGGGCTGCCATTTTGGTGAAACCGGGAATGAATCTTCGGTAGTAGCCTACCAACCCGAGGAACTGACGCACTTCCTTTATGCTGGAGGGTCTTGGCCAGTCCTTAATTACGGTGATCTTATCAGGGTCGGGAGCCACTCCGTCAGCACTCACCACGTGTCCCAGGTATTGCACCTTTGGTTTCAGGAGGTGACACTTGGAGGGTTTCACCTTTAGGCCGTAGTTTGCCAGAGCTTCGAACACTTCCGCCAGGTGTTTCAGGTGGTCCTCGTAGGTCTTGGAATAGACGATGACATCGTCCAGGTATAACAGGACCGTCTCGAAGTTCCGGTGTCCCAGACAGCATTCCATCAACCGTTGGAAGGTTCCTGGTGCGTTGCAGAGCCCGAACGGCATGCAGTTAAATTCACTGAGACCCATCGGGGTGGTGAATGCGGTCTTCTCCCGGTCCGCCTCTGCTACAGGAACCTGCCAGTACCCGCTAGTGAGATCCAAAGTAGAGAAGAAGTTAGCAGATTTTAATGCAGCTAAGGACTCTTCTATCCTTGGTAACGGGTACGCATCTTTGTGTGTGATACGGTTGACCTTCCTGTAGTCTACACACATTCTCATAGTGTTGTCTTTCTTTTTCACTAAGACTAGTGGAGCTGCCCAGGGGCTACAGCTGTCCCTGATTACCCCAGCCTCCTTCATGTCTCTAAGCATCCCCTTGGCGTGTTGGTAGTGTGCCGGGGGTACGGGTCGGTATCTCTCCTTTATGGGAGGATGGTCTCCCGTGGGGATGTGGTGTTCTACCCCCTTTACTCGCCCGAAGTCTAGCGGGTGTTTACTAAACACTCTCTCATACTCTCGAACCACCTGATAGACTCCCTGTTTCTGGTGTGAGGGAGTGGAGTCAGTACCCAAATGCAGTTGCTGACACCAGTCCTCCATTGGTTTCTTAGAGCCGTTACCTTCCTCTGGTTGAGATGGAGGCAAGGGTTCCACGGCCTGTACAGAATTCTGGTTTATGGTGAACAATTTGGCTAGCGTGGCATACCGGGGCAGGTGTACTTCTCTCTCCCCGATATTTATGATGTGAACGGTCACCCTCCCATGGCGTACATCGACCACCCCCCGTGCTGTCAAAATGGTGGGCCTACTGTCTGAATAGACGGGTTCTACCATTGCTTGGTAGTCTCTACCTCTTAGACCAATAGCTGCCCGGCACCAAATCATCATCTCACTTTTTGGGGGCATGGCAATAGGGAACGGGTCACACATTCTCACGCTACCTATCTCACCACCAGATAGTTCCACCTGTTGCCGCTTCATCAGTGCCCGGATCTCTTTTTGGAGCACACGCTGCTGGCCGGAACTGGCATTCTTGGCAACCTGCTGTAAAATGAGAATCACCTCTGCAAGACAATTTTCAATCACATTAGTTCCCAAGGTTATTCTAGGGTGACTCTCATGACGGTCTATGTCCACTATTATCAGTCCTTGTGCCGCCAGTTTGACTTTACCGATCTTAATGGTCACCTCTTTGAATCCCACCTGTGGCATGGGCTGACCATTGCTGGCGATGATACTCAGGTCGTCATCTGGGTAGCGGGTTATGTCCGAGTCATTCCAGTACTGCTTGAAGAGCACGTACGGGATGGTGGTGACCTGTGACCCGGTGTCTAGTAGGGCACTCATAGGAATGCCATCCAGTACCACAGGCAAGATTGGACGTCCCCCTACGTATTTATCACGCCAGTTTGATGGGCCTGATGGTCTTATGCCTGGGGGTTGGCCCTCTACCCCAGGTTGTGCCCGTTTAAATGACAGTACCTTGCCACATGTCCGGGTTGATTGCAGCGGCGGCAGATGGGTCGTCCGTCCTCGTTGTATCTGTCGCTGGGTCTTCCTCTGGCCGGTGGGGTCCTCCTCAGTCGGCGCCACGGGACGTCCTCCGGTCCGGATGCCAGCTGGATCTTTCCTGGAGAAGAGACCTGTAAAGACTGCACAGTTCTGGTTAGCGCGGCAACGCTCTTAGTCAGCTCTTGGACCTGATGGTGCAGGTCTGTAGCCGGGTCACTGTTTAAAGCCTGCGCATCAGCTCCCACAGGCTCTGCAGACAAGGGCGCCGTCTCCTGGTGGTAAGTGATAGCAGGGCGCCTGTGGGTCACAGCGCCACCTGGTGCCGGTTCTCGGAGCACCCGGATGGCTCTGTCCTTGAACTGTGCAAAGTCCAGGTCAGGGTCCTGTAAGGCCATTGCCCGCAACTGGGTTCGGTGGGCATTGCACAGTAGACCCTCAATAAATTGTTCAGTCAACAGCTTGTCTTCATTTCCCACGCTGTCAGGGTCTGCCTGCTTAATGGCTCTCAGGGCCTCTTGTAGGTTTAAAGCATAGTCTCTTATACTCTCATGTGCCCGCTGTTTACACCCGTAAAATCTGAGCTTTATTTCGGCTGAGGTGCGGGTATCAAATGTGTCTTTCAGCCGGGCTAGTATTTGTCTGACAGTCCTCTTCCTCCCAGGTGGCCAGGACTTTACCTCCCTTTGGGCTGCCCCGATTAATTGGGCCACCAGGATGCTCACTTTTTGCTCTTCTGTGAGGGGGTACACCTGGAAGAGGCTATCAAGTCTTTCCCTAAAGTCATTTAGGGTATGTGACTCCCCTGAGTACTGGGGTAGCCAGGTTGCCCCCGGGATATAGGGCATGGTGAATGGCACGACTGCTGCAGCGATTGCGCTGGCGGTGGCTGTGGCAGTGGAGCTCCCCTCGGTATCCGGCATCCTCCTCCCCCCTAGTGGACCGTGGCCTACCTTGCGATGCTCTTCTTCCGTAGGCCGCGGCTCCGCAGTCGATCGTCGGGGTTGAGGACCTGGCGTCGCGCTCCGATGACGTCAGCGTCGCTCTTCCTCCCTTCCAGGACCTTGCGCAGCGTCAGCGTGGGGCGGAGCTTCGGATCTCGCGCGCTTTCGGCGTCCACGCCCCTCTTCTTCCTGTGCGGCGTCCCGAAGATGGCGTCCGAAGGCGGGAAGCAGCTGCGGATGGCGGGAAGAAGGCAGAAGACGGCGGGAAACGGTCCAAGATGGCGTCTGATGGCGGGAATCGGCTCCAGATGGCGGGAAACGACTCCGGACGGCGGGAAACTTCACCACAGGTAAGTATAAAAGTCTCTTTTTCAGGCACGCAGTACCCGGTGGTTGCGGGCACGAAATCCTGCCGACTACGCCAAAGTTGACGCGCCCCCTGGGTCTGTGCTGTGCAGGGGGATACTCGGAGCCGGATCGCTGGGGGTTGTAGTCCTCCGTGGCGGTGACCCGGTCCGTGCCCAGGGCGGTCAAACCAGTGGCAGTCTATTTGTATGGTAATAAGTGTCCCACTACGCCACCCGTGGATTGCGGTCAGTGGGGACCGCCGCTGCGCTGCAGACCGCTTAGGCTGATGTTGTTTGCGCAGCTGAGTATAGGATGACTCCCCACGGGAGAAGTATTGCCTCAGGGCAGCTAATGTGGATGATGGTGGTAGTGATGGTGTGAGGGTCCCAGTGCTAATGGTGCAGGAGCGGCAAGGAATCACAGAGACGTGAGGTGCAGTTCAGGGTCTTTACTGATGGTACAAGGCAGACCCTCCCGGGAGTACTGGCTAGTATAAGGGGCCTGGTCAGTCTGCGAGCAAGCAGGAGTTCCCCTGGCCAGGTGGAGTTGTAGGCCTCCCCGTTTATCTGCACTCTTCCTGGCTACCTTGCTGTCAGCGGTTACAAGTAGCCCACGTCCCTTAGTATACCGTGTGGTGCTCTCCCGTATGGCTGGTGACTTGGGGCCTTCTGTTAGCCTCCGCTCCTGGATGGCGGCGCTGGTCCCTTCTCTGTGACTGAGCCTCCGGGCTTCTATGGCCAGAGGACCTGGAATCCCCTGCCGGCTGGTTTCTGCTGCTGGGTGGATATCAGTCCCCACAGCCTCGGACTCCTGTGTCCGGTTTTAGTGTCTTCGTCCAGGGCGAACTCTGCTCAGCTCCAGCCCCTGGACTTCTGCTGCTGCTCCTACAGAGCTCCTGATCTATCTTTTCCTGTGTCTGCAGCTTCACTCCAGGCTCTGACTGCTCTGCTTGTTCTGCAGGCTCTGTCTGCTCTAATCCCGCCCCAGACCCAGTTTATAAGGGCAGATTCCTCCCCTCCCAGGTCTGGGCGGGCCGTGTTGCATGTTTAGGGATCCTGACCAGAGAAACCTCCCACTTGCTCTCAAACATAATATCTCTATTACTGTGGCAACCAGACCCCTGGGGTGTCACACATGCAGTGCTGGGTCTCAGAGCCGTTGCTACCTTCTTTTATAGCTGATTTGTACCTGATATTCAATGTAGAATTTGATGAATCTGCACTAATTGTGAATATATATTACTCTCATTGTTTCCTAGATATGCTGGGCAAGTAGGTTATCTAATCGCTGGGATGAAGGACGCACAGGAAGCACAAATAGGAGACACTCTGCATTTACTGAAGCAGCCAGTGGCTCTGCCCGGCTTTAAGCCTGTGAAACCCATGGTGTTTGTAGGTGAGTTGAACCCTAATACAAATTAAATGGTCCCTGTACTTGATCTCATTCGATAGATAATGTGCAAAATCCCTTTATAAAGTTCAATTAAGTTGGAGTTACTTTTCAGGGGTTAGATAACCTAAAAGTGTCGGCCGGTAGGGTCTCCCTTCTGTCTAAGTGTAATTTGTCTCTAGCAGCAGAAACCCCCCTATATGGATTACCGGAAGTGGGGCTTGGCCTTCGTCTCTCTGCTCCTGCCTGTCAAACTGTATATGCAGGCTTAACAGAGATTCAGTCTTTCAGTTAATTGCAGGCATCTCATTAAGCAATGGCGGAAGCAATACGTGCTGAGTAATGAGAGAAGGGATGTCCCAGGACCTATAGTGCTGACAGAATGCTGATAAAGAGCAATCGTCCACTCCAAAAGAGTGGATGGCAAGTTACAGAGCATGTGTATTGGTACTGTTCCAGGACATACTGTTTTATCTACAGTCCATTTAGAATCAAAACTCTGTTCTACATAATATTGTACATGGAACAGAGTATTATGCCAATGTAACTGCAACACGCATCGAAGTCAAAATCTCGGCAGAATTACACCTATAGCCCCCTCAGACTATGCAAAACACCAATTGAGCTTTAACAACTTCAGCTCAAGTGCTCAAAAACTGTGTAACGGGGTCGGAAAGCTATTGTACAGTATACAGTATATATTTTATTAGCGTAATATTAAAACCTGTATTACAAGAGCACTTAGTTCAAGATTCCGCCTCCAGATGGCGTGACATCAGAGATTAGACCCATCTGCAAGAGCGTCCTCAACAATGAATATATAGTCAATCACAGGGACTAGACGTGTAATGTATTAGTACAACAGTATAACGAGTGTTGTGTAGAGATGAGCGAACCCGAACTGTAAAGTTTGGGGTTCATACCGGACACCTAGTGTCCAATGCTAAACTCCGAACACTGACAAGTCCGTTTTAAGAGTGAGAGACCTCCTAGCCCTTACTACGACCATTTTACAGCATCAAAGTTTGTGTCACCATTGACTTCTATGGGGTTTGGGTTCAAGTTCTGGTACCCGAACCGAACTTTGGGCTAAAGTTTGGTCGAAACCGAACATCCACGGGGTTCGCTCATCCCTAGTGTAGTGTAAATTCTACATATTTTGCGCCTGAGTACCAGTAATGAGGAGATCCTTACCCATTATGTGCCTGCCACTCTCCTAAACACGCGTTTCACTTTTTTAGCTTCTTCAGAGGGACACAGAGTTAACCAAACACTGCCCCCCGGGCACCAGATGTAACCCACTGTATCCATTCCTTTAAGGCTAAAGTTACAGCTATAGAATAGATTGACCTTGACAATTCAAGTGCTTTCTTGTGGGAAGTATGTGCACCTCCCGATCATTTCAGTGGAGAGCGACCATTCCCAGCCACCTCTATTGAGAATCCATGACAGACACAGGCGCTGTACCCTCGCCTGTCACACTTTAGTAATCCTACTAATTCCTTGTAACAGCCAGGAACGCCTCCACGATTGGATTAGGAACGGTGATCACAGAGTAGATAAATGCCAGAGAACCTTTATTCTGCAGCCGCATCTTTCATCCCATTAGACTCGGCCTATTTTACCGAAGCCGAGATAATTGAGGAGAGATGTAAGGAAGGAACCTCACGATCCTCCAGGACTAGTCAGCTCAGAGCCGTGACGTGTGGACAAGGTTTTTCTACATTGTGGGGAATTTAGGGAGCGCTGCATCAAGGGGGTTGGTAATGACACGCCACCGTGACACATAATGCATGGACTGTCTCCTCTCATTTGTTCTTTGAAGCTTGTTTTTCTCGTGAGTGATGCTCGGCGCATGAGAAAAGCCCAAACAATTAACATCAAATGGGTTTTCTGCGATTTGTAAAATCCTGCGCCCCGCTGATCCCCCGCTGCGGCTCCCCATAGGTGGATTATAATGAGGGCAATCCGGGCTACCGCCCGGGGCCTCGGGTCTCTATGGCTGGATTGCCCTCATTATATGTGCAGCCCCGCGGCACATACCGGCAGACAGTGGCAGGGGGGGGGGCCCCAGACCACTCCCCCAGCAGCGGTGCACAGCCGCTGCTTCTTCTTCGGCCGGGCCAGCACTGCAGCAGTTAACTTCCCTCTGCTGGCCCTGTGCGCGGCCGTATCTCCTAGCTGTGACGTCACGCAGTGCGCGCCCGGCCTGCACTGCTACTTACCACCGGAGAGGAGCAGGAGCCAGGAGGACTGGAGCCGAACCAGGGGATGGTGAGTGAGTGTGTCTGTGTGTGTGTGAGTCTGTCTGTGTTTATGTGTATGTATGTATGTGTGTGCAGGCAGATATCATTGTGTGATGTCGGTTTATATGTATTTTTGTGTTTCAAATGTGTTTATGCGTGTATGTATATGTCTGTATATGTTTGTGTGTGTGCGTGACTGCGTGCGGCCTCCTGCTGAGTATAGATGGCGCTGTGTGGCCTCCTGCTGTCTCTGGGGGGGGCGCCGTGCGGCCTCCTGCTGTGTATAGGTGGCTCCGTGCTGCCTCCCGCTGTGTATAGATGGCTACGTGCGGCCTCCCGCTGTGTATAGATGGCTACGTGCGGCCTCCTGCTGTGTATAGATGGCTCCGTGCTGCCTCACGCTGTGTATAGATGGCTACGTGCGGCCTCCCGCTGTGTATAGATGGCACCGTGCAGCCTCCTGCTTTGTATAGATGGCACCGTGCGGCTCCCTGCTGTGTATAGATGGCACCGTGCGGCCTCCTGCTGTGTATAGATGGCACCGTGCCACCTCCTGCTGTGTATAGATTGTTTGAATGCAGATTGCACATTTTCTGTTAGTACAATAAACCTCATTTCAAGGCAGAAACATTACTGTGTCCAACAGTTATTACATATATCAAACTGAAATAGCTGTTGCAAAAACACCAATTTTTATAAAACATTAAGCTTAAGATTAATAGGGGTGCCCAAACTTTTTCATATAACTGTATATAGTGTGACCGTAAAAGAATGGTAAAAAATAAATATATACTTACCTTCTGATGGCCTGCCGACGTCAGCGGTCGCATGACCCGTCACATGACTAAATGACATCACGGCAGGTCCTTTTCAGACCATCGCGAGCTGCCGGCAAGCCAGGACGCATCGGATAAAGACACCGGGGGCCATCAGAAGGTAAGTATAATATTTATTTTTTATTTTATTCTTTTTTTACAGGTTCTATGGTACCCTGGTCCGGAGGAGAGTCTCCTTTTCTCCAAACCCGGGTACCATCCGCACATTGAAACGCATGGATTCTGCATGTACAGATGCAGTGATGCGGATTCCATGTGTTCCAATGCAAGTCAATGGCGGCGAAAGCGCCACGCTTCCGCAAAATAATTGTTATTGCTGCGGATTTTTCCACAATGATAATCCGCAGCGGAAATTTCCGCAGCATGTGCACAGCACATGCGGATTATCATTGGGGAACATGGCCGACCTTCTATCAAGCGTTTTTTAAACGTTTCTGCAGCGGAATTGCCGCTGCGGAAAAGCTTAAAAAACGCGTAGTGGGCACACAGCCTAAAAAAAATTATTATAATTAATATTGTGCCAAATTAATTTCACGTGAACTATCACATGATCTATCACAGGGGATCATGTGACATGTCATACATACAGGTGTGTGTGTGTGTGTGTGTGTAGGGGGGGGGGGGCGCCTTCTAAACTGCCCGGGGCACTTGCTACTCTTAATCCACCCCTGCGGCTCCCCCACACCCACCACCATGCGGCCATACAATAATATAGTATTCGGACTATAAGACGCACCCCCCACTTTCCTCCAAAATTTTGGAGGAAAAAAGTGCATCTTATAGTCCGAAAAATACGGTAATTATTAAGAATAGGAGATTTATTTTTTTTTTAAATGTAGGAACGATTCAATTATTCCCAAGATCTCACCCCATGGATGGATCCTTTGTATTTGCAATTGGTGGAGGAAGGGCATTGCTAACAATAGGAATTCCAGAGAATGGAGGACTTAACTACAACTCCCAGTATGTCCTTAGCAATGGTAAGGAGATACTGGGAGTTGTTACCAGTCATCATCAGACTGTGGACCATATAGGAACCAATGTACTGATTAGATGCAAGCAGTGGAACTATTAAACGTTTAAAAAGTAACTTACATTTTGGGATATATATTACATGATTTAGGTCCAATAATTTTGAGCAGATTAGTGCGAATCTGAGACCCTGATCACTCAGAAGATCTCTTAGAAGTGAAGAGGTGAGGAGACATGACTATGACTTTCTGCTGCATTTGCTCCGCTCAGTGTACTCTCCTATCTACTGAGCTGCGCTCTTCTAGGAGGTCTTTTAAGCAAAGGAGCAAAGGATTGGGGTCCCCACAAATCTGCTCAGAATTAATGACCCTAAATCACATTAAAAACGTCCCAAAAGTTGATATACTCTTTAAGGTTAATTTACACACACACACACACTGTATACGCCGTACGCACCACACACACTGTATACGGCGTACGCACCACACATACACTGTATACGCCGTACGCACCACACACACTGTATACTCCATACGCAACACACACACACACACTGTATACGGCGTACGCACCACACACACACTGTATACGCCGTACGCACCACACACACACTGTATACGCCGTACGCACCACACACACACACACACTGTATACGCCGTACGCACCACACACACACACACTGTATACTCCATATGCAACACACACACACACTGAATACGGCATACGCACCACATACACTGTATACGCCGTACACACCACACACACACACTGTATACGGCGTACGCACCACACACACACTGTATACACCGTACATACCACATACACTGTATACGCCGTACGCACCACACACACTGTATACGCCGTACGCACCACACACACACACACACATTGTATACGCCGTACACACCACATACACTGTATACGCTGTACATACCACATACACTGTATACGCCGTACACACCACACACACTGTATACGCCGTACACACCACACACACACACACACATTGTATACGCCGTACACACCACACACACTGTATGCTCCGTACACACCACACACACACACACACACACACACTGTATACGCTGTACATACCACATACACTGTATACGCCGTACACACCACACACACGCACACTGTATATGCCGTACACACCACACACACACACTGTATACACTGTACGCACCACACACACACACACACACACTGTATACGCCGTACGCACCACACACACACACACACACACTGTATACGCTGTACATACCACATACACTGTATACGCCGTACGCACCACCACACACACTGTATACGCCATACACACCACACACACACACTGTATACGCCTTACACACCACACACACACTGTATACGCCTTACACACCACACACACACTGTATACGCCGTACACACCACACACACTGTATACGCCGTACACACCACACACACTGTATACGCCGTACACACCACACACACTGTATACGCCGTACACACCACACACAATGTATACGCTGTACACACCACACACAATGTATACGCCGTACACACCACACACAATGTATACGCCGTACACACCACACACACTGTATACGCCGTACACACCACACACTGTATACGCCGTACACACCACATACACTGTATACGCCGTACACCACACACACACACACTCTGTATAAGCCGTACACACCACACATACACACTGTATACGCCATACGCACCACACACACACTGTATACGCCATACGCACCACACACACATACACTGTATACGCCGTACACCACACACACACACTCTGTATAAGCCGTACACACCACACACACACACTGTATACGCCGTACACACCACACACACACACACTGTATACGCTGTACATACCACATACACTGTATACACCATATGCACCACCACACACACTGTATACGCCGTACACACCACACACACACTGTATACGCCGTATGCACCACCACACACACGCAGTCTGTATACATCGTATGCACCACACACACGCACTCTGTATACACCGTACGCACCACACACACTGTATACGCCGTACGCACCACACATCCACTGTATACGCCATACTCACCACACACACACTCTGTATACGCCGTACACACCACACACACACTGTATACGCTGTACATACCACACACACACTGTATATGCCGTACACACCACACACACACACTGTATACGCCGTATGCACCACCACACACACACGCACTCTGTATACACCGTACGCACCACACACACGCACTCTGTATACACCGTACACACCACACACACACTGTATATGCCGTACACAGTGGCGTACTGCCAATGGCGGCAGACCAGGCGACTGCTATGGGGCCCGTGAGCCGAGGGGGCCCATAGCAGTCCAGGGGTGGATATACCGCCACCGGTGCAGCTGCGCCGGGTCCCCACCATGCAGCTGCACCAAGGGGCCCACAAGGTGCAGCTGCTCCCTGCACGCGGCGGTCAGGGAGTGATTCCTACAGCTCCGCTGCTGTCAGGAGGAGAATAGCAGCGGAGCTGGAGGGTTCATCCTCTACTTCCTCCCTGACCCAGGCGCGCGCAGCTTGATGACGTCATCATGCAGCGTGCACCTGGGTCAGGAAGAAAGCTGCCGGGCCCGGCAACCAGGAGGATGCTGCTGCAGGGGAGCGAGCTGAAGTAAGTTTTTTTTTTTTTTTTTTTACTGAAATGCTGGGGAGGGGATGGGGCTGGGAAGAGCAATAATGGGGCGGATAGAGCTGGGGAGAGCAATGATGGGGATGGTGGGGAAGGGGAGAGCAATGATGGGGGTGCTGGGAGAGAGCAATGATGGGGGTGCTGGGAGAGAGCAATGATGGGGGTGCTTGGACAGAGCAATGGTGGGGGGCTGGGAGAGAGCAATGATGGGGGTGCTGGGACAGAGTAATGATGGGGGTGCTGAGAGGAAATGATGGGGGTGCTGGGAGAGAGCAATGATGGGAGTGCTGGGAGAAGCGATGATGGAGGTGCTGGGACAGAGCAATGATGGGGGGCTGGGAGAGAGCAATGATGGAGGTGCTGGGACAGCGCAATGATGGGGGTGCTGGACAGAGCAATGATGGGGGTTGGGAGAGAGCAATTATGGGGGTGGTGGGACAGAGCAATGATGCAGGTGCTAAGAGAGAGAGCAAAAATGGGGGTGCTGGGAGAGAGCAATGATGAGGGTGCTGGGAGAGAGCAATGGTGGGGGTGCTGGGACAGAGCAATGGTGGGGGTGCTGGGACAGAGCAATGGTGGGGGGCTGGGAGAGAGCAATGATGTGGGGCTGGGAGAGAGCAATGATGGAGGTGCTGGGACAGAGAAATGATGGGAGTGCTGGGAGAAGCAATGATGGAGGTGCTGGGACAGAGCAATGATGGGGGGCTGGGAGAGAGCAATGATGGAGGTGCTGAGACAGTGCAATGATGGGGGTGCTGGACAGAGCAAGGATGGGGGTTGGGAGAGAGCAATGATGGGGCTGGTGGGACAGAGCAATGATGCAAGTGCTAAGAGAGAGCAAAGATGGGGGTGCTGGGAGAGAGCAACGATGGGGGTGCTGGGACAGAGCAATGACGTGGGTGCTGGGACACAGCAATGACGGGGGTGCTGGGAGAGAGCAATGATGGGGGTGCTGGGAGAGAGCAATGGTGGGGGTGCTGGGAGAGAGCAATGGTGGGGGGCTGGGAGAGAGCAATGATGTGGGGCTGGGAGAGAGCAATGATGGAGGTGCTGGGACAGAGAAATGATGGGGGTGCTGGGAGAGAGCAATGATGGGGGTGCTGGGAGAAGCAATGATGGAGGTGCTGGGACAGAGCAATGATGGGGGGCTGGGAGAGAGCAATGATGGAGGTGCTGAGACAGCGCAATGATGGGGGTGCTGGACAGAGCAATGATGGGGGTTGGGAGAGAGCAATGATGGGGGTGGTGGGACAGAGCAATGATGCAGGTGCTAAGAGAGAGAGCAATGATGGGGGTGTTGGGAGAGAGCAAAGATGGGGGTGCTGGGAGAGAGCAACGATGAGGGTGCTGGGAGAGAGCAACGATGAGGGTGCTGGGACAGAGCAATGATGGGGGTGCTGGGAGAGAGTAATGATGGGGGTGCTGGGAGAGAGTAATGATGGGGGTGCTGGGAGAGAGCAATGATGGGGGTGCTGGGACAGAGCAATGACGTGGGTGCTGGGACAGAGCAATGACGTGGGTGCTGGGACAGAGCAATGACGGGGGTGCTGGGAGAGAGTAATGATGGGGGTGCTGGGAGAGAGTAATGATGGGGGTGCTGGGAGAGAGCAATGACGAGGGTGCTGGGAGAGAGCAATGACGAGGGTGCTGGGAGAGAGCAATGATGGGGGTGCTGGGAGAGAGCAATTATGGGGGTTTCACTTTGCTTGTACTGTTAAGCCTTGTATGTTTTCCGTGTGCACATAGCCTTACAGTTAATTGGGGAGAGTCACAGAGACTGAATAATTTATATTATTGACTGGTGGAGATTATAGTTAATGGGGGGCACAGTGCTGCTTATCACTTTATATTTTGATTACTAGGTGGTTAATAGTATATTAATGGGGGGGTTACATATCTGTATTCGAGGACGCAGAGCGGGGGAGACACATGTATACATACAATATGTGACCTTGTTATTTTCTAGGCTGGAGATCATCGTGACAAGACGAGACGTGGCTGGGAGATGACGACATGAAGGTCTGACCAGATGGAGAAGAAGCAGCAGAAACCGACTCTGATCAGATGAGACGTCAGCGGTAAGTGCCTGGATGTAAATATTATTCTGTATCTGCACTGTGTGACTTGGAGTGATAATGTTATCTGTAAAATCCCTTAGGCCACATTCTCACATTTGTGTGAAATGTCCGTGTGCTGCCAGATGTTTTTGTCGGATGGTTCACGGACTCGTAGAGTTTTATAGATCCATTCACACATCCATGAAAATCACGGATCTGAGAATGAGATCTAAGAGGGTCAGAGAATGTCCTGTTCTGATCCAATATTGAGGATTAGAATAGGACATGCTCAATGCATCGGTAAAACAGGGCAGCACACCGACACTGCACACAGATGCAGGAATGTAGCCTTATTATGTATAGCACAGTCCCTTAGTATATAGTGTACTCACTTATTATGTATAGCGCCATCCTTAGTTATATAGTTTCATCTTTTATTATGTATAACACCCTCCCTTATTATGTACCATCCTCTCTAGCGGCTCACAGTTGGGGGATCATACTGTGTTGGGGTCAGCATACTTTACCCTGGGAGTTGAGGTGGGGTACAGTAGGGTCATTATACTGTGCATGTGGAGGAATTCACCATGGGGGTATTATACTATGTTTGGGGGGCCCTTTTATTGGCATCACACTTTATGGGGCAATGAAAGAGATCTAGGACGTCAGCAGGAGGAAAATTACTATGTAAAGATGGAAAGTTGTGAGATCTGATCTTTGGTGACCCCGACAATTATTTAATTTTTTTTTTGGGGGGGGGCAATTAGAGCTTCTGCTATGGGGCCCCATGATTCCTATGTATGCCCCTGGCCGTACATACCACATACACTGTATACGCCATATACACCACCGCACACACACACTGTATACGCCGTACGCACCACACACACACACATACACTGTATATGCCGTACGCACCACCACACACACGCACTCTGTATACACCCTGCGCACCACACACACATACACTGTATACGCCATACGCACCACACACACACACACTGTATACGCCGTAAGCACCACACACACACAATATACGCCGTACGCACCACACACACACACACACACACACACACACACACACACACACACACAGTGTATACGCCGTACGCACCACACACACACGCACACACACACACACACGCACACACACACACACACACACACACACACACACACACACACACACACACACACACACACACAGTGTATATGTGGCACCCCAGGGGTCTGGTTTCCACAGTAATGTAATGTTATGTCTGAGAGCAGGTGGGAGGTCCTTTGGTCAGGGATCCTGTGCATGCCACACCTCCTGCCCAGTCTTGGGAGGGGAAGAACTTCCCCTATATAAACCCGGGGCTGAAGCAGGGTTAGTCAGTCAAGGAGAGTAGAGACAGAGAAGCAGCATAGGCGGAAACAGCAGAAGCTCAGTGGAGCAATACCACTACGAGTCAGGGGCTGGCAGCTGCAGAGCTCGCCCTGACTGAGAAGATTTCTTACCGGACCCGGAGTCCGAGGCTGTGGGGACTAACTCCTACCCAGCAGCAGAATCCGTCAGGCAGGGGATTTCAGGTCCCCTGGCCAAGAAGCCCGAAGGCACGGTCACACGCGTGGGACCAGCACCGCCATCGTGGAGCGGAAGCCATTAGAAGGCCCCGAGTCACCGGCCATACGGGTGAGCACCACACGGTACACTCAGGGACGTGGGCTACTTATACCCGCTTCTAGCAAGGTAGCCAGAAGAGTACAGTCAGTTTGGGAGGCCTACAACTCCACCTGGCCAGGGGAGATCCCATCTGCTCAAGGACTGACCAGGCCCCAATCGCTAGCCAGTACTCCGGGAGGGTCTATCGTTGTTACTAGTAAAGACCCTGAACTACACCGTACCGTCTCCGAGTGGTTCCTGCTACCCCCATCATCCACATCTGCTGCCCTGAGGCCATACCCCTCCCGTTGGGGGTTATACCATCTACGCTGCACCATCCATCCACCGGCCTCAGCGGACTGTCCTGCAGCGGCAGCTCCATAGCTGCATTCAACGGGTGGCGTAGTCGTACAACATCTACCGCTGATACATCGCCGCTCAGTTTGACTCCCTGGGCACGGACCGGGTCACCGCCACGAGACTACAACCCTCAACAGATCCGGCTCCGGGTAAGCTCCCGCGTGCGCAACGCAGCGCGACACAGGCCCAGGGGCGCGTCAACTTTGGCGTAGTCGGCAGGATTTCGTGCCCGCAACCACCGGGTACTGCGTGCCTGAAAAAGAGACTTTTCAAACTTGCCTGTGGTGAAGATTCCCGCCATCCGGCGCCATCTTCTGCCTTCTTCCCGCCATCCGTGGAGTTTTCCCGCCATTGGACGCCATCTTGAGGACGCCGCGCGGGAAGAAGAGGGGCGTGGACTCCGAAAGCGCGCGAGAACTGATGCCCCGCCTCACGTCCGGACGTTGCGTAAGGTCCTGGAAGGGAGCCCAGCAGACGCCGACGTCACAGGAGCGCGACGGAAGGTCCTCAACCCTGACGATCCACTGCGGAGCCGCGGCCTACGGAAGAGGATCATCGCAAGGTAGGCCACGGTCCACTAGGGGGGAGGAAGATGTCGGATACGGAGGAGAGCTTCACTGCCTCAACCCCCGCCAGCGCTACCGCTGCTGCAGTTATGCCCTTCACCATGCCCTATATCCCGGGAGCAGCTTGGCTACCCCAGTACTCAGGGGAGTCACATACCCTGCATGACTTTAGAGAAAAGCTGGATAGCCTCTTCCAGGTGTACCCCCTCACAGAAGAGCAAAAAGTGAGCATCCTGGTGGCCCAACTAACCGGGGCAGCCAAAAGGGAAGTAAAATCCTGGCCACCTGGGAGGAAGACTGTCGCAGGGATACTAACCCGGCTGAAGGACACCTTTGATACCCGCACCTCAGCCGAGATTAAGCTTAGATTCTACGGGTGCAAGCAGCGAGCGCATGAGAGTATAAGGGACTATGCACTAAACCTACAAGAGGCCCTGAGGGCCATTAAGCAGACCGACCCTGATGGAGTGGGAAACGAGGACAGGCTGTTGACCGAACAGTTTATAGAGGGACTGTATTGTAATACCCACCGAACCCAGTTGCGGGCAATGGCCTTACAGGACCCCCATCTGGGCTTTGCACAGTTCAAGGACAGAGCCATCCGGGTGCTCCGAGAACCGGCACCGGGTGGCGTTGTGACCCACAAGCGCCCTGCTATCACTTACCACCAGGAGGCGGCGCCCTTGTCGGCAGGGCCTGTGGGAGCTGATGCGCAGGCTTTGGACAATGACCCGGCTCCAGACCTACACCATCAGGTCCAAGAGCTAGCTAAGAGCGTTGCTGCGCTAACCCGAACTGTGCAGTCTTTACAGGCTTCCACCCCAGGGAAGATCCAGCTGGCATCCGGACCGGAGGACATCCCGTGGCGTCGACCAAGGAGGACCCCACCGGCCAGAGGAAGACCCAGTGACCGATACAGCGAGGACGGACGACCCATCTGCCTCCGCTGCAATCAACCCGGACATATGGCAAGGTACTGTTCTTTAAACGGGCACAACCTGGGGTAGAGGGCCAACCCCCAGGAAAAAGATCACCAGGCCCATCGAACTGGCGCGACAGATATGTGGGAGGACGTCCAGTCTTGCCTGTGGTACTGGATGGCATTCCCATGAGTGCCCTACTGGACACCGGGTCACAGGTCACCACCATCCCGTACGTGCTCTTTAAGCAGTACTGGAATGACTCGGATATTACCCGCTACCCTGACGACGACTTGAGTATCATCGCCAGCAATGGCCAGCCCGTGCCACAGATCGGATTTAAAGAGGTGACCATCAAAATCGGTAGAGTCGAACTGGCAGCACAGGGACTGATCATTGTAGATATTGACAAACATGAGAGTCACCCAAAAATAACTCTAGGAACTAATGTAATTGAAAATTGTCTTGCAGAGGTGATTTTCCTTTTACAGCAGGTTGCCAAGAACGCCAGCTCCGGCGAGCAGCGGGTGCTCCAGAAAGAGATCCGGGCACTGATGCGACGGAAACAGGTGGAACTCTCCGGCGGTGAGATTGGTAGCGTAAGAATGTGTGACCCTTTTCCTATTGCCATGCCCCCAAAAAGTGAAATGATGATTTGGTGCCGGGCAGCTATTGGTCTGAGAGGTAGAGATTACCAGGCAATGGTAGAACCAGTTTACTCGGACAGTAGGCCCACCATTTTGACAGCACGGGGGGTGGTTGATGTACGCCATGGGAGGGTGCCCGTTCGCATAATAAATATCGGGGAGAGGGAAGTGTACCTGCCCCGGTATGCCACGCTAGCCAAATTATATACCATTAACAAAAATTCTATACAATCTGTGGAACCCTTGCCTCCATCTCACCCGGAGGAAGGTAACGGCTCTAAGAAAAACATGGAGGACTGGTGTCAGCAACTACATCTGGGTACTGACTCCACTCCCGCACACCAGAAACAAGGAGTCTATCGGGTGGTTCAGGAGTACGAGAGAGTGTTCAGTAAACACCCGTTAGACTTCGGGCGAGTCAAGGGGGTAGAACACCACATCCCCACGGGAGACCATCCTCCTATAAAAGAGAGGTATCGACCCGTACCCCCTGCCCACTACCAACACGCCAAGGGGATGCTTAGAGACATGAAGGAGGCTGGGGTGATCAGGGATAGCTGTAGCCCCTGGGCAGCTCCACTAGTCTTAGTCCGAAAGAAAGACAACACCATGAGGATGTGTGTAGATTACCGGAAAATCAATCGTATCACACACAAGGATGCGTACCCCTTACCAAGGATAGAGGAGTCATTGGCTGCTTTAAGATCTGCTAACTTCTTCTCTACCTTGGATCTCACTAGCGGGTACTGGCAGGTTCCTGTAGCAGAGGCGGACCGGGAGAAGACCGCATTCACCACCCCGATGGGACTTAGCGAGTTCACCTGCATGCCGTTCGGACTCTGCAACGCACCAGGAACCTTCCAACGACTAATGGAGTGTTGTCTGGGCCACAGAAACTTCGAGACGGTCCTGTTGTACCTGGACGATGTCATCGTATATTCCAAGACGTATGAGGACCACCTGAAACACCTGGCGGAAGTGTTCGAAGCTCTGGCGAGTTACGGCCTAAAGGTGAAACCCTCCAAGTGTCACCTCCTGAAACCAAAGGTGCAGTACCTGGGACACGTGGTGAGCGCTGACGGAGTGGCTCCCGACCCTGATAAGATCACCGCAATTAAGGAATGGCCAAGCCCCTCCAGCGTGAAAGAAGTGCGGCAGTTCCTCGGGTTGGTAGGCTACTACCGAAGGTTTATTCCCGGTTTCACCAAAAAGGCAGCACCTATGCAGGACCTCCTGATAGGCCAGTCCCGGAAGGCCAAGAACCAGAAGCCGCCCTTCAAATGGGAGGAGCTGGAAGAAGAGTCCTTCCGCCAGCTGAAGATGGCCCTCACGGGGGACGAAATCCTGGCGTACCCGGATTATAGCCAGCCCTTTATCCTCTACACCGACGCCAGTAACATCGGGCTAGGAGCCGTACTGTCCCAGATCCAGCAGGGGAAGGAACGAGTAATCGCCTACGCCAGCCGAAAACTGCGACCCACCGAAAGGAACCCCGAGAATTACAGCTCATTTAAGCTGGAGTTCCTGGCCGTAGTATGGGCAGTCACCGAGCGCTTTAAGCATTACCTCGCTTCTTCCCGGTTCACCGTGTACACGGATAACAACCCGTTGACACACCTGAACCCGGCAAGACTCGGTGCCCTGGAGCAGAGGTGGATGGCCCGTCTGTCCAACTACGAGTTCACAATCAAATACCGGGCAGGACGCTCCAATACCAACGCGGACGCCCTGTCCAGGATGCCCAACCTGCCGGACGGAGGAGAAGATCCGGAGGGACTGGAAGAAGTTGAACTCCCTGCATTCCACCGTCATGGGACTATCCAGTATTCCCACCGGGTAAGGAGTAAGCAGGCTGCTACGTTGAACCCCTTACCTCACTACAACTGGGCGGAAACGCAAGACAGCGACCCTGCCGTCCGACTGGTGAAGGAGATGCTGACTCGCCCGGAGGCTTGCCTTGAACCAGACGCTCCGGAGGAAGCCAAACAACTATGGGCAGAGAAGAGTCGACTGTTCCTTTACAAGGGGAAGTTGTGCCGCAGAATGGTTAACTCCCGGACGCATGAACTACTCTGGCAAGTAGTGGTGCCACGAAGAGACGCAGCCATGGTGATGGAGGCATACCACGACGGAGCTGGACACTTCGGGTGGAAGAAGCTGGAGTTCCTGCTGCGCGAGCGATTCCACTGGGTAGGCATGAGGGGAACCATTGAGAAGTGGTGCAGAGACTGTGGCCCGTGCAACCTGAGAAGGAAGGACCGCGCCAGCCAGAAGACTCCCCTGCAGTCCATCGTCACCCGGCAACCGTTGGAACTGGTAGCCTTGGATCATGTAAAACTGACCCCAAGCAGAAGTGGCTACGTCTACGCGTTAACCATTGTGGATCATTACTCCCGGTTTCTGGTTGTCGTCCCCGTCAAGGACTTAACGGCTCAAACAGCAGCTAGAGCCTTCCAGCAGCACTTTTGCTGTCCACACGGGTACCCGGACCGAGTGCTGACGGACCAGGGACCTGCCTTTGAAGCGGAGGTCTTCCAGGAATTCTGCAATCTGTATGGCTGCCGGAAGATAAGGACGACACCCTACCATCCGCAAACTAATGGACTTTGTGAGAAAATGAACCAGGTGGTAATGGATCTTCTAAAAACGTTGCCCCTGGAAGAACGCAGTCTGTGGCCTGAGAAGTTGCCCGATCTGGTGGACCTATACAACCACATCCCGGTAGGTTCCACCAACTGTACCCCGGCTTACCTAATGAGGGCAAGACCTGGTAAGTTACCTGTTGACCTGGAAATGGGAGTCCTGACACCCGAGGACACTTCACCAGAAACAGACTGGGACACAGAGAGGCAGCAGCAGTACCGGAGAGTACAGGAGAGCGTGGAGCGAAGTCTCTGTCAGGCTAGGGAAAGACAAGAGAAAACTTACAACCAGTATGCTCCCGCTGTTCCCCTGGTACCCGGAGAGCAGGTCTTGAAGAGGAAGAGACGGCTCCACAAGTTGGACGACCAGTGGGAGAAGGACCCGTACACCGTACTGCCCTCAAGCCACGAGAACCCGAAGGTTTGTACCATCAGTAAAGACGGAGGGGAAACCACAGCCATTGTATCCCGGGACCACCTGAAGAAGTGTCCCGAACAACTGAGGAACCCTGAAGAGGAACAAGAAGACCATCGACCCGTAGAGGAAAGGGAAGATATGGTTAGTACTGTGCTCGGGGACTTCCCTCGGTCTTGGACTCAAGTCAATGGTGCAGTTGTGGTACCCGTACTCACCTTCCTCCAACCAGCATCCCAAGCACCTACGGAGCAACAGGTAGAGCTGGAAGAACAGCCGGTCCAGGAGGCAGAAGACTCCACACAAGCAGAACAGGAGGATCAACCCTCTGCTTATAGTGAGCCTGCCGTACCCCTAGTGAGACAAAGAGCCGGTAGACAGCTGCCCAGTTTACCCTTGACAGCTCCTACACCCTGTAGTTCAGGGCCAGACAGTCAGCTCCGTAGGTCCACTAGGGCCACTAGAGGCCAGTTACCCGCACGCTGGAGGATTTGAAGTGTATAAATTGTTTTATTTATGTTTACCTGTGTATTGTTGCTTGTGTATAATTTTGTGTTTCCAGTTACTTTTAGGAATCCTTGGTGGATTACCGGGAATCCTTGTACATAGTTGGAGCGTAACCCAGGATGGACTAGAGACTGTTAAGGACTCGGGGTAGGACAGACCCCTACCTGGTTACGTCTCCCTGTTTTGGTGAAATGGACACCTTGCTTTCTTCAAAGACTGCACCCGGTTACGGACATGCCGTGACCACCTTTATGTGTTTCTTATTGTATATCTTGTTATGTTTTTCTAAAATGTGTTTAGTCCCGGAGTACTAAATTTTACTAGGGGGGAATGTGGCACCCCAGGGGTCTGGTTTCCACAGTAATGTAATGTTATGTCTGAGAGCAGGTGGGAGGTCCTTTGGTCAGGGATCCTGTGCATGCCACACCTCCTGCCCAGTCTTGGGAGGGGAAGAACTTCCCCTATATAAACCCGGGGCTGAAGCAGGGTTAGTCAGTCAAGGAGAGTAGAGACAGAGAAGCAGCATAGGAGGAAACAGCAGAAGCTCAGTGGAGCAATACCACTACGAGTCAGGGGCTGGCAGCTGCAGAGCTCGCCCTGACTGAGAAGATTTCTTACCGGACCCGGAGTCCGAGGCTGTGGGGACTAACTCCTACCCAGCAGCAGAATCCGTCAGGCAGGGGATTTCAGGTCCCCTGGCCAAGAAGCCCGAAGGCACGGTCACACGCGTGGGACCAGCACCGCCATCGTGGAGCGGAAGCCATTAGAAGGTCCCGAGTCACCGGCCATACGGGTGAGCACCACACGGTACACTCAGGGACGTGGGCTACTTATACCCGCTTCTAGCAAGGTAGCCAGAAGAGTACAGTCAGTTTGGGAGGCCTACAACTCCACCTGGCCAGGGGAGATCCCATCTGCTCAAGGACTGACCAGGCCCCAATCGCTAGCCAGTACTCCGGGAGGGTCTATCGTTGTTACCAGTAAAGACCCTGAACTACACCGTACCGTCTCCGAGTGGTTCCTGCTACCCCCATCATCCACATCTGCTGCCCTGAGGCCATACCCCTCCCGTTGGGGGTTATACCATCTACGCTGCACCATCCATCCACCGGCCTCAGCGGACTGTCCTGCAGCGGCAGCTCCATAGCTGCATTCAACGGGTGGCGTAGTCGTACAACATCTACCGCTGATACATCGCCGCTCAGTTTGACTCCCTGGGCACGGACCGGGTCACCGCCACGAGACTACAACCCTCAACAGATCCGGCTCCGGGTAAGCTCCCGCGTGCGCAACGCAGCGCGACACAGGCCCAGGGGCGCGTCATATACGCCGTACGCACCACCACACACACGCACTCTGTATACACCCTGCGCACCACACACACACACACACACGCACCACACACACACTATATACGCCGTATTCACCACACATACCCTGTATACGCCGTATGCAACACCACACACACTGTATACGCCATACGCACCCCCCACACACACACTGTATACGCCGTACGCACCCCCCCACACACACTGTATACGCTGTATGCACCACCACACACTCTGTATACGCCATACGCACCACACACGCTCTGTATACGCTGTACGCACCACACACACAATGTATACGGCATATGCACCACACACATTGTATACACCGTACACACCACACTGTATACGCCGTACGCACCACACACACTGTATACGCCGTACGCATCACACACTGTATACGCCGTACGCACCACACACTGTATACGCCGTATGCAACACACACTGTATACGCCGTATGCAACACACACTGTATACGCCGTACGCACCACACACTGTATACGCCGTACGTACCACACACTGTATACGCCGTATGCAACACACACTGTATACGCCATACGCACAACACACACACTGTATACGCTGCACACACCACACACACAGTATACGCCGTACTCACAACACACACACTGTATACGCTGTACACACCACACACACTGTATATGCCGTACGCACCACCACACACACACACACTCTGTATACGCTATATGCACCACACACGCTCTGTATACGCCGTACGCACCACCACACACGCTCTGTATACGCTGTACGCACCACACACAGAATGTATACGGCATATGCACCACACACATTGTATACACCGTACACACCACACACACACACACTGTATACGCCGTACGCACCACACACACTGTATACGCCGTACGCATCACACACTGTATACGCCGTATGCACCACACACTGTATACGCCGTATGCAGCACACACTGTATACGCTGCACACACCACACACACACTGTATACGCTGCACACACCACACACACAGTATACACCGTACGCACAACACACACACTGTATACGCTGTACACACCACACACACTGTATATGCCGTACGCACCACCACACACACACACACACACACACTCTGTATACTCTATATGCACCACCACACACACACACGCTCTGTATACGCCGTACGCACCACACACACACTCTGTATACGCCGTACGCACCACCACACACACACACACACACACACTCTGTATACGCCATACGCACCACACACACGGTATATGCCGTACGCAGCCTCTTGCGTGGTACCACCAGCAGAACACTGTCGCAAACACGCCGCCGCCGGGATCAGCCGAATGATTCACTGACCGCTGCCATCTTTGTACAGGAGGAGCGCATGCACAGTTTTAATGTGACCGCCGCTATCTGCCTGCACAAAGATGGCGGCGATCTGATTTACTGCGTGGGGAGACAGCTCAAATGAGAGAACACATGAGGGAAGAAGACAGCACAGGGGTGGAGAGAGAGAGCAGACAAGGGGGAGAGCACATGGGGTACACAGGTCAAAGAAGAGATCACATAAGAGGAGAAGACAGCAGATGGGGGAGAGAGAAAGTGCACAGGGGGAGAGAGACAGAGCACGGGGGGGACAGCTCAAACGGGACAGCACATGAGGGGAGAACACAGCACAGGAAGGAGAGAGACAGCAGACAAGGGGGAGAGCACATAGGGTAGACAGGTCAAAGAAGAGAGCACATAAGAGGAGAAGACAGCAGATGGGGGAGAGAGAAAGTGCACGGAGGGGAAAGAGACAGAGCACAGGGGGGAGACAGCTCAAACGGGACAGCACATGAAGGGAGAACACAGCACAGGAAGGAGAGAGACAGCAGACAAGGGGGAGAGCACATGGGGTAGACAGGTCAAAGAAGAGATCACATAAGAGGAGAAGACAGCAGATGGGGGAGAGAGAAAGTGCACAGAGGGAGAGAGACAGAGCACAGGGGGGGAGACAGCTCAAACGGGACAGCACATGAAGGGAGAACACAGCACAGGAAGGAGAGAGACAGCAGACAAGGGGGAGAGCACATGGGGTAGACAGGTCAAAGAAGAGAGCACATAAGAGGAGAAGACAGCAGATGGGGGAGAGAGAAAGCGCACAGAGGGGAAAGAGGCAGAGCACAGGGGGGAGACAGCTCAAACGGGACAGCACATGTAGGGAGAACACAGTACAGGAAGGAGAGAGACAGCAGACAAGGGGGATAGCACATGGGGTACACGGGTCAAAGAAGAGAGCACAAAAGAGGAGAAGACAGCAGATGGGGGAGAGAGAAAGCACACAGGGGGAGAGAGGCAGAGCACAGGGGGGAGACAGCTCAAACGGGACAGCACATGTAGGGAGAACACAGTACAGGAAGGAGAGAGACAGCAGACAAGGGGGATAGCACATGGGGTACACGGGTCAAAGAAGAGAGCACAAAAGAGGAGAAGACAGCAGATGGGGGAGAGAGAAAGCACACAGGGGGAGAGAGGCAGAGCACAGGGGGGAGACAGCTCAAACGGGACAGCACATGAGGGGACAACACAGCACAGGAAGGAGAGAGACAGCAGACAAGGGGGAGAGCACATGGGGTAGACAGGTCAAAGAAGAGATCACAGACGGGAGAAGTCAGCACATGGGGGAAAGAGAGAGTGGATAGGTGGGTGAGCACATGGGGGGTAGAGATTCTCAGCACTGCAAAGCACTGCAAAGCCTGCCCCCATCGTGACATTACTGCCCTCCCGATGAGACAGCATCGGGCCTCCATCTAGTATATACAGTACAGACCAAAAGTTTGGACACACCTTCTCATTTAAAGCTTTTTCTGTATCTTCATAACTATGAAAATTGTACATTCACACTGAAGGCATCAAAGCTATGAATTAACACATGTGGAATTATATACTTAACAAAAAAGTGTGAAACAACTGAAAATATGTCTTATATTCTAGGTTCTTCAAAGTAGCCACCTTTTGCTTTGATGACTGCTTTGCACACTCTTGACATTCTCTTGATGAGCTTCAAGAAGTAGTCACCGGAAATGGTCTTCCAACAATCTTGACGGAGTTCCCAGAGATGCTTAGCACTTGTTGGCCCTTTTGCCTTCACTCTGCGGTCCAGCTCACCCCAAACCATCTCGATTGGGTTTAGGTTCTGGTGACTGTGGAGGCCAGGTCATCTGGCGTAGCATCCCATCACTCTCCTTCTTGGTCAAATAGCCCTTACACAGCCTGGAGGTGTGTTTGGGGTCATTGTCCTGTTGAAAAATAAATGATGGTCCAACTAAACGCAAACCGGATGGAATAGCATGCCGCTGCAAGATGCTGTGGTAGCCATGCTGGTTCAGTATGCCTTCAATTTTGAATAAATCCCCAACAGTGTCACCAGCAAAGCACCCCCACACCATCACACCTCCTCCTCCATGCTTCACGGTGGGAACCAGGCATGTAGAGTCCATCCGTTCACCTTTTCTGCGTCGCAGAAAGACACGGTGGTTGGAACCAAAGATCTCAAATTTGGACTCATCAGACCAAAGCACAGATTTCCACTGGTCTAATGTCCATTCCTTGTGTTCTTTAGCCCAAACAAGTCTCTTCTGCTTGTTGCCTGTCCTTAGCAGTGGTTTTCTAGCAGCTATTTTACCATGAAGGCCTGCTGCACAAAGTCTCCTCTTAACAGTTGTTGAAGAGATGTGTCTGCTGCTAGAACTCTGTGTGGCATTGACCTGGTCTCTAATCTGAGCTGCTGTTAACCTGCGATTTCTGAGGCTGGTGACTCGGATAAACTTATCCTCAGAAGCAGAGGTGACTCTTGGTCTTCCTTTCCTGGGGCGGTCCTCATGTGAGCCAGTTTCTTTGTAGCGCTTGATGGTTTTTGCAACTGCACTTGGGGACACTTTCAAAGTTTTCCCAATTTTTCAGACTGACTGACCTTCATTTCTTAATGTAATGATGGCCACTCGTTTTTGTTTACTTAGCTGCTTTTTTCTTGCCATAATACAAATTCTAACAGTCTATTCAGTAGGACTATCAGCTGTGTATCCACCAGGCTTCTGCACAACACAACTGATGGTCCCAACTCCATTTATAAGGCAAGAAATCCCACTTATTAAACCTGACAGGGCACACCTGTGAAGTGAAAACCATTTCCGGTGACTACCTCTTGAAGCTCATCAAGAGAGTGTGCAAAGCAGTCATCAAAGCAAAAGGTGGCTACTTTGAAGAACCTAGAATATAAGACATATTTTCAGTTGTTTCACACTTTTTTGTTAAGTATATAATTCCACATGTGTTAATTCATAGTTTTGATGTCTTCAGTGTGAATGTACAATTTTCATAGTCATGAAAATACAGAAAAATCTTTAAATGAGAAGGTGTGTCCAAACTTTTGGTCTGTACTGTATATATATTACATATTCTACAAGCAGGGCTTGTGGATTGTCCATTATTCTAATATACAACATATCAAGTGCAGTGCAGGAGGGGAAGGCGAAGGACCTGACTAATCCCCCCAAATATTAATGATAGTGTGTAAAATAATCACAGGCTGCAATTACCCACAATGTTTTTTAGTTTTGTTTTTTTAAACAATTAAAATCAACTTTTTCTTGTGGTTGTAAATGTGAAATAACAGTGAGAGCCATGATGACATCACAATGCACATGACATCATAGACATGACAGCTGGAGAAGAATGTATGAAGCTCTGCACCAGAGCCATCTTGTGTCACTAGGATCTGACAGCTGGAAGGGGACGAGTCCAGGTAGGGAGCACATTACTTTTAAGCTTTGGTATACTTATAGCGTATCCCCCGGATTTATCATGGATCTCCAGAAACACTCTGTAATAAGACATTTTCAGGACCACCCCTTACCTAAATGAGGAGTCACTGATGATCTGTTGATATGAACAAGTATGGCAGCTAAACCCCCAGCAATGAGCTGCTATATTGCTGGGGAAGCAGCGTTTTCCATGCCCCCTATAGTAGGAGGATGACAATGTGATGATACATATTTGTTGGGGGTCTTCCAGCTCTTTGCACTGGCCCCCCACTATGGAAGACTACAATGGAGCTCGCCCTCTATGTCACCCCTATGCTCTAGTAAGGCATGTAGATAGGGGGGCTCAAGTTGGGAGATCTTTATGGGGCTCCATTTTTGGATCGTTTTGCCATTGACGTGGTAGAATTACAGCACTTTGTAACAGAAATTTAGTAGCGTATGCCATCATTCTCTGTTGTCAGCTCTTTTGCTCCTGTTGAATTCGGGGGGGACATTGGAGTTGTAGTTACTGGGGTCAGGAATGGCAGGATGGGGTCCTGGGTGTTATTTTAGTACATAGAGCAGTAGGTAATATAGATAAAATAAAAGGCTCCTTTTAAATGTGCCTCATAGAATTATAAAATGAGGTCGGGGTTTTGTCTTTTTATTGAATTAATTTGTTGTTGATGTTGTAAACTGGATCCATAAAAAGCAGTGAGAGTTTTAATGACATCACAGGGCGCGTGATGTCATCGACATCCCATGACATCACAGATGAAATAGAATGTGCACATTTCTAAACCGGAATCATTTTATGTCTTTAACCCCGGACAGCTTGAAGGAGACTGGTCCAGGTAAGCGTCTCTTCACACAATCTTGGGGTCCTGTTTACCCATCATGTAGCTGGGGGTGTTTGTGGTGAAGTTCAGCACTGCACCATTTTGCCCCCCAAAAAATCAGAGCCAACACGTCTGTGTCATGTGCTTATTGCTGTGATTGTCAAGGTGATGCCTTTAGGGATCGCTGACACTGCTGAGTAGCCGGCATATAACTCGGATGAGTATAGCACTCACTCCAATGTTATACTATGGGGCAGTGCCAACTAGTGTTTATTTTCTCATGCCAAGTCGGCATGAGAAAAAAATTGCTGCATGCTGCAATTGGCAGAGTATATCAGACGACGCGCCCATACAAGTCTATGGATACGTGAAAAACATCGGACTGCACTCAGATGTCATCCGAGTACAGTCCAATGTGCGCCGGCTGACTCACACAATTAAGAAGATGAAGAAATTAAATTCTCCATCTTCTCCACACCTGTGATCCGAATCTCGCATGCGAGAGAATTGGATCACAAACACAATATTGTTGATATTTTCCATTGAAGTAAGGCCCCCCTAAGGCGAAGGTCTGGACAGTAAGAAACCCTTCCAGTGTCAATGACCACCTAATGGTTCAAAAATATCTACCCCACTTTTTGCTATAAAGTGTAGATTGAGCATCCCAGAATGCCAAAGGGGATCCAGAAACCAGAATATTTAATACTTTATTTCAATCAAACTTCACCAATCTTTTTTTTTTTTGGTTTGTCCCATAGGGCGGAATGTTAAGTCGTCTGAAGAAACGCAGTGAGAAGGCATTCGTCTTGACTAGCGGAGAGGTTACTCCTTTGCTACAGGAGTCTGACAGGTAAGTGGACATTTTAACTCATCCATCAATTCCTCCCCTTGTATATTTATTGCAGAATTGCCGTTTTAATCACCCAAAAAGCGCATTGACCGGATATTTAACCAACTCACCACTTAGTTCAATCTAGCAATTTTAGGACTTCAATCCTGAAATACTTATTGGGTATAATGGCTTCACTGACTTAATTTCTAATATGTCCATTTTCCAACTTCAACCAAGAGGATATGCTGGTCTTGGAATATTTTCACTAGAACCGGTATAACTCCGTCCATCATGCTCCTCCAGTTAGGAGGATAGACTGGGATATTGATGGTTTATCAGCCCCACACTGGCGAATCCAGATCCAACTTCCATTAGGAGGGCAGACTGGTATACGGTGGGGAAAAGAAGTATTTAATACACTGCCGATTTTGCAAGTTTTCCCACCTACAATGAATGTAGAGGTCTGTAATTTTTATCGTAGGTCACTTCACCTGTGAGAGACCGAGTTTAAAAATAAAATCCAGAAAAATCACATTGTATGATTAACATTACATAATTCATTTGCATTTTATTGCATGAAATAAGTATTTGATACAATAGAAAAATAGAACTTAATATTTGGTACAGAAACCTTTGTTTGCAATTACAGAGGTCAGATATTTCCTGTAGTTCTTGACCAAGTTTGCACATAATAAAGCAGGGATTTTGGCCCTCTCCTCCATACGGATCTTCTCCAGATCTTTCAAGTTTCGGGGCTGTTGCTGGGCAATATTGAGTTTCAGCTCCCTCCAAAGCTTTTCTACTGGGATCAGGTCTGGAGACTGGCTAGACCACTACAGGACCTTGAAATGCTTCTTATCGAGCCACGCCTTAGGTTGCCCTGGCTGTGTGTTTCGGATCATTGTCATGCTGGAAGACCCAACCACAACCCATCTTCAACGTGCTTACTGAGGGAAGGAAGATACATGACCCCATCCATCCTCCCTTCAATACATTGCAGTCGTCCTGTCCCCTTTGCAAAAAAAAGCACCTCCGAAGTATGAGGTTTCCCCCGCCATGCTTCATGGTTGGGAGAGTGTTCTTGGGGTTGTACTCATCCTTCTTCTTCCTCCAAACAAGGTGAGTGGAGTGGACACCAAAAAGTTCTATTTTGATCTCATCTGACCACATGACCTTCTCCCATGCCTCCTCTGGATCATCCAGATGGTTATTTGCAACTTCAATCAGGCCTGGATATGTGCTGGGGTGAGCACTGGACCTTGTGTGCCCTGCAGGATTTTAATCCATGATAGCGTAGTGTGTAACTAATGGTAATGTTTGAGACTGTGGTGCCAGCTCTATTTAGGTCATTGACCAGGTCCTCCCATGTAGTTCTGGGCTGATTCCTGACGTTTCTCAGAATCATCCTTACCCCACGAGGCGAGATCTTGCATGGAGCCCCAGACCGAGGAAGACTTAGTCATCTTGTGTTTCTTCCATTTTCTAATAATTGCGCCAACAGTTGTTGCCGTCTCGTGAAGCTGCTTGCTTATTGTCCTGTAGCCCATCCCAGCCTTGTGTCTTTTATACAGGTAATAAGTTCAAACAAGTGCAATTAATACAGGTAATGAGTGCAGAGTAGGAGGGCTTCTTAAAGAAAAGCTAACAAGTATGTGAGAGCCAGAATTCTTGCTGGTTGGTAGGTGATCAAATACTTATTTCATGCAATAAAATGCAATTTAATTATTTAAAAATCATATAATGTGATTTTCTGATTTTTAGATTTTGTCTCTCACAGATGAAGTGACCTACGATAAAAATGACAGACCTCTACGTTCTTTGTAGGTAGGAAAACTTGCAAAATCGGCAGTGTATCAAATACTTATTTTCTCCACTGTAGTGCTGTCCAACATGACACCATCAAGCTCATCTTACCACTCCATACCAGGAGGGTAGATTGGGGCATTAACAGTTTAATCACTTTGTGTCCACAAGGCCATCTCTTCCAACTAGGAGCCTTAACTGGACTTACAGTGGTTTTATTCAGCTTATTGCAGCCATGTCCAGCTTGCACCTCCAACAAGGAGAGTAAACTGAAATGTAGATGTTTATCAACTTAAATGCTGAGCAGTCCATCCTATGACACCGGACCAGGAGGAGCAGCTGGACTTACACTGGTTTTGCTCAGCTCAGCCATACCCAACTTACAAATCCAACTTAAAGGATAACCTGGAAACTAAATGGTTAACCAACTTAAACGCCAACCAGTCCAATTTATGACTCCAGTACCCGAATATTAATTGAACTTACAATGATTTCATGTGTCTTATGACCAGTGGCGTAACTAGAGTCTGAATATATATATCCCGAATATGTCCCCCATTCTGCCGCTGTTCTTTATTGTATAAAAAAAAAACTAAGCCATTATACTCACCAGGGGTGTACATTCAAGTCATGGGGCTCCAGAGCTTAAGTATAACGCACTCCCCATAGTCCTTCATATAGTATAATGCATCCCATAGTCCTCCATATAGTATAATGCATCCCATTCTCCTCTATATAATATACTGTACAGCCCATAGTCGTCCATAAAGTATAATGCACAGCTCCTAGTCATACATGTAGTATAATGCACCCCATAGTTTTCAATAAAGTATAAAGCACCTCCACAGTCATACATAGTAGTATAATGCACCACATCATAATATATAGCAGTATAATTCACCCCCATAGTCATATATGGTAATATAATGTACCTCCATAGTCATATAAAGTAGTGTAATGCACCCCATAGTCATATATAGTAGTATAATGCACCTCCATAGTCATATATAGCAGTATAATGCACCCCTATCGTCATATATAGCAGTATAATGCACCCCATCGTCATATATAGCAGTATAATGCAAGCCATAGTCCTATATAGCAGTATAATGCACCCCCAGTCATATATAGTAGTATAATGCACCCCATAGACATGTACAGTAGTATAATGCATCCTCATAGTCATATATAGTAGTATAATACACTTCATAGTCATCCATAGAAGTATACTGCACCCCCATCGTCACATAAAGCAGTATAATGCACTCCATAGTCATATAAGGCAGTATAATGTACCCCCATATAGTTTATATAGTAGTATAATGCACCCCATAGTCATATATAGCAGTATATTGCACCTCCTGGTCATATATAGTTGTATAATGTACCCCCATAGTCATATATAATAGTATACTGCACCCCCATAGTCATATACACTAGTATAAAGCATCCCATAGTCATATACAGTAGTATAAAGCACCCCATAGTCATATATAGTAGTATAAAGCACCCTATAGTCATATATAGTAGTATAAAGCACCCCATAGTCATTTATAGTAGTATAATGTACCCCCATAGTCATATATAGTAGTATAATACACCCCACTGTCATATCAGTATAATGCACCCCCATAGTCATATATAGTAGTATAATGCACCCACATAGTCATATATAGTAGTATAATACACCTTCATAGTCATATACAGAAGTATAATGCACCCCTATAGTCATCCGTAGTAGTATAATACAACCCCAATAGTCATCCGTAGTAGTATAATACAACCCCCATAGTCATATATAGTAGTGTAATGCACCTCCATAGTCATAAATAGTAGTATAATGCACCACCATAGTCATAAATAGTAGTAAAATGCACCCTATAGTCATATATAGCACTATATTGCACTTCAGTCATATATAGCAGTATAATGTACCCCCATAGTCATATATAGCAGTATAATGTACATCATAGTCATATATAGCAGTATAATGCACCCTTATAGCCATATATAGTAGTATAGTATACCCCATATTCATATATACTAGTATAATGTACTCCATAGTCATATAGCAGTATAATGCACCCCGTAGTCATATATAGTAGTATAAAGCACCTCATAGTCATATATAGTGTTACGGGTCCGGGGGGTGGAACCTCTGTGCTATGGTGCAAGGAGGGACCCAGAGGGGCGTAACTAAGTATCAACCCGGACCGACCCTGGTCGTACGGCGGCTAACGACTCCGTGACCAGGGAGGGACCGAGCCGAGGGACCAGGTGCTACTCTGGGGATGACCTTGTAAGGGAGCAGGTGACCTTCACGGTACAGATGGCAGGGACTGACCGGAATAGCAGGTAGGCACAGCAGGCAGGCTGGCGAGCAGGAGTCTCTAGGTGGGCTGGCAGGTGGTCACGGCAAGTGACGGCAGGAGTCTCTAGGTGGTCACGGCAAGTGACGGCAGGAGTCTCTAGGTGGGCTGGCAAGTGGTCACGGCAAGTGACGGCAGGAGCCTCCAGGAAGGCACGGCAGGTAACAGGCAGGTCACAGGCAAGTGCTCCCAGGTGAGCGGGCTGGCAGGCACGGCAGGTAACAGGCTGGTGGGCAAGACTGGTAGTCAGGCTAGCAGCGGGACCTGAGGGCTGAAGCAAAAGTCAGAAACACTGTGCAACAACTTTTGCTCGGGCACCTCCATTTTGGAGGAGGTGCCTTATATATGGGAGGACCCTCGGCTATTGGCCGAGGACTCCTTAGGACGGCGCATGCGGCCCCTTTAAGAGGGAGGGAGCGAGCGCGCCCTAAGCACAGTGCCCGGGGAGCTGCGCGCGCCGGCTGCAGGAAGAGGAGCGCTGGTGAACGCAGAGCGGGGAGCGAGGAGGTGAATGGGACGGCGTCTCTGCCTAGCAGGGGGCAGAGATGCCGATGCTACATATAGTAGTATGGCAACTTATTTAAAATAAATATTTAAATACTCTACCCACCTTCCCTTCACTCCCGCTCCGCAAGTCCTGTTGTGAAGCAGGCAGCTGACTTCGGCCTGTGACGGGAGTGCATGACGTTACTGCCATGCGCCCCGTCATGTGCTGGCCTATGATTGGCCGACAGAATGCATTGTCGCTAAAGGACCCAATAGGTATGTCCACAGCAATACACTTCAACTGGATGTGCGTAGGAGGACACACATCTAATTAAAGGTTCTGCTGGTGTCGGCGGGCCCCTGATCCTCCGGGCCTTTGTGACTTGCTGCGACCGCAGTCGTTACTCCCCTACTAATCACAACCATGACCAACTTCAACTAGAAGGATAACTGGGACATAAATATTTTGCTAAGTAAAATGTCGACCAGTCCATTCTGAGACTCCCGACATCAGACTTAAAATAGCTTCATTCTGTTTAAAGCAACCATTTACACCTCCTACCAACAAGAGGCCAAACTGGGACATGGATAGCATATTGAACAGGTCTGCCTTTAACATCTAAGTATGAGGGATGGACTGGAAATTTGTTGGCCTCACCAGCTACCCTCAGGACTGTACTTTATTAAGCCACCTCCTTGTTGTTTGATAGGATCAGCCGTTATCACCCGGAAGTCATTCTTACCAATGAAGCATTGAGACAGTAAAGAAAACAAGCCTACAAACCACAATCGGCTGACATACCACTGAAAGTAGCCCGGGGCGGGCGGGCGGGCCCCACAGTCCGGACCCGGGGCGGGCGGGCCCCACAGTCAGGACACGGGGCTGGCTGGCCCCACAGTCAGGACACGGGGCGGGCGGGGGGCCCCACAGTCAGGACACGGGACGGGCGGGGAGCCCCACAGTCAGGACAAGGGGTGGGCAGGGGGCCCCACAGTCCGGATGCGGGGCTAGTCCCGGGGCAGGCAGGCCCACAGTCCAGGCTCGGGGCTAGACCCGGGGCCAGCCGGCCCCACAGTCCAGACCCGGGGCGGGCGGGGGGCCCCACAGTCCAGGCTCGGGCGGACGGGCCCCACAGTCCACGCTCGGGGTGGATAGGCCCCACAGTTAACGCTCGGGCCCCACAGTCCACGCTCGGGGCGGACGGGCCCCACAGTCCAGGCTCAGGGCGGACGGGCCCCACCGTCCAGGCCCGGGGCAGACAGGCTCCCCTTTCCCACTCGGGGCGGGCATGTCCCACAGTCCAGGCTCGGGGCGGGCGTGCCCCACAGTCCAGACACAGGGCTAGTCCTGGGGCAGGTGGCCCCACAGTCCAGACCTGGGGCTAGACCCGGGGCAGGCGGCCCCAAGTACGGACACGGGGCGGATGGGCCCCACAGTCTGGACTCGGGGCGGGCGAGCCCTACAGTCAGAAAACGGGGCGGGCGGGCCCCACACTCAGGACACGGGGCGGGCGGGCCCCACACTCAGGACACGGGGCGGGCGGGCCCCACAGTCAGGACACGGGGCGGGCGGGCCCCACAGTCAGGACACAGGGCGGGCGGACGGGGGGCGGGCGGGCCCCACAGTCAGGACACGGGGAGGGCGGGCTCCACAGTCCGAACACAGGGCTAATCCCGGGGCAGGCGGCCCCACAGTCCAGACCTGGGGCTAGACCCGGGGCAGACGGCCCACAGTCCGGACACGGGGTGGACGGGCCCCACAGTCCGGACACGGAGCAGGGATGCCCCACAGTCCAGACCTGGGGCTAGACCGGAGCACGCGGCCCCAGTCCGGACATGGGGTGGACGGTCCCCACAGTCCGGACACGGGGGGAGCCACAGTCCGGACATATGGCGGACGGGCCGCACAGTCCAGGCTCGGGGCGGACGGGCCCCACAGTCCGGACACGGGGCTAGTCCCGGGGCAGGCGGCCCCACAGTCCAGACCTGAGGCTAGACCAGGGTCAGGCGGCCCCACAGTCCAGACACCGGGTGGACGGGCCCCACAGTCCTGACATGGGGCGGACATGCCCCACAGTCCAGACCCGGGGCAGGCTTCCCCACAGTCCAGACTCGGGGCGAGCGGGGGGCCCCACAGTCCGTACCTGGGGTGGGCGGGGGGCCCCACAGTCCGTACCCGGGGCTGGCGGGGGGCCCCACAGTCCAGACCTGGGGCTAGACTCGGGGCGGGCGGCCCCACCGTCCGGACCTGGGGCGGGCGGGGGGCCCCACAGTCCAGACCTGGGGCTAGACCCGATGCAGGCGGCCCCACAGTCCGGACACGGGGCGGACGGGCCCATAGTCCGGACACTGGGCGGCCGCAGTCTGGATATAGGGCGGCCGGGCCCCACAGTCCAGGCTCGGGAATAGACCCGGGACGGACGGGCCCCACAGTCCAAGCTTGGGGCGGCCCCAAAGTTCAGACACGGGGCGGATGAGCCCCACAGTCAGGACACGGGGCGGGCGGGACCCACAGTCAGTACACGGGGCGGGTGGGCCTCACAGTCAGGACACGGGGCGGGCGCCACAGTCAGGACATGGGGCGGGCGGGCCCCACAGTCAGGACATGGGGCGGGCGGGCCCGCCGGACCCCACAGTCAGGACACGGGGCGGGCGGGCCCCACAGTCAGGACACGGGGCGGGCGGGCCCCACAGTCAGGACACGGGGCGGGCGGACCCCACAGTCAGGACATGGGGCGGGCGGGCCCCACAGTCAGGACATGGGGCGGGTAGGCCCCACTGTCAGGACATGGGGCGGACGGGCCCCACAGTCAAGACATGGGGCGGGCGGGCTCCACAGTCAGGACATGGGGCGGGCGGGCTCCACAGTCAGGACATGGGGCTAGACCCGGGGCAGGCAGCCCATAGTCCAGACACGGGGTGGACGGGCCCCATAGTCCGGACACGGGGCGGGCATGCCCCATAGTCCAGACCTGGGGCTAGACCCGGGGCAGGCGGCCCCACAGTCCAGACCTGAGGCTAGACCCGGGGCAGGCGGTCCCATATTCTAGACACGGGGTGGACGGGCCTCACAGACCTGACATGGGGCGGACATGCCCCACAGTCCTGACCTGGGTCTAGACCCGGGGCAGGCGACCCACAGTCCGGACACGGGGTGGACGGGCCCCACAGTCCGGACACGGGGTGGACGGGCCCCACAGTCCGGACACGGGGTGGACGGGCCCCACAGTCCGGACACGGGGTGGACGGGCCCCACAGTCCGGACACGGGGTGGACGGGCCCCACAGTCCGGACACGGGGCGGGCGGGCCCCACAGTCAGGACACGGGGCGGGCGGGCCCCACAGTCAGGACACGGGGCGGGCGGGCCCCACAGTTAGGACATGGGGCGGGCGGGCCCGCCGGGCCCCACACTCAGGACATGGGGCGGGTGGGCCCCACAGTCAGGACATGGGGCGGGCGGGCTCCACAGTCAGGACATGGGGCGGGCGGGCTCCACAGTCAGAACATGGGGCGGGCGGGCTGCACAGTCAGGACATGGGGCGGGCGGACCCCACAGTCAGGACACGGGGCGGGCGGGCCCCACAGTCCAGACCTGGGGCTAGACCCGGGGCAGGCGGCCCATAGTCCAGACACGGGGTGGACGGGCCCCACAGTCCGGACACGGGGCGGGCATGCCCCATAGTCCAGACCTGGGGCTAGACCCGGGGCAGGCGGCCCCACAGTCCAGACCTGAGGCTAGACCCGGGGCAGGCGGTCCCATATTCTAGACACGGGGTGGACGGGCCTCACAGACCTGACATGGGGCGGACATGCCCCACAGTCCAGACCTGGGGCTAGACCCGGGGCAGGCGACCCACAGTCCGGACACGGGGTGGACGGGCCCCACAGTCCGGACACGGGGTGGACGGGCCCCACAGTCCGGACACGGGGTGGACGGGCCCCACAGTCCGGACACGGGGTGGACGGGCCCCACAGTCCGGACACGGGGTGCACGGGCCCCACAGTCCGGACACGGGGTGCACGGGCCCCACAGTCCGGACACGGGGTGCACGGGCCCCACAGTCCGGACACGGGGTGCACGGGCCCCACAGTCCGGACACGGGGTGCACGGGCCCCACTGTCCGGACACGGGGTGCACGGGCCCCACTGTCCGGACACGGGGTGCACGGGCCCCACAGTCCGGACACGGGGTGCACGGGCCCCACAGTCCGGACCCGGGGCGGACGGGCCCCACAGTCCGGACCCGGGGCGGACGGGCCCCACAGTCCGGACCCGGGGCGGACGGGCCCCACAGTCCGGACCCGGGGCGGACGGGCCCCACAGTCCGGACCCGGGGCGGACGGGCCCCACAGTCCGGACACGGGGCGGACGGGCCCCACAGTCCGGACACGGGGCGGACGGGCCCCACAGTCCGGACACGGGGCGGACGGGCCCCACAGTCCGGACACGGGGCGGACGGACCCCACAGTCCGGACACGGGGCGGACGGGCCTCACAGTCACATAAAGCAGTATAATGCACTCCATAGTCATATAAGGCAGTATAATGTACCCCCATATAGTTTATATAGTAGTATAATGCACCCCATAGTCATATATAGCAGTATATTGCACCTCCTGGTCATATATAGTTGTATAATGTACCCCCATAGTCATATATAATAGTATACTGCACCCCCATAGTCATATACACTAGTATAAAGCATCCCATAGTCATATACAGTAGTATAAAGCACCCCATAGTCATATATAGTAGTATAAAGCACCCTATAGTCATATATAGTAGTATAAAGCACCCCATAGTCATATATAGTAGTATAATACACCCCACTGTCATATCAGTATAATGCACCCCCATAGTCATATATAGTAGTATAATGCACCCACATAGTCATATATAGTAGTATAATACACCTTCATAGTCATATACAGAAGTATAATGCACCCCTATAGTCATCCGTAGTAGTATAATACAACCCCAATAGTCATCCGTAGTAGTATAATACAACCCCCATAGTCATATATAGTAGTGTAATGCACCTCCATAGTCATAAATAGTAGTATAATGCACCACCATAGTCATAAATAGTAGTAAAATGCACCCTATAGTCATATATAGCACTATATTGCACTTCAGTCATATATAGCAGTATAATGTACCCCCATAGTCATATATAGCAGTATAATGTACATCATAGTCATATATAGCAGTATAATGCACCCTTATAGCCATATATAGTAGTATAGTATACCCCATATTCATATATACTAGTATAATGTACTCCATAGTCATATAGCAGTATAATGCACCCCGTAGTCATATATAGTAGTATAAAGCACCTCATAGTCATATATAGTGTTACGGGTCCGGGGGGTGGAACCTCTGTGCTATGGTGCAAGGAGGGACCCAGAGGGGCGTAACTAAGTATCAACCCGGACCGACCCTGGTCGTACGGCGGCTAACGACTCCGTGACCAGGGAGGGACCGAGCCGAGGGACCAGGTGCTACTCTGGGGATGACCTTGTAAGGGAGCAGGTGACCTTCACGGTACAGATGGCAGGGACTGACCGGAATAGCAGGTAGGCACAGCAGGCAGGCTGGCGAGCAGGAGTCTCTAGGTGGGCTGGCAGGTGGTCACGGCAAGTGACGGCAGGAGTCTCTAGGTGGTCACGGCAAGTGACGGCAGGAGTCTCTAGGTGGGCTGGCAAGTGGTCACGGCAAGTGACGGCAGGAGCCTCCAGGAAGGCACGGCAGGTAACAGGCAGGTCACAGGCAAGTGCTCCCAGGTGAGCGGGCTGGCAGGCACGGCAGGTAACAGGCTGGTGGGCAAGACTGGTAGTCAGGCTAGCAGCGGGACCTGAGGGCTGAAGCAAAAGTCAGAAACACTGTGCAACAACTTTTGCTCGGGCACCTCCATTTTGGAGGAGGTGCCTTATATATGGGAGGACCCTCGGCTATTGGCCGAGGACTCCTTAGGACGGCGCATGCGGCCCCTTTAAGAGGGAGGGAGCGAGCGCGCCCTAAGCACAGTGCCCGGGGAGCTGCGCGCGCCGGCTGCAGGAAGAGGAGCGCTGGTGAACGCAGAGCGGGGAGCGAGGAGGTGAATGGGACGGCGTCTCTGCCTAGCAGGGGGCAGAGATGCCGATGCTACATATAGTAGTATGGCAACTTATTTAAAATAAATATTTAAATACTCTACCCACCTTCCCTTCACTCCCGCTCCGCAAGTCCTGTTGTGAAGCAGGCAGCTGACTTCGGCCTGTGACGGGAGTGCATGACGTTACTGCCATGCGCCCCGTCATGTGCTGGCCTATGATTGGCCGACAGAATGCATTGTCGCTAAAGGACCCAATAGGTATGTCCACAGCAATACACTTCAACTGGATGTGCGTAGGAGGACACACATCTAATTAAAGGTTCTGCTGGTGTCGGCGGGCCCCTGATCCTCCGGGCCTTTGTGACTTGCTGCGACCGCAGTCGTTACTCCCCTACTAATCACAACCATGACCAACTTCAACTAGAAGGATAACTGGGACATAAATATTTTGCTAAGTAAAATGTCGACCAGTCCATTCTGAGACTCCCGACATCAGACTTAAAATAGCTTCATTCTGTTTAAAGCAACCATTTACACCTCCTACCAACAAGAGGCCAAACTGGGACATGGATAGCATATTGAACAGGTCTGCCTTTAACATCTAAGTATGAGGGATGGACTGGAAATTTGTTGGCCTCACCAGCTACCCTCAGGACTGTACTTTATTAAGCCACCTCCTTGTTGTTTGATAGGATCAGCCGTTATCACCCGGAAGTCATTCTTACCAATGAAGCATTGAGACAGTAAAGAAAACAAGCCTACAAACCACAATCGGCTGACATACCACTGAAAGTAGCCCGGGGCGGGCGGGCGGGCCCCACAGTCCGGACCCGGGGCGGGCGGGCCCCACAGTCTGGACACGGGGCTGGCTGGCCCCACAGTCAGGACACGGGGCGGGCGGGGGGCCCCACAGTCAGGACACGGGACGGGCGGGGAGCCCCACAGTCAGGACAAGGGGTGGGCAGGGGGCCCCACAGTCCGGATGCGGGGCTAGTCCCGGGGCAGGCAGGCCCACAGTCCAGGCTCGGGGCTAGACCCGGGGCCAGCCGGCCCCACAGTCCAGACCCGGGGCGGGCGGGGGGCCCCACAGTCCAGGCTCGGGCGGACGGGCCCCACAGTCCACGCTCGGGGTGGATAGGCCCCACAGTTAACGCTCGGGCCCCACAGTCCACGCTCGGGGCGGACGGGCCCCACAGTCCAGGCTCAGGGCGGACGGGCCCCACCGTCCAGGCCCGGGGCAGACAGGCTCCCCTTTCCCACTCGGGGCGGGCATGTCCCACAGTCCAGGCTCGGGGCGGGCGTGCCCCACAGTCCAGACACAGGGCTAGTCCTGGGGCAGGTGGCCCCACAGTCCAGACCTGGGGCTAGACCCGGGGCAGGCGGCCCCAAGTACGGACACGGGGCGGATGGGCCCCACAGTCTGGACTCGGGGCGGGCGAGCCCTACAGTCAGAAAACGGGGCGGGCGGGCCCCACACTCAGGACACGGGGCGGGCGGGCCCCACACTCAGGACACGGGGCGGGCGGGCCCCACAGTCAGGACACGGGGCGGGCGGGCCCCACAGTCAGGACACAGGGCGGGCGGACGGGGGGCGGGCGGGCCCCACAGTCAGGACACGGGGAGGGCGGGCTCCACAGTCCGAACACAGGGCTAATCCCGGGGCAGGCGGCCCCACAGTCCAGACCTGGGGCTAGACCCGGGGCAGACGGCCCACAGTCCGGACACGGGGTGGACGGGCCCCACAGTCCGGACACGGAGCAGGGATGCCCCACAGTCCAGACCTGGGGCTAGACCCGGAGCACGCGGCCCCAGTCCGGACATGGGGTGGACGGTCCCCACAGTCCGGACACGGGGGGAGCCACAGTCCGGACATATGGCGGACGGGCCGCACAGTCCAGGCTCGGGGCGGACGGGCCCCACAGTCCGGACACGGGGCTAGTCCCGGGGCAGGCGGCCCCACAGTCCAGACCTGAGGCTAGACCAGGGTCAGGCGGCCCCACAGTCCAGACACCGGGTGGACGGGCCCCACAGTCCTGACATGGGGCGGACATGCCCCACAGTCCAGACCCGGGGCAGGCTTCCCCACAGTCCAGACTCGGGGCGAGCGGGGGGCCCCACAGTCCGTACCTGGGGTGGGCGGGGGGCCCCACAGTCCGTACCCGGGGCTGGCGGGGGGCCCCACAGTCCAGACCTGGGGCTAGACCCGATGCAGGCGGCCCCACAGTCCGGACACGGGGCGGACGGGCCCATAGTCCGGACACTGGGCGGCCGCAGTCTGGATATAGGGCGGCCGGGCCCCACAGTCCAGGCTCGGGAATAGACCCGGGACGGACGGGCCCCACAGTCCAAGCTTGGGGCGGCCCCAAAGTTCAGACACGGGGCGGATGAGCCCCACAGTCAGGACACGGGGCGGGCGGGACCCACAGTCAGTACACGGGGCGGGTGGGCCTCACAGTCAGGACACGGGGCGGGCGCCACAGTCAGGACATGGGGCGGGCGGGCCCCACAGTCAGGACATGGGGCGGGCGGGCCCGCCGGACCCCACAGTCAGGACACGGGGCGGGCGGGCCCCACAGTCAGGACACGGGGCGGGCGGGCCCCACAGTCAGGACACGGGGCGGGCGGACCCCACAGTCAGGACATGGGGCGGGCGGGCCCCACAGTCAGGACATGGGGCGGGTAGGCCCCACTGTCAGGACATGGGGCGGACGGGCCCCACAGTCAAGACATGGGGCGGGCGGGCTCCACAGTCAGGACATGGGGCGGGCGGGCTCCACAGTCAGGACATGGGGCTAGACCCGGGGCAGGCAGCCCATAGTCCAGACACGGGGTGGACGGGCCCCATAGTCCGGACACGGGGCGGGCATGCCCCATAGTCCAGACCTGGGGCTAGACCCGGGGCAGGCGGCCCCACAGTCCAGACCTGAGGCTAGACCCGGGGCAGGCGGTCCCATATTCTAGACACGGGGTGGACGGGCCTCACAGACCTGACATGGGGCGGACATGCCCCACAGTCCTGACCTGGGTCTAGACCCGGGGCAGGCGACCCACAGTCCGGACACGGGGTGGACGGGCCCCACAGTCCGGACACGGGGTGGACGGGCCCCACAGTCCGGACACGGGGTGGACGGGCCCCACAGTCCGGACACGGGGTGGACGGGCCCCACAGTCCGGACACGGGGTGGACGGGCCCCACAGTCCGGACACGGGGCGGGCGGGCCCCACAGTCAGGACACGGGGCGGGCGGGCCCCACAGTCAGGACACGGGGCGGGCGGGCCCCACAGTTAGGACATGGGGCGGGCGGGCCCGCCGGGCCCCACACTCAGGACATGGGGCGGGTGGGCCCCACAGTCAGGACATGGGGCGGGCGGGCTCCACAGTCAGGACATGGGGCGGGCGGGCTCCACAGTCAGAACATGGGGCGGGCGGGCTGCACAGTCAGGACATGGGGCGGGCGGACCCCACAGTCAGGACACGGGGCGGGCGGGCCCCACAGTCCAGACCTGGGGCTAGACCCGGGGCAGGCGGCCCATAGTCCAGACACGGGGTGGACGGGCCCCACAGTCCGGACACGGGGCGGGCATGCCCCATAGTCCAGACCTGGGGCTAGACCCGGGGCAGGCGGCCCCACAGTCCAGACCTGAGGCTAGACCCGGGGCAGGCGGTCCCATATTCTAGACACGGGGTGGACGGGCCTCACAGACCTGACATGGGGCGGACATGCCCCACAGTCCAGACCTGGGGCTAGACCCGGGGCAGGCGACCCACAGTCCGGACACGGGGTGGACGGGCCCCACAGTCCGGACACGGGGTGGACGGGCCCCACAGTCCGGACACGGGGTGGACGGGCCCCACAGTCCGGACACGGGGTGGACGGGCCCCACAGTCCGGACACGGGGTGCACGGGCCCCACAGTCCGGACACGGGGTGCACGGGCCCCACAGTCCGGACACGGGGTGCACGGGCCCCACAGTCCGGACACGGGGTGCACGGGCCCCACAGTCCGGACACGGGGTGCACGGGCCCCACTGTCCGGACACGGGGTGCACGGGCCCCACTGTCCGGACACGGGGTGCACGGGCCCCACAGTCCGGACACGGGGTGCACGGGCCCCACAGTCCGGACCCGGGGCGGACGGGCCCCACAGTCCGGACCCGGGGCGGACGGGCCCCACAGTCCGGACCCGGGGCGGACGGGCCCCACAGTCCGGACCCGGGGCGGACGGGCCCCACAGTCCGGACCCGGGGCGGACGGGCCCCACAGTCCGGACACGGGGCGGACGGGCCCCACAGTCCGGACACGGGGCGGACGGGCCCCACAGTCCGGACACGGGGCGGACGGGCCCCACAGTCCGGACACGGGGCGGACGGACCCCACAGTCCGGACACGGGGCGGACGGGCCTCACAGTCCGGACACGGGGCTAGTCCCGGGGCAGGCGGCCCCAAAGTCCGGACACGGGGCGGATGAGACCCACAGTCCGGACACGGGACGGGCGAGCCCCACAGTCTGGACACGGGGCGGGCGAGCCCCACAGTCTGGACACGGGGCGGGCGAGCCCCACAGTCCGGACACGGGGCGGACGGGCCCCACAGTCCGGACACGGGGCGGACGGGCCCCACAGTCCGGACACGGGGCGGACGGGCCCCACAGTCCGGACACGGGGCGGACGGGCCCCACAGTCCGGACATGGGGCGGGCGGGCCCCACAGTCCAGGCCTGGGGCTAGACCCGGGGCAGGCGGCCCATAGTCCAGACACGGGGTGGACGGGCCCCACAGTCCGGACACGGGGCGGGCATGCCCCATAGTCCAGACCTGGGGCTAGACCCGGGGCAGGCGGCCCCACAGTCCAGACCTGAGGCTAGACCCGGGGCAGGCGGTCCCATATTCTAGACACGGGGTGGACGGGCCCCACAGTCCAGACCTGGGGCTAGACCCGGGGCAGGTGACCCACAGTCCGGACAGGGGGTGGACGGGCCCCACAGTCCGGACACGGGGCGGACGGGCCCCACAGTCCGGACACGGGGCGGACGGGCCCCACAGTCCGGACACGGGGCGGACGGGCCCCACAGTCCGGACACGGGGCGGACGGGCCCCACAGTCCGGACACGGGGCGGACGGGCCCCACAGTCCTGACACGGGGCGGACGGGCCCCACAGTCCTGACACGGGGCGGACGGGCCCCACAGTCCTGACACGGGGCGGACGGGCCCCACAGTCCTGACACGGGGCGGACGGGCCCCACAGTCCTGACACGGGGCGGACGGGCCCCACAGTCCTGACACGGGGCGGACGGGCCCCACAGTCCGGACACGGGGCGGACGGGCCCCACAGTCCGGACACGGGGCGGACGGGCCCCACAGTCCGGACACGGGGCGGACGGGCCCCACAGTCCGGACACGGGGCGGACGGGCCCCACAGTCCGGACACGGGGCGGACGGGCCCCACAGTCCGGACACGGGGCGGACGGGCCCCACAGTCCGGACACGGGGCGGACGGGCCCCACAGTCCGGACACGGGGCGGACGGGCCCCACAGTCCGGACACGGGGCGGACGGGCCCCACAGTCCGGACACGGGGCGGACGGGCCCCACAGTCCGGACACGGGGCGGACGGGCCCCACAGTCCGGACACGGGGCGGACGGGCCCCACAGTCCGGACACGGGGCGGACGGGCCCCACAGTCCGGACACGGGGCGGACGGGCCCCCAGTCCAGGCTCGGGGCGGACGCGCCTCACAGTCCGGACACGGGGCTAGTCCCGGGGCAGGAGGCCCCAAAGTCCGGACACGGGGCGGATGAGCCCCACAGTCTGGACACGGGGCGGATGAGCCCCACAGTCTGGACACGGGGCGGGCGAGCCCCACAGTCTGGACACGGGGCGGGCGAGCCCCACAGTCTGGACACGGGGCGGGCGAGCCCCACAGTCCGGACACGGGGCGGGCGAGCCCCACAGTCCGGACACGGGGCGGGCGAGCCCCACAGTCCGGACACGGGGCTAGTCCCGGGGCAGGAGGCCCCAAAGTCCGGACACGGGGCGGATGAGCCCCACAGTCTGGACACGGGGCGGGCGAGCCCCACAGTCTGGACACGGGGCGGGCGAGCCCCACAGTCCGGACACGGGGCGGACGCGCCTCACAGTCCGGACACGGGGCTAGTCCCGGGGCAGGAGGCCCCAAAGTCCGGACACGGGGCGGATGAGCCCCACAGTCTGGACACGGGGCGGGCGAGCCCCACAGTCTGGACACGGGGCGGGCGAGCCCCACAGTCCGGACACGGGGCGGGCGAGCCCCACAGTCCGGACACGGGGCGGACGGGCCCCACAGTCCGGACACGGGGCGGACGGGCCCCACAGTCCGGACACGGGGCGGACGGGCCCCCAGTCCAGGCTCGGGGCGGACGCGCCTCACAGTCCGGACACGGGGCTAGTCCCGGGGCAGGAGGCCCCAAAGTCCGGACACGGGGCGGATGAGCCCCACAGTCTGGACACGGGGCGGGCGAGCCCCACAGTCTGGACACGGGGCGGGCGAGCCCCACAGTCAGGACATGGGGCGGGCGGGACCCACGGTCAGGACATGGGGCGGACGGGCCCCACGGTCAGGACATGGGGCGGGCGGGCCCCACAGTCAGGACATGGGGCGGGCGGGCCCCACGGTCAGGACATGGGGCGGGCGGGCCCCACGGTCAGGACATGGGGCGGGCGGGCCCCGGGCGGGCCCCACGGTCAGGACATGGGGCGGGCGGGCCCCACGGTCAGGACATGGGGCGCGTGGGCGGGTGGGCAGGCGGCCCCAAAGTCCGGACACGGGGCGGATGAGCCCCACAGTCTGGACACGGGGCGGGCGAGCCCCACAGTCAGGACACGGGGCGGGCGGGACCCACAATCAGGACACAGGGCGGACGGGCCCCACAGTCAGGACACAGGGCGGGCCCCACAGTCAGGACACGGGGCGGGCGAGCCCCACAGTCAGGACATGGGGCGGGCAGGCTCCACAGTCAGGACATGGGGCGGGCGGGCTGCACAGTCAGGACATGGGGCGGGCGGCCCCCACAGTCAGGACATGGGGCGGGCGGGCCCCACGGTCAGGACATGGGGCGGGCGGGCCCCACGGTCAGGACATGGGGCGGGCGGGCCCCGGGCGGGCCCCACGGTCAGGACATGGGGCGGGCGGGCCCCACGGTCAGGACATGGGGCGCGTGGGCGGGTGGGCAGGCGGCCCCAAAGTCCGGACACGGGGCGGATGAGCCCCACAGTCTGGACACGGGGCGGGCGAGCCCCACAGTCAGGACACGGGGCGGGCGGGACCCACAATCAGGACACAGGGCGGACGGGCCCCACAGTCAGGACACAGGGCGGGCCCCACAGTCAGGACATGGGGCGGGCAGGCTCCACAGTCAGGACATGGGGCGGGCGGGCTGCACAGTCAGGACATGGGGCGGGCGGCCCCCACAGTCCGGACATTGGGTGGGCGGGCTCCACAGTCAGGATACAGGGCGGGCAGGCCCCACAGTCCGGACACAGGGCTAATCCTGGGGCAGGTGGCCCCACAGTCCAGACCTGGGGCTAGACCCGGGGCAGGCGGCCCAGTCAGGACACAGGGCGGGCCCCACAGTCAGGACATTGGGCGGGCGGGCTCCACAGTCAGGATACAGGGCGGGCAGGCCCCACAGTCCAGACACAGGGCTAATCCCGGGGCAGGTGGCCCCACAGTCCAGACCTGGGGCTAGACCCGGGGCAGGCGGCCCAGAGTCCAGACACGGGGTGGACGGGCCCCACAGTCCAGATACGGGGCGGGCATGCCCCATAGTCAAGACTTGGGGCTAAACCCGGAGCTGGCGGCCCCACATTCTAGACACGGGGTGGACGGGCCCCAAAGTCCGGATACGGGGCGGGCATGACCCATAGTCAAGACCTGGGGCTAGACCCAGGGCAGGCGGCCCCACAGTCCAGACCTGAGGCTAGACCCGGGGCAGGCGGCCCCACATTCTAGACACAGTGTGGACGGGCCCCACAGTCCTGACACGGGGCGGACATGCCCCACAGTCCAGACCTGGGGCTAGACCTGGGGTAGGCTGCCCCAAAGTCCGGACACGGGGTGGACGGGCCCCACAGTCCGGACACGGGGTGGACGGGCCCCACAGTCCGAACACGGGGTGGACGGGCCCCACAGTCCGGACACGGGGTGGACGGGCCCCACAGTCCGGACACGGGGTGGACGGGCCCCACAGTCCGGACACGGGGTGGACGGGCCCCACAGTCCGGACACGGGGTGGACGGGCCCCACAGTCCGAACATGGGGTGGACGGGCCCCACTGGTCCGGACACGGGGTGGACGGGCCCCACAGTCCGGACACGGGGTGGACGGGCCCCACAGTCCGGACACGGGGTGGACGGGCCCCACAGTCCGGACACGGGGCGGGCGGGCCCCACAGTCCGGACATGGGGCGGGCGGGCCCCACAGTCAGGACATGGGGGGGGGCGGGCCCCACAGTCAGGACATGGGGGGGCGGGCCCCACAGTCAGGACATGGGGCGGGGGGCCCCACAGTCAGGACATGGGGCGGGCGGGGAAGGCGGGGCGGGTGGGCGCCGGGTGGGCCCCACAGTCAGGACATGGGGCGGGCGGGCCCCACAGTCAGGACATGGGGCGGGCGGGCTCCACAGTCAGGACATGGGGTGGGCGGGCTGCACAGTCAGGACATGAGGCGGGCGGGCCCCACAGTCAGGATACGGGGCGGGCGGGCCCCACAGTCCAGACCTGGGGCTAGACCCGGGGCAGGCGGCCCATAGTCCAGACACGGGGTGGACGGGCCCCACAGTCCGGACACGGGGTGGACGGGCCCCACTGGTCCGGACACGGGGTGGACGGGCCCCACAGTCCGGACACGGGGTGGACGGGCCCCACAGTCCGGACACGGGGCGGGTGGGCCCCACAGTCAGGACATGGGGCGGGCGGGCCCCACAGTCAGGACATGGGGGGGGCGGGCCCCACAGTCAGGACATGGTGGGGCGGGCCCCACAGTCAGGACATGGGGCGGGGGGCCCCACAGTCAGGACATGGGGCGGGCGGGGAAGGCGGGGCGGGCCCCCACAGTCAGGACATGGGGCGGGCGGGCCCCACAGTCAGGACATGGGGCGGGCGGGCTCCACAGTCAGGACATGGGGTGGGCGGGCTGCACAGTCAGGACATGAGGCGGGCGGGCCCCACAGTCAGGATACGGGGCGTGCATGCCCCATAGTCCAGACCTGGGGCTAGACCCGGGGCAGGCGGCCCCACAGTCCAGGCCTGAGGCTAGACCCGGGGCAGGCGGTCCCATATTCTAGACACGGGGTGGACGGGCCCCACAGTCCGGACACGGGGCGGACGGGCCCCACAGTCCGAACACGGGGCGGACGGGCCCCACAGTCCGGACACGGGGCGGACGGGCCCCACAGTCCGGACACGGGGCTGACGGGCCCCACAGTCCGGACACGGGGCGGACGGGCCCCACAGTCCGGACACGGGGCGGACGGGCCCCACACTCCGGACACGGGGCGGACGGGCCCCACAGTCCGGACACGGGGCGGACGGGCCCCACAGTCCGGACACGGGGCGGACGGGCCCCACAGTCCGGACACGGGGCGGACGGGCCCCACAGTCCGGACACGGGGCGCACGGGCCCCACAGTCCGGACACGGGGCGCACGGGCCCCACAGTCCGGACACGGGGCGGACGGGCCCCACAGTCCGGACACGGGGCGGACGGGCCCCACAGTCCGGACACGGGGCGGACGGGCCCCACAGTCCGGACACGGGGCGGACGGGCCCCACAGTCCGGACACGGGGCGGACGGGCCCCACAGTCCGGACACGGGGCGGACGGGCCCCACAGTCCGGACACGGGGCGGACGGGCCCCACAGTCAGGACACGGGGCGGGCGGGCCCCACAGTCCGGACACGGGGCGGACGGGCCCCACAGTCCGGACACGGGGCGGACGGGCCCCACAGTCCGGACACGGGGCGGACGGGCCCCACAGTCCAGGCTCGGGGCGGACGGGCCTCACAGTTCGGACACGGGGCTAGTCCCGGGGCAGGCGGCCCCAAAGTCCGGACACGGGGCGGATGAGCCCCACAGTCTGGACACAGGGCGGGCGAGCCCCACAGTCAGGACACGGGGCGGGCGGGACCCACAGTCAGGACACAGGGCGGACGGGCCCCACAGTCAGGACACAGGGCGGGCCCCACAGTCAGGACATTGGGCGGGCGGGCTCCACAGTCAGGATACAGGGCGGGCAGGCCCCACAGTCCAGGCTCGGGGCGGACGGGCCTCACAGTTCGGACACGGGGCTAGTCCCGGGGTAGGCTGCCCCAAAGTCCGGACACGGGGTGGACGGGCCCCACAGTCCGAACACGGGGTGGACGGGCCCCACAGTCCGGACACGGGGAGGACGGGCCCCACAGTCCGGACACGGGGCGGACGGGCCCCACAGTCCGGACACGGGGCTGACGGGCACCACAGTCCGGACACGGGGCGGACGGGCCCCACAGTCCGGACACGGGGCGGACGGGCCCCACAGTCCGGCACGGGGCGGACGGGCCCCACAGTCCGGACACGGGGCGGACGGGCCCCCAGTCCAGGCTCGGGGCGGACGGGCCTCACAGTCCGGACACGGGGCTAGTCCCGGGGCAGTCGGCCCCAATGTCCGGACACGGGGCGGACGAGCCCCACAGTCCGGACACGGGGCGGCGGGCCCCACAGTCCGGACACGGGGCGGACGGGCCCCACAGTCCGGACACGGGGCGGACGGGCCCCACAGTCCGGACACGGGGCGGACGGGCCCCACAGTCCGGACACGGGGCGGACGGGCCCCACAGTCCGGACACGGGGCGGACGGGCCCCACAGTCCGGACACGGGGCGGACGGGCCCCACAGTCCGGACACGGGGCGGACGGGCCCCACAGTCCGGACACGGGGCGGACGGGCCCCACAGTCCGGACACGGGGCGGACGGGCCCCACAGTCCGGACACGGGGCGGACGGGCCCCACAGTCCGGACACGGGGCGGGCGGGCCCCACAGTCCGGACACGGGGCGGGCGGGCCCCACAGTCCGGACACGGGGCGGGCGGGCCCCACAGTCCGGACACGGGGCGGGCGGGCCCCACAGTCCGGACACGGGGCGGACGGGCCCCACAGTCCAGGCTCGGGGCGGTCGGGCCTCACAGTTCGGACACGGGGCTAGTCCCGGGGCAGGCGGCCCCAAAGTCTGGACACGGGGCGGATGAGCCCCACAGTCTGGACACAGGGCGGGCGAGCCCCACAGTCAGGACACGGGGCGGGCGGGACCCACAGTCAGGACACAGGGCGGACGGGCCCCACAGTCAGGACACAGGGCGGGCCCCACAGTCAGGACATTGGGCGGGCGGGCTCCACAGTCAGGATACAGGGCGGGCAGGCCCCACAGTCCGGACACAGGGCTAATCCCGGGGCAGGTGGCCCCACAGTCCAGACCTGGGGCTAGACCCGGGGCAGGCGGCCCAGAGTCCAGACACGGGGTGGACGGGCCCCACAGTCCAGATATGGGGCGGGCATGCCCCATAGTCAAGACTTGGGGCTAAACCCGGAGCTGGCAGCCCCACAGTCCAGACCTGAGGCTAGACCCGGGGCAGGCGGCCCCACATTCTAGACACGGGGTGGACGGGCCCCAAAGTCCGGATACGGGGCGGGCATGACCCATAGTCAAGACCTGGGGCTAGACCCAGGGCAGGCGGCCCCACAGTCCAGACCTGAGGCTAGACCCGGGGCAGGCGGCCCCACATTCTAGACACAGTGTGGACGGGCCCCACAGTCCTGACACGGGGCGGACATGCCCCACAGTCCAGACCTGGGGCTAGACCCGGGGTAGGCTGCCCCAAAGTCCGGACACGGGGTGGACGGGCCCCACAGTCCGAACACGGGGTGGACGGGCCCCACAGTCCGGACACGGGGTGGACGGGCCCCACAGTCCGGACACGGGGTGGACGGGCCCCACAGTCCGGACACGGGGTGGACGGGCCCCACAGTCCGGACACGGGGTGGACGGGCCCCACTGGTCCGGACACGGGGTGGACGGGCCCCACAGTGCAGACACGGGGTGGACGGGCCCCACAGTCCGGACACGGGGCGGGCGGGCCCCACAGTCAGGACATGGGGCGGGCGGGCCCCACAGTCAGGACATGGGGGGGGCGGGCCCCACAGTCAGGACATGGGGGGGGGCGGGGAAGGCGGGGCGGGTGGGCCCCGGGTGGGCCCCACAGTCAGGACATGGGGCGGGCGGGCCCCACAGGGGCGGGCGGGCCCCACAGTCAGGACATGGGGCGGGCGGGCTCCACAGTCAGGACATGGGGCGGGCGGGCTGCACAGTCAGGACATGAGGCGGGCGGGCCCCACAGTCAGGATACGGGGCGGGCGGGCCCCACAGTCCAGACCTGGGGCTATACCCGGGGCAGGCGGCCCATAGTCCAGACACGGGGTGGACGGGCCCCACAGTCCGGACACGGGGCGGGCATGCCCCATAGTCCAGACCTGGGGCTAGACCCGGGGCAGGCGGCCCCACAGTCCAGGCCTGAGGCTAGACCCGGGGCAGGCGGTCCCATATTCTAGACACGGGGTGGACGGGCCCCACAGTCCGGACACGGGGCGGACGGGCCCCACAGTCCGGACACGGGGCTGACGGGCCCCACAGTCCGGACACGGGGCTGACGGGCCCCACAGTCCGGACACGGGGCGGACGGGCCCCACAGTCCGGACACGGGGCGGACGGGCCCCACAGTCCGGACACGGGGCGGACGGGCCCCACAGTCCGGACACGGGGCGGACGGGCCCCACAGTCCGGACACGGGGCGGACGGGCCCCCAGTCCAGGCTCGGGGCGGACGGGCCTCACAGTCCGGACACGGGGCTAGTCCCGGGGCAGTCGGCCCCAATGTCCGGACACGGGGCGGACGAGCCCCACAGTCCGGACACGGGGCGGACGGGCCCCACAGTCCGGACACGGGGCGGACGGGCCCCACAGTCCGGACACGGGGCGGACGGGCCCCACAGTCCGGACACGGGGCGGACGGGCCCCACAGTCCGGACACGGGGCGGACGGGCCCCACAGTCCGGACACGGGGCGGACGGGCCCCACAGTCCGGACACGGGGCGGACGGGCCCCACAGTCCGGACACGGGGCTAGTCCCGGGGCAGTCGGCCCCAATGTCCGGACACGGGGCGGACGGGCCCCACAGTCCGGACACGGGGCGGACGGGCCCCACAGTCCGGACACGGGGCGGACGGGCCCCACAGTCCGGACACGGGGCGGACGGGCCCCACAGTCCGGACACGGGGCGGACGGGCCCCACAGTCCGGACACGGGGCGGACGGGCCCCACAGTCCGGACACGGGGCGGACGGGCCCCACAGTCCGGACACGGGGCGGACGGGCCCCACAGTCCGGACACGGGGCGGACGGGCCCCACAGTCCGGACACGGGGCGGACGGGCCCCACAGTCCGGACACGGGGCGGACGGGCCCCACAGTCCGGACACGGGGCGGACGGGCCCCACAGTCCGGACACGGGGCGGACGGGCCCCACAGTCCGGACACGGGGCGGACGGGCCCCACAGTCCGGACACGGGGCGGACGGGCCCCACAGTCCGGACACGGGGCGGACGGGCCCCCCGTCCGGACACGGGGCGGACGGGCACCACAGTCCGGACACGGGGCGGACGGGCCCCACAGTCCGGACACGGGGCGGACGGGCCTCACAGTCCGGACACGGGGCTAGTCCCGGGGCAGGCGGCCCCAATGTCCGGACACGGGGCGGATGAGCCCCACAGTCAGGACACGTGGCGGGCGGGACCCACAGTCAGGACACAGGGCGGACGGGCCCCACAGTCAGGACACAGGGCGGGCCCCACAGTCAGGACATTGGGCGGGCGGGCTCCACAGTCAGGATACAGGGCGGGCAGGCCCCACAGTCCGGACACAGGGCTAATCCCGGGGCAGGTGGCCCCACAGTCCAGACCTGGGGCTAGACCCGGGGCAGGCGGCCCACAGTCCAGACACGGGGTGGACGGGCCCCACAGTCCAGATACGGGGCGGGCATGCCCCATAGTCAAGACCTGGGGCTAGACCCGGGGCAGGCGGCCCCACAGTCCAGACCTGAGGCTAGACCCGGGGCAGGCGGCCCCACATTCTAGACACAGGGTGGACGCACCCCACAGTCCTGACACGGGGCGGACATGCCCCACAGTCCAGACCTGGGGCTAGACCCGGGGTAGGCTGCCCCACAGTCCGGACACGGGGCGGACGGGCCCCACAGTCCAGGCTCGGGGCGATCGGGCCTCACAGTCCGGACACAGGGCTAGTCCCGGGGCAGGCGGCCCCAAAGTCCGGACACGGGGCGGATGAGCCCCACAGTCAGGACACGGGGCGGGCGAGCCCCACAGTCAGGACACGAGGCGGGCGGGACCCACAGTCAGGACACAGGGCGGGCGGGACCCACAGTCAGGACACAGGGCGGACGGGCCCCACAGTCAGGACACAGGGCGGGCCCCACAGTCAGGACACGGGGCGGGCGAGCCCCACAGTCAGGACACGGGGCGGGCGGGACCCACAGTCAGGACATGGGGCGGGCGGGCCCCACGGTCAGGACACGGGGTGGGCGGGCCCCACAGTCAGGACACGGGGCGGGCGGGCCCCACGGTCAGGACACGGAGCGGGCGGGCCCCACGGTCAGGACATGGGGCGGGCGGGCCCCACAGTCAGGACATGGGGCGGGCGGGACCCACAGTCAGGAAACGGGGCGGGCGGGCCCCACAGTCAGGAAACGGGGCGGGCGGGCCCCACAGTCAGGACACGGGGCGGGCGGGCCCCACAGTCAGGACACGGGGTGGGCGGGCCCCACAGTCAGGACACGGGGCGGGCGGGCCCCACAGTCCGGACACGGGGTGGACGGGCCCCACAGTCCGGACACGGGGTGGACGGGCCCCACAGTCCAGGCTCGGGGCGGTCGGGCCTCACAGTTCGGACACGGGGCTAGTCCCGGGGCAGGCGGCCCCAAAGTCCGGACACGGGGCGGATGAGCCCCACAGTCTGGACACAGGGCGGGCGAGCCCCACAGTCAGGACACGGGGCGGGCGGGACCCACAGTCAGGACACAGGGCGGACGGGCCCCACAGTCAGGACACAGGGCGGGCCCCACAGTCAGGACATTGGGCGGGCGGGCTCCACAGTCAGGATACAGGGCGGGCAGGCCCCACAGTCCAGACACAGGGCTAATCCCGGGGCAGGTGGCCCCACAGTCCAGACCTGGGGCTAGACCCGGGGCAGGCGGCCCAGAGTCCAGACACGGGGTGGACGGGCCCCACAGTCCAGATATGGGGCGGGCATGCCCCATAGTCAAGACTTGGGGCTAAACACGGAGCTGGCGGCCCCACAGTCCAGACCTGAGGCTAGACCCGGGGCAGGCGGCCCCACATTCTAGACACGGGGTGGACGGGCCCCAAAGTCCGGATACGGGGCGGGCATGACCCATAGTCAAGACCTGGGGCTAGACCCAGGGCAGGCGGCCCCACAGTCCAGACCTGAGGCTAGACCCGGGGCAGGCGGCCCCACATTCTAGACACAGTGTGGACGGGCCCCACAGTCCTGACACGGGGCGGACATGCCCCACAGTCCAGACCTGGGGCTAGGCCCGGGGTAGGCTGCCCCAAAGTCCGGACACGGGGTGGACGGGCCCCACAGTCCGAACACGGGGTGGACGGGCCCCACAGTCCGGACACGGGGTGGACGGGCCCCACAGTCCGGACACGGGGTGGACGGGCCCCACAGTCCGGACACGGGGTGGACGGGCCCCACTGGTCCGGACACGGGGTGGACGGGCCCCACAGTCCGGACACGGGGTGGACGGGCCCCACAGTCCGGACACGGGGCGGGCGGGCCCCACAGTCCGGACACGGGGCGGGCGGGCCCCACAGTCCGGACATGGGGGGGCGGGCCCCACAGTCAGGACATGGGGGGGCGGGCCCCACAGTCAGGACATGGGGCGGGGGGCCCCACAGTCAGGACATGGGGCGGGCGGGGCGGGCGGGCCCCACAGTCAGGACATGGGGCGGGCGGGCTCCACAGTCAGGACATGGGGCGGGCGGGCTGCACAGTCAGGACATGAGGCGGGCGGGCCCCACAGTCAGGATACGGGGCGGGCGGGCCCCACAGTCCAGACCTGGGGCTAGACCCGGGGCAGGCGGCCCATAGTCCAGACACGGGGTGGACGGGCCCCACAGTCCGGACACGGGGCGGGCATGCCCCATAGTCCAGACCTGGGGCTAGACCCGGGGCAGGCGGCCCCACAGTCCAGGCCTGAGGCTAGACCCGGGGCAGGCGGTCCCATATTCTAGACACGGGGTGGACGGGCCCCACAGTCCGGACACGGGGCGGACGGGCCCCACAGTCCGGACACGGGGCGGACGGGCCCCACAGTCCGGACATGGGGCTGACGGGCCCCACAGTCCGGACACGGGGCGGACGGGCCCCACAGTCCGGACACGGGGCGGACGGGCCCCACAGTCCGGACACGGGGCGGACGGGCCCCACAGTCCGGACACGGGGCGGACGGGCCCCACAGTCCCGACACGGGGCGGACGGGCCCCCAGTCCAGGCTCGGGGCGGACGGGCCTCACAGTCCGGACACGGGGCTAGTCCCGGGGCAGTCGGCCCCAATGTCCGGACACGGGGCGGACGAGCCCCACAGTCCGGACACGGGGCGGACGGGCCCCACAGTCCGGACACGGGGCGGACGGGCCCCACAGTCCGGACACGGGGCGGACGGGCCCCACAGTCCGGACACGGGGCGGACGGGCCCCACAGTCCGGACACGGGGCGGACGGGCCCCACAGTCCGGACACGGGGCGGACGGGCCCCACAGTCCGGACACGGGGCGGACGGGCCCCACAGTCCGGACACGGGGCGGACGGGCCCCACAGTCCGGACACGGGGCGGACGGGCCCCACAGTCCGGACACGGGGCGGACGGGCCCCACAGTCCGGACACGGGGCGGACGGGCCCCACAGTCCGGACACGGGGCGGACGGGCCCCACAGTCCGGACACGGGGCGGACGGGCCCCACAGTCCGGACACGGGGCGGACGGGCCCCACAGTCCGGACACGGGGCTAGTCCCGGGGCAGGCGGCCCCAATGTCCGGACACGGGGCGGATGAGCCCCACAGTCAGGACACGTGGCGGGCGGGACCCACAGTCAGGACACAGGGCGGACGGGCCCCACAGTCAGGACACAGGGCGGACGGGCCCCACAGTCAGGTCACAGGGCGGGCCCCACAGTCAGGACATTGGGCGGGCGGGCTCCACAGTCAGGATACAGGGCGGGCAGGCCCCACAGTCCGGACACAGGGCTAATCCTGGGGCAGGTGTCCCCACAGTCCAGACCTGGGGCTAGACCCGGGGCAGGCGGCCCACAGTCCAGACACGGGGTGGACGGGCCCCACAGTCCAGATACGGGGCGTGCATGCCCCATAGTCAAGACCTGGGGCTAAACCCGGGGCTGGCGGCCCCACAGTCCAGACCTGAGGCTAGACCCGGGGCAGGCGGCCCCACATTCTAGACACTGGGTGGACGGGCCCCACAGTCCGGATACGGGGCGGGCATGACCCATAGTCAAGACCTGGGGCTAGACCCGGGGCAGGCGGCCCCACAGTCCAGACCTGAGGCTAGACCCGGGGCAGGCGGCCCCACATTCTAGACACAGGGTGGACGGGCCCCACAGTCCTGACACGGGGCGGACATGCCCCACAGTCCAGACCTGGGGCTAGACCCAGGGTAGGCTGCCCCACAGTCCGGACACGGGGTGGACGGGCCCCACAGTCCGGACACGGGGTGGACGAGCCCCACAGTCCGGACACGGGGTGGACGGGCCCCAGAGTCCGGACACGGGGAGGACGGGCCCCACAGTCCGGACACGGGGCGGACGGGCCCCACAGTCCGGACACGGGGCGGACGGGCCCCACAGTCCGGACACGGGGCGGACGGGCCCCACAGTCCGGACACGGGGCGGACGGGCCCCACAGTCCGGACACGGGGCGGACGGGCCCCACAGTCCGGACACGGGGCGGACGGGCCCCACAGTCCGGACACGGGGCGGACGGGCCCCACAGTCCGGACACGGGGCGGACGGGCCCCACAGTCCGGACACGGGGCGGACGGGCCCCACAGTCCGGACACGGGGCGGACGGGCCCCACAGTCCATGCTCGGGGCGGACGGGCCTCACAGTTCGGACACGGGGCTAGTCCCGGGGCAGGCGGCCCCAAAGTCCGGACACGGGGCGGATGAGCCCCACAGTCTGGACACAGGGCGGGCGAGCCCCACAGTCAGGACACGGGGCGGGCGGGACCCACAGTCAGGACACAGGGCGGACGGGCCCCACAGTCAGGACACAGGGCTGGCCCCACAGTCAGGACATTGGGCGGGCGGGATCCACAGTCAGGATACAGGGCGGGCAGGCCCCACAGTCCAGACACAGGGCTAATCCCGGGGCAGGTGGCCCCACAGTCCAGACCTGGGGCTAGACCCGGGGCAGGCGGCCCCACATTCTAGACACGGGGTGGACGGGCCCCACAGTTCGGATACGGGGCGGGCATGACCCATAGTCAAGACCTGGGGCTAGACCCAGGGCAGGCGGCCCCACAGTCCAGACCTGAGGCTAGACCCGGGGCAGGCGGCCCCACATTCTAGACACAGTGTGGACGGGCCCCACAGTCCTGACACGGGGCGGACATGCCCCACAGTCCAGACCTGGGGCTAGACCCGGGGTAGGCGGCCCCACAGTCCAGACACGGGGTGGACGGGCCCCACAGTCCGGACACGGGGTGGACGGGCCCCACAGTCCGGACACGGGGTGGACGGGCCCCACAGTCCGAACACGGGGTGGACGGGCCCCACAGTCCGGACACGGGGTGGACGGGCCCCACAGTCCGGACACGGGGTGGACGGGCCCCACAGTCCGGACACGGGGTGGACGGGCCCCACAGTCCGGACACGGGGTGGACGGGCCCCACAGTCCGGACACGGGGTGGACGGGCCCCACAGTCCGGACACGCGGCGGACGGGACCCACAGTCCAGGCTCGGGGCGGACGGGCCTCACAGTCCGGACACGGGGCTAGTCCCGGGGCAGGCGGCCCCAAAGTCCGGACACGGGGCGGATGAGCCCCACAGTCTGGCCACGGGGCGGGCGAGCCCCACAGTCAGGACACGGGGCGGGCGGGACCCACAGTCAGGACACAGGGCGGACGGGCCCCACAGTCAGGACACAGGGCGGGCCCCACAGTCAGGACATTGGGCGGGCGGGCTCCACAGTCAGGATACAGGGCGGGCAGGCCCCACAGTCCGGAGACAGGGCTAATCCCGGGGCAGGTGGCCCCATAGTCCAGACCTGGGGCTAGACTCGGGGCAGGCGGCCCACAGTCCAGACACGGGGTGGACGGGCCCCACAGTCCAGATACGGGGCGGGCATGCCCCATAGTCAAGACTTGGGGCTAAACCCGGGGCTGGCGGCCCCACAGTCCAGACCTGAGGCTAGACCCGGGGCAGACGGCCCCACATTCTAGACACGGGGTGGACGGGCCCCACAGTTCGGATACGGGGCGGGCATGACCCATAGTCAAGACCTGGGGCTAGACCCAGGGCAGGCGGCCCCACAGTCCAGACCTGAGGCTAGACCCGGGGCAGGCGGCCCCACATTCTAGACACAGGGTGGACGGGCCCCACAGTCCAGACACGGGGCGGACATGCCCCACAGTCCAGACCTGGGGCTAGACCCGGGGTAGGCTGCCCCAAAGTCCGGACACGGGGTGTACGAGCCCCACAGTCCGGACACGGGGCGGCCACAGTCCAGGCTCGGGGCTAAACCCGGGGAAGCCGACCCCACATTTCAGACCCGGGGCGGGGGGCCATATAGTCCAGGCTCGGGGCGGATGGGCCCCACAGTCGAGGCTCGGGGCGGATGGGCCCCACAGTATTGGCTCGGGGCGAACGGGCCCCACAGTCCAGGCTCGGGGCGGACAGGCTCCACAGTCCAGACCTGAGGCTCGGCCCGGGGCAGGCGGCCCCACAGTCCAGATACGGGGTGGACGGGCCCCACAGTCCTGACACGGGGCGGACATGCCCCACAGTCCAGACCTGGGGCTAGACCCGGGGTAGGCTGCCCCAAAGTCCAGACACGGGGTGACGAGCCCCACAGTCCGGACACGGGGCGGCCACAGTCCAGACATAGGGTGGGCGGGCCCCACAGTCCAGGCTCGGGGCTAAACCCGGGGAAGCCGGCCCCACATTTCAGACCCGGGGCTGGGGGCCACACAGTCCAGGCTCGGGGCGGATGGGCCCCACAGTCCAGACTCGGGGCGGATGGGCCCCACAGTATTGGCTCGGAGCGAACGGGCCCCACAGTCCACGCTCTGGCCCCACAGTCCACGCTCGAGGCAGACGGGCCCCACAGTCCACGCTTGGAGCGGACGGGCCCCACAGTCCAGACTCTGGGCGGACGGGCCCCACAGTCCAGGCTCGGGGCGGGCGGGCCCATAGTTACGACACGGGGCGGGCGGGCCCCACAGTCCGTACACGGGGCTAGTCCCGGGGCAGGCGGCCCCACAGTCCGGACACGGGGCGGACGGGCCCCACAGTTCTGACACGGGTCGGGCATGCCCCACAGTCCTGACCTGCGGCTAGAGCCGGGGCAGGCGGCCCCACAGTCCGGACACGGGGTGGCCATGGTACGGACATAGGGCTGGCGGGCCCCACAGTCAGGACACGGGGCGGGCGGGCTCCACAGTCAGGACACGGGGCGGGCGGGCCCCACAGTCCGGACACTGAGCTAATCCCGAGGCAGGCGGCTTCACAATCCAGACCTGGGGCTAGACCCGGGGCAGACGGCCCACAGTCCAGACACGGGGTGGACGGGCCCCACAGTCCGGACACAGAGCAGGCATGCCCCACAGTCCAGACCTGGGGCTAGACCCGGAGCACGCGGCCCACAGTCCGGACACGGGGTGGACGGTCCCCACAGTCCGGACACCGGGGGAGCCACAGTCCGGACATATGGCGGACGGGCCCCACAGTCCAGGCTCGGGGCGGACGGGCCCCACAGTCCGGACACGGGGCTAGTCCCGGGGCAGGCGGCCCCACAGTCCAGACCTGAGGCTAGACCAGGGGCAGGCGGCCCCACAGTCCAGACACGGGGTGGACGGGCCCCACAGTCCTGACATGGGGCGGACATGCCCCACAGTCCAGACCCGGGGCAGGCGGCCCCACAGTCCAGACTCGGGGCGAGCGGAGGGCCCCACAATCCGTACCCGGTGCGGGCGGGGGGCCCCACAGTCCAGGCTCAGGGCGGACGGGCCCCACAGTCCAGGCTCGGGGCAGACGGGCCCCACAGTCCGGACACGGGGCTAGTCCCGGGGCAGGCGGCCCCACAGTCCAGACCTGAGGCTAGACCAGGGGCAGGCGGCCCCACAGTTCTGACACGGGGCGGGCATGCCCCACAGTCCTGACCTGCGGCTAGAGCCGGGGCAGGCGGCCCCACAGTCCGGACACGGGGTGGACGGGCCCCACAGTCCTGACATGGGGCGGACATGCCCCACAGTCCAGACCCGGGGCAGGCGGCCCCACAGTCCAGACTCGGGGCGAGCGGGGGGCCCCACAGTCCAGGCTCAGGGCGGACGGGCCCCACAGTCCAGGCTCAGGGCGGACGGGCCCCACAGTCCAGGCTCGGGGCGGACGGGCCCCACAGTCCGGACACGGGGCTAGTCCCGGGGCAGGCGGCCCCACAGTCCAGACCTGAGGCTAGACCAGGGGCAGGCGGCCCCACAGTCCAGACACGGGGTGGACGGGCCCCACAGTCCTGACATGGGGCGGACATGCCCCACAGTCCAGACCCGGGGCAGCCTTCCCCACAGTCCAGACTCGGGGCGAGCGGGGGGCCCCACAGTCCGTACCCGGGGCGGGCGGGGGGCCCCACAGTCCGTACCCGGGGCTGGCGGGGGGCCCCACAGTCCAGACCTGGGGCTAGACTCGGGGCGGGCGGCCCCACCGTCCAGACCTGGGGCGGGCGGGGGGCCCCACAGTCCAGACCTGGGGCTAGACCTGATGCAGGCGGCCCCACAGTCCGGACACGGGGCGGACGGGCCCATAGTCCGGACACTGGGCGGCCGCAGTCCGGATATAGGGCGGCCGGGCCCCACAGTCCAGGCTCGGGGCTAGATCCGAGACGGACGGGCCCCACAGTCAAAGCTTGGGGCGGGCGTGCCCCACAGACCGGAAACGGGGCTAGACCCGGGGCAGGCGGCCCCAAAGTCCAGACACGGGGCGGATGAGCCCCACAGTCTGGACACGGGGCGGATGAGCCCCACAGTCTGGAGACGGTGCGGGCGAGCCCCACAGTCTGGACACGGTGCGGGCGAGCCCCACAGTCAGGACACGGGGCGGCGAGCCCCACAGTCAGGACACGGGGCGGGCGAGCCCCGCAGTCAGGACACGGGGCGGGCGGACACGGGGTGGACCCCACAGTCAGGACACGGGGCGGGCGGGCCCCACAGTCAGGACACGGGGCGGGCGGGCCCCACAGTCAGGACACGGGGCGGGCGGGCCCCACAGTCAGGACATGGGGCGGGCGGACCCCACAGTCAGGACATGGGGCGGGCGGACCCCACAGTCAGGACATGGGGCGGGTGCCCCCACAGTCCAGACCTGGGGCTAGACTCGGGGCGGGCGGCCCCACCGTCCGGACCTGGGGCGGGCGGGGGGCCCCACAGTCCAGACCTGGGGCTAGACCCGATGCAGGCGGCCCCACAGTCCGGACACGGGTCGGACGGGCCCATAGTTCGGACACTGGGCGGCCGCAGTCCGGATATAGGGCGGCCGGTCCCCACAGTCCAGGCTCGGGGCTAGACCCGGGACGGACGGGCCTCACAGTTCAAGCTTGGGGCGGGCGTGCCCCACAGACCGGAAACGGGGCTAGACCCGGGGCAGGCGGCCCCAAAGTCCTGACACGGGGCTGATGAGCCCCACAGTCTGGACACGGGGCGGATGAGCCCCACAGTCTGGACACGGGACGGATGAGCCCCACAGTCTGGACACGGGACGGATGAGCCCCACAGTCTGGACACGGGGCGGATGAGCCCCACAGTCTGGACACGGGGCGGATGAGCCCCACAGTCTGGACACGGGGCGGGCGAGCCCCACAGTCTGGACACGGGGCGGGCGAGCCGCGCCCCACCCGCCCCACAGTCAGGACATGGGGCGGGCGGGCCCGGGCGGGCGGGCCCCACAGTCAGGACATGGGGCGGGCAGTCAGGACATGGGGCACAGTCAGGACATGGGGCGGGCGGGCCCCACAGTCAGGACACGGGGCGGGCGGGCTCTACAGTCAGGACATGGCCCGCCCCACAGTCCAGACCTTGGTCTAGACCCGGGGCAGGCGGCCCACAGTCCAGACACGGGGTGGACGGGCCCCACAGTCCGGACACGGGGCGGGCATGCCCCATAGTCCAGACCTGGGGCTAGACCCGGGGCAGGCGGCCCCACAGTCCAGACCTGAGGCTAGACCCTTGGCAGGCGGTCCCATATTCTAGACACGGGGTGGACGGGACTCACAGACCTGACACGGGGCGGACATGCCCCACAGTCCAGACCTGGGGCTAGACCAGGGGCAGGCGACCCACAGTCCGGAGACGGGGTGGACGGGCCCCACAGTCCGGAGACGGGGTGGACGGGCCCCACAGTCCGGAGACGGGGTGGACGGGCCCCACAGTCCGGAGACGGGGTGGACGGGCCCCACAGTCCGGAGACGGGGTGGACGGGCCCCACAGTCCGGAGACGGGGTGGACGGGCCCCACAGTCCGGACACGGGGTGGACGGGCCCCACAGTCCGGACACGGGGTGGACGGGCCCCACAGTCCGGACACGGGGTGGACGGGCCCCACATTCCGAACACGGGGTGGACGGGCCCCACAGTCCGGACACGGGGTGGACGGGCCCCACAGTCCGGACACGGGGTGGACGGGCCCCACAGTCCGGACACGGGGTGGACGGGCCCCACAGTCCGGACACGGGGTGGACGGGCCCCACAGTCCGGACACGGGGCGGACGGGCCCCACAGTCCGGACACGGGGCGGACGGGCCCCACAGTCCGGACACGGGGTGGACGGGCCCCACAGTCCGGACACGGGGCTAGGCCCGGGGCAGGCGGCCCCAAAGTCCGGACACGGGGCGAATGAGCCCCACAGTCTGGACACGGGGCGGGCGAGCCCCACAGTCTGGACACGGGGCAGGCGAGCCCCACAGTCAGGACACGGGGCGGGCGGGACCCACAGTCAGGACACGGGGCGGACGGGCCCCACAGTCCAGGCTCGGGGCGGACGGGCCTCACAGTCCGGACACGGGGCTAGTCCCGGGGCAGGCGGCCCCACAGTCCGGACACAGGGCGGACGGGCCCCACAGTCCGGACACGGGGCGGACGGGCCCCACAGTCCGGACACGGGGTGGACGGGCCCAACAGTCCGGACACGGGGCTAGTCCCGGGGCAGGCGGCCCCAAAGTCCGGACACGGGGCGAATGAGCCACACAGTCTGGACACGGGGCGGGCGAGCCCCACAGTCTGGACACGGGGCAGGCGAGCCCCACAGTCAGGACACGGGGCGGGCGGGACCCACAGTCAGGACACGGGGCGGACGGGCCCCACAGTCCAAGCTCGGGGCGGGCGGGCCCCACAGTCAGGACATGGGGCGGGCGGACCCCACAGTCAGAACATGGGGCGGGTGCATTCACTGCCCCACATTCAGGACAAGGGGCGGGCTCCACAGTCAGGATATGGGGCGGGCAGTCAGGACATGGGGCGGGCGGGACCCACAGTCAGGACATGGGGCGGGCGGGACCCACAGTCAGGACATGGGGCGGGCGGGCCCCACAGTCAGGACAAGGGGCGGGCGGGCCCCACAGTCAGGACACGGGGCGGGCGGGCCCCACAGTCAGGACACGGGGCGGGCGGGCCCCACAGTCCAGACCTGGGGCTAGACCCGGGGCAGGCGGCCCCACAGTCCAGACCTGAGGCTAGACCCTTGGCAGGCGGTCCCATATTCTAGACACAGGGTGGACGGGCCTCACAGACCTGACACGGGGCGGACATGCCCCACAGTCCAGACCTGGGGCTAGACCCGGGGCAGGCGACCCACAGTCCGGACACGGGGTGGACGGGCCCCACAGTCCGGACACGGGGTGGACGGGCCCCACAGTCCGGACACGGGGTGGACGGGCCCCACAGTCCGGACACGGGGTGGACGGGCCCCACAGTCCGGACACGGGGTGGACGGGCCCCACAGTCCGGACACGGGGTGGACGGGCCCCACAGTCCGGACACGGGGTGGACGGGCCCCACAGTCCGGACACGGGGTGGACGGGCCCCACAGTCCGGACACGGGGCGGACGGGCCCCACAGTCCGGACACGTGGCGGACGGGCCCCACAGTCCGGACACGTGGCGGACGGGCCCCACAGTCCGGACACGGGGCGGACGGGCCCCACAGTCCGGACACGGGGCGGACGGGCCCCACAGTCCGGACACGGGGCGGACGGGCCCCACAGTCCGGACACGGGGCGGACGGGCCCCACAGTCCGGACACGGGGCGGACGGGCCCCACAGTCCGGGCTCGGGGCGGACGGGCCTCACAGTCCGGACACGGGGCTAGTCCCGGGGCAGGCGGCCCCAAAGTCTGGACACGGGGCGAATGAGCCCCACAGTCTGGACACGGGGCGGGCGAGCCCCACAGTCAGGACACGGGGCAGGCGAGCCCCACAGTCAGGACACGGGGCGGGCGGGACCCACAATCAGGACACGGGGCGGACGGGCACCACAGTCCAGGCTCGGGGCGGACGGGCCTCACAGTCCGGACACGGGGCTAGTCCCGGGGCAGGCGGCCCCAAAGTCCGGACACGGGGCGGATGAGCCCCACAGTCCGGACACGGGGCGGATGAGCCCCACAGTCTGGACACGGGGCGGGCGAGCCCCACAGTCCGGACACGGGGCGGGCATGCCCCATAGTCCAGACCTGGGGCTAGACCCGGGGCAGGCGGCCCCACAGTCCAGACCTGAGGCTAGACCCTTGGCAGGCGGTCCCATATTCTAGACACAGGGTGGACGGGCCTCACAGACCTGACACGGGGCGGACATGCCCCACAGTCCAGACCTGGGGCTAGACCCGGGGCAGGCGACCCACAGTCCGGACACGGGGTGGACGGGCCCCACAGTCCGGACACGGGGTGGACGGGCCCCACAGTCCGGACACGGGGTGGACGGGCCCCACAGTCCGGACACGGGGTGGACGGGCCCCACAGTCCGGACACGGGGTGGACGGGCCCCACAGTCCGGACACGGGGTGGACGGGCCCCACAGTCCGGACACGGGGCGGACGGGCCCCACAGTCCGGACACGGGGCGGACGGGCCCCACAGTCCGGACACGTGGCGGACGGGCCCCACAGTCCGGACACGGGGCGGACGGGCCCCACAGTCTGGACACGGGGCGGACGGGCCCCACAGTCTGGACACGGGGCGGGCGAGCCCCACAGTCAGGACACGGGGCGGGCGAGCCCCACAGTCAGGACACGGGGCGGGCGGGACCCACAATCAGGACACGGGGCGGACGGGCACCACAGTCCAGGCTCGGGGCGGACGGGCCTCACAGTCCGGACATGGGGCTAGTCCCGGGGCAGGCGGCCCCAAAGTCCGGACACGGGGCGGATGAGCCCCACAGTCCGGACACGGGGCGGATGAGCCCCACAGTCCGGACACGGGGCGGATGAGCCCCACAGTCTGGACACGGGGCGGGCGAGCCCCACAGTCAGGACACGGGGCGGGGCGGGGGGCGGCCCCCCCACAGTCAGGACATTGGGCGGGCTCCACAGTCAGGATACAGGGCGGGCAGGCCCCACAGTCCGGACACAGGGCTAATCCCGGGGCAGGTGGCCCCACAGTCCAGACCTGGGGCTAGACCCGGGGCAGGCGGCCCACAGTCCAGACACGGGGTGGACGGGCCCCACAGTCCGGATACGGGGCGGGCATGCCCCATAGTCAAGACTTGGGGCTAAACCCGGGGCTGGCGGCCCCACAGTCCAGACCTGAGGCTAGATCCGGGGCAGGCGGCCCCACATTCTAGACACGGGGTGGACGGGCCCCACAGTCCGGATGCGGGGCGGGCATGACCCATAGTAAAGACCTGGGGCTAGACCCAAGGCAGGCGGCCCTACAGTCCAGACCTGAGGCTAGACCCGGGGCAGGCGGCCCCACATTCTAGACACAGGGTGGACGGGCCCCACAGTCCTGACACGGGGCGGACATGCCCCACAGTCCAGACCTGGGGCTAGACCCGGGGTAGGCTGCCCCAAAGTCCGGACACGGGGTCTACGAGCCCCACAGTCCGGACACGGGGCGGCCACAGTCCAGACATAGGGGAAGCCGGCCCCACATTTCAGACCCGGGGCGGGGGGCCCCACAGTCCAGGCTCGACGCAGATGGGCCCCACAGTCCAGGCTCGGGGCGGATGGGCCCCACAGTATTGGCTCGGGGCGAACGGGCCCCACAGTCCAGGCTCGGGGCGGACGGGCTCCACAGTCCAGACCTGAGGCTCGGCCCAGGGCAGGCGGCCCCACAGTCCAGATACGGGCCCCACAGTCCTGACACGGGGCGGACATGCCCCACAGTCCAGACCTGGGGCTAGACCCGGGGTAGGGTGCCCCACAGTCTGGACACGGGGCGGCCACAGTCCAGACATAGGGTGGGCCCCACAGTCCAGGCTCGGGGCTAAACCCGGGGAAGCCGGCCCCACATTTCAGACCCGGGGCGGAGGGCCACACAGTCCAGGCTCGGGGCGGATGGGCCCCACAGTCCAGACTCGGGGCGGATGGGCCCCACAGTATTGGCTCGGAGCGAACGGGCCCCACAGTCCACGCTCTGGCCCCACAGTCCACGCTCGGGGCGGACGGGCCCCACAGTCCACGCTTAGAGCTAACGGGCCCCACAGTCCAGACTCGGGGCGGACGGGCCCCACAGTCCGTACACGGGGCTAGTTCCGGGGCAGACGGCCCCACAGTCCGGACACGGGGCGGACGGGCCCCACAGTTCTGACACGGGGCGGGCATGCCCCACAGTCCTGACCTGGGGCTAGAGCCGGGGCAGGCGGCCCCACAGTCCGGACACGGGGCGGCCATAGTACGGACATAGGGCGGGCGGGCCCCACAGTCAGGACACGGGGCGGGCGGGCTCCACAGTCAGGACACGGGGCCGGCGGGTCCCACAGTCCGGACACTGAGCTAATCCTGGGGCAGGCGGCTTCACAGTCCAGACCTGAGGCTAGACCTGGGGCAGGCGGCCCACAGTCCGGACACGGGGTGGACGGGCCCCACAGTCCGGACACGGGACGGGCCACAGTGGGGACATAAGGCGGCCGGGCCCCACAGTCCAGGCTCGGGGCTAGACCCGGGGGCAGTCGGCCCCACAGTCCAGACCCGGGGAGGGGGGCCCCACTGTCCGGACCCGGGGCAAGCGGGGGATCCCACAGTCCTGACCCGGGGCGGGCGAGGGGCCCCACAGTCTGGAATCAGGGCGGGCGGGGGGCCCCACAGTCCGGACCTGGGGCTACACCCGGGGCAGGCGGCCCCACAGTCCGGACACGTGGCGGCCGCAGTCCGGATATAGGGCGAGCCCCACAGTCTGGACTCGGGGTGGCCACAGTCCAGACATAGGGTGGGCGGGCCCAGGGTGGGCGGGCCCTGGGTGGGCGGGCCCTGGGTGGGTGGGCCCCGGGTGGGCGGGCCCTACAGTCCAGGCTCAGGGCTAGACCCGGGGCGGGGGGAACACACAGTCCAGGCTCGGGGCTAGACCCGGGGAAGCCGGCCCCACATTTCAGACCCGGGGCGCGGGGCCCCAAAGTCCAGGCTCTGGGCGAACGGGCCCCACAGTCCAGGCTCGGGGCGGACGGGCCCCACAGTCCGGACATGGGGCTAGTCCCGGGGCAGGCGGCCCTACAGTCCAGACCTGAGGCTTGACTCGGGGCAGGCGGCCCCACAGTCCAGACACGGGGTGGACGAGCCCCACAGTCCTGACATGGGGCGGACATGCCCCACAGTCCAGACACGGGGCAGGCGGCCCCACAGTCCGGACACGGGGTGGGCGAGCCTTACAGTCCGGACACAGGGCGTCCGCAGTCCGGACATAGGGTGGGCGGGCCGCACAGTCCAGGCTCGGGGCCAGACCCTGGGCCAGACCCTGGGCCAGACCCGGGGCAACCGGCCCCACAGTCCAGACTCGGGGCGGGCGGGGGGCCCCACAGTCCGTACCCGGGGCTGGCGGGGGGTCCCACAGTCCAGACCTGGGGCTACACTTGGGGCGGGGGGCCCCACAGTCCAGACCTGGGGCTAGACCCGATGCAGGCGGCCCCACAGTCCGGATACGAGGCGGACGGGCCCACAGTCCGGACACGGGGCCGCCGCAGTCCGGATATAGGGCGGCCGGGCCCCACAGTCCAGGCTCGGGGCTAGACCCGGCACGGACGGGCCCCACAGTCCAAGCTCGGGGCAGACGGGCCCCACAGTCCAAGCTCGGGGCGGGCGTGCCCCACAGTCCGGACACGGGGCTAGTCCCGGGGCAGATGGCCCCACAGTCAAGACCTGGGGCAGGCGGCCCCAAAGTCCGGACACGGGGAGGATGAGCCCCACAGTCTGGACACGGGGCGGGCGAGCCCCACAGTCAGGACACGGGGTGGGTCAGTCAGGACACAGGGCTGGCGGGCCCCAAAGTCAGGACACAGGGCGGGCGGACCCCAAAGTCAGGACACAGGGCGGGCGGGCCCCAAAGTCAGGACACAGGGCGGGCGGGCCCCAAAGTCAGGACACAGGGCGGGCGGGCCCCAAAGTCAGGACACAGGGCGGACGGGCCCTACAGTCAGGACACAGGGCGGGCCCCACAGTCAGGACACAGGGCGGGCCCCACAGTAAGGACATGGGGCGGGCGGGCTCCACAGTCAGGATACGGGGCGGATCCCAGGGCAGGTGGCCCCACAGTCCAGACCTGGGGCTAGACCAGGGGCAGGCGGCCCACAGTCCAGACACGGGGTGGACGGGCCCCACAGTCCGGACGCGGGGCGGGCATGCCCCATAGTCCAGACCTGGGGCTAGCCCCGGGGCAGGCGGCCCCACAGTTCAGACCTGAGGCTAGACCCGGGGCAGGCGGCCCACAGTCCGGACACGGGGTGGATGGGCCCCACAGTCCGGACACGGGGCGGGCATGCCCCACAGTCCAGACCTGGGGCTAGACCCGGAGCAGGCGGCCCACAGTCCAGACCTGGGGCTAGACCCGGAGCAGGCGGCCCACAGTCCAGACACGGGGTGGACGGTCCCCACAGTCCGGACACGGGGGGGGGCACAGTTCGGACATAAGGCGGGCGGGCCCCACAGTCCAGGCTCGGGGCTAGACCCTGGGGCAGTCGGCCCCACAGTCCAGTCCCGGGGCGGGTGGCCCCACAGTCCGGACCCGGGGCAAGCAGAGGATCCCACAGTCCGGACCAGGGGCGGGCGAGGGGCCCCACAGTCTGGAATCGGGGCGGGCGTCGGGCCCCACAGTCCGGGCCTGGGGCTAGACCCGGGGCAGGCGGCCCCACAGTCCGGACACGGGGCGGCCGCAGTCCGGATATAGGGCGAGGCCCACAGTCTGGACTCGGGGTGGCCACAGTCCAGACATAGGGTGGGCGGGCCCCACAGTCCAGGCTCAGGGTTAGACCCGGGGTGGGGGGAACACACAGTCCAGGCTCGGGGCTAGACCCGGGGAAGCCGGCCCCACATTTCAGACCCGGGTCGCGGGGCCCCACAGTCCAGGCTCGGGGCGGACGGGCCCCACAGTCCAGGCTCGGGGCGGACGGGCCCCACAGTCCGGACATGGGGCTAGTCCCGGGGCAGGCGGCCCTACAGTCCAGACCTGAGGCTTGACTCGGGGCAGGCGGCCCCACAGTCCAGACACGGGGTGGACGAGCCCCACAGTCCTGACATGGGGCGGACATGCCCCACAGTCCAGACACTGGGCAGGCGGCCCCACAGTCCGGACACGGGGTGGGCGAGCCTTACAGTCCGGACACAGGGCGTCCGCAGTCCGGACATAGGGTGGGCGGGCCGCACAGCCCAGGCTCGGGGCCAGACCCTGGGCCAGACCCTGGGCCAGACCCGGGGCAACCGGCCCCACAGTCCAGACTCGGGGCGGGCGGGGGGCCCCACAGTCCGTACCCGGGGCTGGCGGGGGGGTCCCACAGTCCAGACCTGGGGCTACACTCGGGGCGGGGGGCCCCACAGTCCAGACCTGGGGCTAGACCCGATGCAGGCGGCCCCACAGTCCGGATACGGGGCGGACGGGCCCACAGTCCGGACACGGGGCCGCCGCAGTCCGGATATAGGGCGGCCGGGCCCCACAGTCCAGGCTCGGGGCTAGACCCGGCACGGACGGGCCCCACAGTCCAAGCTCGGGGCAGACGGGCCCCACAGTCCAAGCTCGGGGCGGGCGTGCCCCACAGTCCGGACACGGGGCTAGTCCCGGGGCAGATGGCCCCACAGTCAAGACCTGGGGCAGGCGGCCCCAAAGTCCGGACACGGGGCGGATGAGCCCCACAGTCTGGACACGGGGCGGGCGAGCCCCACAGTCAGGACACGGGGTGGGTCAGTCAGGACACAGGGCTGGCGGGCCCCAAAGTCAGGACACAGGGCGGGCGGGCCCCAAAGTCAGGACATAGGGCGGGCGGGCCCCAAAGTCAGGACACAGGGCGGGCGGGCCCCAAAGTCAGGACACAGGGCGGACGGGCCCTACAGTCAGGACACAGGGCGGGCCCCACAGTCAGGACACAGGGCGGGCCCCACAGTAAGGACATGGGGCGGGCGGGCTCCACAGTCAGGATACGGGGCGGATCCCGGGGCAGGTGGCCCCACAGTCCAGACCTGGGGCTAGACCAGGGGCAGGCGGCCCACAGTCCAGACACGGGGTGGACGGGCCCCACAGTCCGGACACGGGGCGGGCATGCCCCATAGTCCAGACCTGGGGCTAGACCCGGGGCAGGCGGCCCCACAGTTCAGACCTGAGGCTAGACCCGGGGCAGGCGGCCCACAGTCCGGACACGGGGTGGATGGGCCCCACAGTCCGGACACAGGGCGGGCATGCCCCACAGTCCAGACCTGGGGCTAGACCCGGAGCAGGCAGCCCACAGTCCAGACCTGGGGCTAGACCCGGAGCAGGCGGCCCACAGTCCAGACACGGGGTGGACAGTCCCCACAGTCCGGACACGGGGGGGGCACAGTTCGGACATAAGGCGGGCGGGCCCCACAGTCCAGGCTCGGGGCTAGACCCTGGGGCAGTCGGCCCCACAGTCCAGTCCCGGGGCGGGTGGCCCCACAGTCCGGACCCGGGGCAAGCAGAGGATCCCACAGTCCGGACCAGGGGCGGGCGAGGGGCCCCACAGTCTGGAATCGGGGCGGGCGTCGGGCCCCACAGTCCGGGCCTGGGGCTAGACCCGGGGCAGGCGGCCCCACAGTCCGGACACGGGGCGGCCGCAGTCCGGATATAGGGCGAGGCCCACAGTCTGGACTCGGGGCTGCCACAGTCCAGACATAGGGTGGGCGGGCCCCACAGTCCAGGCTCGGGGCTAGACCCGGGGCAGCCGGCCCCACATTTCAAACCAGGGGCGGGGGGCCCCACAGTCCAGGCTCGGGGCCAAACCCGGGGCAACCGGCCCCACAGTCCAGACTCGGGGCGGGCGGGGGACCCCACAGTCCGTACCCGGGGCTGGCGGGGGGCTCCACAGTCCAGACCTGGGGCTAGACTCGGGGCGGGCGGCCCCACCGTCCAGACCTGGGGCTAGATCCGAAGCAGACGGCCCCACAGTCCGTACACGGGGCGGACGGGCCCACACTCCAGACACGGGGCGGCCGCAGTCCGGATATAGGGCGGACGGGCCGCACAGTCCAGGCTCGGAGCTAGACCCGGGGCGGACGGGCCCCACAGTCCAGGCTCGGGGCGGACGGGCCCCACAGTCCAGGCTCGGGGCGGACGGGCCCCACAGTCCGGACATTGGACTAGTCCCGGGGCAGGCGGCCCTACAGTCCAGACCTGAGGCTTGACTCGGGGCAGGCGGCCCCACAGTCCAGACACGGGGTGGACATGCCCCACAGTCCAGACACGGGGCAGGCGGCCCCACAGTCCGGACACGGGGTGGGCGAGCCTTACAGTCCGGACACAGGGCATCCGCAGTCCGGACATAGGGTGGGCGGGCCGCACAGTCCAGGCTCGGGGCCAGACCCTGGGCCAGACCCGGGGCAACCGGCCCCACAGTCCAGACTCGGGGCGGGCGGGGGGCCCCACAGTCCGTACCCGGGGCTGGCGGGGGGTCCCACAGTCCAGACCTGGGGCTACACTCGGGGCGGGGGGCCCCACAGTCCAGACCTGGGGCTAGACCCGATGCAGGCGGCCCCACAGTCCGGATACGGGGCGGACGGGCCCAGAGTCCGGACACGGGGCCGCCGCAGTCCGGATATAGGGCGGCCGGGCCCCACAGTCCAGGCTCGGGGCTAGACCCGGCACGGACGGGCCCCACAGTCCAAGCTCGGGGCAGACGGGCCCCACAGTCCAAGCTCGGGGCGGGCGTGCCCCACAGTCCGGACACGGGGCTAGTCCCGGGGCAGATGGCCCCACAGTCAAGACCTGGGGCTAGACCTGGGGCAGGCGGCCCCAAAGTCCGGACACGGGGCGGATGAGCCCCACAGTCTGGACACGGGGCGGGCGAGCCCCACAGTCAGGACACGGGGTGGGTCAGTCAGGACACAGGGCTGGCGGGCCCCAAAGTCAGGACACAGGGCGGGCGGGCCCCAAAGTCAGGACACAGGGCGGGCGGGCCCCAAAGTCAGGACACAGGGCGGGCGGGCCCCAAAGTCAGGACACAGGGCGGGCGGGCCCCAAAGTCAGGACACAGGGCGGACGGGCCCTACAGTCAGGATACAGGGCGGGCCCCACAGTAAGGACATGGGGCGGGCGGGCTCCACAGTCAGGATACGGGGCGGATCCCGGGGCAGGTGGCCCCACAGTCCAGACCTGGGGCTAGACCAGGGGCAGGCGGCCCACAGTCCAGACACGGGGTGGACGGGCCCCACAGTCCGGACGCGGGGCGGGCATGCCCCATAGTCCAGACCTGGGGCTAGACCCGGGGCAGGCGGCCCCACAGTTCAGACCTGAGGCTAGACCCGGGGCAGGCGGCCCACAGTCCGGACACGGGGTGGATGGGCCCCACAGTCCGGACACGGGGCGGGCATGCCCCACAGTCCAGACCTGGGGCTAGACCCGGAGCAGGCGGCCCACAGTCCAGACCTGGGGCTAGACCAGGAGCAGGCGGCCCACAGTCCAGACACGGGGTGGACGGTCCCCACAGTCCGGACACGGGGGGGGCCACAGTCCGGACATAAGGCGGGCGGGCCCCACAGTCCAGGCTCGGGGCTAGACCCGGGGGCAGTCGGCCCCACAGTCCAGTCCCGGGGCGGGTGGCCCCACAGTCCGGACCCGGGGCAAGCAGAGGATCCCACAGTCCGGACCAGGGGCGGGCGAGGGGCCCCACAGTCTGGAATCGGGGCGGGCGTCGGGCCCCACAGTCCGGGCCTGGGGCTAGACCCGGGGCAGGCGGCCCCACAGTCCGGACACGGGGCGGCCGCAGTCCGGATATAGGGCGAGGCCCACAGTCTGGACTCGGGGCTGCCACAGTCCAGACATAGGGTGGGCGGGCCCCACAGTCCAGGCTCGGGGATAGACCCGGGGCAGCCGGCCCCACATTTCAGACCAGGGGCGGGGGGCCCCACAGTCCAGGCTCGGGGCCAAACCCGGGGCAACCGGCCCCACAGTCCAGACTCGGGGCGGGCGGGGTACCCCACAGTCCGTACACGGGGCGGGCGGGCCCCACAGTCCGTACCCGGGGCTGGCGGGGGGCTCCACAGTCCAGACCTGGGGCTAGACTCGGGGCGGGCGGCCCCACCATCCAGACCTGGGGCTAGATCCGAAGCAGACGGCCCCACAGTCCGTACACGGGGCGGACGGGCCCACACTCCAGACACGGGGCGGCCGCAGTCCGGATATAGGGCGGACGGGCCGCACAGTCCAGGCTCGGAGCTAGACCCGGGGAGGACGGGCCCCACAGCCCAGGCTCGGGGCGGTCGGGCCCCACAGCCCAGGCTCGGGGCGGATGGGCCCCACAGTCCAGGCTCGGGGCGGACGGGCCCTACAACCCAGGCTCGGGGCGAACGGGCCCCACAGTCCAGGCTCGGGGCGGACAGGCCCCACAGTCCAGACCTGAGGCTAGACCCGGGGTAGGCGGCCCCACAGTCCAGATACGGGGTGGACGGGCCCCACAGTCCAAACCTGGGGCTAGACCCGGGGTTGGCAGCCCCAAAGTCCGGACACGGGGTGGACGAGCCCCACAGTCCGGACACGGGGAGGCCACAGTCCAGACATAGGGTGGGCGGGCCCACAGTCCAGGCTCGGGGCTAGACCCGGGGTAGCCGGCCCCACATTTCTGACCTGGGGCGGGGAGCCACACAGTCCAGGCTTGGGGCGGACGGGCCCCACTGTCCAGGCTCGGGGCGGATGGGCCCCACAGTACTGGCTTGGTGCGAACGGGCCCCACAGTCCACGCTCGGGCCCCACAGTCCACGCTTAGAGCGGACGGGCCCCACAGTCCAGGCTCGGGGCGGACGGGCCCCACAGTCCAGGCTCGGGGCGGGCGGGCCCATAGTTACGACACGGGGTGGGCGAGCCCTACAGTCCGGACACGGGGCTAGTCCCAGGGCAGGCGGCCCCACAGTCCGGACACGGGGTGGACGGGCCCCACAGTCCGGACATAGGGTGGGCGGGCCCCACAGTCCAGGCTCGGGGCTAGACCTGGGGACAGCTGGCCCCAAAGTCCAGACCCGGGGCGGGCGGACGGGCCCCACAGTCCAGGCTCGGGGCGGACGGGCCCCACAGTCCAGGCTCGGGGCGGACGGGCCCCACAGTCCAGGCTCGGGGCGGACGGGCCCCACAGTCCAGGCTCGAGGCTGACGGGCCCCACAGTCCAGGCTCGGGGCTGACGGGCCCCACAGTCCAGGCTCGGGGCTGACGGGCCCCACAGTCCAGGCTCGGGGCGGAGGGGCCCCACAGTCCACTCTCGGGCCCCACAGTCCATGCTCGGGGTGGACTGGCCCAACAGTCCAGGCTCGGAGCGGATGGGCCTCCCTTTCCCGCTCGGGGCGGGCGTGCCCCACAGTCCAGGCTCGGGGCTAGACCCGGGGCAGCCGGCCCCACATTTCAGACCAGGGGCGGGGGGCCCCACAGTCCAGGCTCGGGGCCAGTCCCGGGGCAACCGGCCCCACAGTCCAGACTCGGGGCGGGCGGGGGACCCCACAGTCCGTACACGGGGCGGGCGGGCCCCACAGTCCGTACCCGGGGCTGGCGGGGGGCTCCACAGTCCGGACCTGGGGCTAGACTCGGGGCGGGCAGCCCCACCGTCCAGACCTGGGGCTAGATCCGAAGCAGACGGCCCCACAGTCCGTACACGGGGCGGACGGGCCCACACTCCAGACACGGGGCGGCCGCAGTCCGGATATAGGGCGGACGGGCCGCACAGTCCAGGCTCGGAGCTAGACCCGGGGCGGACGGGCCCCACAGCCCAGGCTCGGGGCGGACGGGCCCCACAGCCCAGGCTCGGGGCGGATGGGCCCCACAGTCCAGGCTCGGGGCGGACGGGCCCTACAACCCAGACTCGGGGCGGACGGGCCCCACAGTCCAGGCTCGGGGCGAACGGGCCCCACAGTCCAGGCTCGGGGCGGACAGGCCCCACAGTCCAGACCTGAGGCTAGACCCGGGGTAGGCGGCCCCACAGTCCAGATACGGGGTGGACGGGCCCCACAGTCCAGACCTGGGGCTAGACCCGGGGTTGGCAGCCCCAAAGTCCGGACACGGGGTGGACGAGCCCCACAGTCCGGACACGGGGAGGCCACAGTCCAGACATAGGGTGGGCGGGCCCCGTGGGCGGGCCCACAGTCCAGGCTCGGGGCTAGACCCGGGGTAGCCGGCCCCACATTTCTGACCTGGGGCGGGGAGCCACACAGTCCAGGCTTGGGGCGGACGGGCCCCACTGTCCAGGCTCGGGGCGGATGGGCCCCACAGTTCTGGCTCGGTGCGAACGGCCCCACAGTCCACGCTCGGGCCCCACTGTCCATGCTCTGGATGGACGGGCCCCACAGTCCACGCTTGGAGCGGACGGGCCCCACAGTCCAGGCTCGGGGCGGACGGGCCCCACAGTCCAGGCTCGGGGCGGGCGGGCCCATAGTTACGACACGGGGTGGGCGAGCCCTACAGTCCGGACACGGGGCTAGTCCCAGGGCAGGCGGCCCCACAGTCCGGACACGGGGTGGACGGGCCCCACAGTCCGGACATAGGGCGGGCAGGCCCCACAGTCCAGGCTCGGGGCTAGACCCGGGGGCAGCTGGCCCCAAAGTCCAGACCCGGGGCGGGCGGGGGGGCCCCACAGTCCAGGCTCGGGGCGGGGGGGCCCCACAGTCCAGGCTCGGGGCGGACGGGCCCCACAGTCCAGGCTCGGGGCGGACGGGCCCCACAGTCCAGGGTCGGGGCGGACGGGCCCCACAGTCCAGGCTCGAGGCTGTCGGGCCCCACAGTCCAGGCTCGGGGCTGACGGGCCCCACAGTCCAGGCTCGGGGCTGACGGGCCCCACAGTCCACTCTCGGGCCCCACAGTCCATGCTCGGGGTGGACTGGCCCCACAGTCCAGGCTCGGGGCGGACGGGCCCCACAGTCCAGGCTCGGAGCGGATGGGCCTCCCTTTCCTGCTCGGGGCGGGCATGCCCCACAGTCCAGGCTCGGGGCTAGACCCGGGGCAGCCGGCCCCACATTTCAGACCAGGGGCGGGGGGCCCCACAGTCCAGGCTCGGGGCCAGTCCCGGGGCAACCGGCCCCACAGTCCAGACTCGGGGCGGGCGGGGGACCCCACAGTCCGTACACGGGGCGGGCGGGGGACCCCACAGTCCGTACACGGGGCGGGCGGGCCCCACAGTCCGTACCCGGGGCTGGCGGGGGGCTCCACAGTCCAGACCTGGGGCTAGACTCGGGGCGGGCGGCCCCACCGTCCAGACCTGGGGCTAGATCCGAAGTAGACGGCCCCACAGTCCGTACACGGGGCGGACGGGCCCACACTCCAGACACGGGGCGGCCGCAGTCCGGATATAGGGCGGACGGGCCGCACAGTCCAGGCTCGGGGCTAGACCCGGGGCGGACGGGCCCCACAGCCCAGGCTCGGGGCGGACGGGCCCCACAGCCCAGGCTCGGGGCGGATGGGCCCCACAGTCCAGGCTCGGGGCGGACGGGCCCTACAACCCAGACTCGGGGCAGACGGGCCCCACAGTCCAGGCTCGGGGCGAACGGGCCCCACAGTCCAGGCTCGGGGCGGACAGGCCCCACAGTCCAGACCTGAGGCTAGACCCGGGGTAGGCGGCCCCACAGTCCAGATACGGGGTGGACGGGCCCCACAGTCCAGACCTGGGGCTAGACCCGGGGTTGGCAGCCCCAAAGTCCGGACACGGGGTGGACGAGCCCCACAGTCCGGACACGGGGAGGCCACAGTCCAGACATAGGGTGGGCGGGCCCACAGTCCAGGCTCGGGGCTAGACCCGGGGTAGCCGGCCCCACATTTCTGACCTGGGGCGGGGAGCCACACAGTCCAGGCTTGGGGCGGACGGGCCCCACTGTCCAGGCTCGGGGTGGATGGGCCCCACAGTACTGGCTCGGTGCGAACGGGCCCCACAGTCCACGCTCGGGCCCCACTGTCCATGCTCTGGATGGACGGGCCCCACAGTCCACGCTTGGAGCGGACGGGCCCCACAGTCCAGGCTCGGGGCGGGCGGGCCCATAGTTACGACACGGGGTGGGCGAGCCCTACAGTCCGGACACGGGGCTAGTCCCAGGGCAGGCGGCCCCACAGTCCGGACACGGGGTGGACGGGCCCCACAGTCCGGACATAGGGCGGGCGGGCCCCACAGTCCAGGCTCGGGGCTAGACCCGGGGGCAGCTGGCCCCAAAGTCCAGACCCGGGGCGGGCGGGGGGGCCCCACAGTCTAGGCTCGGGGCGGACGGGCCCCACAGTCCAGGCTCGGGGCGGACGGGCCCCACAGTCCAGGGTCGGGGCGGACGGGCCCCACAGTCCAGGCTCGAGGCTGACAGGCCCCACAGTCCAGGCTCGGGGCTGACGGGCCCCACAGTCCAGGCTCGGGGCTGACGGGCCCCACAGTCCAGGCTCGGGGCGGACGGGCCCCACAGTCCACTCTCGGGCCCCACAGTCCATGCTCGGGGTGGACTGGCCCCACAGTCCAGGCTCGGGGCGGACGGGCCCCACAGTCCAGGCTCGGAGCAGATGGGCCTCCCTTTCCCGCTCGGGGCGGGCGTGCCCCACAGTCCAGGCTCGGGGCTAGTCCCGGGGCAGGTGGCCCCACAGTCGAGACCTGGGGCTAGACCCGGGGCTGGCAGCCCCAAGTCAGGACACGGGGTGGATGGGCCCCACAGTCTGGACTCGGGGCGGGCGAGCCCTACAGTCAGGACATGTGGCGGGCGGGCCCCACAGGCCGGACACGGGGCTAATCCCGGGACAGGCGGCTTCACAGTCCAGACCTGGGGCTAGACCCGGGGTGGACGGGCCCCACAGTCCGGATACGGGGCGGGCATGCCCCACAGTCCAGACACGGGAGGGGCACAGTCCGGACATAAGGCGGGCGGGCCCCACAGTCCAGGCTCGGGGCTAGACCCGGGGGCAGTCGGCCCCACAGTCCAGACCCGGGGCAAGCGGGGGATCCCACAGTCTGGACCCGGGGCAGGCGAGGGGCCCCACAGTCTGGAATCAGGGTGGGCGGCGGGCCCCACAGTCCGGACCTGGGGCTAGACCCGGGACAGGCGGCCCCACAGTCCGGACACGGGGCGGCCGCAGTCCGGATATAGGGCGGGCCCCACAGTCCAGGCTCGGGGCTAGACCCGGGACGGATGGGCCCCACAGTCCAGGCTCAGGGCGGACAGGCCCCACAGTCCATCCTCGCTGCGGACGGGCCCCACAGTCCAGGCTCGGGGCGGACGGGCCCCACAGTCCAGGCTCGGGGCGGACGGGCCCCACAGTCCAGGCTCGGGGCGGACGGGCCCCACAGTCCAGGCTCGGGGCGGACGGGCCCCACAGTCCGGACACGGGGCGGACGAGCCCTACAGTCCGGACACGGGGCGGCCACAGTCCGGACATAGGGTGGGCGGGCCGCACATTCCACGTTCGGAGCTAGACCCGGGGCAACCGGCCCCACAGTCCTGACATGGGGCGGACATGCCCCACAGTCCGGACACGGGGTGCACGAGCCCTACAGTCCGGACACGGGGCGGCCACAGTCCGGACATAGGGTGGGCGGGCCGCACATTCCAGGTTCGGGGCTAGACCCGGGGCAACCGGCCCCACAGTCTGGACACGGGGCGGCCGCAGTCCGGATATAGGGCGGGCCCCACAGTCCAGGCTCGGGGCTAGACCCGGGACAGGCGGGCCCCACAATCCAGGCTCGGAGCGGACGGGCCCCGCAGTCTAGGCTCGGAGCGGTCGGGCACCACAGTCCGGACACGGGGCTAGTACCAGGGCTGGCGGCCCCACAGTCCAGACCTGAGGCTAGACCATGGGCAGGTGGCCCCACAGTCCAGACACGGGGAGGATGGGCCCCACAGTCCTGACACGGGCTTGACATGCCCCACAGTCCAGACCTGGAGCTAGACCCGGGGCAGGCAGCCCCAAAGTCCGGACACGGGGTGGACGAGCCCCACAGTCCGGACACGGGGCGGCCACAGTACGGACATAGGGTGGGCCCCACAGTCCAGGCTCGGGGCTAGACCCGGGGCAGCCGGCCCCACAGTTCAGACCCGGGGCGGGTGGGGGGCCCCACAGTCCGTGCCCGGGGCTGACGCGGGGGCCCACAGTCCAGACCTGGGGCTAGACTTGGGGCGGGCGGGGGGCCCCACCATCCGGACCTGGGGAGGGGGGCCCCACAGTCCAGTCCAGGGGCTAGACCCAATGCAGGCAGCCCCACAGTCCGGACACGGGGTGGACGGGCCCCACAGTCCAGATGCAGTGCGGCCACAGTCCGTACATAGGGCGGGCCCCACAGTCCAGGCTCGGGGCGGACGGGCCCCACAGTCCAGGCTCGGGGCGGACGGGCCCCACAGTCCAGGCTCGGGGCGGACGGGCCCCACAGTCCAGGCTCGGGGCGGACGGGCCCCACAGTCCAGGCTCGGGGCGGACGGGCCCCACAGTCCAGGCTCGGGGCGGACGGGCCCCGCAGTCCAGGCTCGGGGCGGACGGGCCCCACAGTCCAGGCTCGGGGCGGACGGGCCCCACAGTCCAGGCTCGGGGCGGACAGGCCCCCCTTTCCCGCTCGGGGCGGGCGTGCCACACAGTCCAGGCTCGGGGCGTGCGGTGCCCACAGTCAGGACACGGGACGGGCGGGCTCCATAGTCAGGACACGGGGCGGGCGGGCCCCGGGCGGGCCCCACAGTCCGGACACGGAGCTAATCCCGGGGCAGGCGGCCCCACAGTCTAGACCTGGGGCTAGACCCGGGGCAGGCGGCCCACAGTCCGGGCAGGCGGCCCACTGTCCGGACACGGGGTGGACGGGCCCCACAGTCCGGACACGGGGCGGGCATGCCCCACAGTCCAGACCTGGGGCTAGACCCGGAGCAGGCGGCCCACAGTCCGGACACGGGGTGGACGGTCCCACAGTCCGGACACGGGGGAGACCACAGTACGGACATAAGGCGGGCGGGCCCCATAGTCCAGGCTCGGGGCTAGCCCCCGGGGCAGTCGGCCCCACAGTTCAGACCCGGGGCGGGGGGCCCCACAGTCAGGACACAGGGCGGGCTGGCCCCACAGTCAGGACACTCTGCGGGCGAGCCCCACAGTAAGGACACGGGGCGAACGGGCCCCACAGTCAGGACACGGGGTGGGCGGGCCCATAGTTAGGACACGGTGCTAGTCCTGGGGTAGGCGACCCAACATTCCAGACCTGCGGCTATACCCGGGGCTGGCGGCCGCAAAGTCCGGACACGGGTCGGACGGGCCCCACAGTCCTGACACGGGGCGGGCATGCCCCACAGTCCAGAGTTGGGGCTAGACCCAGGGCAGGCAGCCCCACAGTCCGGACACGGGGTGGACGGGCCCCACAGTACGGACACGAGGCGGCCACAGTCCGGACATAGGGCGGGCGGTCCCCACAGTCCAGGCTCGGGGCTAGACCCGGGGGCAACCGGCCCCACAGTCCAGGCTCGGGGCGGACGGGCCCCACAGTCAGGACACAGTGTGGGCGGGCCCATAGTTAGGACACGGGGCGGGACCCACAGTCCGGGGACAGGGCTTGTCCCGGGGCAGGCGGCCCCACAGTCCGGACATGGGGCGGATGGGCCCCACAGTCCTGACACGGGGTGGGCATGCCCCACAGTCCAGACCTGGGGCTAGACCCGGGGCAGGCGGCCCCACAGTCCAGACACGGGGCGGCCACAGTACGGACATAGGGCGGGCGGGCCCCACAGTCTAGGCTCGGGGCTAGACCCGGGGCAGCCGGCCCCACAGTCCAGACCCTGGGCGGACGGGGGGCCCCACAGTCCAGGCTCGGGGCGGAAAGGCCCCACAGTCCACGCTCGGGCCCCACAGTCCAATCTCGGGGTGGACGGGCCCCACAGTCCAGGCTCGGGGCGGATGGTCCCCACAGTCCAGGCTCGGGGCGGACGGGCCCCCCTTTCCCGCTCGGGTCGGGCGTGCCCCACAGTCCAGGCTCGGGGCGCGCGTGCCCCACAGTCCGGACACGGGGCTAGTCCTGGGACTGGTGGCCCCACAGTCCAGACCTGGGGCTAGACCCGGGGCAGGCGGCCCCAAAGTTCGGACTCGGGGCGGATGGGCCCCACAGTCTGGAGTTGTGGCGGGCGAGCCCCAAAGTCGGGACACGGGGCGGGCGGGCTCCACAGTCAGGACACTGGGCGGGCAGGCCCAACAGTCTGGATACGGGGTGGACGGGCCTCACAGTCAGGACACGGGGCGGGCATGCCCCACAGTCCAGACCTGGGGCTAGACCCGGGGCAGGCGACCTCACAGTCCGGACATGGGGCGGCCACAGTACGGACAGAGGGCGGACGGGCCCCACAGTCCAGGCTCGGGGCGGACAGGCCCCACCGGCCAGGCTCGGGGCGGACGGGCCCCACAGTCCACGTTCTGGCCCCACAGTCCACGCTCGGGGGCGGATGGGCCCCACATTTCACGCTCGAGGCGGTCGGGCCCCACAGTCCACGCTCGGGCCCCACACTCCAGGCCCGGGGCAGACGGGCCCCAAATTCCAGGCTCGGGGCGGACGGGCCCCGCAGTCCAGGCTCGGGACGGACGGGCCCCACAGTCCAGGCTCGGAGCGGACGGGCCCCACAGTCAAGGCTCGGGGCGGACGGGCCCCACAGTGCAGGCTCGGGGCAGACGGGCCCCACAGTCCAGGTTCGGGGCGGACGGGCCCCACAGTCCAGACACGGGGATAGTCCCGGGGCAGGCGGCCCCACAGTCCAGACCTGGGGTTAGACCCAGGGCAGGCGGCCCCACAGTCCAGACACAGGGCGGACGGGCCCCACAGTCCAGACACAGGGCGGACGGGCCCCACAGTCCAGACACAGGGCGGACGGGCCCCACAGTCCAGACCCAGGGCGGGCGGCCCAACAGTCCAGACCCAGGGCGGGCGGTCCAACAGTCCAGACCCGAGGCGGGCGGCCCAACAGTCCAGACCCGAGGCGAGCGGCCCACCAGTCCAGACCTGGGGCTAGACCCGGGGCAGGCGACCTCACAGTCCGGACATGGGGCGGCCACAGTACGGACAGAGGGCGGACGGGCCCCACAGTCCAGGCTCGGGGCGGACAGGCCCCACCGGCCAGGCTCGGGGCGGACGGGCCCCACAGTCCACGTTCTGGCCCCACAGTCCACGCTCGGGGGCGGATGGGCCCCACAGTTCACGCTCGAGTCGGTCGGGCCCCACAGTCCACGCTCGGGCCCCACAGTCCAGGCCCGGGGCAGACGGGCCCCAAACTCCAGGCTCGGGGCGGACGGGCCCCAAACTCCAGGCTCGGGGCGGACGGGCCCCACAGTCCAGGCTAGGGGCGGACGGGCCCCACAGTCCAGGCTCGGGGGGACGGGCCCCACAGTCCAGGCTTGGGGCGGACGGGCCCCACAGTCAAGGCTCGGGGCGGACGGGCCCCACAGTGCAGGCTCGGGGCGGACGGGCCCCACAGTCCAGGCTCTGGGCGGACGGGCCCCACAGTCCAGACACGGGGATAGTCCCGGGGCAGGCGGCCCCACAGTCCAGACCTGGGGTTAGACCCAGGGCAGGCGGCCCCAAAGTCCAGACACAGGGCGGACGGGCCCCACAGTCCAGACCCAGGGCGGACGGGCCCCACAGTCCAGACCCAGGGCGGGCGGCCCAACAGTCAAGACCCAGGGCGGGCGGCCCAACAGTCCAGACCCAGGGCGGGCGACCCAACAGTCCAGACCCGAGGCGGGCGGCCCAACAGTCCAGACCCGAGGCGAGCGGCCCACCAGTCCAGAACCAAGGTGGGCGGCCCAACAGTCCAGACCCGAGTCGGGCGGCCCAACAGTCCAGACATGGGGCCAGACCCGAGGAGGGTGGCCAATTGGTGCAACATGTGCAGTTCCACAGGGACCCAAGATGTAAAGGGGCCACCACCACCTCCTAATCAGGTCAATTGTGCATTATGATGAGCTATGCCAATATACTGATAGAGGGGAACTGTCCAGACCCGAGGCGGGCGGCCCAACTGTCCAGACCCGAAGTGGGAGGTCCAACAGTCCAGACTCAAGACGGGAAGTCCCACAGTCCAGACACGAAGCCAGGCCCGAGGTGGGCGGCCCAACAGTCCAGACACGGGGCCATGCCCGAGGCGGCCCGCCCAACAGTTCAGACACGGGGCTAGATATACTGTTCTGATAGAGGGGCCCTCTTCTGGCTGTGTCCGCCCCTGACGTACAGATATACAGCAATATGCAGCAGGAGAGACAAGATCCAGGGAGATATCCGATCGCCAGAACTGGGGTCAGGAAGGAATTTTTTTCCCCCCTAGGGGGTTTTCTTCGCCTTCCTCTGGATCTTTGGTTCCAGTGGCTCTCATCAGGTCTGCACTATCCGCAGCAAGTTCTGTAGTCTCTATCGGGCCTGACCTGAGAGTCATTGTGAACTTTAATTTATTAAAGGGCCAGTAATATTTTTATTACAATGTGGCTTATTGCTATTCCAATAAAAAAATTAATAATAATATATTGTGTTGTGTGTTTTATTTGTGTGGACTTCACCCTACAGAAACAATGATGAGAGTGAACGCTGACGCTCAATATTCCAGAACTAGAACCAGACTTGGCTCATCCGGCATATAATAAAGTGTCTGTCTCATCTGCTGTATACATGATGGCAGCTGCTGCAGGACCAGGGAGTATAGAGGGTGCTACATACAGGAGCATCTCACAAAATTAGAATATCATCAAAAAGTTAATTTCAGTTCTTCAATATAAAAAGTCAAAGTCATATATTATATAGAGTCATTACAAACAGAGTGATCTATTTCAAGTGTTTATTTCTGTTAATGTTGATGGTTATGGCTTACAGCCAATGAAAACACAACAGTCATTATCTCAGTAAACTTAAATAATTAACAAAAAACACCTGCAAAGGCTTCCTAAGCATTTAAAAAGTCCCTTAGTCTGTTTCAGTAGGCTCCGCAATCATGGGGAAGACTGTTGACTTGACAGATGTCCAGAAGGCAGTCATTGACACACTCCACAAGGTCCCAGAGTTCCAATTTTAATTTGTTTCATTTCATTTGTTTAGCTGCTGGAGGTCTAGTGTGAAGTTTCCACCATCAGTGATGGTTTGGGGAGCCATGTCATCTTCTGGTGTAGGTCCACTGTGTTTTATCAAGACCAAAGTCAGCGCAGCCGCCTACCAGGAAATTTTAGAGCACTTCATGCTTCCCTCTGCAGACAAACTTTTGGAGATGGAAATGTCATTCTCCAGCAGGACTTGGCCCCTGTCCACACGGCCAAAAGTACCAATACCTGGTTTACACACAACAGTATCACTGTGCTTGATTGGCAGCAAACTCGCCTGACCTAATCCCCATAGAGAATCTATTATAGAGAATCTTTGGGGTATTGTCAAGAGGAAGATGAGAAACCCCAGACACAACAATGCAGACGAGCTGAAGGCTGCCATCAAAGCCACCTGGGCTTCCATAACACCTCAGCAGTCCCACAGGCTGATCGCCTCCATGCCACATTGCCGCATTGATGCAGTAATTGATGCAAAAGGAGCCCCGACCAGGTATTGAGTGCATTTACTGAATATACATTTCAATAGGCCAATATTTCGGATTTTAAAATAATTTTTCAAGCTGTTATAAAGTATTCTAATTTACTGAGATAATAACTTTTGTGTTTCCATTGGCTGTAAGCCATAATCAACATTAACAGAAATAAACACTTGAAATAGATCCCTCTGTGTGTAATGACTCTATATAATATAGGAGTTTCACTTTTTGTATTGAGGAACTGAAATAAAGTAACTTTTTGATGATATTCTAGTTTTGTGAGATGCACCTGTACATAGAGCAGGTCACATATAACTCCAGCCCAAGTTACATCACCAGTGTTTTGGGGGTCGGTCTCTGTGATGGGGGCACTTATATTGTATTGGTCCTATAAAACACACTACCTGAAAGACTGATGACCAGATCACAGCAAAGCAGAATGCAGGAAACCCAGGAAAATGGCTAAATAGGTGTCACAGGGTGCAATAAGTAGCCATGGGCCCCAAGACAAAACTAGGGCCTCACTCAGAAATGAACACAATAGCCCATTTACCAAGGCTGGCTATAGGTAGTAAAGCCGATACTTGGAGGGATTTGTGCCAAATTTTCCACCTATTTATTAGAACGAAGAAAATAGTGTTACAGGGTCAGGATAGGGTTAAAAATCTTGTGAGTTTATTTGTAGTAAAAAATATATAAAAACATCACCATAGGTCGCGATCCTAACCAGAATAATGTTTAACCGCAAATGCGTTTCCGACTTGCATCTATAGTTATTGCAATAGGATAGGACAGATACACAATTCCAGTTAAAGGGAATCTGTCAGAAGGTTTTGCTACGTAATCCGAGATCAGCATGATGTAGGGGCAGAGAGCCTGATTCCAGCGATGTATCACTTACTAGACTGCTTGGTGCAGTTTTAATAGAATCCCTGCTTTCTCTGTTGTAAATGAAGCAGTGCTCAGAATGTTAAGCCCTGTGTAACCCCGCCCACGCTGGCAGATTCCTGTGTACAAACTGCAAATCAGTGGTGAGGGCGGGGTTACACAGATGAGCCTGACTGGCCTGTACCTGAGACCTAGTCAGGCAGTGATCATCTCCTGGTGATAAAACATGGATTGTATTGAAACTACAACACACAGCCTAATAAGTGACACATCCCTGGAATCAGGATGTCTTGCTCTACATCATGCTGCTCTCAGATTAAGTAGCAAAAATCTGCTGACAGATTCCCTTTAATAAAGTACATGTCCTGTTTTGTATCTCCCAGAGCAATGTCATCAGTGTCGCTCACCACCAATGCAGATGTGAGTGGTGCCGGACAACCTCTTTATGTCAAATAATTCCCTGCAGAGCTGGCATCCATCTGAGGAGATGTAACATATCTGCCTGACAGGTGGGTGGAGATGAATTGGTTGATATATCCCACTCTTAGTCCACTTGGCTAAAAAGATGATTTACATCCAGGGAAGAGGGACAGAGGGGCAGCAACACAAGAAAAGCAACGCCGTATTCAGAACAGGGGCATTTACACCAGGTAAAAAATTACATCGTTATGGAAAGTGACAGGTTCTCTTTAAAGGGATTTCAGAAGACTGAGAACACCTACAACACCTGAAATGGATGACCCACATCTCTGGTTTACTCTATTATGACCGGCTATTAATGGAAAAAGTATGGAAATGGGAGCAGTCGTGTGCAGGGTCCTCACATACAAAGGTTGAAAAAAAGATGATGGGGCTGGTATCTACTATAGACAAGTTGTGGGGCCGCACATCAACTAGTCCATAAACCTCCTGCAATCAGCAGCAAACCAAAGACAAGTGCGAAGCATCATGGTCCGTGTGCATTACCTAATTCCCTATTAGTTATTAATTTGTGGGGATAATTTGGGACATTAATTTGACTGCTGGTTCTATTAGCTCAATAGGTCCACAGGAATCCTTGATTAGTTTAGGAATGGGCATCCACTATGGTTACTGGACACATGAAGTCCCCCACAACCACGATACCCATACACAATAGATACAAGGTAGAAAGTCTTGCCCTGTTGAACACTACACCTGACTTGAGGCCACCACATCTTGGTTGTCCAATGTTCTTGCTTCTCTAGGGCTCTTCTCAGATATTCATTATACCAGCTCCCCAGAATACCAAAGCTAGGGTGGGTGACCGCAAGCCCTGGTGGTGGTCATAACTGCGGCCACCCAGGGGCAATACTCCATAACAACAATCCCCTGAGGTGGTGTAGGATGTAAGGACCTATTCACACTACATTCAGCGCTGCATTCAGGTCTTTACACAAGGCTTACAACTGAATCCCTGAAATTCAGGATTGTGCTGTCTGAAATGAGACATCTGAAAGCAGATCAAATGGCGCCTAAAGATTCATACTTTAGGCTCGGTTTGCCTTTGTTCAAATCAATGGAAAAAATCCCCATCTCTACATGTCTGACAGCCATTCTATTCCAGCGTCAGCTGAATTCCAACCACAGTCCACCTCATTCTACTTAATGTGCTTCTGATTAGGTGATCACCTGAACCAAATCTTATGTAATGAGGGAAAGGATAAAAAACACTGCTGTGGTCTTCACAATCCTCTTGCAATAGGACAAGCTGGATGGCAAAACAAGTGCTAGGAATATCCCAAAAGTAATTTGAATGAAAAACTAACTTTTAACCATGCCAAAGGAGTTGAAAAGAAGTCTTGAGTGAGGAAAAGAAGGGCTCAATTCTGGCTTCTCTAGCAGAGGGATACAGTGAGCGTCATGTTGCCTCCATCCATAAAATTTCAAAGACGGCAGTCCATTACAACAAGGTCAAGCAGCAGACATTGGGGACAACAAAGCTACAGACCGGCAGAGGGCGAAAGCGACTCTCCACTGACCGGGATGACCGTCATCTTATTCTAATGTCACTCAGCAACCGCAGGATGACATCAAGTGACCTACAGAAGGAATGGCAGCTGGGGTGAAGTGCACGGCAAGAACAGTTCATAACTGGCTCCTAGAGACCTCAAGTCATGTAAAGCTAGAAAAAAGCCTTTCATCAATGAGAAGCAAAGGAGAGCCAGGCTGAAGTTTGCCAAAGACCATAAGGATTGGACCATAGAGGACTGGAGTAAGGTAATCTTCTCTGATGAGTCTAATTTTCAGCTTTGCCCAACACCTGGTCGTCTAATGGTTAGACGGAGACCTGGAGAGGCATACAAGCCACAGTGTCTTGCACCACTGTGAAATTTGGTGGAGGATCGGTGATGATCTGGGGATGCTTCAGCAAGGCTGGAATTGGGCAGGTTAATCTTTGCGAAGGACGTATGAATCAAGCCGCATACAAGGTTATCCTTGAAAAAACACTTGCTTCCTTCTGCTCAGGCAATGTTCCCCAACTCTGAGGACTGGTTTTTCCAGCAGGACAATGCCCCATGCCACACAGCTAGGTCAATCAATGTGTGGATGAAGGAGCACCACATCAAGACCCTGTCATGGCCAGCGGGCCCCACAGTCCAGGCTCGGGGCTAGACCCGGGACGGATGGGCCCCACAGTCCAGGCTCAGGGCGGACAGGCCCCACAGTCCATCCTCGCTGCGGATGGGCCCCGCAGTCCAGGCTCGGGGCGGAGGGGCCCCACAGTCCAGGCTCGGGGCGGAGGGGCCCCACAGTCCAGGCTCGGGGCGGAGGGGCCCCACAGTCCAGGCTCGGGGCGGAGGGGCCCCACAGTCCATGCTCGGGGCGGAGGGGCCCCACAGTCCAGGCTCGGGGCGGAGGGGCCCCACAGTCCAGGCTCGGGGCGGAGGGGCCCCACAGTCCAGGCTTGGGGCGGAGGGGCCCCACAGTCCAGGCTCGGGGCGGAGGGGCCCCACAGTCCGGGCTCGGGGCGGACGGGCCCCGCAGTCTAGGCTCGGAGCGGACGGGCACCACAGTCCAGGCTCGGAGCGGACGGGCCCCACAGTCCGGACACGGGGCTAGTACCAGGGCTGGCGGCCCCACAGTCCAGACACGGGGAGGATGGGCCCCACAGTCCTGACACGGGCTTGACATGCCCCACAGTCCAGACCTGGAGCTAGACCCGGGGCAGGCAGCCCCAAAGTCCGGACACGGGGTGGACGAGCCCCACAGTCCGGACACGGGGCGGCCACAGTCCGGACATAGGGTGGGCCCCACAGTCCAGGCTCGGGGCTAGACCCGGGGCAGCCGGCCCCAAAGTTCAGACCCGGGGCGGGTGGGGGGTCCCACAGTCCGTGCCCGGGGCTGACGCGGGGGCCCACAGTCCAGACCTGGGGCTAGACTCGGGGCGGGCGGGGGGCCCCACCATCCGGACCTGGGGTGGGGGGCCCCACAGTCCAGTCCAGGGGCTAGACCCGATGCAGGCGGCCCCACAGTCCGGACACGGGGTGGACGGGCCCCACAGTCCAGATGCAGTGCGGCCACAGTCCGTACATAGGGCGGGCCCCACAGTCCAGGCTCGGGGCGGACGGGCCCCACAGTCCAGGCTCGGGGCGGACGGGCCCCACAGTCCAGGCTCGGGGCGGACGGGCCCCACAGTCCAGGCTCGGGGCGGACTGGCCCCACAGTCCAGGCTCGGGGCGGACGGGCCCCTCAGTCCAGGCTCGGGGCGGAGGGGCCCCCCTTTCCCGCTCGGGGCGGGCGTGCCACACAGTCCAGGCTCGGGGCGTGCGGTGCCCACAGTCAGGATACGGGACGGGCGGGCTCCACAGTCAGGACACGGGGCGGGCGGGCCCCGCCCGCCCCCCACAGTCCGGACACGGAGCTAATCCCGGGGCAGGCGGCCCCACAGTCTAGACCTGGGGCTAGACCCGGGGCAGGCGGCCCACAGTCCGGGCAGGGGGCCCACTGTCCGGACACGGGGTGGACGGGCCCCACAGTCCGGACACGGGGCGGACGGGCCCCACAGTCCAGACCTGGGGCTAGACCCGGAGCAGGCGGCCCACAGTCCGGACACGGGGTGGACGGTCCCACAGTCCGGACACGGGGGGGACCACAGTCCGGACATAAGGCGGGCGGGCCCCACAGTCCAGGCTCGGGGCTAGACCCGGGGGCAGTCGGCCCCACAGTTCTGACCCGGGGCGGGGGGCCCCACAGTCAGGACACAGGGCGGGCTGGCCCCACAGTCGGGACCATAGTTAGGACACGGTGCTAGTCCTGGGGCAGGCGGCCCAACAGTCCAGACCTGCGGCTAGACCCGGGGCTGGCGGCCGCAAAGTCCGAACACGGGTCGGACGGGCCCCACAGTCCAGAGTTGGGGCTAGACCCGGGGCAGGCAGCCCCACAGTCCGGACACGGGGTGGACGGGCCCCACAATACGGACACGAGGCGGCCACAGTCCGGACATAGGGCGGGCAGTCCCCACAGTCCAGGCTCGGGGCTAGACCCGGGGGCAACCGGCCCCACAGTCCAGGCTCGGGGCGGACGGGCCCCACAGTCAGGACACAGTATGGGCGGGCCTATAGTTAGGACATGGGGCGGGCCCCACAGTCCGGGGACTGGGCTTGTCCCGGGGCAGGCGGCCCCACAGTCCTGACACGGGGTGGGCATGCCCCACAGTCCAGACCTGGGGCTAGACCTGGGGCAGGCGGCCCCACAGTCCAGACACGGGGCGGCCACAGTACGGACATAGGGCCGGCGAGCCCCACAGTCTAGGCTCGGGGCTAGACCCGGGGGCAGCCGGCCCCACAGTCCAGACCCTGGGCGGACGGGGGGCCCCACAGTCCAGGCTCGGGGCGGACAGGCCCCACAGTCCACGCTCGGGCCCCACAGTCCAATCTCGGGGTGGACGGGCCCCACGGTCCAGGCTCGGGGCGGATGGTCCCCACAGTCCAGGCTCGGGGCGGACGGGCCCCCCTTTCCCGCTCGGGTCGGGCGTGCCCCACAGTCCAGGCTCGGGGCTCGCGTGCCCCACAGTCCGGACACGGGGCTAGTCCCGGGACTGGTGGCCCCACAGTCCAGACCTGGGGCTAGACCCGGGGCAGGCGGCCCCAAAGTCCGGACTCGGGGCGGATGGGCCCCACAGTCTGGAGTTGGGGCGGGCGAGCCACAAAGTCAGGACACGGGGCGGGCGTGCTCCACACTCAGGACACTGGGCGGGCAGGCCCAACAGTCTGTATACGGGGTGGGCGGGCCTCACAGTCAGGACACGGGGCGGGCGGGCCCATAGTTAGGACAAGGGGCGGACGGGCCCCACAGTCCTGACACGGGGTGGGCATGCCCCACAGTCCAGACCTGGGGCTAGACCCGGGGCAGGCAACCTCACAGTCCGGACATGGGGCGGCCACAGTACGGACAGAGGGCGGACGGGCCCCACTGTCCAGGCTCGGGGCGGATGGGCCCCACCGTCCAGGCTCGGGGCGGACGGGCCCCACAGTCCACGTTCTTGCCCCACAATCCACGCTCGGGGCGGATGGGCCCCACAGTTCACGCTCGAGGCGGTCGGGCCCCACAGTCCACGCTCGGGCCCCACAGTCCAGGCTCGGGGCAGACGGGCCCCAAACTCCAGGCTCGGGGCGGACGAGCCCCACAGTCCAGGCTCGGGGCGGACGGGCCCCACAGTCCAGGCTCGGGGCGGACGGGCCCCACAGTCCAGGCTCGGGGCGGACGGGCCCCACAGTCCAGGCTCGGGGCGGACGGGCCCCACAGTCAAGGCTTGGGGCGGACGGGCCCCACAGTCAAGGCTCGGAGCGGACGGGCCCCACAGTCCAGACACGGGGATAGTCCCGGGGCAGGCGGCCCCACAGTCCAGACCTGGGGTTAGACCCAGGGCAGGCGGCCCCAAAGTCCAGACACAGGGCGGACGGGCCCCACAGTCCAGACCCAGGGCGGGCGGCCCAACAGTCCAGACCCAGGGCGGGCGGCCCAACAGTCCAGACCCAGGGCGGGCGGCCCAACAGTCCAGACCCAGGGCGGGCGGCCCAACAGTCCAGACCCGAGTCGGGCGGCCCAACAGTCCAGACATGGGGCCAGACCCGAGGAGGGTGGCCAATTGGTGCAACATGTGCAGTTCCACAGGGACCCAAGATGTAAAGGGGCCACCACCACCTCCTAATCAGGTGAATTGTGCATTATGATGAGCTATGCCAATATACTGATAGAGGGGAACTGTCCAGACCCGAGGCGGGCGGCCCAACTGTCCAGACCCGAAGTAGGAGGTCCAACAGTCCAGACTCAAGGCGGGAAGTCCCACAGTCCAGACACGAAGCCAGGCCCGAGGTGGGCGGCCCAACAGTCCAGACACGGGGCCATGCCCGAGGTGGCCCGCCCAACAGTTCAGACACGGGGCTAGATATACTGTTCTGATAGAGGGGCCCTCTTCTGGCTGTGTCCGCCCCTGACGTACAGATATACAGCAATATGCAGCAGGAGAGACGAGATCCAGGGAGATATCCAATCGCCAGAACTGGGGTCAGGAAGGAATTTTTTTCCCCCCTAGGGGGTTTTCTTCGCCTTCCTCTGGATCTTTGGTTCCAGTGGCTCTCATCAGGTCTGCACTATCCGCAGCAAGTTCTGTAGTCTCTATCGGGCCTGACCTGAGAGTCATTGTGAACTTTAATTTATTAAAGGGCCAGTAATATTTTTATTACAATGTGGCTTATTGCTATTCCAATAAAACAATTAATAATAATATATTGTGTTGTGTGTTTTATTTGTGTGGACTTCACCCTACAGAAACAATGATGAGAGTGAACGCTGACGCTCAATATTCCAGAACTAGAACCAGACTTGGCTGATCCGGCATATAATAAAGTGTCTGTCTCATCTGCTGTATACATGATGGCAGCTGCTGCAGGACCAGGGAGTATAGAGGGTGCTACATACAGGAGCATCTCACAAAATTAGAATATCATCAAAAAGTTAATTTCAGTTCTTCAATATAAAAAGTCAAAGTCATATATTATATAGAGTCATTACAAACAGAGTGATCTATTTCAAGTGTTTATTTCTGTTAATGTTGATGGTTATGGCTTACAGCCAATGAAAACACAACAGTCATTATCTCAGTAAACTTAAATAATTAACAAAAAACACCTGCAAAGGCTTCCTAAGCATTTAAAAAGTCCCTTAGTCTGTTTCAGTAGGCTCCGCAATCATGGGGAAGACTGTTGACTTGACAGATGTCCAGAAGGCAGTCATTGACACACTCCACAAGGTCCCAGAGTTCCAATTTTAATTTGTTTCATTTCATTTGTTTAGCTGCTGGAGGTCTAGTGTGAAGTTTCCACCATCAGTGATGGTTTGGGGAGCCATGTCATCTTCTGGTGTAGGTCCACTGTGTTTTATCAAGACCAAAGTCAGCGCAGCCGCCTACCAGGAAATTTTAGAGCACTTCATGCTTCCCTCTGCAGACAAACTTTTGGAGATGGAAATGTCATTCTCCAGCAGGACTTGGCCCCTGTCCACACGGCCAAAAGTACCAATACCTGGTTTACACAACAGTATCACTGTGCTTGATTGGCAGCAAACTCGCCTGACCTTAACCCCATAGAGAATCTATTATAGAGAATCTATGGGGTATTGTCAAGAGGAAGATGAGAGACCCCAGACACAACAATGCAGACGAGCTGAAGGCTGCTATCAAAGCCACCTGGGCTTCCATAACCCCTCAGCAGTGCCACAGGCTGATCGCCTCCATGCCACACCGCATTGATGCAGTAATTGATGCAAAAGGAGCCCCGACCAGGTATTGAGTGCATTTACTGAATATACATTTCAATAGGCCAACATTTCGGATTTTAAAATAATTTTTCAAGCTGTTATAAAGTATTCTAATTTACTGAGATAATGACTGTTGTGTTTCCATTGGCTGTAAGCCATAATCAACATTAACAGAAATAAACACGTGAAATAGATCACTCTGTGTGTAATGACTCTATATAATATAGGAGTTTCACTTTTTGTATTGAGGAACTGAAATAAAGTAACTTTTTGATGATATTCTAGTTTTGTGAGATGCACCTGTACATAGAGCAGGTCACATATAACTCCAGCCCAAGTTACATCACCAGTGTTTTGGGGGTCGGTCTCTGTGATGGGGGCACTTATATTGTATTGGTCCTATAAAACACACTACCTGAAAGACTGATGACCAGATCACAGCAAAGCAGAATGCAGGAAACCCAGGAAAATGGCTAAATAGGTGTCACAGGGTGCAATAAGTAGCCATGGGCCCCAAGACAAAACTAGGGCCTCACTCAGAAATGACCACAATAGCCCATTTACCAAGGCTGGCTATAGGTAGTAAAGCAGATACTTGGAGGGATTTGTGCCAAATTTTCCACCTATTTATTAGAACGAAGAAAATAGTGTTACAGGGTCAGGATAGGGTTAAAAATCTTGTGAGTTTATTTGTAGCAAAAAATATATAAACACATCACCATAGGTCGCGATCCTAACCAGAATAATGTTTAACCGCAAATGCGTTTCCGACTTGCATCTATAGTTATTGCAATAGGATAGGACAGATACACAATTCCAGTTAAAGGGAATCTGTCAGAAGGTTTTGCTACGTAATCCGAGATCAGCATGATGTAGGGGCAGAGAGCCTGATTCCAGCGATGTATCACTTACTAGACTGCTTGGTGCAGTTTTGATAGAATCCCTGCTTTCTCTGTTGTAAATGAAGCAGTGCTCAGAATGTTAAGCCCTGTGTAACCCCGCCCACGCTGGCAGATTCCTGTGTACAAACTGCAAATCAGTGGTGAGGGCGGGGTTACACAGATGAGCCTGACTGGCCTGTACCTGAGACCTAGTCAGGCAGTGATCATCTCCTGGTGATAAAACATGGATTGTATTGAAACTACAACACAAAGCCTAATAAGTGACACATCCCTGGAATCAGGATATCTTGCTCTACATCATGCTACTCTCAGATTAAGTAGCAAAAATCTGCTGACAGATTCCCTTTAATAAAGTACATGTCCTGTTTTGTATCTCCCAGAGCAATGTCATCAGTGTCGCTCACCACCAATGCAGATGTGAGTGGCGCCGGACAACCTCTTTATGTCAAATAATTACCTGCAGAGCTGGCATCCATCTGAGATGTAACATATCTGCCTGACAGGTGGGTGGAGATGAATTGGTTGATATATCCCACTCTTAGTCCACTTGGCTAAAAAGATGATTTACATCCAGGGAAGAGGGACAGAGGGCCAGGAACACAAGAAAAGCAACGTCGTATTCAGAACAGGGGCATTTACACCAGGTAAAAAATTACATCGTTATGGAAAGTGACAGGTTCTCTTTAAAGGGATTTCAGAAGACTGAGAACACCTACAACACCTGAAATGGATGACCCACATCTCTGGTTTACTCTATTATGACCGGCTAATAATGGAAAAAGTATGGAAATGGGACCAGTCGTGTGCAGGGTCCTCACATACAAAGGTTGAAAAAAAGATGATGGGGCTGGTATCTACTATAGACAAGTTGTGAGGCTGCACATCAACTAGTCCATAAACCTCCTGCAATCAGCAGCAAACCAAAGACAAGTGCGAAGCATCATGCTCCGTGTGCATTACCTAATTCCCTATTAGTTATTAATTTGTGGGGATAATTTGGGACATTAATTTGACTGCTGGTTCTATTAGCTCAATAGGTCCACAGGAATCCTTGATTAGTTTAGGAAAGGGCATCCACTATGGTTACTGGACACATGAAGTCCCCCACAACCACGATACCCATACACAATAGATACAAGGTAGAAAGTCTTGCCCTGTTGAACACTACACCTGACTTGAGGCCACCACATCTTGGTTGTCCAATGTTCTTGCTTCTCTAGGGCTCTTCTCAGATATTCATTATACCAGCTCCCCAGAATACCAAAGCTAGGGTGGGTGACCGCGAGCCCTGGTGGATGTCATAACTGTGGCCACCCAGGGGCAATACTCCATAACAACAATCCCCTGAGGTGGTGTAGGATGTAAGGACCTATTCACACTACATTCAGCGCTGCATTCAGGTCTTTACACAAGGCTTACAACTGAATCCCTGAAATTCAGGATTGTGCTGTCTGAAATGAGACATCTGAAAGCAGATCAAATGGAGCCTAAAGATTCATACTTTAGGCTCGGTTTGCCTTTGTTCAAATCAATGGAAAAAAATCCCCATCTCTACATGTCTGACAGCCATTCTATTCCAGCGTCAGTTGAATTCCAACCACAGTCCACCTCATTCTACTTAATGTGCTTCTGATTAGGTGATCACCTGAACCAAATCTTATGTAACGAGGGAAAGGATAAAAAACACTGCTGTGGTCTTCACAATCCTCTTGCAATAGGACAAGCTGGATGGCAAAACAAGTGCTAGGAATAGCCCAAAAGTAATTTGAATGAAAAACTAACTTTTAACCATGCCAAAGGAGTTGAAAAGAAGTCTTGAGTGAGGAAAAGAAGGGTTCAATTCTGGCTTCTCTAGCAGAGGGATACAGTGAGCGTCATGTTGCCTCCATCCTTAAAATTTCAAAGACGGCAGTCCATTACAACAAGGTCAAGCAGCAGACATTGGGGACAACAAAGCTACAGACCGGCAGAGGGCGAAAGCGACTCTCCACTGACCGGGATGACCGTCATCTTATTCCAATGTCACTCAGCAACCTCAGGATGACATCAAGTGACCTACAGAAGGAATGGCAAATGGCAGCTGAGGTGAAGTGCACGGCAAGAACAGTTCATAACGGGCTCCTAGAGGCCTCAAGTCATGTAAAGCTAGAAAAAAGCCTTTCATCAATGAGAAGCAAAGGAGAGCCAGGCTGAAGTTTGCCAAAGACCATAAGGATTGGACCATAGAGGACTGGAGTAAGGTAATCTACTCTGATGAGTCTAATTTTCAGCTTTGCCCAACACCTGGTCGTCTAGTGGTTAGACGGAGACCTGGAGAGGCATACAAGCCACAGTGTCTTGCACCCACTGTGAAATTTGGTGGAGGATCGGTGATGATCTGGGGATGCTTCAGCAAGGCTGGAATTGGGCAGGTTAATCTTTGCGAAGGACGTATGAATCAAGCCGCATACAAGGTTATCCTTGAAAAAACACTTGCTTCCTTCTGCTCAGGCAATGTTCCCCAACTCTGAGGACTGGTTTTTCCAGCAGGACAATGCCCCATGCCACACAGCTAGGTCAATCAATGTGTGGATGAAGGAGCTCCACATCAAGACCCTGTCATGGCCACCCAATCTCCAGACCTGAACCCTATTGAAAACCTCTGGAATATAATCAAGAGGAAGATGGATAGTCACAAGCCATCAAACAAAGAAGAACTGCTTACATTTTTGTGCCAGGAGTGGCATAAGGTCACCCAAAACAGCGTGAAAGACTGAAGGAAAGCAGCCAAGACGCATGAAAGCTGGGATTAAAAATCATGGTTGTTCCACCAAATATTGATTTCTGAACTCTTCCTGAGTTAAAACATGAGTATTGTTGTTTCTAAATGAGTAAGAACTTGTTTTCTTTGCAGTATTTGAGGTCTGACAGCACTGGTTCTCTGGTTCTCTGTTTCTTTTTTATTATTTTGACGATTTCTCATTTGCTGCAAATAAATACAAAATGTTTAGCTTTGAATTTCGGAGACAAGTTGTCAGTAGTTTATAGAATAAAACAACAATGTACATTTTACTCAAAAATAGACCTATAAAGAGAAAAATCAGAGAAAATGAAAATGAGCTGTGTATATATAGATATATGTAGATATATACACACACACATTATATACATACACACATATTATATACACACACACATATATATGTGGCGCCCCTGAGGGTTCGGTCGCCACAGAGGTACTGCATCTCACCCAGAGCTGTGGTATCTCACTCTCAGGTAAGGAAGGAGTACAGCTCAGGACCCCAACACCTGCATTCATTACACCACACTTCAGAGGGCGGGGCGAGATTGCTCCTACGGGAGAGCACAGTCCCTGGTCCCTGGCTGGAGTGGGGGGAACCTAGTAAAGGGGTGTGGGTGGAGGACGTAGTTAAGGGGAGCACATAGAAGGAAGAAATAAAAAGAGAAACCACCTTAGAAAGACAGATTAGTCTGAGGAGGAAAGTGCCAGGAGCAGAGGCTCTGTAGGAGCTCTTTTCCAGAGGCGGGCCTAGCCAGTGAGGCCCAAGGCTGAGAGGAAGAAGAGAAGGAGAGGAGAGGGAGCAGGAAGGCTCCAGGAACCAGAAGAAAGGATCCCAGGGGTACAGGCAGTGCGAGAGGCCACCCGTACGCCCGAATCTGCCGGGAGGTGGCGGGGTCAGGCTGCATACAGGGAACTGGTCCCTCAACTAGTAGAAGATTGCACGTCTTAACTAGAAACCGGAGGCTGCAGTATTTCATGTCCAGTAGCCAACATTCCATACCAGTCTCACCAGGAAAGTAGCTATATAGGACCCAGGGGACGGAACAGACGTCGCCCGCCAAGGCCCGCAGGTACTGGACTGGGACACTTGGTATGAGGTTCAGGGAGACAGCCAGAGAGAGGACACAGAAGGGGGTCCTGCTATGTACTCCGGAGTTACCTGGGGGTGGACTGAACCCCTCACTGAGTAAATGCAGCACGGCACGGGAAGTTACCTTGATGTCTGTAACTTGGACTGCAATAACCGTGAGTAAAGATCCAGAGGACTGCACCACCTTGTCTGTGTTTCTTGCAGCGCCATCACTCCCTGCACTACAACACCCAGCGCAACCTACAACAACATCTACACTGCCCTGGAGCTAGCTCTTCCTGTGGAGAGCCACACCATCCCTGCTGCAGTAACATCAGCTTCAGAGGACGGCTCCTCAGCGGCCGCTCCCTTTAGCCGCATTCCACAGGTGGCGTCACAAACTTTAACATAAACTATAAAAATCCCCTGTAAATATAGCCCCTTTTATTGACCGCCCTGGATCACGAACCGGGTCACCGCCACTTGTGACATCCCCCAGCATCTACCGGCCCGGCACCGGGTACCCCACGGCCCAGGGGGCGTGTCATATATCGGCAGAGCATCCCTCTCAAAGTCTGCACCGCTCTCGCTCACTAACTCAAGCAACCTGCACCGCCTCGCACCCCGCTAGCTCACGCACACAGCACCCCCTTGCATCCCTCTATCCCACACACCCTGCATATCCATGCACACTTATCAACTGTGCGAAGGTCACTGGTAAAATACTGGAGGGGAATTATGTGTCAATCAGGATGTTACCATCAGTGATATGAACCCGGAAAAATGCTCCAGCATACTAAGTGCTGAGAGGGGTTAATCGACCATGCTAAGGGCTGGGTTTAGTGAACAGCTAAAGAGTGGGTAGGAGGCTGTTCACCATATCTCCACCCCAGGGTATGGGCCAGAAGGTAAATACGAAGCTTTTGGAGTCATTCAGTGTTTGGTGTGTCTGTAGATGAGAGCACCAGAGCTGTGCTCATGTTAAAAAGAACTGAACCTATTTCAGTTTTCCATTGAGCCAGAAGGGCCGTGTTTGTTTTCCTAATTTTGGACTGGTTTATGCAGTACAATTTTAATAAATCAGTTGAAAACTTAAACAGAAAATGTTCCTGTATCTACCTCTAAGAAGCTGAGTGAGACGACCTACTATACCACACACCCTGCACCCCTTTATCCCACACCCCTTACTACTCAGATGTGTTTTCTTCCATTTGGACAAGAAGCTGATTAGTGCGCCCCAGCAACCTGCCACCCTAGGCACCCGCCCTCCAGTGCCTAGCGGCTAATACTGCCCTGCTCAGGAATAAAAACAAACTCAAATCTGTCTTGGACAAAACAAGATAGACTGCCAGAACAGTGAGGTGTCAGGTTACACCTGCATTTTTACTGCAAGGAGAGGGAAGGGAGAGGAGGGGGCAGAGACAAAAAGACACAGGCGGATGGAGCCACAGCTTATAGGTAATGTATTTCTCTTTGATGGATTTACAGCCACAGCACAGTAATGCTGTATAATGTCCACATTGCTTCTGTTGCTACGGTCTTTGTGCTTAGAGCAAGAGCAGCAAGAATCCATCATGTCCGTGTACGGTATAGACATCATAGTAGCTAATCTCCACCCACTAGCTCAGAGAGGACTGAAAATCAGAGATAGAGCCTGCAGAGGGGAAACTGATGAAAACACACGATTCAAGTCATATAATAACCAGAAATAGTGACAGCCTGTTCTGACTAGTCACCTGAAAGGACAGGTACCCTTTAAAAGGAATATGTCAGAAGGATTACACGCCTCAAACTATTTATATGCACATGTAACTCTTGCAAATACAAGTACCGTCATTCCTTTTGCTAGAGTCTATTCCTCCATTACAGAGAAAGCTTCATTTGAATGGATAAGCAAACGAGGCTGAAGTACTTTGGGTGTGTGGAAGCACTTCCAATGCCTCTGCTCTTCCCAGCTGTATTTCCCACCTATTGATGCCTTTTGCTTAACTGTCTCCTCCTTTTGGATTCTGGTCGATCAGATGCCCCTGCAGAGCAGACCCTGGTACATGTGAGTATTTGGTAAAGAGATTATGTGGCGCCCCTGAGGGTTCAGTCGCCACAGAGGTACTGCACCTCACCCAGAGGTGTGGTATCCCCTTCTCTCAGGTAAGGAGGGAGTGCTGCCCGGAACCCCAAAACCTGCATCCAACACTACACTACTCCAGGCCGGCTGGAAGGGCAAGATGCAATGTGTTTTCCTGCTGAGCCCTGTCCCTGGCTGGAGTGGGGGGAACCTAAAGGTAGAGGAAACCAGTAGTGGGTGTGGGTGGAGGAAGTAGTTAGAGTGAGCACTTTGACAGTAGGTATATAAAGGGAAGCCATCTAGGGTGGCAGTGGTGTAAGAGGAGTGAGTGAGTGAGGACAGTCTGGGAGCAGAGGCTCTTTAGGAGCTCTGCTCCACAAGTAGGGCCCAGTCCTAGAGGCCCAGGTGGGGAGCAGGGGAGAAGGCTCCGTTCTAAGGAAGGGATCCCAGGGGGTACGGCGAGTGCAGGACGGCACCCGTACGCCCCGAATCTGCCAGAAGACAGAGGGATCGTAGGCCGCAAGAAGGGGACCAGTCCCTGGTCCAGCCGTGTTACTCTAAGTCTCGGCTGGGAAAACCGGAGGCTTCTGGCTTATATAGTCAGTTGCCGAAGCCTCATTCTAATCCCCGTGAGGGTCAAGCAGGTCCGGGAACTCCGACGAGACAGGAGGGACTTCAGAGCACCCGAGCGGGATTGAGAGTGGGAAGCGCAGGGCAGGAGGGAGAAAGACCCAGCGTGAAGACGGTCTAGCTAGGAACACAAGAAAGTGGGGTTCTGTCAGGTACTACTAATCTGCCTGAGGAAGTGCTGAACCCCTGCCTGGTGAATGCAGCGCGACGTGGGAGGCTGACACCTGTACAGTGCACGAGTGGAACTGTCATAAGAACTGTGAGTAAAGACTCGGATGACAGCACCGCACTGCCTCCGTCCATTCCTTTCATCTGCGCCATCTTTCCCTCCCTGCACTACAACGCCCAGCGCAACTTACACTACCTACACTGCCCTGGAGCTAGCTCTACCTGTGGAGAGCCACACCATCCCTGCTGCCGTAACACCAGCTCCAGAGGCCTGCTCCGCAGCGGCGGCACCCTTTTGCCGCGTTCCACGAACTTTACAAATCCCCTATATATTTCCCCTTTTTGCTGACCGCCCTGGGTCACAGACACATCCAAGTATTTAATATCTATTGGAAATAAAGAGGTTTCCCCTTATTGATATCAGATAAAACAAATGACCAACCACAATCCACTCTACCAAGACCAGTATTACCAGATAGAAGGCAGAAATACCACCACACCGTGACCAGATCACATATTACCACCACATAGTGCCCAAATAATGCCACATACAAGGCACAAATACCGCCACACCATGACCAAAGCACATAATACCACCACATAGTGATCAAATGCTACCAGATACAAGGTATAAATACTGACACACCATGAGACCACATATTACCACCACATAATGACCGAATAATACCACATACAAGGGACAAATATCGTCATGTCATGACCAAAGCACATAATGCCACCACATACTGACAAATAATACTAACATAATAAAAATGTAAAAAAGCTCTGTATATTGGGTCAGTGTACAGGTTATACAGTGATCACCAGTGACATTATACACAGGAGCTCTGTATATAGTGTACAGGTTATACAGTCATCACCAGTGACATTATAGTCAGGAGCTCTGTATATAGTGTCAGTGTACAGGTAATGCAATGATCACCATTGATATTATACACAGAAGCTCTGTATATAGTGTCAGTGTACAGGTAATGCAATGATCACCATTGCTATTATACACAGGAGCTCTGTATATAGTGTCAGTGTGCGTGTATAGGTAATACACATACTCACAAGTTCTTTATCTGCCGCAGACCGATATATCACATCTTCTATACAGGACTTATCTCTGCAGAAAATAACATAGTTAGCTATAACTGATCACTTCCAGAGCCCAATCCACACTTTTCCCAAGATTTCTACACTGCATGAAATGACAAAAAAGGAAACATAGAACTGCACTACACAGTAACAGTGCTCCAGTGTCATTCTGTGCCTGCTCATCTGTCAGCAGACATATTTGTCTGATGGCAAAGATGTAGCAGAGCTGAAGACAGAAGACCTATGGATTACGTTGGAGTGAGGATTCTTTATTAAAGATGGAGTCCCTAAATGTGTTTAATTTTTAATAATAAAAAAAAAAATTCTGTCTTTTTTTTTTCTGTTTACTAGAAATTGATGGTGGCTATGACTAATTTGGCGTGAAACCATGAATCTCTGGCTTAGAACCAGCTGATAATACAAAGCTGGCCTGGTACTAACCCTATTATTACCCAGGGTGCCACTCACCACCAGGGCCGCTGGAAGAGCCGGGTAAAGCACCTGGAAATGGTGCCATGATGAATGCGCCATTTTCAGAGGTGGCTGTGGGCTGCGATTTTCAGCGTGGGGGGCCAAGAACGCTTGCTCCTTACCAAGCTGCGAATCCCAGCCCCCAGCTGCCTTGTTTTATCTGGCTGGCGATCAACATATGGCGGGAAAAAAAAAAGTTAAGTTTAAAACAAATATTCGGCTTCTCTGTCTTTTGGTCGCCAGCCAAGGTAAAGCCAGGCAGCTGGGGGTGGCAGTACGTAGCTGTCTGCTTTATCTGCCTGGTTTTACCTTGGCTGGCGATCAAAAGTCAGGAAAGCCCAATGTTTTTTTTTAAGTATTTAAAAAAATAATTTAAAAAAAAATGCGTGGGCTCCCGCCATATTTTGATCGGGGGGGCTGGGATTCTCAGCATGGTAAGGCCCAAGCATTCTGGGCCCCCCACACTGAAAACGACAGCCCGCAGCCACCCCTGGAATTGGCACATTCATCGTAGCGCCATTTCCAGGCACTTTATCCGGTTCTTCCAACGGCCCTGGTGGGGGGTGGCACGCTGGGTAATAATGGGGTTAGTACCAGCTTTGTATTATCAGCTGGAACTAAGCCTGAAATTCATGGAGTCACGCCAAACTAGACATGGCCACCATGAATTTCTAGTAAACAGAAAAAAAGAAAAACAACACAGAATTTTTTTTTTAATAAAAATAAAACACAAAACACATGTAGGGACTCCATCTTTAATAAAAAACAAAATCCTCGCTCTGACGTAATCTACGGATCTTCTGTCTCCAGCTCTGCTACATCTTTGCCATCAGACAAATATGCCGGCTGACAGAGATGAGCAGGCACAGAATAACACTAGAACCCAGCTGTCAGAGAAGTGCTCAGCTGGCCTCCAGCCGCCGACCATGTTTTCCTGTGCGTTGCAAATAATGCATACTTTCAAACGCATGCCTATTTTTGCAATGCAAGTCTACGGTACATTGAGTCTGCGCTGATTTACAACGGATCCATTGTAACGCACAGCATAAACGCAATGTTAACCCAGCCTAACAGCAGCGAGAAGGGGAGACGGAGCCCTGGAGACCGCCTAGTCAGTCTACTGGTGGTACTATCATGCCCATTGCCCAGTATGTACTGCCAGCCTCTGTGGTACTAGCATTCAAGCTCACATGGCATGTCCTGCCAGCCAGCCACTGGTGTTAATACTAGCATGATAGTACCACACCACCAGTGGCTGGGCAATGGGCATGCATGATGGTACCACCAGTGGCTGGCAGGACATGCTGGGCATGATTCATGCCTTGTATGTCTTGCCAGCCCCTGTGGTACTATCATGCCCACCCGGCATGTCCTGCCAGCCAGCCACTGGTGGTAGTAGTACTAGCATGATAGTACCACAAAGGGCCAGCTCCAGGTTTTTCTGGGCCTCGGGCGAAAGAGTCTCAGTGGGCCCCTTTTAACACATACCACGATTCATGATGCCCATTGCCCAGTAGTATTTACTGCCAGCCTCGGCCAGGGGTCCTCCCAGTCACCCCTCCCCCCTATCCCTTCCTCCCCTCTCGGCCCCTGCTTTTCATACTCACGCGTGGAGATGAGCTGCAGCCGCTGCCTGGAGCGATGCCGTGTCCGTACTCCACAGCGCGCACAGGAAGCAGTCCCAGGGCGATGACGTCATCACCCTGAGACTGACCTCCTGCGCACGCGCCGGCAGTGTCGCGCTGCGCAGAGGAGGCAGAGGGGCACTGCGGCAGCAGGCAGAGCAGGGAGACCGTTCTGCCTGCTTTGCTGCTGCAGAGGGCCCATCACTAATCATATCGGCAGTGCTGCGAACCGGGGGGGCCCTCTGTTCTCTGTACAGGGCCCAGGGGGTGTAGAGGGGCGGGGCTTGGGGGAGTGGCCATCGCGGCCCACAGGGGGTTTTCCCGATCCTCCGGTGGGCCAGTCCCCCCTGCAGAGGGGCATATGTATATATGCAGGTCGGCCACATCACAGTGGTGCAGAAACATCCACACTGCACCCTGTATACTTGTGTACTGCTGTCTGCTGAAGTGGTAGGAGCCGCCTGAATGCATCTTTTTCCTGCCGGAGAGGAGCTTGTGGGCCTGTGCGGTGAGGAGGTGGACGCTGCGCACCTCCTGAGAAGTATATGGCACTCCATGTATCTGTGCACATAGTATACCACTCTAGTATATAGCAGAAAGGAAACATCGACCAAAAGAGTCCAGGCATGTGGGTGATGCAAAGAATTATTTTATTGATAACCGGGTGGAAGAGGAGGAAATGCAAAAAAAGGGGGGAAAATTAAAAACTATACGCAAAGGGTACGTCGAGACAGGAATTACAATTAAAACCAGTGGGAATGGATCATGATTAGAACAGCAAATGGGTAATACAGAGAATAAAGCCACAAATTAATCCAGTATATAAAAATATATATACATATCATTAGTTAGATATATCTGTACATATGATTGTTTAATTATCATAAACTTTATGACTCGCCCCCTGGGCCGTGGGGCACTCGGATCCGGGCAATAGGGGGAACGATGGGAGTAGTAGTGGCAACCCGGTTCCGTGGCTCAGGGTGGTCAGGCCAGTGGTAGTCCGTTATGTGTTATTGATAATGTCCGACTACGCCACCCGTGGATTGCGGTTATTAGGAACCGCCGCTGCATGCAGACCGCTGGGGCTGATGAGGTGTGCAGCTAGGGTAGTGTGACTCCCCACGGGAAGAGTGCGGCCCCAGGGCAGTGTAGTGGATGGTGGGAGTGATGGTAGTGAGAATCCCAGTGCTGATAGTGCTGGAGGAGCAAGGAGCACACAGACAACAAGTTGCAGTCCAGGGTCTTTACTACAACAGGTAAACTGACCCATAAACAGTCCCAGCTAGGAGGGGACCTGGATGTCTGAGAGCAACGGGGAAATTGGCCCTGGTCAGGGTGAGGGTGTAGGCCTACCGTGCTTTCTGCGCTCCTTCTGACTATCTCCTCCTGATAGGGTAACAGCCCACGTTTCCGAGCTTTCTCGCCTGTATGGCCTGCGACGTGGGTTCCTTTCTGCTCCCAGCCTTGTACGGCTTTACTGGTCCCTTCGGTTGTGGCAGGGCCTCCAGGCTTCTTAGGCCAAGGAATGTACAGTCCCTTGCGGACTGGTTCTCTGCTGGGGGATGTGGAATCCTTCCAGCCTCAGACACCAAAGTCTGGTAAAATGAAGTCTTTTCTCTGCCAAGACAGGCTCTCTTCGCCTCTTGTCTCTGGCTGGTGGCTCTTTCCTACTGCCACACTTCCTCTTAGGTGCAATCAACTTTCTGTCCCTGCTCCACTCTGGGACACGTCTCAAAGCTGAGACAGGCAATCCAGTTCTCTCTAACCCTGTCCCCAGTACCAGCTTTTATAGGGGCAGCCTGCTCCCCCTACTGGCCTGAGACAGGAGGCATTGCATGCTAATGTTCCCCTGGCCAGAGAACCTCCCCCTTGCTCTCAGACACAGCTTTAATTACACTTGTGGCATCCAGGTAGGGTGACACATTCCCCCCTAGTGAAATTTAGTACTCCGGGACTAAACAATAAACAAAGACATTATGCACAACAATAAAACATTAACAGACAGACGACGCACAGATTGAGTTCTTAAGGTCACAGTGTGGTCTGTGACCAGGTGTCCATATCACCAAAACAACGGGGAGCCTTAACCAGGTGGGGGTCTGTCCTACCCCAAGTCCTTCACAGTCTTAGTTCATTCCTGGGTTAGGCTCAGAATGCAGTCCATACAAGGTCCCGGTTATAAAAAGTCCATAACCTGTGAGTCCTTACGGTAGCTGCAAGAAACTGAAACACACTATTAATAAACATGCAGGTAACTTGGCAAACAATTCAACATTTGGCAACAGGGTTATTTACAATTTTAGTACATCCTATATTCTCCAGCGAGCGGGTATCTGTCCCTTTGTGCTCCTGGTTGACCTACGTAGCCACTGTTGGTGGACCAACCTGGCTTTCCCCACCAGCGTTAGGGGTACAGCTACCAGCTGGGTGTACAGGTAAGGCAGGCAGCTGTCTGCGGGTCCTTTGGCTTACCGCAGGCATGGCAGGCTCACTGTCAGCAGAGGGTTGACTCTCCTGGGCTGCTGGAACGGGCTCTTCTGCCTCTGGAACCGCTTGCTCCTCTTCACCTTCCGGCTCTGGTGTTGGTTGTTGCTGTGCCGGTTGCAGGAAATGCAGGACGGGTACCACTATGGCATCATTTATGCGAGTCCAGGACTGAGGGAACTCTCCGAGAACGGTGCTGATCATTTCTTCCTTGTCCTCTGTGGGTTCAAGGTGACTCTGATCCTCTTCTGCACTACGGAGTTGCTCGGGGCACCTTTTGAGGTGGTCTCTGGAGACGACACTAGTGGTTTCTCCTCCGTCCTTGGTGATTACGCACACCTTTGGGTTGTCGTGGTCAGACTGCAGTACGGTGTAGGGTTCCCTTTCCCACTGGTCGTCCAACTTATGTAGCCTTCTTTTTCGCTTTAGGACTTGCTCACCAGGTTCTAGGGGACGAGCAGGGGCGTGTTGATTGAAGAGTCTTTCTTGCTTCTCTCTCACCTGGGCCAGGCTCTTCTCCACACTCTCCTGTACCTTCTTGTACTGCAGTTGCCTTTCCGTATCCCAGTCCGCATCCGGGGAGGTGTCCTCAGGTATTAGGACTCCCATCTCCAGGTCTACGGGCAGCTTTCCTGGTCTCGCTCGCATCAGGTAAGCCGGGGTGCAGTTTGTAGCGTTCACCGGGATGTTGTTGTACATGTCTACCAGGTCCGGCAGTTTTTCTGGCCACAGGCTGCGTTCCTCCAGGGGCAACATCTTCAGGAGATCAATGACTATATTGTTCAACTTCTCACACATCCCGTTGGTTTGGGGGTGGTAAGGCGTTGTCCGAATCTTCTTATAGCCATAGAGGTTGCAGAACTCCTGGAAGATTTCAGCTTCAAACGCGGGACCCTGGTCTGTCAGGACCTGTTCCGGATACCCGTGTGGACGGCAGAAGTATTGCTGGAAGGCACGGGCCGCTGTTTGGGCTGTCAAGTCCGTTACCGGGACCACCACTAGAAAACGGGAATAGTGGTCCACGATTGTCAGGGCATAGATGTATCCAGACCGGCTTGGAGCCAATTTGACGTGGTCCAGAGCTACCAGCTCAAGAGGCTGCGTGGTGACGATGGGCCTCAAGGGTGTCTTCTGGCTGGTGCGGTCCTTCCTCCTCAGGTGACAAGGGCCACAGTCTCTGCACCACTTTTCTACAGCTCCTCTCATGCCGACCCAAAAGAATCTTCCTCTTAGCAGGAACTCCAGTTTCTTCCAACCAAAGTGTCCCGCTCTGTCATGGTAAGCTCCCAGGACCATAGCTGCATCTCGCCTTGGGACCACGACTTGCCAGGTCAGCTCGTGCGTCCGGTGGTTGACAATCCTTCTGCACAACTTGCCTTCGTAGAGGAACAGCTTGCTCTTCTCCTTCCATAGCTGCTTGGCTTCCTCCGGGGCATCTGGATCTAGGCGGGCGTCTTCCCGGGTCAGCAGATCTTTCACCAGGCGGACAGCAGGGTCACTATCTTGGGTTTCGGCCCAGCTGTGGTGAGGTAGGGGATTCATCATCACAGTTGTTAGATCCTCCTCCTTCACGCGGTGAGAGAGTTGAGCGGCTCCATACCGGTGAAACGCGGGGAGTTGTACCTCTTCCAGCTCTTCTGGGTCTTCGTCACCTTCAGGTAAGTGAGGCATTCTTGATAGGGCGTCCGCGTTGGCGTTGGTTTTGCTTGCCCGGTACTTGATCACGAAGTCATAGTTGGAGAGACGGGCCATCCACCGCTGTTCCAGGGCACCCAGTCTTGCATTGTCCAGGTGTGTCAACGGGTTGTTGTCCGTGTACACGGTGAACTTTGCGGAGGCCAGGTAATGCTTGAAGCGTTCCGTCACGGCCCACACCACCGCCAAGAATTCTAGCTTGAAGGAGCTGTAATTCTCCGGGTTCCTCTCAGTGGGCCTCAGCTTCCGGCTGGCGTATGCGATCACCCGTTCTCTGCCCTGTTGGTTTTGGGACAGTACGGCTCCCAGTCCCACATTACTGGCATCTGTGTGGAGAATGAAAGGCTGGCCATAATCAGGGTAGGCCAGGATCTCATCCCCAGTGAGGGCCAACTTTAGCTGGCGGAAGGACTCCTCTTCCGGTTTATCCCACTTGAAGGGTGGCTTTTGACTTCTGGACTTGGACTGTCCGATCAGGAGGTCCTGCATAGGAGCTGCCATCTTGGTGAACCCAGGGATGAACCTTCGGTAGTAGCCTACCAACCCGAGAAACTGTCTCACCTCTTTGATGTTCGAGGGGCTTGGCCAGCTCTTGATTGCCGTGACCTTGTCAGGGTCGGGGGCCACTCCTTCCGCGCTTACCACGTGCCCTAGGTACTGGACCTTCGGTTTCAGCAGGTGGCACTTCGATGGTTTCACCTTCAGGCCATAGCCTGCCAGGGCTTCGAACACCTCGGCCAGGTGCTTTAGATGGTCCTCGTAGGTTTTCGAATAGACGATCACGTCGTCCAGGTAAAGGAGGACCGTCTCGAAGTTTCGGTGCCCTAGACAGCATTCCATCAGCCGCTGGAAGGTCCCTGGTGCGTTGCAGAGCCCGAAAGGCATACAGTTGAACTCACTCAGTCCCATCGGGGTGGTGAAGGCGGTCTTCTCCTTGTCAGCCTCTGCCACAGGAACCTGCCAGTACCCGCTAGTAAGGTCCAAAGTAGAAAAGAAGTTAGCAGATTTTAGTGCAGCTAAAGACTCTTCTATTCTAGGCAGCGGATATGCGTCTTTGTGGGTGATACGGTTGATTTGTCTATAGTCCACGCACATTCTCATGGTGCCGTCTTTCTTTTTGACCAGAACCAAGGGGGCTGCCCAGGGGCTACAGCTGTCTCTAATGACCCCAGCTTCTTTCATCTCCCTTAGCATACCCTTGGCGTTCTGATAATGTGCAGGGGACACAGGTCTGTGCCTCTCTTTTATTGGTGGGTGGCTCCCTGTGGGGATGTGGTGTTCTATCCCTTTTACTCTGCCGAAGTCCAGGGGGTGCTTACTAAAGACTCTCTCGTACTCCCGTACCACCCGGTAGACTCCTTGTTTTTGGTGCAGGGGAGTGGAGTCAGCACCCACGTGGAGTTTCTGGCACCAGTCCTCCTTTTGTTTCTGGGAGCCATTACCCTCCGCCTGAGGAGATGGAGGCAAGGGTTCCACGGCCCTGATAGCTTGGTGTTCGACAACAAACAGTTTGGCGAGTGTAGCGTACCTGGGTAAGTGTACTTCCCTCTCCCCAATGTTGAGGATGCCGACGGGCACCCTCCCATGACGGACATCAACCACCCCCCGGGCTGTCAAAATGGTGGGCCTGCTGTCTGAGTACACGGGTTCTACCATGGCTTGGTAGTCTCTACCTCTCAACCCGATAGCAGTCCGACACCAGATCATCATTTCACTTTTGGGAGGCATGGAAATGGGGAATGGATCACTGAGTCTTACGCTACCGATCTCACCACCAGACAGTTCTACCTGCTGCCGTCTCATCAGGGCTTTTATCTCCTTGTTGAGGACTCTCTTTTGGCTGGAACTAGCATTCACCGCCACCTGTTGTAGAATTACAATTACCTCTGAAAGACAATTTTCAATTATGTTAGTACCCACAGTTATTTTAGGGTGACTTTCATGACGGTCAATGTCCACAATAATCACTCCCTGTGCCGGCAGTTCAACTTTACCAATTTTAATGGTCATCTCCTTGAACCCCATCTGCGGCACGGGTAAGCCATTACTGGTGATGATGCTCAAGTTACTGTCTGGATACCGTGTGATATCAGCATCAGTCCAATACTGCTTAAAAAGTACATAAGGGATTGTGGTTACTTGCGACCCAGTATCCAGCAAGGCGCTCATGGGGATACCGTCCAGCACCACGGGTAAAACCGGGCGCCCCCCAACGTACTTATCATGCCAATTATAAGGGCCTGGTGATCTTATGCCTGGGGGTCGGCCCTCTGCCCCAGGTTGGACCTGTTTAAATTACAGTACCTGGAAATGTGTCCGGGCTGGTTGCATCGACGGCAAATGGGCTGTCCATCCTCTGCGTAGCGGTCTGTGGGCCTCCCTCGGAACGACGGGATCCTCCTCTGTCGACGCCACGGGACATCCTCCGGACTTGAAGCCAGCTTGATGGGTCTTGACGGGTCCACTTGCAACGCCTGGACGGTCCTGGTCAACGCCGCGACGCTCCTGGTCAGCTCCTGGACTTGGTGGTGCAGGCCTTTCGACGGGGCTTGGTTCAGGGTCTGTGCATCAGCCTCCACGGAGTCCATAGAGGAGGGCGCCGCCTCCTGGTGGTAGGTGATAGCAGGGCGCCGGGGGTTTATAGCGCCACTGGTTGCAGATTCACGGAGCACCCTTATGGCCCTGTCCTTAAATTGGGAAAAGGTCAGGTCGGGGTTCTGGAAGAACATGAGGCGCAGCTGGGCCCTGTGGGCGCTGGACAGCAGACCCTCTATGAATTGTTCTGTTAGCAGCTTATCGGTTTCCTGCACACTGCCAGGGTCAGTTTGTTGAATAGCCCTCAAGGCTTCCTGCAGATTTAGGGCATAGTCTCTGATGCTGTCCTGTGCCCGCTGCTTACATCCATAGAACCTCATTTTAATTTCAGCGGAGGTACGTGTATCAAAGGTACCCCGCAGCCGGGTCAGAATACCCTTCACAGTCCCTTTCTCCTCAATGGGCCATGATTTTACCTCCCTTTGGGCTGCGCCAGTTAACTGCCCTGTCAATATGCTGACCTTCTGTTCCTCTGTCAGGGGGTAAACTTGGAACAAACTATACAGTCTTTCCTTGAAGTCAGTTAGGGCATGGGGCTCCCCTGAGTATTTGGGCAGCCAGGCCGCTCCAGGGATGTAGGGCAAGGAAAAGGGCATCACCGCTGCTGCAGCTGCGCTGGTGGCAGTGGGCGCCTCTGTGTCCGACATCTTCCCCCCCCCTAGTGAAGTGTGGCCTACCTTCCGACGATCCTCTTCTGTAGGCCACGGCTCCGCTGCTGCTCTGGACGAGGACCTGGCGTCGCACTCCGATGACGTCAGCGTCGCTCTCTCTCCCTTCCAGGACCTTGCGCAGCGTCGTTGCGTGGGGCGGAGCTTCGGATCTCGCGCGGTTTTGACGTCCACGCCCCTCTTCTTCCCGCGCGGCGTCCTGAAGATGGCGTCCGATGGCGGGAAACAGCTGCGGATGGCGGGAAGATGGCAGAAGACGGCGGGAAACGGTCCAAGATGGCGTCTGATGGCGGGAATCGGCTCCGGTTGGCGGGAAACGACTCCGGACGGCGGGAAACTTCGCCACAGGTAAGTTACAAAAGTCTTTTTCAGGCACGCAGTACCCGGTGGTTGCGGGCACGAAATCCTGCCGGCTACGCCAAAGCTGACTCGCCCCCTGGGCCGTGGGGCACTCGGATCCGGGCAATAGGGGGAACGATGGGAGTAGTAGTGGCGACCCGGTTCCGTGGCTCAGGTTGGTCAGGCCAGTGGTAGTCCGTTATGTGTTATTGATAATGTCCGACTACGCCACCCGTGGATTTCGGTTATTAGGAACCGCCGCTGCATGCAGACCGCTGGGGCTGATGAGGTGTGCAGCTAGGGTAGTGTGACTCCCCACGGGAAGAGTGCGGCCCCAGGGCAGTGTAGTGGATGGTGGGAGTGATGGTAGTGAGAATCCCAGTGCTGATAGTGCTGGAGGAGCAAGGAGCACACAGACAACAAGTTGCAGTCCAGGGTCTTTACTACAACAGGTAAACTGACCCATAAACAGTCCCAGCTAGGAGGGGACCTGGATGTCTGAGAGCAACGGGGAAATTGGCCCTGAGGGTGTAGGCCTACCGTGCTTTCTGCGCTCCTTCTGACTATCTCCTCCTGATAGGATAACAGCCCACGTTTCCGAGCTTTCCGTGCTTTCTCGCCTGTATGGCCTGCGACGTGGGTTCCTTTCTGCTCCCAGCCTTGTACGGCTTTACTGGTCCCTTCGGTTGTGGCAGGGCCTCCAGGCTTCTTAGGCCAAGGAATGTACAGTCCCTTGCGGACTGGTTCTCTGCTGGGGGATGTGGAATCCTTCCAGCCTCAGACGCCAAAGTCTGGTAAAATGAAGTCTTTTCTCTGCCAAGACAGGCTCTCTTCGCCTCTTGTCTCTGGCTGGTGGCTCTCTCCTACTGCCACACTTCCTCTTAGGTGCAATCAACTTTCTGTCCCTGCTCCACTCTGGGACACGTCTCAAAGCTGAGACAGGCAATCCAGTTCTCTCTAACCCTGTCCCTAGTACCAGCTTTTATAGGGGCAGCCTGCTCCCCCTACTGGCCTGAGACAGGAGGCATTGCATGCTAATGTTCCCCTGGCCAGAGAACCTCCCCCTTGCTCTCAGAGACAGCTTTAATTACACTTGTGGCATCCAGGTAGGGTGACACATTTACATAAAGTGCAAGGCCTCCAAAGTATAAATATACATAAATTATATATCTCATATGTGAACAAATACAGGTGTTTCTCACTAAATTAGAATATCATCAAAAAGTTATTGTTTATTTCTGTTAATGCTGATGATTATGGCTTTACGAGTTTCACTTTTTGTATTGAAGAACTGAAATAAATTAACTTTTTGATGATATTCTATTTTAGTGAGATGCACCTGTGTATGTATATATACAAGGGCTGGTCCCTTATTATTTGGAGGTCGGTGTGAATCCTGTAGAGAGTAGGGCACTGACTTGTGCATATGTGCTGTTGACAGATCTGTATTTGTATCCACTTTAAGCGTTTTTTAAAAAGGTGACCACATGTGCATTGTACTCACGCTATAGCAGATGCCGATCCCACTCCTGAATGGCGTCCACCCGACGTATGTTTCGGCTTCTTGTCTTCGTCAGGGGGTGGCATCATTCGGAAAGAGCTAAGAGTTAAACGGCCAACTATAGCCAATCAGGATGGAGGTATGTCTCCACCAACCAATGGGTGCTGAGGAGGCGTGGCTCGATACACAACGCGCACCAACGCTACGAGGCAACTACGGCGACCTGTGATGCTGCAAGCACGTGATGGAGACACATGATCGGGGGTCACGGGGCACATATAGACACAGTCGGGGAGGATGATGTGGAGACGTTCATGTGTATCGCCTCTTCAGCAGACATCTAATCTACTGATTGAGTGTGGATATATCGGATAAAGTGGAAAATCTTCTTAATTTATAATGATGGATAACGAGTATAGGTTATATATTACAGCAATACACAGGAATAGGGGGTAGTGAGTGTTACATGTATATAAGAATATAAAGAATATCATAAATTATTATGTGTGATCAGGTGATAAATAAATATTAAATATATACTGTATATTATACGGATATTAGTCCCCATATACAATACAAAGAATAATGAATTAGACTAAAAATAACCATTATAATAGTTGGAGAAAAAGGGGGAATAAATACTAAGTCATTATTAAAGGGGTTTTCCCACAAACAAAAGTTCATTTGCATCATTGTCTGTGTCTGACCCTGTACGGAACATACCACAGCTCCTGGGCAGGGGAGGAAGCAAAAGACAATACAGACATTACAGCAGGGGATCGAAGAGAACTAATTTTCTGAGGTAAAACATTTCACTGCCTGATTTAAACTATATTTTTCCTCACAAAATGAATCCTCTGTTATTCCCTGCTGTAATGTCTGTATACTCCTTTGCTTCCTCCCCTGCTCAGGAGACGTGGTATGATCAGACCATGTTCTGTACACCATCAGACACAGCCATTCATTAAAATTACTTTTGGTTGTGTGAAAACCCCTTTAATACATATATCTTATATCTCCAAATGCGACATGGTGTCCGCTAACAAATTGGAACCATGTCGCGTTTGGAGAGCCCCTGTGTGTCTAAACATGAAAAAGTATTTTTTTTTCCACTTTTTCATTTTTACGACTCAATTTGTGAAGCACCTGGGGGTTCCAAGTGCTCACTATCCATCTAGATAGGTGCCTTGGGGGGTCTAGTTTCCAAAATGGGGTCACTTGTGGGGGAGCTCCAATGTTTAGGCACACAGGCGCTCTCCAAACGCAACATGGTGTCCGCTAACAATTTGAGCCGATTTTCCATTCAATTTGTTAGCGGACACCATGTCGCGTTTGGAGAGCCGCTTTGTGCCTAAACAGTGAAAACCCCCCACAAGTGACCCCATTTTGGAAACTAGACCCCTCAAGGATTTTATCAAGGGGTATAGTGAACATTTTGAACCCAGAGGTACGACACAGAATTTGATAACATTAGGTCATCATATTGAATAAGTTGTCAGTCAGTCTTGAGCGCAATTGCTCGCTACTTGAGTCTGCATCGGGTACTCAGGTATGCACCATGTACTGCGTGTGCTCGAGTGACATGCTCGAGTCCCTGCCCCGCATGTTTCACGGTTATTAGACACCCCAAAAAAAACATGCGGGGATCGCTCGTGCATGGCAGGCAATCCCCGCAAAGTTTTTTTGGCCGCGAAGCATATGGGGCGGAGACTCGAGCATGTCACTCAAATACCCATGATACTCAATGCATACCAGAGCACCCGATGCAAACTCAAATAGCGAGCACTTGCGCTCAACACTAGTCGCCATATCGTCATCTTTTTTTCTTACTTTTGAAAAAAATCCCAACCCCATCACAACCCTAAACTCAACCCTAACCCCAACCCCAGCCCTAACCCTAGCCCAGCCCTAACCCTAGCACAACCCTAACCCTAGCACAACCCTAACCCGAGAGTTTATTTTTTACGCCGTCCCTTGTGCGGTATAAGTGATTAGATGACTTTATTCTTTGGGTCGGTGCTATTACAGCGATACCAGAATCATATGGGGTTTTTATGATGGACAGCTGTCACACACTAAAAGACGCATTTTTTGTAAAATCTAGTTTTTGCATCGCCATATTTTGAGAGCTATAATTTTTCCATATTTTGGCTGATAGAGTCATGTGATGGCTTGTTTTTTGCGGGACAAGTTGACGTTTTTATTGGTGCCATTTTTTAGGCACGTGCCATTTTTTGATCGCTTTCTATTCCGATTTTTGGGAGGCAGAATAAACAAAAACCACCAATTCAGGAATTTTTTTTTTTTATTCTGTTCCGCGTGTGGTAAAATTGATAAGGCAGCTTTATTCTTTGGGTCAGTACGTTTACAGCGGTACCACATTTATATCGTTTTTCTATGTTTTGGCACTTTTACACAATAAAAGATATTTTATCGAAAAAATTATTTTTTTGCATCGCTTTATTCTGAGAGCTATAACTTTTTGATTTTTCGGATGATGGAGCTGTAGGCAGCTTGTTTTTTGCAGGACAAGATGACGTTTTCAGTGGTACCATTTTTATTTATATTCGTCTTTTTGATTGCGTGTTATTTCATTTTTTGTTTGGCAGTATGAAGATAAAGCATTGTTTTTTGCTTCGTTTTTTATTTATTATTTTTACCGTGTTCACTGAAGGGGTTAAGTAGTGGGACAGTTTTATAGGTCAGGTCATTCTGGACGCGGCGATACCAAATATGTGTACTTTTATTGTTTGTTTGCTTTTTTTTCATAATAATATTTATTGATGGGTACATTATATTTTTATTTTTGGTGGATTATTTTTTTAAAATATTTTTACAATTTTTTTTTTCACTTTCTGACAGTTTTTACACTTTTTTACTTTGTCCCACTGTGGGACTTTCACTTTTTTTATTCTGATCGCCTGCATAGCATAGGGATGGAGCACCATCCCTGTGCCATGCAGGCAGTCAGCGCTGCATAGTGAGATTGTTTGGTCGTGCACTGCGCATGACCAAACAATGTTCCTGCTGCATGGTGACCCGGATGTTGTCATGACATTGAGTCGTCATGGCAACACCCGGGAAGCCCCGGCAGACAGCGCTGGAGGCCGGAAGAGGAGGTGAGTATTGCGATCACCTCCCCTTGCCACCGCAATGCTGCGATCGACTTCGATTGCAGCATTGCGGGGGTTAATGTGCCGGGAGAGGTGCGGGACCGCTCCCTGCACATAGTACCGGGTGTCAGCTGTGACAATCAGCTGACACCCGACGGCGATCGCGCCCGCCCAGCCTGTGTGCGCGCGTAATCGCCATGATGTACTAATACGGGTCAGGCTCTTAAAGCCCAGGGCACAGACGCGTATTAGTACGTCATGGGCTGTAAAGGGGTTAATGAATCAGAGCCAATATAGATTGCCAATCATGGGCCAATTCTTTGTGCCAGAGAGCCCCTGGCGACAATACATGCTGATGGCCTATCAGAGGCCAGCAGCTGACGTCGGCATGCATGTGAAGGCGAGCATGGCAGTGACGTCATACACTCCTGTCACCTGCCAAAGTCAGCTGCCGGCTTTACAAGAGGACGCTGCACGGCGGGAAAGCGAGGGGCAGGTGAGTATTTATTTATTTTAAATCAGTGGTCATGCTAGTGACTCGCCCCCAGGGCCGTGGGGTACTCGGCAGCCGGGCCTTATGGCTGCTTTCGGGGGAGAGATCACGGTGGCTGGCCCGTTGCCGTGCCCCGGGGCGGTCAGTGCAAAAAGGGGATATTTATAGGGGATTTGTCGTGACGCCACCTGTGGTGTCTGGTGAGGATGACCAGCGCTGCGACAGTCCTCTGAGGCAGATGATGGGGCTGCTTGAGATGGAATGGCTCCCCACAGGTGGAGCAGGCCTCAGGGCAGTGTAGAATAAATGGAGGTGCGCTGGGCATTGTAGTGCAGGGAGGGAAATGGCACCGGCGAAAGAAAGGAGCAGAGGCAGCTCGGTGCAGTCATCCAAGATTTACTCACAGTTCTTAGACAGTCCACAGGTGCACTGTACTGGTACAAGCCTCCCGCGTTGCGCCACGTTCACCGGGCAGGGGTTCCATCCTTCCTCAGGCAGTTCGGGTGTACCTGGCAGAACCCCACTTTCTTATGTACCTCTCTAGACCGACTTCACGCTGGGTCTTACTCCCTCCTGCCCTGCGCTTCCCACTGTGAATCCTGTTCGGGTGGCTGCGAGGTCCCCTCTGTCTGTCGGAGTTGCACAGACCTGCTTGACCTTACTTGGATTGAAGTGGGGGTTTGGCTCCTGGCTATAGAAGTCAGAAGCCTCTGGTTTTTCCAGCCGAGGCCTGTAGCTGCACGACTGGGCCAGGGGCCGGTCCCCTTCTTGCGGCCTAGATCCTCCTGACACTTGGCAGGTTCGTGGTGTACGGGTGCCGCCTGCAATCGCCGTACTCCCCTAGGATCCCTTCTACAGAACAGAGCTTACTCCCTGCTCCCCTCCTGGGCCTCAGTCCTGGGCCCTTGTAGTGGAGCAGAGCACCTACAGAGACTCTGCTCCCAGACTGTTCCTCTGAACCACACTCCTCAACTCCCTGCTCTTGTTAAGATGTCTACCTTTTTATATATCTGTATGAGTGCTCCCATAAACTACTTCCTCCACCCACACCCACTACTGGTTCCCCCTAACTTTGGGTTCCCCCCACCCCAGCCAGGGTCAGGGCTCAGCAGAAAACGACATTGCCTCTTGCCCCTCCTGCTGGCCTGGGGTAGTGTAGTGTTGGATGTAGGTGTTGAGGTTCCGTGCAGCACTCCCTCCTTACCTGAGAGAAGGGAGACACCACACCTCTGGGTGAGGTGCAGTACCTCTGTGGCTACCGAACCCAAAGGGGCGCCACACTACTACATGTATGACTATGGAGATGCATAATACTTTATGGATGACTATGGGGCTGCATTATAGTACATGGATGATTATGGGCTGTGCATTATAATTTATGGATGACTATAGGGTGCATTATGTTTTATGGATGACTATGGGGTGCATTATATTTTATGGATGACTATGGGGGTGCATTTTAGTACATGGATGACTATGGGCTGTGCATTATATGTTATGAATGACTATGGATTGTGCATTATAATTTATGGATGACTATGGGGTGCACTATACTACATGGATGACTATGGGCTGTACATTATACTTTATGGAGAACTAATGCCTGTGTATTATATTATATGAAGGATATGGGCTGTGTATTATGCTAATATGGATGACTATGGGCTGTGCAGTGTATAATATGGAGGACTATGGGATGCATTATACAATATAAAGGACTATGAGATGTCCATTATACTTCTTTTATGGAGCCCCGTGACTTTTACGTACGCCCCTTATGAGCATAGTTTATTTTCTTCTATACATTAAAGAACAGTAGCAGAATGGGAAAAATATACCAGGATGAGGGATATACTGTATATACCAGAATGGGCCCGGGATAAGGGACATATACCAGAATGGGAGATATAAATACCAGGATGGGGCCAGGATGAGGGACATATATACCAGAATGAGTGATATACGGTATATACCAGGATGGAGGACGCGCATATATATACATATATATATAATATAATATAATATAATAATTTATTCAAGATGGAAGGGGGACCCGGTCCAGATCTTGCACTTGGGCCCATAAGACTCTAGTTACGCCACTACATGCAGCTATAACCAGTCAGTCAAATGGGTACATACAGTACTGTGCAATATTTTTAAACAGGTATGGAAAAATGCTGCAAAACAGCATCAAAGCATCAGGTACACTTGCATACAGTTTTGTGAAGGACCTCAACAAGGAGACTGTTCCCAATATCTTGGCTCACTAAAAAATAACCACAGATCTTCTGTGGATGTAGGCTTTGACAAAAATACTTTTGTCTCTCTATGTAATCCAAGATAGACTTGATGATTTCGAGATCAGTGTTCTGTTCGGGCCATATCATCACTTCCAGGTTCGTTGTTCTTTTTTATACTGATAGTACTTAGTCAAATTGGATTTATGTTTGGGGTCATTGTCCTACTTGTTAGGTATTGTGGTTCTGTGCTCCCACCTGGGAATGGATCAAGTCCAGTGCTACGCTACTCCGGTCGCAGGGGCCACCATTGTCCTGACTGCAGGCAAAGCTACTACGCATGCAGGAAAACCGTCTCAATCTTATGGAGCATCGTGCTCTGGAGTAGTAGGATTTGTGAGGATGCGGGACGCCGTATCTCCCACTGATATAATGCCCAGTTAACATGGGATGCTGTGTTCCCCCGGTTTCCAGGCAACACACGATACTGCTGTGTCTGGCACTAGGCAGTGGTGGGATTGGGTCCAAGCTGCTGTGCAAGTTAGCAGGGAGTGGTTGTCTTGGGATGATTGAGAGGTATTCAACACCTGATCATTAGGTGGGCTATTTAACCCTGTTCCCTGCTCAATCCTTTGCTGTTTATTACAGTTTCAATGTGCTGTGGTGGTAAGGGGTGCTATCATTATTAGTTGTTATCTTTCCAGCGTTTTGTCTTAGGAGTCTTCTCTTTCCCTTTTAATTTTTCCTAGGTGTTCTTACAGTCGTACCCACCTGGTTCTTGACTAGGCACCGGCCATGTCACCAGACGCCAGCTGGCTGGCGACAGTGGACCTGGGAAGGCTCTGCCATAGTCCCCCTTCCATCACTGGGAGCTGAGTAAAAAGTGTTCCCGGTCCTAAAGAGCTCACCTAGCTGGGCAGCTTGCGCCAAGTGCGTCTGTCCCTGCGGATTTGCTGGTTTGGTGCCAGTCTTGCTGGGTCTTTCTGCGTTAGCGCATTACACTGCTGAATAATAAATTTAGAGCCAGTCAGACGCTTAACTGATGGTATTGCATGATGGATAATTATTAGTGTTGAGCGAGTATGTTCTGTTAACCCTTTCGGCGAGTATGCTTGGGCCGAGCACCGAGTAGTTACAGCTGCTCGGTGTTATGTTTAAATCACTCCCGTGTGCATGATTTGCGACTGTTTGACAGCTTTAGTACATGTAAGGAATGTCTATTTATTACACATTCCTCACATGTATTAAAGTTGTCATACTCGCCAAAAGTGTTAACAGGACATACTCGCTCAACACTAATAATTATCTGCTATATTTCTCTGCATTGAAGACACCATTAATGATGACCAAATCCCCAACTCCATTTGTTGAACTGGAGTTCCAAATATGCTAGGTCCCTCTGTAATGGTGTAGAAGATGTCTGAACACCCTCTCTGACGACTCCTGACTGTATAGTTAGTGTGACCTGTGGTTTTATGTGTTTTATCCTTATGTAGGCTCCAGTTTTCCTCTGTACAGGGGTGGACATGGTTAACTGTAGGGCCAGCCCATAGTTTGGGGAGGAGTGAGTGGGCACCAGGAGTTAGTTCCTGTTTTAATAGAGTCTGAGTAGAGCTGCAGAGAAGAAAGGACAACTTCAATCGGATCTAGCCATAATTTTGTGTGTGTGAAGAGCAGACATACTAGGGAATACATTTCAGCATTCAAGTAACAGTGGCAGCAGTACTCCATACCAAAGGCAAGTTGGGGCACCCACTGAAAAATAAATCATTTTAAAGCTAGTCTCAGTGTTAGCCAGACCTGGAGGTCTTTGTGAAAAAATATGGGATCAGCCAGGCTGGTACAATGGTCACAGCGCAATACATCGACCCATGTAGCCCTGTACTGGGAATATGAAGGCCCTCGGTGGAGCTTGCTGTTCATTTGCAAAGTTCTACACAAGTATTGCGCCGTCCTCAACCATCAAGTGTGAACCTCTGTCATACTATACAGATGAAAGTTTAAAGCATTATTCCTGCTACCCATTGTACATTTTTTCCAGACCTAGTAAATGAGAGTTTATTTTCGTAAACATGTCTGTCTTCTTCTTTGCGGAGTTAAAGAGTCCCAGTGTCTCACCAACTGTGGCAGAACATAGTCTGAATGTGCCATCAGCTGAATCAGTAATATGTGCACACAACGAGGAACCCCTTGTCTCGTCCCTTACACCTTCACCATACTTCATTGTTGCTTGCAGACCCTCTATATTGTTCCACTCTCCAGTCCTTTGACAAACTAACTGTCTTCTGTGAACGGCAAATATTTCACATTTTTGCTCATTAGTCCATAGCCAAGGCTGACATTTTTCTGCACTCTTGTTTCTATGACTAAGATATAGTTTTTGATTACAATTCTTCCTTGAAGACCACTTCTGGCCAGAACTTTGGATGGGATGGGAGCATTTTTGTGCCAGCTCTGTGCTCAGGCTTGGACTGGCCGACAGGAGAACAGGAGAATCCTCCAGTGGGCCCCTGTGCAGAGTGGCCACCACTCTCTTATATGAGCAGTACTTGGCACAATAAACTTTACTCACTATGTGCAGACAAAGGTAGCATCTTATTCATTTACCAATCTACCCAGTTCATTGTTATATACATTTGTGATTGAGGATAATGTCACATTTGCATGTAGTTGAGAAGTGGGGCCCTAAAGTTGGACAGTGGGGGTCTCTGGCACCAGTCAGACACTGCTTGTGTCTCTTGTATTCAGTGGCTCTGTGTCCCGGTCTTCAGTCTTCAAGCAGGTAGTTTGTTGTGTAGGACATACACTATTTTAGTGCCCTTCCCCCATCACAGAGATTGGTCTCCATAAGGATGTGTGTCCACGATGCATTTTTAAACTTTTCCGCTGCGGAAAAAACGCTGCAGAAACGCTTAAAAAACGCATGGTAGAAGGCCTGCCATGTTCCCCAATGATAATCCGCATGTGCTGTGCACATGCTGCGGAAATTTCCGCTGCGGATTATCATTGCGGAAAAAAACGCAGCACTACCAATTATTTTGCGGAAGTGCTGCGTTTTCGCCGCCATTTACTTGCATTAGATCGCATGGATTTACGCATCACTGTATATGTAGATGCGCATTCCATGCGTTCTAATGTGCGGATCGTACCCAGGTCTAGAGAAGAGGAGACTCTCCTCCGGACCCGGGTACCATAGAAAACTGTAAAAAAAAATGAATAAAATAAATATATATTTATTTTTTACCTTCTGGCGGCCCCCGATGCGCTCCTCCTCTCATGCCGGCAGTTCGATGGACTGAAGGACCTGCGCTGACGTCATAGTCATGTGACGGGTCACGCGACACTGACGTCGGCAGGTCCTTCAGTGTAACATGATCTGCCGGCAGCCGGGACGGTGAAGCTAGACACCGGGGGCCATCGGAAGGTAAGTATATATTTATTTTTTGACATTCTCTTGGGTCACACTATATAAATCCATGCTGTTTGCATGGATTTATATAGTGTGACCAAGTTGTCAAGCACTTTCCAAGTGATGCTAAAATCGCTTGGAAAGGACTTGTCAACCCGCATGCGGAAATGCATGTGAAGAACGCTTCACATCCGCATGTCCCTGGCAGGAAAAACGCATGTACAATCCGCATGGACAATCCACATGTACAATCCGCATGCGTTTTTTCTCCAGGGGAGATGCAGAAATGCTCAGGAAAAATCCGGAGCATTTCTGCATCGTGGGCACATTGTTAGAACCCTCCTGTTAGTTTTTGCTATCTAGTGTTTTGCGGTCACGTGACGATCTGCCTATATATTCCAGCTCCGCCCTTTTGGCTGTGCTGGACTTCAGTGTTGTTTGACTGTTTTTCTAGCCTGGTGCTTCGGTGCCTATCTCTGTCATTTTACTCTTGGACGTCTAGTACTTTTTGTCAGTTTGTCTTTTGTGTTCTACAACAATTTCTGTTTAGGAGGTGTCCCATTTTTGTCCCAGCCCTTAGTGCTTTAGGGACCCCTCCCTTAATTCTATAGGTCTTCGTTCAGACTAGCCGAGGACGAAGGTGGGTCTGTTCACTAGGAACAGGCAGCCCGCTACATCGTAGGGATTCAGCTTAGTCTTACTGTAGGGACAGCTTTCCCCTATCTTTCCTTAGTTCTTGTTGCAGATCACAACAGTAAGTCCAGCCCCAAAAAAAAACTAAAAGGAAAGAAATTCAGGGATCAGTATGGTTTCTGTCCAGGAGTTGGCTCAACGTCTGCAAGGATGGTCTCTGGAGGTGGCCGAGCTTCAGCAACACGTGAGTAGCTGTCCTGGAGCGCATTTTGTGGAACTGAAGGTAGGACTGCCTGATGTTTTTTATGGTAAACAGCAAGATTTTTTTCCTTTAAAAATGCTTATTTGTTATATTTTCGTTTGAAACCAAGATCCTCTGGGAATGAATCACAGCGCATTGGTTTTATTATGTCACTTTTGCGCAAAGAACCACAGGGTTGGGCCTTTTCTCTCCAGCCTAATGATCCATGTTTAAGTTCTGTTGAAGAATTTTTTTCTGCTATGGGGCTATTATATGACGATCCTGATCGAAGCTCATCTGCTGAATCAGAACTTAGACGTTTGAATCAGGGGTCTGATGATGTTGAAAATTATTGCACACACATCAGGAGATGGGCTTCAGAAGTTAAGTGGAATGATTCGGCGCTTAGATGTTTATTTCTTGCTGGTCTGAGTGAAAGGGTTAAGGATTTGCTAATTGCATTCCTTGCACCTGAGACTCTGCAGGGGGCTATGCAGTTAGCTGTTCGTATAGACAGGAGACTGAGGTGCAGGCTCAATGACGTAAAGACTCCTGTAATGTCAGGTCCTAGTCCCCAGAAAATCTGCACTGACGGCGGGGAACCGATGGAGGTTGGGGAGATGTCACTCCACTCTCAGGAAAAAGACCGGAGATTCGCCGAGGGATTGTGTCTTTATTGTGGTAAAGGTGCCCATTTGATTAAGTATTGTGAGCGTCGTTTAAGTAAAGAAAAAAAAAAGGTCAGTTACGCCCGTATAGCTTGTTTATGCTCTGCAGGAGTATTTCTTTCTGGGAGTACTACTCTGCAGGGAGATTTGATTGAATTTCAGGTATTTGTGGATTGTGGTTCAGCACTTAATGTGATTGATAAAGGGTTTTTGGAAAACCTTAAATTGAAATCCAAACCTTTGTCATCACTTATTTCTGTGGTTGCAATTGATAACACTCCTTTGAAATGTATTACTCACAAGGTTGCTGCATTTTCTCTCACTATCAATGGAGTTCACCAAGAAATTTTGGACTTGGTTGTTTTGGATAATTTACCCTCTCCAGTTGTTCTAGGATTGCCTTGGTTAAAACTGCACAATTCTTTATTGGACTGGTCTACTAATGTGATTAAGTTTTGGAGTCCGAAGTGCTATGATAAATGTTGTAATGGTCGCTCTGCGGCTGTGGAAAAAGTGGAATTACCTGTACCTATTCAAGATTTTTGGAGGCTTTTTTTTGAGGAATCACAAGTTTTACCTCCTCATAGGGATTATGATTGCACCATTGAGTTTGTTCCTGGAACTACTCTTCCCAAAAGTCGCTTGTTTAATCTGACTATCCCTGAAAGAAAGGCCTTGGAGGAGTACAAAGAGACTAGCCTGGTTGCTGGTCACATTAGACCTTCTAAGTCGCCTGTGGCAGTCGGATTCTTCTTTGTTAAAAAAAAGGACGGCGGTTTATGTCCATGTCTGGATTTTCATGAAATTAATAAGATTACCGTACGCAATTCCTACCCATTACCGTTAATTCCTGACTTGTTTAACCAGTTAGTGGGAGACAAGTGGTTCTCCAAAATTGATCTCCGGGGGGCATACAATTTGTTATGTGTGAAGGAGGGTGATGAATGGAAAACTGCTTTTAACACTCCGGTAGGTCATTTTGAGAATCTGGTGATGCCTTTTGGTCTTACCAATGCACCTGCATTTTTTCAGAACCCTATTAATGACATCCTGAGACCTCTGATTGGTAAGAATGTGGTTGTGTATTTCGATGACATTTTGATTTATTCACCAGATCTGGAGTCCCATTGGCAGAGTGTACGTGAAGTTTTGCAGTTATTGGGTGATATTTCACTCTTTGCTAATCTGGAGAAATGTTAGTTCGCTGTGCAGAAAATTCGTTTTTTTAGCTACATTGTCTCCAGCGATGGCTTTGAGATGGACCCGGTGAAGGTTCAGGCTGTGCAGGAATGGCCTAGGCCTATTGGTTTGAAATCTATACAGAGATTTTTGGGTTTTGCCAATTATTACAGGAAATTCATTAAGAATTTTTCTGTAATTGTTAAACCTCTAACCGATCTCACCAGGAAAGGTGCGAATACGGCCCAGTGGACTACTGAGGCCATTGAAGTTTTTGAGTATCTCAAAGAGAGGTTCAGTTCTGCCCCTATCCTTATGCAGCCTGATGAGACCAAGCCTTTTTTGGTCGAGGTCGATGCTTCATCGGTGGGGGTCGGAGCAGTTTTGTCTCAGGAGAACAAGGGTGGAGTACATCCTTGTGCCTTCTTTTCGAAAAATTTTTCGGAAAACGAACTGAATTATGATGTTGGAAATCAGGAGCTGCTGGCTATTAAGCTCGCGTTTGAACATTGGCGTCATTTTTTGGAAGGCGCTAGATTTCCTATTCAGGTTTTCACAGATCATAAGAATTTGATTTATCTGGATGCTGCCAAACGCTTGAATGCCCGTCAAGCTAGGTGGGCACTTTTTTTTCTCGGTTTCATTTTTCTGTTACCTATTTCCCTGGTACTAAGAATGTTAAAGCCAATGTTTTATCTCGCAGCTTCTCTCCTACGGTCGGTGCCGAGGAGGAGGAGAGCATTTTACAGAAAGGGATTGTGGTGGCGGCTTTGGACTCCGTTTTGGAGAATGGGATTCTGAAAGCTCAAGAAGATGCTCCATCTAACACTCCAGGTTGTTCGTGCCTGGAGCCTTTAAGAGAGATTTGTTTGTGGAGTGTCATGAGTCTCTGTTGGCAGGTCATCCAGGAATTTCGGAGACTAAGAGACTGATCAGTCGCAGTTTTTGGTGGCCTGGATGGCAGAAGGAAGTCATCAAGTGGGTGCGTCAGTGTACTGTGTGCGCTAGGTCAAAGGCTTCACATACTCCTGCTGCGGGGTTGCTTTGCCTTCTGGAGGTTGCTAGTGTGCCTTGGACGCATCTCACTATGGATTTTATTACTGATCATCCTGTGTCCGAGGGTTTTACTGTCATCTGGGTGGTCGTGGAGCGTTTTAGTAAGATGTGTCATTTGGTTCCATTCATTAAGTTGCCCTGCGCCAAGACTCTCGCTAAGGCATTTGTTAAGGAGATTGTCAAGCTCCATGGCGTTCCCACGGATATTGTTTCTGATAGAGGACCTCAGTTTGTGGCTCGCTTTTGGCGTGCTTTTTGTGACAGGTTGGGAGTCCATTTGTCATTTTCGTCTGGTTATCATCCTGAGTCTAATGGACAGACTGAAAGAAAGAACCAGGATGTTGAACAGTTTTTGCGTTGCTTTGTGGCGGACAATCAAGAGGTGTGGTCGGAGTTTCTGCCTCTCGCAGAATTTGCTCTTAACAGTCATACATCCTCCTCTGCTGGGTGTTCTCCTTTTTTTTTGTTGTACTGGGAGACATCCGTGTTTTGGTTCTTTCTCCAAATTGGGGTCGGCGGTGCCGGAGGAGGAGAATTTTTCCGGTGATTTAGAGAGAGTTTGGACTAATGTACGTTGTAACCTTCAAGAGGCTAACAAAAAGTCCAAGAAGTATTTTGACAGGAAACGTAAAGAGGTTTTGTTTACTGTGGGTGACATGGTTTGATTGTCTTTGAAGAACCTGCGTTTGAGGATTCCCTCTAAAAAACTGGGTCCTAAGTTTGTGGGTCCATTTAAAGTGCTTCAGGATGTTAACCCGTCTGCTGTTAGGTTGGATGTCCCTACTTCCTGGAAGATTAATCCTGTGTTTCATATTTCCTTCTTGAAAAAGGCTGACGTATCTAATAGGGACGCCACTGTCATAGTTCCTCCAGTGGTGGAAGACGGCGAATATGAAATTTCTCGTATTTTGAATTCTAGATGGCATAGAGGGAAATTACAGTATCTTGTCTCCTGGAAGGGTTTCGGTCCCAAAGACTACGCCTGGGTAAAGACGGATGATGTCTCTGCTCCTAGGCTTGTTAAAGCTTTCCACAGGAGCTTTCCTGATAGGCCTGGAGGATTCAGAGGATCCTCATAGAAGAGGGGGTACTGTTAGAATCCTCCTGTTTGTTTTTGCTATCTTGTGTTTTGCGGTCACGTGACCATCTGCCTATATATTCCAGCTCTGCCCTTCTGGCTTTGCTGGACTTCAGTGTTGTTTGACTGTTTTGCTAGCCTGGTGCTTCGGTGCCTAGCTCTGTCAGTTTGCTTGGTCCTCTTGGACCTCTAGTACTTTTTGTCAATTTGTCTTTTGTGTTCTACAACAATTTCTGTTTAGGAAGTGTCCCATTTTTGTCCCAGTCCTTAGTTCTTTAGGAGTCCTTCCTTAATTCTATAGGTCTTCGTTCAGACTAGCCGAAGAAAAAGGTGGGTCTGTTCACTAGGAACAGGCAGCCCGCTACATCATAGGGATTCAGCTTAGTCTTACTGTAGGGACAGCTTTCCCCTATCTTTCCTTATTTCTTCTTGCAGATCACAACACACATAGCCTTACTTTGTTATTTAGATAGACAGATAGATAGATAGAGGGCTGCCACCAGGAATTTCAGGGCCCAATATTGGCAACATTTTCAAGCTCCCTTGAGACTCCGCCCAGGCTCCACCCCAGCTCCACCTCCACCCCTCGAAACTTCCACAGTCCCACCACCCAATCTTGGAAAAACTCCACTTCTGCACCACGCCCTCACCAATCACAGATTTACAGTTTCCACTCAACCATATATCATATACATAGCCAGCAACTTTTGTTTTGGCCAAAAGATTTTTTCAATCAACCACCACGACAAGTTAGACTCTTTTGGCTGGGCCCTACTTTACTCTAACCTATTAAACCTTTCTTAAAATATCCAATACTCTTTTTAGGTATATTTTTAGTTCTTTTTCTTTAAAGGAATGTGTCACATAAATTTTTTAAAATGACTAATAATATCACATTCAAGGAACAAAAACCATCACACCATAGCCGGACCACAATTTACCATCACATAGTCACCAAATAATACCACATACAAGGTATACTGCCACACCATGACCAGACCACATATTACTACCACATAGTGATCAAATAATACCACATACAAGGAAAAAATACCGCCACACCATGGCCAGACCACATATTACCACCACATAGTGACCGAATAATACCACAAGCAAGGAACAAATACCACCACACCATGACCAGACCACATATTACCACCAAATGGTCACCAAATAATACCACATATACACTGTGTGCAGAATTATTAGGCAAATAAGTATTTTGATCACATGATACTTTTTATACATGTTGTCCTATTCCAAGCTGCATAAGTTTGAGAGCCAACTACCAATTAAGTAAATCTGGTGATGTGCATCTCTGTAATGAGGAGAGGTGTTGACTAATGACATCAACACCCTATATAAGGTGTGCTTAATTAGTAGGCAACTTCCTTTCCTTTGGCAAAATGGGTCAGAAGAGAGATTTGACGGGCTCTGAAAAGTCCAAAATTGTGAGATGTTTTGCAGAGGGATGCAGCAGTCTTGAAATTTCCAAACTTTTGAAGCGTGATCACCGAACAATCAAGCATTTCATGGCAAATAGCCAACAGGGTCGCAAGAAGCGTGTTGGTCAAAAAAGGCGCAAAATAACTGCCCATGAATTGAGGAAAATCAAGCGTGAAGCTGCCAAGATGCCATTCGCCACCAGCTTTGCCATATTTCAGAGCTGCAACATTACTCGAGTATCAAAAAGCACAAGGTGTGCGATACTCAGGGACATGGCCAAGGTAAGGAAGGCTGAAAAACGACCACCTTTGAACAAGAAACATAAGATAAAATGTCAAGAATGGGCCAAGAAATATCTTAAGACTGATTTTTCAAAGGTTTTATGGACTGATGAAATGAGAGTGACTCTTGATGGGCCAGATGGATGGGCCAGAGGCTGGATCAGTAAAGGGCAGAGAGCTCCACTTCGACTCACGCCAGCAAGGTGGAGGTGGGGTACTGGTATGGGCTGGTATAATCAAAGATGAACTTATGGGACCTTTTCGGGTTGAGGATGGAGTGAAGCTCAACTCCCAGACCTACTGCCAGTTTCAGGAAGACAACTTCTTCAAGCAGTTGTACAGGAAGAAGTCGGTATCGTTAAAAAAAAACATGATTTAAATGCAGGACAATGCTCCATCACATGCATCCAACTACTCCACAGCGTGGCTGGCCAGTAAAGGTCTAAAAGAAGAAAAAATAATGACATGGCCCCCTTGTTCATCTGATCTGAACCCCATAGAGAACCTGTGGTCCATCATAAAATGTGAGATCTACAGGGAGTGAAAACAGTACACCTCTCGGAACAGTGTCTGGGAGGCTGTGGTGGCTGCTGCACGCAATGTTGATCGAAAACAGATCAAGCAACTGACAGAATCTATGGATGGAAGGCTGTTGAGTGTCATCATAAAGAAAGGTGGCTATAATGATCACTAATTTTTTTGGTTTTTGTTTTTGCATGTCAGAAATGTTTATTTCTAAATTTTGTGCACTGATATTGGTTTACCTGGTGAAAATAAACAAGTGAGATAAAATTATATTTGGTTTTTATTAAGTTGCCTAATAATTCTGCACAGTAACAGTTACCTGCACACACAGATATCCTCCTAAGATAGCCAAATCTAAAAAAAAACACTCCAACTTCCAAAAATATTAAGCTTGGATATTTATGAGTCTTTTGAGTTGATTGAGAACATAGTTGTTGATCAATAATAAAAATAATCCTCTAAAATACAACTTGCCTAATAATTCTGCACACAGTGTAAGGGACAAATACCGCCACACCATGACCGGACCACATATTACCACCACATAGTGACCAAATAATACAATGCTGATCATTAATAAAAAAAAAAAATACTAATATTACCATAAGTGCCATTATACACAGGAGCTCTCTACATAGTAGACGGTGTACAGTGATCACCAGTGACATTATACACAGGAGCTCTGTATATAGTGTCAGTGTACAGGTAATACAGTGATCACCAGTGACATTATACATAGGAGCTGTGTATATAGTGTACAGGTAATACAGTGATCACCAGTGACATTATACACCTGAGCTCTGCATATAGTGTATAGTGTACAGGTAATACAGTGATCACCAGTGACATACACAGGAGCTCTGTACATTAGTATATAGTGTCATTGTACAGAGAACACACTGACTCACAAGTGACGTCTCTAGAAGTCCTTCATCTTTGCTTTTTTTCACTTTCATCCAGCGCAGACCGACCTCACTTCTTCCAGCCAGGACTCGTCTCTGCATAAAATAGCACATAGTTATCTAGAGCACATTCCCCAATTTCTACATTATGTAGCTGAATACAGATGTGCACCCACCATTAATATATAATTAGTTATTATGCAACCCACCATTCCAAATACAAATTGTAATCCACCATGGCCCCCCCACTAACTGTAAATAGCCACTTTCTCCACCCAATAAATATATAAATTAAATAGCACCTGTACTCTTTCCCAATTCATTACCAGTCACACTCCTGCATCCTCAACACCCCCCACTCTGTACCTCCCACTCCCCCAATTCATTATATTTACATGAACCCCTCCACTCCAATTCATTATGTCATGTTCGTGCACTCTCCCAACCTGTATTCATAATCATTTATTCTCCCCCACTCCCAATTCATTATTTGCTCTCCCCCACTCCCAATTCACCATTAGCTCTCCCCACCCCCTATTCAACATTTGCTCTCCCGACTCCAAATTCACCACTAGCTCTCCCCACCCCCCACTCCCAATTCACCTTTTGCTCCCCCCATCCCCACTCCCCATTCACCATTTGCTCTCCCCACTCCCAACTCATTTGCTCTCCCCACTCCCAATTCACCATTTGTTCTCCCCACCCTCCACTCCCAATTCACCATTTGCTCTCCCCACCCGCACTCCTAATTCACCATCTGCTCTCTACCCCCCACTTCCAATTCAACGTTTGCTCTCCCCACCCCCCACTCACTATTTGCTCCATTCACCATTAGTTCTCCCCACCCCCTTTTCCCAATTCACCATTTGCTCTTCCCACCCCCAATTCATCATGTGCTCTCCACACTCCCAATTCACCATTAGCTCTCACTACCGCTCCCTCCCAATTGACAATTTGCTCTCCCCACTCCCAATTTACCATTAGCTCTCCCCACCCCCACTCCCAATGCACCATTTGCTCTCCCCACCCCCCACTCCCAATTCACCATTTGCTCTCCCCACCCCAATTCACCATTTGCTCTCCCCACCCCAACTTCATCATTTGCTCTCCCCACCCCCAATTCACTATGTGCTCTTCACACTCCCAATTCACAATTTGCTCTCCCCACTCACCTCTCTCAATTAATCATTTGCTCTCCCCACCCACTCCCAATTCATCATTTGCTCTCCCCAACCACTCCCAATTCATCATTTGCTCTCCTCACCCCCCCCATTCAGCATATGCTCTCCCCGCCCCCTCACTTCCAATTCACCATGTACTCTCCCCACCCCACAGATCGTTATCTGCTCTCCCCACCCCCAATTCACCATGTGCTCTCCCCACCCCCCACTCGCAATTCACTATTTGTTCTCTCCACCCCCCACCTTCAATTCATAATTTGCTCTCCCCACCCACCATGTGCTCTCCCCACCCCCAATTAATAATGTGCTCTATCCACTCCTCACTCCCAATTCACCATGTGCTCTCCCCACCCCCCACTCCCAGTTCACCATGTGCTCTCCCCACCCCTTAATTCCAGTTCACCATGTGCTCTCCTCACCCCCCACTTCCAATTCTCCATGTGCTCTCCCCACCCCCGACTCTCAGTTCATCATGAGCTCTCCCCACCCCCACTCCAAAATCATCATTTGCTCTCCCCACCCCCAATTCACCATGTGCTCTCTTCCCCCCCACTCCCAATTCATCATGTGCTCTCCCCTTCCCCCACTCCCTATTCTCTAAGTGCTTTCCCCAACCTCCACTCCCAGTTCATCATGTGCTCTCCCCCAAGACCATTTAATTAATTCTATTAAAAATAAATAAATTGATACTTACCTTTCATATAATCCCCTGCTGCTGCACTTCTGTACTGGCATCTTGGCCCTCTATGCAGACGTGTACGCGATGATGTCATTGCGTACGCACCTTCACCAGCACGTCCCATAAGAGACGGAGGGACTGCACGGCCGTTCAGTTTTTATGGCTGTGAGAGCTCCAAGGGTCCCGGCACACGATACCCCAGTGTCGGCATATAAGTAAGCAAAAAAGATGGTAGCACTTAATAGAAAATTACATAAAAAATGGTGTATTTATTGGCCCGTGTGAAGAGGTGCCAATGTTTCGGCTCAAAAGCAAGTGGATTTTTAATGCAACCAAACAAGCCTCATCAGGTCTAAGAAATGTATTTATTTTAATAAAATAAACAGTTTGTATTGTGGAGTCTGCTCCACTTCAGAGTTATTACATATATTGGGAATAACTCTTTAACCCCTTCCCACTTAAGGTACTTTTTACTTTCCTGACCAAGCCAAATTTTTTAAACTAATATGTGCCATTTTATGTGGTAATAATTTTTTTCTTAACACATTGTAGTTTATGTTCGTGGTAAATTTAGGTCAATATGATAGACATTTATATAAAAAATATCGGAAATTTGACAAATATTTAGAAAAAGTCTCATTTTTGAACTTTGAACTTTGTATGCCAATGAAATGTCCCATCCCTCAGTTTTTCAGGACCATCTACACATTTGAAAAGATTTTGAGGGATCTATATGTCATGTATACTCCTCAAAATATTCAAAACCGTAGTCAGAAATTTTGTATAACCCACAGGGCTTCATGCAAAGTTAAATGAAAAATTACTTTTTATTATTATTATTATTATTATTATTAGCATGTGAAGGTATTTGCAAAGGGGGGTAGCAGAGGAATAGTGAGGCGAGAGATGAACCAGTCGAGCAGCAGAGTTGGGGATGGACTGGAGGGGTGCGAGAGTGTTAGCAGGTAGGCCACAGAGGAGGGTGCTGCAGTAGTCGAGGCGGGAGATGATGAGGGCATGAACAAGCAGTTTAGTAGATTGAGGGTTGAGGAAAGGATGGATTCTGGGAATACTTTTGAGCTGGAGGCCACAGGAGGTGGCAAGAGCTTGGATGTGGGGTTTGAAGGACAGGGCAGAGTCAAGGGTTACTCCGGTGGACAAGGGAAAGTGTGATGTCATTTATTGTGATAGAAAGATCAGGTAGGGAAGATATGCGAGATAAAGGAAAGATGATGAGTTCAGTGTGCGGAAACAGTTGGCTTATCCTCGAGTATATACGGTATATACTTTATACTCTATAAAGTGTTAGTAACAAGGCAAATCAACAGTAGAACTAATAACAGTAAGCTTGGGATAGCAGAGAAAGTCTTTCACTATTTAACGTTAATGTTCTCTTCACAAAGGTGGTGTGCCCAGTCGTGTGAGTTTCCATGTAAGTTCTCTATGAAGCTCTGGCCCTAGCGGGGATCACTGGGTTTTCCGGCTAGGCCGCAAGTCTCTCTCTGATGTTCACTACTAGGACCAACCCTTCTCAATCACTATGTTTCCACAAAGTAAAATAATAGGAGCTATACTCACCTCCGGTGCTGGCACCATTCCAGCTGGATCACTGAGGGGCTCCCGCAGGAACTGAGCAGTCAATGTCTGTGATCCTAGCTGTTATCTTTAATTAACGCCTTTGATGCCGCAACCTATAGTATCAGTGGCATCTAGGTTGTCAAATAAAGGTAGGGGGCTCTTTTAGTCAACCAACTCTACACAATGGCCCCCACAGCTGCAATTGTAAATCATGCCTCGCAGCATCGTGCAATAAAGCTCAACCAGGTTCACGTTCTGTAAAGGGACAAAAGTAAAAAACAAAACGGTTCATAGAAAAAAATAATACAAATCCCAGGTCCCGTTCTTTGATGTGGACTTGGGAACTGAGCCGACAAATGATGGCTGCATTATTCAGCCATCATCTGCCTCTAACAGTTGCGAGTGGAGGGAAGCGGCCGTTAACCTGTTATATGCCGCTAACAATCTGTGATGGCAGAATTTACAGTGACTGGTCCAGGTGGGGCACACTGTTCTAACTGTCCCTGCATCATGATTGTGGGGTGCCAAAGGGTTGTCATGACAGCTTGAGGTTTTCTGAACACCCCAGTGCTTGTCATGACAATACTCTGTAGTATCGGTGTCTCTGCGCCTTGACAAGCAGAGACGCCGCCCCTCTTACCGCCGCGCTCCCCGCCCGGCTTCCTCCGGCGCTCCTGCTTCTGCCGGCGCGCAGCTTCCCGGGCATTGTGCTTAGGGCGCCCTCTTAAAGGGGCCGCGCACGCCGTCCTAAGGAGTCCCCGGCCAATGACCGGAGGACCTCTCATATAAAAGGCACCTCCTCCAAGATGGAGGTGCCCATGCAAGGTTGTAGCTTTGTGTGTTAAACTCTGCTTCAGCCCTCAGGTACTGCTGCCAGCCTGACTACCAGTCCAGCCCGCCAGCTTGACTACAAGTCCAGCCCGCCAGCCTGACTACAAGTCCAGCCCGCCAGCCTGACTACAAGTCCAGCCCGCCAGCCTGACTACAAGTCCAGCCCGCCAGCCTAACTACAAGTCCAGCCCGCCAGCCTGACTACAAGTCCAGCCCGCCAGCCTGACTATTAGTCCAGTCCGCCAGCTTGTCTACTCTCCAGCCTGACAGTCTGTCTACAGTCAAGTCCGCCAGTCTGTCTATGGGCCTTGCCCGCCTGCTTACCTGGAAGCACCTGCCTGTTACCTGCCGTGCCTACCAGCCAGCCTATCTGGAGGCTCCTGCTTGTTACCTGCTGTGTCTGCCAGTCCGCCTACCCGGATCACCCGTCAGCCTGCCTGCCGTGCTCATCTGCTGTACCGGTCAGTCCCTGCCTTCTGACCCGTGGAAGTCACCTGCTCTCATACAAGTTCGGTCCCAGAGTAGCACCTGGTCTCTCTGCTCGGTCCTTCCCTGGTCACGGAGTCGATTGAGCCGCCGTATGACCTTGGTCAGTCCGAGTTGACAGCTACTTACGCCCCTCTGGTCCCTCCTTGCACCGCAGCACAGAGGTTCCACCACCCGGATCCGTAACATACTCCTTTGAACACATGCCTGTGGAGAGTAGGAGACTGTGATTTTTGCTACATACTGAAGCAGGGCTGCCACCAGGAATTTCAGCACCCCATACTGGCAACATTTCCGGGCACCCTTAAGACTCCACACCAGCTCCGCCTCCACCCCTCAAACTTTCCACCGTCCCACCTCCCACTCTTGGAAAAACTCTGCTTCTGCACCTCGGTTTCACCAATCACACATAAACAGTTCCCATCGAACACCATATCACATACACAGCCATCAGCTTTTGTTTTGGCCAAAAGATTTTTTAAGCCTGCCACCACGACAAGGTAGACTCTTTTGGCAGGGCCCTACTCTACTCTAACCTATTAAACATTTCTTAAACTATCCAATATTCTTTTTAGGTATATTTTGCTTATTTTTCTTTAAGGGAATGAGTGACGTACATTTTTTAAACTAATTGAAACCAGATTGTGATCATTTTTTTATAATCTGTATTTCTGACTTCAGATTATTGTATCCTGCTTTCTGTACATTTATGGCAATCTGCTGTCTTGCCTGTTTGGAGATATGAACAATAGACATATGGATGTATATATATCACAAGACAAAATAGAGGACTCTAATTCCTAGGGAGAGTTTTCTATACATGTTCTCATGTTTAGTGACATGCAGATGTCATTGTGCAGGAAAGGGGAAGAGGTGAGCTGTGACACGACCTAATGTGAATGGTGGATTCTGTTATCTCTCATTGTAATCCTGCTGGCTATGATAATGAGGTGACTGCTGAAAAGGAATCTCTTCTGGACGTGTTATTCTATTAGAAAAGCAATTTCTGTTTATTTATTATTTATGATATAAGGGGTGACAAACTTTAAAGTAAATTCTTCCAAAACGTTAAACTATGATTAAAAGGATTGGCAATTTTCTGGTTATTCTTGACCAATGTGTTTGAGATGATGATAAGGCACTTAGTATTATGGTCTTTCTTGAACTTCGGCACTAAATACGAAATATGGGAAATAGACTATATTTCTATGTTGAATTTCTGCATTAAGGGCCTTTTATTCATCTCACACACACATTGGTTAAGAATAACCAGAGCATGGTCAATGCCCTTAACATAAAAGTTTTGTAAAACATTCCCACTAAACATTTCGCTAATTAAATCTATTTTTCATAAGAGTCATTTAGTTAAATCCTTTGGTCAATTATGTAAAGTGCAAAATTATAATGTAACAAAACAAAGACAAAACGTATAACCAATTAATACAATGAAAATAAGGTCATTTTGTGAGGTCAGAAAACATATTAAAACAACAAACAGTTTTGCACACGATCTAAGGAAATGAACCATAATAATAGAGACGTATTTCCATAAATTCAAGAACAACAAACAATAGTGCGCTCTATCCTAAAAACTGAGCCCTAATATTAAATGGGTATTCCCATCTGGGGTACCGATAGTGCATCGCAGGGTCAGTCAGGTGCAGGTCTCAGAACTGAAACATCACTATCCGATCTGTTACATCTGTCTAATGCTAGGACTTTGGGTCAGTAATCCCGCAGTCAGGCTAGGACACTCATCCATAATACAGGGGAACATACATGGCAATAACACACTAATGTAAAACTGGCTACATGTAGAAGATGTGAAGATGCAAATTTACATGTATGGAACAGGCAGTCGTTTTACCTGCTGGTTAGAAAAATCCTTAATCAGGTCTTTAATATTCAGGTGTCTGGCGAGCTCATGTTCAATTGACAGAAGGGCTCGGCTGTTTAACCGTTGTTCCGTCATTGTAGAATGCAGATAGTTCTTGAGAGTTTGCTAATGCTATCTCTCCTTCTGCTACTCAAAGTGGTTGGGTGATAAAAATTCTTGCAATACACACCTCTCCAAATCTTGAAGCTCGAATTTGTAGATGGCGTTTAGTAAAGCCAGTGGACCCATGTTTTCTGTAAATGTAGCTTCATAAACTTTCCGAAGACGTTGCTACTCAGAAAGTAACGGTGATGTGAGATCTACCTGCCTTCCCATGGGTTGTTCCATCTCTTGCTATTATTTTGAATTATTTGGTTCTTTCCTAGAATGGGTGGTTAAGTATGAAACAGGTTCCTCCGCTATAATCCATTATCTTGACGATTTTCTTTTTGTGGGACCACCAGATTCCAGGTCCTGTCAATTTTTGCTGGACAATTTTATTTTTTTCGCGACGCATTTTGGCGTTCCCTTATCCAGTGAAAAACTTTTGCTACTACTTCGCTATCCTTTTTAGGAATTGAGATTGATTCCGTTGCCATGGTTTTTCGTCTTCCCTCAGAAAAAAGGTCAAAATTGCTGTCCCAGATTGAAGGATTCTGTTCTGTCCTCAAAGTAACACTATGTCAAATGCAGTCCATGCTAGGCCTCCTTAACTTTGCTTGCACAGTAATGCCTATGGGGAGAATTTTTTCCAGACGTTTATCCCTCTCGACCAAAAGCATCAAGCTTCCCCATCATAGAATTCAGAAAAAAACTCCTTTGAAAGCAGACTTGCTGGTTGGGAAGGAGTTCCTCTTGTCCTATAATGGATATACATGCTTTTAGTCATCGGAATTGACTAATGAGGATGTCTCCCTTTTTTCCGATGCCGCTGGATCTACTGGTTTCAGTGTCATTTTTGGAGACCAATGGTGTGCCGAACCTTGGCCAGAATCTTGGTGCACTGAGGGCTGGGTTAAAAACCTTACTTGGTTAGAGTTATTTCCTATCATCACAGCCATTTCTTTATGGGGCCCATCCCTCAGGGATAAACGGATCTGTTATTGGACTGACAATATGAGTATTGTACACGCCATAAATCACTTGTCATCCTCATCTCCCCTGGTTATCAAATTACTCAGATTCCTGGTATTAAAATGCTTAAGTTTAAACATCTGGTTTAAGCCCGCCATGTTCCGGGTACAAATAATGTCATTGCTGATTCTCTTTCTCGTTTCGATTGGCAGAAATTCCGGGAATGTTTCCCCGCGGCCAAAGAGGAGGGACATCCATGCCCATCCCTCATGTGGGAGGTGGTAGAGAAGGATTGATGGAGTTGGTGAGATCTTCAGTGGCCTTGTCTACATGGCGTTCTTACGGTAAGGCATGGAATGAGTGGCATAACCTATTTGGGGATAGATCAGCAGCAGCATCCGACGCTGCCCGTCTGGAGGTCACAATCGAATATTTACTTTACTTGCGTAGCATGGGTGTTTCAGGAGCCGTTGCACAGAACCGCCTATCTGATCTCGGTGTTTATTTTCGCCTCTTAGGTTGGAACGATGTTACTAAGGTTTTCATCATTCGGCAGGCTATTATGGGTTGGAGGAGGGAGCACACTCGTCAGGGGAACAGACGGCCCATTTCTTTCAGTTTACTTACCCGCCTAATCAACCCACTCCCGCTGTCCGCTCTTCTCCTTTCAAGTCTGCTCTACTCTCTGACGCTTTTTGACTCGCGTTTTTTGGTGCTTTGCGCATTAATGAATTGGTGTCCCCATCCAAGCGCACTTCAGGAGGACTCCAGTATGATGGTATCACTCCCTGTGACCGAGGTCTCCGTATCCACTTTCGGAAATCGAAAATTGACCCGTCCGGTATTTGTTCATGGGTTCCCCTTCTTACCATCCCCGGTCCTATTTGTCCTTTAACCCTTGTTAATAATTACTTATCGTTCTGGCGATCTGGTGACTCCTTTTTCTCACATGAGGATGGTTCTCCTCTTACGGTTTTTCAATTTCAATCCCTTTTTTGGAAATGTTTAGCTTTCGTAGGCCTTCCTCTCAAGGTATTTGGTACGTACTCCTTTAGGATAGCAGCTGCTACCGAAGCAGCCCGTGCTGGTTTGCCTAACTCCGAGATCCAGCACATTGGTAGATGGCGTTCCTCCTGTTTTGCAAGATACATCAGACCGAATTTATTGCTTCACTAACTTTATTATCTCTTCATAGATGGTGTAAAACACACAGTGAGGATACTGGGCCACTCTTACATCTTCTGGGCATCCCAAAGAGCAGAACGTCGACCAGGTGGCAGAGGTCTTGGGTTCCACGGCATCAACGTTTTTTTGAGAGGAATAAGAGGCTTGACCTGGCCTCAGGTTCTTCCCGAGGTGGTGCGGATAGCTCAGACTGCTTCCTCTCCCTTAATTCTAGTCCTGCATGCGGGCGGGAATGATCTCTGCTCCTTTCACCTAGCGGAGCTCCTCACAATCATGCGCTCCGACGTGGATAAATTCCACAGACTTTTTCCAGAGCTTACTCTGATTTGGTCAGAGGTCATGTCACGTGTTGCATGGCAGGGCGCGAGAGATGCGGCGGCAGTTGAACGTTCTGTGCGCACGCTTAATGCCCGCTTGTCCCGCTTTATCCGTTTTAAGGCCGGAGTGGTCATGAGGCATCACCAACTTGAGGGAGACAATTCCAGTCTTATGCTACCCGATGGAGTCCATCTGACGGAAATAGGGCTGGATATTTTTCTCTCCGGTCTCCAGGATAGCATAGAACAAGCTTTTTACCAAATGGGTGGGGGGCGGAGCGCAGTATAAATACTCCGCTCCTCCTTAGCGGTCCAGCTGTGGCATATGGATTTGCACCCGTTTCAGCTGGCCAATAGTGCCTTAACCGAGTTTTATACCGGTTAAATACTGAGCATGTCCTTTTTGGCTGTGACCGACTTCTACCCATTAAAAGGAGTTTTGGTTAAGATCTGTGTGTTGTCGTTATTCCATGGGACTTTTTGAGGAAATATTGTTGTTGGGTCTCAGCAGTCTGCAGGGCACGTCAATCTTTAATTGAATGCCCCTTGACTGCTGTGCCCTGCTGAAGGGGTTAAATTGTGTGTCCCATGTTCTTTTTCTCCTCTCCTCCTGGCTTTCACCCAATAATCCTCTTCTTCCTCCCTCTTCCCCTCTTTATAAGTCCAGACCCTGTGTGAAGCCCAGCTGTGCTTGGTATCACAGATCCTAGAAGGGTGTATTGACGGATTCCTCCACAAGAGGCCCCCATAACCATTCACACATCTCCACCTTCCACCTCAGACCACCAGAGGGAGCTGTTAGGGATATATAAAGAAGGGAAGGTGGAGCCAGGCAGTCAGTTCCTGCAGAGTGAGACACAGAAACAGGTCAGTCTGCAGTGGAGCTCAGTGACTCCGCAATTCCTCTGGAGAGTTCAGTTAGTGCAAGCCTGAATACAGAGTTGAGCCCGGTTGAGTCGTAGCTCAGAATAGTGAGCTTAGGTGTGCCGGCGCCATAAGATCGGTGAAGCGCGGCAAGCTGCCGTTAGTGCGAGTAGCCTATTGAGGGCCCGAGTAGGCCGAAAGCGAGTAGAGAGAGTTAGTACATAGGGGGCAGAGGAGCTTAACTAGCTCACCCCGAAGAAGAATTTACCGGACACCGGGTCCGAAGCTTACCGGGATATCCACGACCCAGTAAGATATAACCGGAATCCCTGGAGAACTACAAGTCCCAGGATCGCTAAAGTGCTGATACCTACCAGAGCCAGGAGACACATAGGCCCCGTAGGTTGGGAGCATGCACTCCAAGAGAAGGCCCTACCACAAGGTCAGCCAGCGCAGGACAGAGACAAAGTTAGGCCTAGCTCCAGGCAGGTCAGAAACTTACTAAGCAGAGGCAAGGAACAGGAGGCCCAAAACCCGCTCATTGGGGAGGATCCGGACATACACCCTTCACCCTACAGTGCTCCGGGGAGTGCCTGAATTTCCATCAGTAAAAGGTACTGAAGTGACTATCGTGTCTGTCCCTGTTCTTGCTCTGACGCGGCTGAGTCTCTCTGTCCTGCATACCCCGTCATACACTGCCCTGAGGCCTAGCTCCACCTGTGGGGAGCTATACCATCCAGCTGCCTTATCATTGGCCTCAGTGGACTGCGCAGCGCTGGTGATCCTCACCAGAAGCCACAGGTGGCGTCACAAACTTTTATAAACTTAACATCTATCAACGCCTTTTTAAAGAGAGACCCCAGAGTACGGGCCCGGGAGCCGACCACCGCGACCTCCTTAAGGCTAAAGGCCCGGGTAACCGAGTCTTCCCCCATCCCCTGGGCTAGTCACCTGCCTCTTCCTGCCTCTCTCCACACAAGCATGGGACCCGCAGTCTGCGTTTCCCACCACCCCTCCCCTTTTTTCCCATGTACAGTGTGTTTTGTTGGTATTATTTGGTTGTTCTGTATTTAAGTCACAGCAGCAGTCATTTGCTCTATCTTGATGTTTTTCTCCAGTACGAAGTATGATATGCGCCGGGAGTCCGGCAGTGGAATATGGATTTGTACCCGTTTCAGCTGGCCAATAGTGCCTTAACCGGGTTTTATACCAGTTACGCACTGAGCACGTCCTTTTTGGCTGTGACCGACCTCTAACCATTAAAAGGAGTTTTGGTTAAATTCTGTATGTTGTCCTTATTACATGGGACTTTTTGGGGAAATTTTGCTGTTGGGTCTCAGGAGTCATCTTACTACTGTTACTGGTAAAAATGATCATAGACATGTGCAATGTTGGTTAAAAAAAAATCTGGCCTCCTCCTCCCTTTAATAGCCGGCCATCGCACACCATGTTATTTCTTCTTAGCCCAAGACAGCACCAAAGACTGGAGCTGTTATGAGCAAGAGGAAATCCAATTACCGGTTAGTGTAAAATGTTCTGCACATGCCTATGAGTATAGTGAAGCGCAGATGTTGTGGCGCTTATACTTGCTGCCAGAATAGGAGTAGATCTGCTGGCATCTCTGTATTTGGTGTCATATATTGGGATCCTCTGTCATTGCTATGCTTATCTTCATTATTAACTGATCATTTAAAAAAAAAAAAAAAAAAAATCCGGCCTCCTTCCTCCCCTTAATAGCCGGCCATCACACACCTCTTCCCAACACCCATGACAGCACTTTCATGAGTGTGAGGAAATCTTACTACCGGTAATGGTAAAAATGATCATAGACATGTGCAATGTTAGTTAAAAAAAAAATCCGGCCTCCTTCCTCCCCTTAATAGCCGGCCATCGCACACCATGTTATTTCTTCTTAGCCCAAGACAGCACCGAAAGATGGAGCTGTCATGAGCAAGAGGAAATCCAATTACCGGGTAGTGTAAAATGTTCTGCACATGCCTATGAGTATAGTGAAGCGCAGATGTTGTGGCGCTTATACTTACTGCCAGCGCATGATTACATTGTCTGGCTTCTTCATCTTTGGGGTCTGTGTTTTGGGTCCCTCAGTGTCGTATCCATGGTCATCTTCATTCCAGCAGTGCTTTCAGATGATCATCAAAGTGATGTCCAATCTTCAGTTCTTCAAGGTCTACTGGAGGCTGAGGAAGACAGCTGGCTCTGATGACTATGGAGCTGGTGTCTTGTCAAGGGTTTCCAAGTTGACAAAAGAAAATCCCTTGAACATGGCCTGGTCCTTTGCTGATAGAGGTGACTTTTTGGCCTCTGCTGCTTCTAATTTCTCCAGATGGTGTGGTCGAGAACTGTGATGAGCTTTAGATGGCTACAAAACAAACAAAAAAATAATTATTACCAAAATCTCAAACGTTCTGGAGAAGGATGATATGAAATGATCTGGACCATCAGACCAGGACCAGCAGCTCTGGATGATGTTGATTTTCCAATGTTAGGCTGTGTGCCCACGATGCGTTTTTAATGCGTTTCTGCAGCGTTTTTGCAGCTGCGGAAACGCATTAAAAACGCATGGTAGAAGGGCAGCAATGATAATCCGCATGTGCTGTGCACATGCTGCGGAAAAATCCGCTGTGGATTATCATTACGGAAAAAAACGCAGCACTACCAATTATTTTGCGGAAATGCTGCATTTATCGCCGCCATTGACTTGCATTAGAACGCGCCAATTCCGCAAGACTGCATCTGTACTTGCGTAATTGGTGCGTTCTAATGTGCGGATGGTACCCAGTACTAGAGGAGAGGAGACTCTCCTCCGGACCCAGGCACCATTAAAAAATCTGTAAAAAAAGAATAAAATAAAAAATAAATGTATATTTACCTTCCGGCGGCCCGCGCTGCGCTCCTACTTGCTTCCCGGCACTTTGCAGTGGATTGAAGGACCTGCGCTGACGTCAGAGACATGTGACGGGTCATGCGACGCTGACATCGGCAGGTCTTTCAATCCACAGCAAAGTGCTGGCACCGAGCGAAGCAAGTCAGCGCGGGCCATCGGAGGGTAAGTATACATTTTTTTTTTTTTTTTTTAAACACTCTCTCGGGTCACACTATATAAATCCATGCAGTTTGCATGGATTTATATAGTGTGACCTAGTTGTCACAAGCACTTTCCAAGTGATGCTAAAATCGCTGGGAAAGCACTTGTCAATCCGCAGGCGGAAATGCATGTGAAGAAAGCTTGACATCCGCATGTCCCTGGCAGGAAAAACGCATGTACAATGCGCATGTACAATCCGCATGTATGATCCGCACGTACAATCCGCATGTACAATCCGTATGTACGATCCGCATGTACAATCCACATGTACAATCCGCATGCGGAAATGTCAGTGAATAACGCTCCATTTCTGCATGTCCCCGGCAGGAAAAACGCATGTACAATCCGCATGTACGATCCGCATGTACGATCCGCAAGTACGATCCGCATGTACGATCCGCATGTACGATCCGCATGTACGATCCGCATGTACGATCCGCATGTACGATCCGCAAGTACAATCCGCATGTACGATCCGCATGTACAATCCGCATGTACAATCCGCATGTGTTTTTTTCTGCCAGGGAGATGCAGAAACGCTCAGGAAAAAATCCTGGGCATTTCTGCATCGTGGGCACATAGTCTAAGTGTCAGCGCTAACTAATACTTAACAGAGGTGCAATGTGATCTGGTCATATACTTACTACAGGGATGTGTGGTGGAGACACTTTCAGGGCTTCCACAGAGACCCAATCAATACACTGGAAAAACACGTGCTCTCGGATGTTACCATGGACTCCTAAGCGTCTGGCTGGATCTTTCTGTAGGAGCTAAAAACAATAAAGTAAAACCCATGAAGGTAAGCGGTAGAGGCAATAAAACATTCTCACAACTTCACCATTTAAATGAATATTGTACAACCCATAGTACTAATAACCTGGAATTATACTGACCTGTTTAATGATGTCATCAATGCCGGAGGATGCCTCATCGAGTGTCAGATGGAACGTACACTCACTGGTAACCATATCTTTTAAGATGACGCCAAGAGAATACCAGTCTACTCCGGCGTTATACTCCTCGCCAGCAAAAATCTATCATGGAAGTAAGAACAAAAAGGTCAAATTGTTAACATTCCCATGGACAGTAATTTTAGCGAAAACTAAATAGAAAAGCATTATTATCCCACCTCAGGAGCCATGTAACCTGCAGTCCCAGCGTATTCGGTGGCTGTTCGGTCTCCATGCATGTTGTCAATTGCGAGACCGAAATCTGTGATCTTAATATGGCCCGTTTCAGCCACCAAGATGTTCTCGGGCTTGAGGTCTCTGTGGATGACGCCCTTGGAGTGGAGGTACTGGATTCCACAGACGAGTTCAGCAGCATAGAATCTGACAGAAAGTCATGAATGAGTGTAACTTTCCGAGGAGAAGACAAGAAACACAGAGATATTGCTTCCAGCCAATATTATCTACATTGACTAGACGATTAGAACAAGATGACCATATGCAGAACATACAACAAATCCTGCCAGATCCCACTGAAGAATAATGAGGCCACTCAGATTTCTGTCAATGTTCTGGTTAATTTCGCTGCAACCTACAATATTTTTTATATTAAAAACACCAGAACCCAAAGGCAGATAATACAGCAGGGAAGTGAACGGATGAATGCTAGACATTTCTATACAGTTATGATCAGGTTTGTAGGTAACATAAAATGTACCTTGCGCTGGGGATGTCAAGCCGCCCCTTCTCCAGAAGGAAGGTGTTAAAGTCCCCGCAGCTCACGTATTCCAGACCAAGCAGCACACAGAGCTGGAGCACAGAAATACAGAAGTAGATTTGTATGCAGGTAAAGTGGCCAAAAGATCACAATATCTACACACCTACTACAGAATAGCTCCGTATAACTATAGGCCACAGGATAAATGGAAGGTGGTCTACATGTCCCATGTAAGAAGGATTACATTTCACATGTCCCATCATTTGTTTCAATGTTCTAGCTGATGACCATGAGACCCCTGTAATGACACCTTAGGGCTCATAATGATGCTCCTGTGGAGGGTTACTTAAATATGCGGATATGTAGAATGATTTTCTTCAGGGGCATACAGAGATAGAAAGAATTGCTGTACGTTTTGTTCAGTTAATGTTCAATGTCCTTTTATGTCAGATATTTATAGGGGTGTCCTGTATTTACTGATGCACAGGGCAGGCATGGTGCCAGTATCTCTTCCCCCGCAGCATCTGGCAGATTTATTATAAAATGATTCTGGTTTATGGTAAAAACACGAGGTCAGACCTTGTACAACACTTTAATAAGTAAAAAATGGAGGCATGTTTTCATGAAACTAGCTTCACGTGGCAAGACTCCTTAGATATGGTGCTCGGATTGAATCATGTTTTTCAAAGCATTTAACTCAGACAAAAGAATGAAATCTTTGTGCCCGGAGTTCTCACTAGTTGTATCAGCAGAATAATATATCATACAGAAAATACTTACACCTATCTTACTGACCAACAGTCAGGGAGGCCCGACTGGACTGGACGAGTGTAGACTGCAGTGCACAAAGCATGGTTGTTATATACCCTAATCCAAGCTACAATAATACCAGGCCATAAAAGTGGTGGTCTGAAGGACATGATGCTCCATCTGTTAACCGGTTCAGGACCGCCCACTGTACCCAGGGTCCTGCAAGCGCTGCGGTTCCGGTGCAGAGCGATAGCTCTGACATGTGAGATCATGGGGACCTGATTGGATCAGGTCCCCATGATGTTAACCTGTTCCTATCTTCTAGATGAAGCTATCCATAGCGATCACGGCATTTAAAAGATAGTGACACCGGTGGTCGGTGATCCAGACCCCGACATACCTTAGCAGCGAGGGGATCCTGATGCTGTGGCCTCTGACCTCATTGAGACCTGATTGGCTCAGGTCTCGATGATGTCAGCATCACACCAGCCAATCAGAGAGGGCGATCTGCCTGATAAATACACTGTTTCCCCTCCGATCTCAGTGAGAGAGCAGAGGAGAAACAGTGTGACAAGAGCTGTGTCAGCCTTGCCACTGTGAAAGTAGAAAAAAAGAAAGTAAGAGTTAGGTTAGGGTTAGTCAGTCCTGTCAGTCAGTCAGTCCGTCCTCTCAGGTCAGGTCAGTCAGTCCTGTCAGGTCAGTCCAGTCCAGTCAGTCCGGTCCGGTCAGTCCAGTCCCGTCCGGTCCGGTCAGTCCAGTCCAGTCAGTCCAGTCCAGTCAGTCCAGTCCAGTTCCGTCTGGTCAGTACAGTCCAGTCAGTCCAGTCCAGTCAGTCCAGTCCAGTCAGTCCAGTCCGGTCAGTCCAGTCCAGTCAGTCCGGTCAGTCCAGTCCAGTCAGTCCGGTCAGTTCAGTCCAGTTCGGTCAGTCCAGTCCAGTCAGTCCAGTCCAGTCAGTCCAGTCCGGTCAGTCCAGTCCAGTCAAAAAATATAAAAACAAATAAAATGGCCCGTCAGACTTATACCGCAGAGGAGTTGTATGCCCTGCTATGTTCTGACACTGATGACAGTGCAATCTCAGATGGAGATGTGGATTTTGAGGGCTTTAGTAGCGGCGACACTGAGAGCTCAGAAATGAGCAGTGATTCTGGTCCATCCTCAAGCCCAAGGACCAGTACAGCAATAGGGGCAAATAGCGCTACTGGAGAAACGTCTCCAAATCAGGGAACACTGCCCAGTACAAGCGCTGTCCCTGCTACTAGTGAATTGGCGCATGCCAGTGTACAAGGGGCTTTGCCACGTGATATAGCATTTCCCAGATGGGAGGCTTCGGATTCGGCTGCTCCATTCAGCCCTGATTTCAACGCCACTCCTGGTATAAATGTGGAGGTGGAAGATTTTGGACCAATTCATTTTTTTAATTTGTTTTTTACAGACAGCTTGCTAGAGCATATTGTCGTGCAAACAAATTTATAGGCATCCCAATTCATAAGCCAGAATCCCCGATGTTACTATGCTAGGGCAAATTTATGGACACCAACTAATGTCCCGGAAATCAAAAAAAATTTAGGACTTACATTTGCCATGGGGCTTGTTAAAAAACCGAGCATTCGATCCTACTGATCCAACCACCCTGTTCAAGCCACCCCTATGTTTTCAGTCGTTCTGCCTAGGACCCGTTATGAAATGCTCATGCGGTTTTGGCATTTTAACGACAATAGTCAATGCCTGCCCAGAAATGCCCCAGAACATGACAGATTATATAAAATTAGACCCATCATTGAAAATTTGTCAGAAAAAATCTGAAGGCTCTACACCCCAACACAAAATATTTCTATAGATGAGTCCCTTGTAAAAATTCAAAGGAAGACTGCACCTCAAGCAATTTATAACATCTTAAAGGGCAAGGTTTGGAATAAAGCTCTATAAAATGTGAGAAAGTTCAACGGATACACATCCGCTTTTCACATATATGAGGGGAAAGATAGCCAACTAAACCCACCAGGATGCCCTACTTATCTGGGGACATCTGGAAAAATTGTTTGGGAGCTGATAAGTCCATTTTTTCAAAAAGGCTACAATCTATAAGTGGACAATTATTACACCAGCATACCCCTATTTAAAAGTCTGGTTGAACACAACATCGGAGCTTGTGGGACCATTCGTAAAAACCGTCAGGGGTTTCCACAACCAATGGTCAACCAAAAGTTCCAAAAGGGGCAGTCAGGGGCTATACGCAACGGAGAGCTGCTTGCCCTGAAGTATAGAGATAAGAGGGATATTTTTGTCCTCAGCTTGATCCACACAGATGCCACAAGGGCCACTGTAGAACTAGGATCCACCACTCCGAAGCAAAAACCTGTGTCAGTCATTGACTACAACAAACACAAGGGGGGTGTGGACCTTGCAGACCAGGTTCTACAGCCATACCAGGTATCAAGAAAGTCCTATACCTGGTATAAAAAGTTGGTTATTTATTTGTTTCAGGTGGCCACATACAATTCTTTTGTGTTGTACAAAAAAGCAGGAAATTCCAATCCTTTTCTTGATTATCAAGAAAAGGTAATTGAAAATCTTGTTTTTGAAAGTGTTAGCCCCGCTCATCCATTAGAATCTGAGGATGTGAAAAGACTCACTGAGCGACATTTTATTGCACTTATTCCAGCAACGGAAACGAGAAGGAACCCCCAGAAAAGATGTCGTGTATGTACTAAGAGAGGAATGAGGCGTGATACCCGCTACTATTGCCCACAATGCCCATCATTGCCAGCCTTATGCGTCACTGACTGCTTTAAAATCTTCCACACAGAACCACGTTTTTAAACTGTAAAAATGTATCCCATTTTGTCATTCAAACATTTGGTTCATTTAGTGAGTGACACATTCGAGTAGAGCTCACTTAATTTCCAGGGGTGGGGTGGGGGTTCTCCAGAATCTAAACCTTCCATTGTGTGCTTGTTTCTGGTAATCATCCATTGAGTTAAAATGGTCACTAAACCCATAGATGAATTCCCAGACGGGTGTCATATCCAAAATGGGGTCACTTCAGGGGGGATTCTTTAGTTATGGTACTTAGCGCCTCTGAAAAGTGCCAGAACAGCAGAATCCCCCATGAAGTGACCCCATTTTGGAAATGACACCTCTCTGGGAATTCATCTATGGGTTTAGTGACCATTTACCTATCTACTTATTTTCCCACCATTAGATTAATTTATACAGAGGAGTAGATTGTAAAATTCGGTCACTTGTTGGGGGTTTCCTCTGTTTAGGCACCTCAGGGGCTCTCCAAATGCAACATGGCATCCGCTATCGATTCCAGCCAAATTTCCAATCCAAAAAGTCAAATGGCGCTCCTTACCTTCCGAGCCATGCCGTGCGCCCAAACAGTGGTTTTGCACCACATATGGGGTATCAGCGTGCTCAGGAGAAATTCCACAACACATTTTGGAGTCCATTTTTACCTGTTACCCTTGCGAAAATTAAAAAATATTGGCTCTAAGGTAATTTTTTGTGAAAAAAAGTTAAATGTTCATTATTTTCTTCCACATTCCAAAAATTCCCGTGAACCACCTGAAGGGTTAATAAAGTTCTTGAATGTGGTTTTGAGCACCTTGATGGGTGCAGTTTTTAGAATGGTGTCACTTTTGGGTATTTTCTGTCATAAAGGCCCCTCAAAGTGACTTCAAATAAGATGTGGTCCCTAAAAAAATGTTTTTGTAAAGTTTGTTGTAAAAATGAGAAATCGCTGGTCAACTTTTAACCCTTATAGCTCCCCAATAAAAAAAAATTTTGGTTCCAAAATTGTGCTGATGTAAAGTAGACATGTGGAAAAAGTTATTTATTAACTATTTTGTGTGACATATCTCTCTGATTTAAGGGCATGAAAATTCAAAGTTTGAAAATTGCAAAATTTCCAAAATTTTCCGATTTTTTCACAAATAAACGCAAGTGATGTCGAAAAATATCACTATCATGAAGTACAATATGTCACGAAAAAACAATCTCAGAATCAGGGGAATCCGTTGAAGCGTTCCAGAGTAATTACCTCATAAAGTGACAGTGGTCAGAATTGAAAAAATTGGCTCGGTCACGAAGGCAAAAACAGGCTCTGGCGCGAAGTGGTTAACGTAGCATCTCAGGTTCTCATACAAGAAGTATTAGAAAAGCAGCTTTTCAAGAGGTTTCAGTAGACTTTGGCTGTGCCCGGGACATTTGCTTACTTGTCTGGGAGATCTCTTTTTTTCTGGAAGCCGACCATAATTTTTAACACGATTGTCTAGAATTATATATGTGTGTATATGTTGCGCCCCTGTGGGTTAAGTCGCCACAGAGGTACTGCATCTCACCCAGAGGTGTGGTATCTCACTCTCAGGTAAGGATAGAGCGCTGCCCGGGACCCTAACACCTGCATCCAACACTACACTACTCCAGACCAGCAGGAGGGGCAAGATGCGTCGCTTCCCTTCTGAGCCCTGTCCCTGGCTGGAGTGGGGGGAACCAAAATAGGAGGAACCATGTAGTGGGCGTGGGTGGAGGAAGTAAATCAGGGGAGCTCAGTAAGAAATGCTATAAAAAGAAGCTGGAACAATCTAGAAGGGTTCTTCAGTGAGAGGAAGAGTTGGGAGCAGGAGCTCTGTAGGAGAAAGGCTCCAGGAGCATGGAAGGGATCCCAGGGGTACGGGCAGTGCTGGAGGCCACCTGTATGCCCGAATCTGCCAGGCGGTGGAGGGATCAAGCCGCAGAGGGGACCGGCCCCTAACTAGTGAGAATTACAAAGTTCAACTAGGAACCGGAGGCTTCTGTACTTTCAGGGTGCAGTTGCCACATCCGCACTCAAGTCGCCAAAAAGGTAACCACATAGGATCCAGGGAACTCCAGGTTGCCCAGAAAGATCCGAGGATACCGACTAGGGACATTGTTTGGCGAGGCACAGGGCAAGAAGGGTGAGGGCCAGCGCAGAAAGACGGCTGAGAAGGTCATATAGAACGGGGTCCTGTCAGGCACTCTTGAAACACCTGGGAGTTTGCTGCACCCCTGCCTGGTGAAAGCAGCGCGATGTGGGAGGTCGTAGTCCAGAAAGTGTAACCTGAGGAACTAAACAACTGTGAGTAAACCCTGAAGACTGCACCACACTGTCTCTGTGAATTATTCTGGCCGCGCCATCACCCCCTGCACTACAACTGCAACAGCAACATCCATAACATCTCAGCACAGCCCTGGAGCTAAGCTCTACCTGTGGAGGGGTAAACCAACTCTGCTGCATTTACACCAGCTCCAGAGGACCTGCTCCGCAGCGGCGGCTCCATATAGCCGCATACCACAGGTGGCGTCACGAACTGTATATAAAAACTATATATCCCCTGTAAATATCTTTTATTGACCGCCCTGGGTCACGGACCGGGTCACCGCCACTGTGATATCTCCCCTGCACCGACCGGCCCTGCACCGAGTACCCCACGGCCCAGGGAGCGCGTCATATATTATAGCTAAATAGATTGTTGACTGTCAATCTTCCTTAATCTGGGGCTCCATGCAAGATCTCGCCTCATGAGATAATTCTGAGAAAGGTCAAAGGTCAAGAATGGGTCTTTCAGCAGGACAATGACCCGAAATATACAGCCAAGGCAACTAAGGTGTGGCTCCGTAAGAAGCATTTCAAGGTCCTGGAGTGGCCTAGCCAGTCTCCAGACCTGAACCCAATAGAAAATCTTTGGAAGGAGCTGTAACTCAATGCTGCCCAGTGACAGCCCCGAAACCTGAAAGATCTGGAGAAGATCTGTATGAAGGAGGGGGCCAAAATCCCTGCTGCAGTGCGTGCAAACCTGGTCAAGAACTACAGGAAACGTCTGACCTCTGTAATTGCAAACAAAAGTTTCTGTACCAAATATTAAGTTCTGTTTTTCTATTGTATAAAAATACTTATTTCATGCAATAATATACAAATGAATTATGTAAAAATCATACAAAGTAATTTTCTGGATTACTTTTAGATTCTGTCTCTCACAAGTGAAGTGAACTACGATAAAAATTACAGACCTCTCCATTCTTTGTAGGTGGGAAAATTTGCAAAATCGGCAAAGTATCAAATACTTATTTTCCCCACTGTAGAAATGAGCACATACAGTACAGACCAAAAGTTTGGACACACCTTCTCATTTAAAGATTGTTCTGTATTTTCATAACTATGAAAATTGTACATTCAAACTGAAGGCATCAAAACTATGAATTAACACATGTGGAATTATATACTTAACAAAAAAGTGTGAAACAACTGAAAATATGTCTTATATTCTAGGTTCTTCAAAGTAGCCACCTTTTGCTTTGATGACTGCTTTGCACACTCTTGGCATTCTCTTGATGAGCTTCAAGAGGTAGTCACCAGAAATGTCTTTCACTTCACAGGTGTGCCCTGTCAGGTTTAATAAGTGGGATTTCTTGCCTTATAAATGGGGTTGGGACCATCAGTTGTGTTGTGCAGAAGTCTGGTGGATACACAGCTGATAATCCTACTGAATAGACTGTTAGAATTTGTATTATGGCAAGAAAAAAGCAGCTAAGTAAAGAAAACGAGTGGCCATCATTATTTTAAGAAATGAAGGTCAGTCAGTCCGAAAAATTGGGCAAACTTTGAATGTGTCCCCAAGTGCAGTTGCAAAAACCATCAAGCGCTACAAAGAAACTGGCTCACATGAGGACCGCCCCAGGAAAGGAAGACCAAGAGTCACCTCTGCTTCTGAGGATAAGTTTATCCGAGTCACCAGCTTCAGAAATCGCAGGTAACAGCAGCTCAGATTAGAGACCAGGTCAACGCCACACAGAGTTCTAGCAGCAGACACATCTCTACAACAACTGTTAAGAGGAGACTTTGTGCAGCAGGCCTTCATGGTAAAATAACTGCTAGGAAACCACTGCTAAGGACAGGCAACAAGCAGAAGAGACTTGTTTGGGCTAAAGAACACAAAGAATGGACATTAGACCAGTGGAAATCTGTGCTTTGGTCTGATGAGTTCAAATTTGAGATCTTTGGTTCCAACCACCGTGTCTTTGTGAGACACAGAAAAGGTGAACGGATGGACTCTACATGCCTGGTTCCCACCGTGAAGCATGGAGGAGGAGGTGTGATGATGTGGGGGTGCTTTGCTGGTGACACTGTTTGGGATTTATTCAAAATTGAAGGCATAATGAACCAGCATGGCTACCACAGCATCTTGCAGCGGCATGCTATTCCATCTGGTTTGCGTTTAGTTGGACCATCATTTATTTTTCAACAGGACAATGACCCCAAACACACCTCCAGGCTGTGTAAGGGCTATTTGACCAAGATGGAGAGTGATGGGGTGATACGCCAGATGACCTGGCCTCCACAGTCACCAGACCTGAACCCAATCGAGATGGTTTGGGGTGAGCTGGACCGCAGAGTGAAGGCAAAAGGGCCAACAAGTGCTAAGCATCTCTGGGAACTCCTTCAAGATTGTTGGAAGACCATTTCCGGTGACTACCTCTTGAAGCTCATCAAGAGAATGCCAAGAGTGTGCAAAGCAGTCATCAAAGCAAAAGGTGGCTACTTTGAAGAACCTAGAATATAAGACATATTTTCAGTTGTTTCACACTTTTTTTTGTTAAGTATATAATTCCACACGTGTTAATTCATAGTTTTGAAGCCTGCAATGTGAATGCACAATTTTCATAGTCATGAAAATACAGAAAATCTTTAAATGAGGTGTGTCCAAACTTTTGGTCTGTACTGTATATATATATTATATATATATTTATAATATGGTTGCCAAAAATAAAAAATCCTAATGATTGCACAGATACGTAGCACAATGTGAATGTTAATCTATATAATTGACATTAACTAAGGGGAAATGTAAGCGTCTGTAGAACTACTAAAAGGATATCTTCATAGTGTGACAAAGTCACTGGTAGTGTGTCAGAAGGGAGGTATGTGTCGCTGAGACTCTTAGACTCAGTGATGTGAAAACATGCAAGTTCTCATGCACAAGTAGGTGCAGAGAGAGTTAATAGAACGATATTTACAAGGGAATGTTTTCAGTGGATAATGAAAGTGTAGGGAGGAACGTTATCCACCATCCTTCCAATCAGTGGAGTGTCTGGGCTTTAAATAGTCAGCCCTGACATTCAGGTGTGTTCAGTACCTGGGGAAACTTTGTTCTAGGAAGGAGCTAGAACATGCTGTGATCAACCTGTGTGTAGCTAATTGTGAGTGGCCAGACCTTGGCCGAGATAAGGACTCTGCTGAAAGTTCTGAAAGTTTTGCATTTTCTTTTGTCTCTTTAGCTGAATGGGCTGTGTTTTTATTTATGGACTCAAGGGTAGTTTATGACTGCTAAATAAACTAACATGAGAATTTAAAGAGACAGTATCTTGTGTTTTACCTACGCATACAGCCGAGCTTGTCGCTATACCACAATAGACTCACAAGCCCAAGTGGGTACACATATATAGTATATAATATTAAGCTCTATAAGGAATCTCCTATAAAATAAAACATCCAAAATGGATGTTTTGGAGGCCCCTGATGAAGCAAGGACGAAAGGTACATTGGTGCACATAGGACCACATCCCACATTTACTCACTTGGACATTTAAGTTGCCTTGTAACTACTGCTCCTCCATTTTGAATGTATTATTTTATAGGAGATTCTTTATAGAGCTTAATATTATATACTATATATGTGTACTCACTTGGGCTTGTGAGTGTAAGAAGCTATCTTCTTAGTAGTTCTAAAAACACTTACATTTCCTATTGGTTATTGTCAACTATATATAGACTAGATGGTGGCCCGATTCTAACGCATCGGGTATTCTAGAATATGTATGCGGCCGACCGGGCGCAATTAGCAAAGCGGTGTTTAAATTTGGCGGCAATATCGGAGATTGGTCACGGGCGGCGGCCGCGACCAATCAGCGAACCGTATTAGTGAGAACTGGAGAGCGTGTTTAAATTTGGCACCAAAATCGCTGATTAGTCGCGACCAATCAGCAGAGCGGTTTTTAAATTTGGCGCCAATACTGCTGATTGGTCGCGACCGCCGACCGCGACCAATCAGCAGAGCGATGCAGAGCATTGTTTAAATTTGGCGCCAAAATCGCTGAGTGGTCGCGGATGGCGGCCGTGACCAATCAGCAAAGCGGTGTTTAAATTTTGGGCCAAAAGCGCTGATTGGTCGCGGGCGGCGGTCGCGACCAATCGGCGAACCGTGGTAGTGAGGACTGGAGAGCGTGTTTAAATTTGGCACCAAAATCGCTGATTAGTCGCGACCGCGACCAATCAGCAAAGAGGTGTTTAAATTTGGCGACAATACTGCTGATTGGTCGCGGCCGGCGACCGCGACCAATCAGCAGAGCGATGCAGAGCGGGGTTGAAATTTGGCGCCAAAATCGCTGATTAGTCGCGACCGCGACCAATCAGCAAAGAGGTGTTTAAATTTGGCCCCAATACTGCTAATTGGTCGCGGCAAGCGACCGCGACCAATCAGCAGAGCGTTGTTTAAATTTGGCACAAAAAACGAAGATTGGTCGCAACCACCGGCCGCGACCAATCAGCAGAGTGAGGTTTAAATTTGGCGCCAATACTGCTGACTGGTCACGGCCGACAACCGCGACCAATCAGCAGAGCGTTGTTTAAATTTTGCGCCAATACTGCTGATTGATCTCAGCCAGCGACCGCGATCAATCAGCAGAGCGTTGATTAAATTTGGCACCAATCTCGTTGAATGGTCGCGGCTGGACTCCGCGACCAATCAGCAGAGCGTTGTTTAAATTTGGCGCCAATCAGCGAGATTGGTTGCGGCTGGCGTCCGCGACCAATTAGCACAGCAGTGTTTAAATGTGGCGGCAAGATCAGTGATTGGTCGCGGCCGCTATTTAAATGTGGTGCCCAAATCGGTGATTGGTCGCGGGCGCTATTTAAATGTGGCGCCCAAATCGGTGATTGGTCGCGGGCAGGAGCCGCGACCAATCAGCAGAGCGGTGTTTAACTTTAGCGCCAAGATCACTGATTGGTCGCGCTCTCCGCACGCGACCAATCAGCTAATCGTATTGGTGAGGAGCGGGGAGCGGAATTGTATTAGTGAGGACTGGGGAGCGCCGCAGCCTGTGCGGGTACTTCCGCTGCGAGAACCCGGGACATGAGCGACTGCTCGCAGCAGAAGTATCCCAACGCGACCAGTAGGGCGCGACCAATCACCGATTTTGGCGCCACATTTAAATAGCGTCCGCGACCAATCAGCACCGTAGTGTTTAACTTTTGCGGCAAGATCCGTGATTGGTCGCGGGCCAAGACAGCGACCAATCACCGATTTGTGCGGCACTTTTAAATAGAAGCCGCGACCAATTGGATGTCAGCGCCGCTCCCCGGTCCTCCCTTCACACCCTAGCCGCATGGATGTCAGCGGCGCTGCCTGTGCGGATACTTCCGCTGCGAGAACCCGGGACATGAGCGGGCGCTCGCAGCAGAAGTATCCCGACCCGCAGCGCCGCTCCCCGGTCCTCCCTTCACACCCTAGCCGCTGATGTCCCCACAGTATCCGCATGGTGTTACAAAGATCCGGACATTTGTGCTAAAAATCGGTGATTGGTCGCTGGCGCTGCCCGCGACCAATCACCGATTTGGGCGCCAAATTTAAATATCGTCCGCGACCAATCACCAATCTTGGCTCCACATTTAAACACCGCTGTTCTGATTGGTCACGGCCGATATTTAAATTTGGCGCCCAAATCGGTGATTGGTCGCGGGCAGCGCCAGCGACCAATCAGCGATTTTTAACACAAATGTCCGGACCTTTGTAACACCATGCGGATACTGTGGGGACATCAGCGGCTAGGGTGTGAAGGGAGGACCGGGGAGCGGCGCTGCGGGTCCGGATACTTCTGCTCCGAGCGCCCGCTCATGTCCCGGGTTCTCGGAGCGGAAGTACCCGCACAGGCAGCGCCGCTGACATCCAATTGGTCGCGGCCGCTATTTAAATCTGGCGCACAAATCGGTGATTGGTCGCTGTCTTGGCCCGCGACCAATCACTGATTTTGGTGCCAAAGTTAAACACTATTGTGCTCATTGGTCGCGGACGCTGACCGCAACCAATCACCGATTTGGGCGCCAAATTTAAATATCGGCCGCGACTAATCACCGATCTTGGCTCCACATTTAAACACCGCTGTGCTGATTGGCCGCGGCCGATATTTAAATTTGGCGCCCAAATCGGTGATTGGTCGCAGGCAGCGTCGGCGACCAATCAGCACAGCGGTGTTTAAGTTTTGCGCTAAGATCAGTGATTGGTCGGGTCCGAAGACCGCGACCAATCATCGAATCGTCTTGGTGAGGACCGGGGAGCGGCGCTGCCTGTGCGGCTACTTACGCTGCGAGAACCCGGGACATAGCGGGCGCTCGCAGGAGAAGTATCCTGACCCGCAGCACCGCTCCCCGGTCCTCCCTTCCGCATGGAGGTCAGCGGCGCCGGCGGTCCTTCCACTGATACCGGCCGGGAGATGAGCGCCTCGCGCCGCTCATCTCCCGGATGCATCTCAGTCCCGCAGATGGGTCCGGCGGTCGGGTTCCTTCAGCTGGTACCGGCCAGGAGATGAGCGCCTCGCGCCGGTCATCTCCCGGCTGCATCGCCGCTGAGCTCGATCTCGCAAATGAGCCGCTAACGGCCGCCATCTTTTTTCAGAAATCCCACGGCGCTGATTGGCCGCTGGCGGACCAATGAGCGGCGCGGGATTTCCTGGACAGACAGACACACAGACAGACAGACGGGATAAGACGATTATATATATAGATTAACATTCACATTGTGCTACATATGCGTGCAATCATTAGGATTTTTTTTGGCAACCATGTTATAGGCATATATCTAATATATATAATTGTCTTATCCCGTCTGTCTGTCTGTCTAGAAAATCCCCCGTCGCTGATTGGTCCGGCCGCGGCCAATCAGCGACGCGGGATTTCAGAAAAAAGATGGCGGCCGTTAGCGGCTCATCTGCCGCACGAAGGTCAGCGGCGATGCAGCCGGGAGATGACCGGCGCTAGCCGGTCATCTCTTGGCTGATCGCAGCAGAACTACCCTGACCGGCGGCGCCGCTGACCTCCATGCGGCTACCGTCGGGAGATCAGCAGCTAGGACCGCTGATCTCCCGATGGTAAGTGTGAAGGGAGGACCGGGGAGCAGCGGCGCCGCCGGTCGGGATGCTTCTGCTGCGAGCAGCCGGTCATCTCCCAGCTGCTAGCAGCGGAAGTACCCGCATAAGCAGCGCCGCTCCCGGGCCCACACTAATACGACGCTGATTGATCGCTGCCGACGGCGGCGACCAATCAGTTATATTGGCGCCAAGTCTAAACACTGCTCTGCGCCAATCAGCACAGCGGTGTTTAAATTGGCGCCAATATCGCTGATTGGTCGGGGCCGGCGGCCGAGACCAATCAGCACAACGGTGTTTAAACTTGGCGACAATATCGCTGATTGTTCGCGGCCGTCAGCAGCGACCAAGCAGCGATATTGGCGCCAAATTTAAACACCGCTCTTCACAGAGGTCAGCGGCGATGCAGCCGAAGTACCCCGACCGGCGGCGCCGCTGACCTCCATGCGGCTACCGTCAGGAGATCAGCGGCTAGGGCCGCTGATCTCCCGACGGCAAGTGTGAAGGGAGGACCGGGGAGCGGCGCCGCCGGTCGGGATACTTCTGCTGCGAGCAGCCGGTCATCTCCCGCAGCGCCGCTCCCCGGTCCTCACTAATACAATTCGCTGATTGGTCGCGGCCGGGACCAATAAGCGATATTGGCGCCAAATTTAAACACCGCTGTGCTGATTGCGCCCGGTGTACCGCATACATATTCTAGAATACCCGATGCGTTTGAATCGGGCCACCATCTAGTATATATATATTCACTACTGTCTCTATATATGTGATACTCATGTGTTGGTGACTTGGGGTCCTCCAATGTTATACTCTGTAGAATTGTCTTTTAATTTTTGCAATATTTATTTTAGCGTCAATAAGCACCTATTGTTTTATTTTGGTGGTATCTACAGTCATATACATGTATATACATACAGCAATATATATACTGTATAAGATCTGATGTCTGTAGTCACAGTATGTCAGCAATGTACAGTATGTACTTTATTGTGCACTGACATTAGATCATATATGCCCTGGACTGATCCTGCACCGACTACCAGACATCACATTGTATAGATGGCAGTATAGATATAATCTGTGATGTCCTGTACAGGGCCGGCTCCAGGTTTTCGTAGGCTCAAAAGAGTCTCAGTGGCCCCTTTAACACATACCACAATTCATGATGCACAGATAAGGCAGAGAAATATAGATATAGTACAATGCCAAAAATTTCACTTACAGTATTTTTCGGACTATAAGACGCACTTTTTTCCCTCCAAAATTTTGGAGGAAAATGGGGGGTACGTTTTATAGTCCAAATGTTGGGGGGGTATATATATGTGGGGTGTGGGTGGAGCGGTAGAGGAGCGGGGCACAGGAGGCAGCAGCCGCCCGCTGCAGCCTACACTGTCCCCGCTGCTAAAGAAAATGAATATTCATGCTCCTTATTAGCAGCACACAGTGTAGCCGCGCTGTGGCTCCTGGCAGAATCGCCTGTGCCCGCTGTTAAAGGGCATGAATATTCAACCTCTCTCCACGTCCATGGGCATGGTGAGGGGGTGAATATTCATGCCCTTTAATAAGCGGGCACACGCGATAGCCCGGCAGTAGCAGGAGCCGCAGCGCGGCTACGGTGTGTGCCGGCTATGAAGGAGAGTGAAGTCACTGCTCCCAGCGCACACAGTCCCGGCATGGGGAGCAGTGACTTCTGGCAGCTGATCTCTCCTTGTGAGCCACGCATGGCAGTGATGTCATGCGCGGCTCACATGGAGAGATCAGTACGGGCAGACAGGACGCGGCGCTGGAGGAGAGAAGAAAGGTGAGTATCAGTGTTTATTTTCTTTTATGTGCAGCATCATAGGGATTAGGGGGACCATGCATTCCAGGATAAGGAAGAGGGGGCAATACATACCAGGGTAACGCTGAGGGGGCCATACATACCAGGGTAACGCTGAGGGGGCCATACATACCAGGGTAACGCTGAGGGGGCCATACATACCAGGGTAATGCTGAGGGGGCCATACATACCAGGGTAACGTTGAGGGGGCCATGTGCAGCATGATGGGGATTAGAGGTGCCATACATACCAAGACAGCGATGAGGGGTGCCATGCATACCACTATACCAGGATAAGGATGAGGGGTGCCATGCATACCGGGACAGGGATGAGGGGTGCCATGCATACCAGGACAGGGATGAGGGGTGCCATGCATACTGGGACAGGGATGAGGGGTGCCATGCATACCGGGACAGGGATGAGGGGTGCCATGCATACCGGGACAGGGATGAGGGGTGCCATGCATACCGGGACAGGGATGAGGGGTGCCATGCATACCAGGGTAACGCTGAGGGGGCCATGTGCAGCATGATGGGGATTAGAGGTGCCATACATACCAGGACAGCGATGAGGGGTGCCATGCATACCACTATACCAGGATAAGGATGAGGGGTGCCATGCATACCGGGACAGGGATGAGGGGTGCCATGCATACAGGGACAGGGATGAGGGGTGCCATGCATACTGGGGCAGGGATGAGGGGTGCCATGCATACTGGAGCAGGGATGAGGGGTGCCATGCATACCGGGACAGGGATGAGGGGAGCCATGCATACCGGGACAGGGATGAGGGGAGCCATGCATACCGGGACAGAGATGAGGGGTGCCATGCATATCGGGACAGGGATGAGGGGTGCCATGCATACCGGGATAGGGATGAGGGGTGCCATGCATACCGGGATAGGGATGAGGGGTTCCATGCATACCACGATGGGGACCACGTATAAAAGGAAGGAGGGGGGCATATATACCAGGATGGGGGATATTGTCAGAATTGGGGGACATTACCCCTATACCAGTGTCAGCAGAAGACCCCCTCCCCCTTAAAAGTGCATCATGAACACATTTTTGGCTTAAATTTTTATTTTTTTATTTTCCTCCTCTAAAACCTAGGTGCATCTTATGGTCTGGTGCATCTTATAGTCCGAAAAATACGGTACTTCTTACATTACAATATCTATTGTAAATTCTATAATAGCTCAGAAACCGGCGAATCCTCACAGTGCATGGGGCGTGTCAAGGGGGGATTCAAAAGTTTTCATTTTAGACTGTACATTATAGTCCTCCATACAGTATTATGGGGACCACATAGTCCTCCATACAGTATTATGGGGACCACATAGTCCTCCATACAGTATTATGGGCACTACATAGTACTCCATACAGTATTATGGGCACCACATAGTCCTCCATACAGTATTATGGACACCACATAGTCCTCCATACAGTATTATGGGCACTACATAGTACTCCATACAGTATTATGGGCACCACATAGTCCTCTATACAGAATGGGCTCCATACTGAATAATGGACCCCATATAATGTTCAATAAAGAACAATAGGCCCCATATAATGCTCTATACACAATAATGAACCCCATATAATGCTCATTACACCATAATTGACCCCATATATTACTCCATGCAGAATAATGGGCCCCATATAATGCTCCATAGAGAATGGGCCCCATATAATGCTCCATAGAGAATGGGCTCCATACATAAAAAATAAATAAAATACTCACCTCTCCTCATACCCTGCTGGCTACAGGTCCTGTCTCTTCAACACTGAGACGTCACAGAGTCAGAAGACGCAGAGGAGACTGGACCTGCGGCCAGCAGGGTATGAGGAGAGGTGAGTATTTCAAACACCGTAAAGCACGGGGGGGAAGGGGGTTTCCCGGCCCCCCCAACTCACAGGCCCAATAGCGTTCCAGTGTCCCCAACTGTGAGTGGGGCCCCCCTCTTGCCCAGGGCCCTGGCACTTGCCCTGGTGCAATGGGTGGTTATGCCGGCTCTGGCCCTGTAGCTGGTGCAGGATCAGTCTGGGGCAGGGGTCTGTATAGTAAGGTCTGAAGTGTCTCGATCTCAGGTCCGATGTGATTTGAACATTCATACAGATCGAGAGCCGATGATCTCACACTGACAGCACGACCCCAACCTGCTTGAAGGGTCCATCTGCTACAATAAATCTTTCTGATCCTCAGCAGAGCGACCATAGATAACATTCAGGATCTGGCCCTGGACTTGTCAGGAGGTGAGCAGCATCCTGCCACTTCCACACTCTACAAAAAGTATAAATCTCCTGTCCTGACCACTATCCGGAGCTCAGGCTAAGGCCACGGCCCCACTATCAGTATTTGGTCAGTATATTTTCTCAGGAGTGGGAGCCAAAACCAGGTCAGTAACAATCAGAGAAAAGGTATAATAGAAACAAGTCACCAATTCTGCATTTATCACCAACTCCTGGTTTTGTCTCCAACTCCTGTGAAAAAATACTGACCGAATACTGATAGTGGGGTCGTGGCCTTACAAGAATCAAAGATGTCTGCCCTCTCGTACTGCTCAGCGGCTGAAGCTTCTCTCCGGCAGGCATAAGAACGTGGCCTGTGCCGGCTGTTCTGGGCTGCAGATGCCCAGCTGGCACATGTACACAATGAAAGATACAGGGCCGCCCTGCAGTCTGTAAAGAAGCAGCTGCTTGGCCACCGGCCTGGAGGGCATGTGCCCCTCTGGCCCACCTCACCCCTGGTCAATATGATACCATCTTTTTCATTAGTTGGTGAGGTTAGAAGAAATTTCACTCCAAGACAGTGGATTTTGTACTTTATTCCAGTATATTTATACATAGAAAACATGGCAATGAAAAACAAGTAGATGCACGTGCATAAAAATGTCCCAACATTAATTAAAAAAAACCTTTAAGATACAGATAATACTTGTATACAAAAATATTAACACATTCTCAAATTGTATATAAAGTGCACAAAAGTCAATAGCCCTGACATATAGTGTACACAGGGTCCCGTCCCCCACATGGTATACACAAAATACAATGTCATCCAGGAAATAACAAATACATTTAATCTATTCTGAAATCCCATGTCTATGCAAGATAATAATATGTAACATTCTACAGTGTCAAAGAAATGAGCTAGAGACTACTACATGGCGATGATGCCTACACACAAGATAATGCCCAGCTAATGCTGTAAATGATACAAATATTACCAGTCACCCAATTAGACACATGAGGTCCGGGCAAGTGATTTTCTACAGTTCATTGACCTCTATGATGACATCTAATATTTTCAATCATTTATACAGCGGGGTACATTGGGGCTCATTAATAAATCTGCTCACTAGAAAACTAGTTACCCATACTAACCAATTAGAGCTCAGCTAAGGTTGTTTTAACGGACCTGGAAAAGTAAAAGCTGTTCTGTGATTGGCTGGGATAAGTAAAAAGGCTGTTTTAATAAATGATTCCCAATGTACCAAGCCCCGCCATAAATGTTATTGATTACAGTAGGGGCCACAATATCCCATGTGTATAGTCATCACATTCATCTTATTGTCTGCGGTTACCTTGGGACATGCTATATTGAAATGTAAGATGATATCAGTGGGGTCCATGAGGCAGAGCAGTGTGTGGTACGTGTGACATTTCCTAATATCGAGCAATCAATACTGTACCTTGGTCTGGAATGCAAAGTCTGCGTGGACAAGGAAGGGGCTCCCAGATGCCAGCTGTAAAACCCGTCGCTCCACCATCACACGCTCATCACCGTCAGCAAGCAGGGCTCTTTTGCCGATGATCTTAACAGCAAAATGTTTGCGGGTAGATGAATCTTCCGCCAGCAGGACCGTTCCATAGCATCCCCGGCCAAGCACTTGATGGAATAATAATCTCCTCTTGATGGTATCAGAGACTGTGCTTTTGGAGCCGGTTGGCCGAACACCGCTGCTTCCTGCAGCTTCTTCAGCCTTCTGCTTTAGATCCATGGGTTTCTGTCCTAATGTAATCCTTCTTCTTTTCTTCTCCTTTTTGTCCCCTGATGAGATGAAGATGGCTCCTCTCTTCTTGGCTCCCATCTTCTGACTTTCTACCTTCTCCTTTTCTTCCACTTCTTCTTTCTTCTGGACTGGTTGTTTTGTCCTGTTGACTGAAGACTTCCTCTCATCATCAGATGTGTCATGGGAAGGTCTTAGTCTCTTCGCTCCTTCTCTCCTCACCACGTTCTCCTCTACTTCTTTCTTCTGGACTGGTGGTTTTGTCCTGTTGACTGAAGACTTCCTCTCATCATCAGATGTGTCATGGGAAGGTCTTCGTGTCTTCACTCTTTCTCTGCTCACCACAATCTCCTCCTCTTTTATATCCATATTATTGCTTTGCTTAGATTTAGCCGACATCTCCTCCACTGTTGTTGGTCAATTCCAACTGTCACTTACAACTGTCACTCAGTGCACTTCATATGGAATCATCATGCATGCACCACCACTGGTCATGTGATCAGCATCTGACCAATGATATTTAAGAGATAAATGAACATTAGCTGAGATTAAATATTCAGGTAATATTCAGATATTCTGTGGAACACAAGGTGCCACATTTACTAATAGTAATAGAACTGCACTAAGTCGCCAATTTAATTTACATTGTTACTACAGAGCATCAGATGAATGTAATATAATAAATATTAGCAAGATGTATGATTTCCATCCACTCTACGTATCATAGAAATACAGATGTACTATCTTTTTATATAGAGATGTAGCAGAAGCCATCCTGATTGTTTGCAGCATGCTATGGTGATAGAGAAGCATGCATGACTGTGCCATGCAAATGGTGAGGAGCACCAAAATGGGACATATGATTCACGTAGCCAGGGGCGTAATGTCCGCGGTCGCAGTGGCAGTCACTGCGACCGGGCCCAGGGGGGATTGGGGCTTGTAAACGCCAGCAGAAATTTCAACAGGATGTGTGTATCGCAGTGCACAGTCGCTTCGGGTCCGTGCGTGACAAATCAGGGGCGGGCTGGGTCGGGGGCAGAGCCGGACTGGGGTGTCTGGGGCCCACCAGGGACATTGACTCCAGGGGCCCACCCACCCTTCAGCTATTAGCAAATACCTGTTAGCCGTTATACCCATTATACTGGCGGCTCCTGCCCATCACTGTGCGCTCACCAGAACTGCGATGTACAATTACTGTAGTTTGCATTAAAGGGTTTTTATTGGTGAAAACAAGTTCTCAGCGATGCACAGGTTGGGAAGGGGATCACTTATTTATTGGTGGAATCCACACTGTCAGAAGATTGTGGCACTTTGAGTATTTGGTGAGATTTTTACCTCTGTATTTATAAGACAAAACCAGGAGTGGAGCAATCCGAGGTAATGTTTTATGCATTTCTCACCCACTCCTGGTTTTGTCTTATAAATACAGAGGTGAAAATCTCACCAAATGCCAACTTGCTTTCTCTGGTGAACCTCCGTAACTGCATCTCTGCTGCTGTGTAATAGTCACAGGGCAGGGAGGGGTTAAACATCCAAGTATTTAATATCTATTGGAAATAAAGAGGTTTCCCCTTATTGATATCAGATAAAACAAATGACCAACCACAATCCACTCTACCAAGACCAATATTACCAGATAGAAGGCAGAAATACCACCACACCGTGACCAGATCACATATTACCACCACATAGTGCCCAAATAATACCACATACAAGGCACAAATACTGCCACACCATGACCAAAGCACATAATACCACCACATAGTGATCAAATGCTACCAGATACAAGGTATAAATACTGACACACCATGAGACCACATATTACCACCACATAGTGACTGAATAATACCACATACAAGGGACAAATATCGTCATGTCATGACCAAAGCACATAATGCCACCACATAGTGACAAATAATGCTAAAATAATAAAAATGTAAAAAAGCTCAGTATATTGGGTCAGTGTACAGGTTATACAGTGATCACCAGTGACATTATGCACAGGAGCTCTGTATATAGTGTACAGGTTATACAGTCATCACCAGTGACATTATACACAGAAGCTCTGTATATAGTGTCAGTGTACAGGTAATGCAATGATCACCATTGATATTATACACAGGAGCTCTGTATATAGTGTACAGGTAATACAGTGTTCACCAGTGACATTATACACAGGAGCTCTGTATATAGTGTCAGTGTACAGGTAATACAGTGATCACCAGTGACATTATGCACAGGAGCTCTGTATATAGTGTCAGTGTACAGGTAATATAGTGATCACCAGTGACATTATACACAGGAGCTCTGTATATAGTGTCAGTGTGTGTGTGTATAGGTAATACACATACTCACCAGTGATGTCTCTAGGTGAAGTTCTTTATCTGCAGACCGATATATCACATCTTCTATGCAGGACTTATCTCTGCAGAAAATAACATAGTTAGCTATAACTGATCACTTCCAGAGCACAAGCCACACTTTTCCCAAGATTTCTACACTGCATGAAATGACAAAATGCAACATAGTGCCGCACTACACAGTAAAAATAAAACACAAAATACATTTAGGGACTCCATCTTTAATAAAAAAAAAAATCATGAGAGATCAGAGATTATGGGTCCCAGTCAGGGATCGTACATAGAAATCATGTGGCCCAGTCAGGGGCGTATATAGAAATCATGGGGCCAATCAGGTTAGGGGTGTACATAGAGATCATGGGGCCCAGTCAGCGGCATACATAGAGATCATGGGGCCCAGTCAGCGGCGTACATAGAGATCATGGGGCCAATCAGGTTAGGGGTGTACATAGAGATCATGAGGCCCAGTCAGCGGCGTACATAGAGATCATGGGGCCCAGTCAGCGGCATACATAGAGATCATGGGGCCCAGTCAGCGGTGTACATAGAGATCATGGGGCCCAGTCAGCGGCGTACATAGAGATCATGGGGCCCAGTCAGCGGCTTACATAGAGATCATGGGGCCCAGTCAGCGGCGTACATAGAGATCATGGGGCCCAGTCAGCGGTGTACATAGAGATCATGGGGCCCAGTCAGGGATCGTACATAGAGATCATGGGGCCCTATGAGGTGAGGCTCTCAGCTCCACAGTATGGTGCCCTCAGGGAGCTCCCACAGGGCATCACAGGCCTTAGTATGAAGCAATACTAGAAGACTTGTGGAATTGCTTCATACTAAGGCCTGTGATGCCCTGTGGGAGCTCCTGAGGGCACCATACTGGGGAGGTGAGATCCTCACTTGGCAGTAGTAGGAGCAGCATCTCCATAGTGTGGCATTCACATCACACTACATGCTGCACTGTACAGGACTCCCAGCCGACAGCAGGACAGATGAGGAGGTAACTGGGACCAGCGCCGGACTGGAGTACCTGGGGCCCACCAGGAAAAAATCAATCTTGGGGCCCACCAGCACCATGCAGTTACCGTATATAGGAATAACATAAGTCCACAAACTCTTTCAAAATGAATCAACTTTATTAACCAATAAATCTCTGCTGCTGTGTAGTAGTCACAACACAGGGAGAGGTTAAACATCCAAGTATTTAATATGTATTGCAAATAAAGAATGTTCCCATTCTTAATATCCGAAAAAACAAATGACTGACAACAATCCACTATACCTAGACTAATAATACCATATAGAAGAGAGAAATACCGCCACACCATGACCAGAACACATACCACCTCATAGTGATCAAATACTACCAAGTACAAGGTATATATACTGCCACACCATGAGAAGACCACATATTACCACAAAATAGTGACTGTCTGAATAATAACACATACAAGGGACAAATACCGCCACGCCATGACCATGGCACATAATGGCACCAGATAGTGAATGATAATGAAAATATAAAAAAACTCTGTATATAGAGTCAGTGTACAGATACTGTAAAGATTATCAGTGACATTATACACAGGAGCTCTGTGTATAGTGTCAGTGTAGAGGTAATACAGTGATCATCAGTGACAGTATACACAGGAGCTCTGTATATAGTGTCAGTGTACAGGTAATACAGTGATCACCAGTGACATTATACACAGGAGCTCTGTATATAGAGTCAGTGTACAGATAATGTAGAGATTATCAGTGACATTATACACAGGAGCTCTGTGTATAGTGTCAGTGTAGAGGTAATACAGTGATCACCAGTGACATACACAGAAGCTCTGTATATAGTGTCAGTGTACAGGTAATATAGTGATCACCAGTGACATTATGCATAGGAGCTCTGTATATAGTGTCAGTGTACAGGTAATACAGGGATCATCAGTGACATTATACACAGGAGCTCTGTGTTTGGTGTCAGTGTACAGGTAATACAGTGTTCACCAGTGACATTATACACAGGAGCTCTGTATATAGTGTCAGTGTACAGGTAATATAGTGATCACCAGTGACATTATGCATAGGAGCTCTGTATATAGTGTCAGTGTACAGGTAATATAGTGATCACCAGTGACATTATACACAGGAGCTCTGTGTATGGTGTCAGTGTACAGGTAATACAGGGATCACCAGTGACATTATGCACAGCTCTGTATATAGTGTCAGTGTGTGTGTGTGTATAGGAAACACAGGGATCACCAGTGACATTATACACAGGAGCTCTGTATATAGTGTCAGTGTACAGGTAATAGAGTGATCACCAGTGTCATTATGCACAGGAGCTCTGTATATAGTGTCAGTGTGTGTGTGTATAGGTAATACACATACTCACCAGTGATGTCTCTAGGTGAAGTTCTTTAACTGCAGACCGATATATCACATCTTCTATACAGTACTTATCTCTGCAGAAAATAACATAGTTAGCTATAACTGATCACTTCCAGAGCACAATCCACACTTTTCCCAAGATTTCTACACTGCATGAAATGACAAAAAAAGAAACAGCACTGTACTACACAGTAACAGTGCTCCAGTGTCATTCTGTGCCTGCTCATCTGTCAGCAGACATATTTGTCTGATGGCAAAGATCTAAGAGAGATGAAGACAGAAGACCTATGGATTACGTTGGGAGTGAGGATTTTTCTTTATTAAAGGTGGAGTCCCTAAATGTGTTTTATTTTTAATAAAAAAAAAAAAAAATTCTGTATTTTTTTTTTCTGTTTACTAGAAATTGATGGTGGCTATGTCTAATTTGGCGTGAAACCATGAATTTCGGGCTTAGTACCGGCTGATAAGGCAAAGCTGGCCTGGTACTAACCCTATTATTACCCAGGGTGCCACTCACCACCAGGGCCGCTGGAAGAGCCGGGTAAAGCACCTGGAAATGGTGCTATGATGAATGCGCCATTTTCAAGGGTGGCTGTGGGCTGCGATTTTCAGCGTGGAGGGCCAAGAACGCTTGGGCCTTACCATGCTGCGAATCCCAGCCCCCAGCTGCCTGGTTTTATCTGGCTGGCGATCAACATATGGCGGGAAAAAAAAAAGTTAAGTAGTTTAAAACAAATATTCGGCTTCTCTGTCTTTTGATCGCCAGACAAGGTAAAGCCAGGCAGCTGGGGGTGGCAGTACGTAGCTGTCTGCTTTATCTGCGGTGAGAATCAAAAATTCATTTTTAAAAATTTCTTTTCACACTTTTATATGTGACAGACCCAACAGTCAATCGCAGATGCTGTCAAAGAGGATGGGCTTCTGTGATTGGCTGTTTGAGTAATGAACAATCAGCCCATACATTCTAGTATGGTACTATGTATGGGCTGCTTTCAGGTTACTCAAGCAGCCAATCACAGACGCCCATTCTCTGTGTCAGCGTCTGTGATTGGCTGTTGGGACTGTCACACATATAGAAGTGTGAAAATAAATAAATAATAAAACAAAAATGACATAGCGCTCTGCAGAAATTTTGATTCTCAGCGCAGATAGAGGTGGCAGCCCGTAGCTGTCTGCTTTATCTGCCTGGTTTTACCTTGACTGGCGATCAAAAGTCAGGAAAGCCCAATGTTTTTTTTAAATTATTTAAAAAAATAATTAAAAAAAAAAATGCGTGGGCTCCCGCCATATTTTGATCGGGGGGGCTGGGGGCTGGGATTCTCAGCATGGTAAGGCCCAAGCATTCTGGGCCCCCCGCGCTGAAAACGGCAGCCCGCAGCCACCCCTGGAATTGGCGCATTCATCGTAGCGCCATTTCCAGGCACTTTATCCGGCTCTTCCAACGGCCCTGGTGGGGGGTGGCACGCTGGGTAATAATGGGGTTAGTACCAGCTTTGTATTATCAGCTGGCACTAAGCCTGAAATTCATGGCGTCACGCCAAACTACACATGGCCACCATGAATTTCTAGTAAACAGAAAAAAACAACACAGAATTTTTTTTTTAATAAAAATAAAACACAAAACACATGTAGGGACTCCATCTTTAATTAAAAACAAAATCCTCGCTCTGACGTAATCCACGGATCTTCTGTCTCCAGCTCTGCTACATCTTTGCCATTAGACAAATATCAGAGATGAGCAGGCACAGAATAACACTGGAGCACAGTTGTCAGAGAAGTGCTCAGCTGGCCTCCAGCCGCCGACCATGTTTTCCTGATGATAATCATGCCCATTGCCCAGTAGTATTTACTGCCAGCCTCGGCCAGGGGTCCTCCCAGTCACCCCTCCCCCTATCCCTTCCCTCCCTCCCCCTCCCCGTTTCATACTGACTCGTCGAGATGAGCTGCAGCCGCTGCCTGGAGCGACGCCGGGTCCGCACTCCAGAGCGCGCACAGGAAACAGTCCCAGGGCGATGACGTCATCACACTGAGACTGACCTCCTGCGCACGCGCCGGCAGTGTCGCGCTGCGCAGAGGAGGCAGAGGGCCCATCACTAATCATATCGGCAGTGCTGCGAATCGGGGGGGGGGGGGGCCCTCTGTTCAGGGGTGTAGGGGGCGGGGCCATCGGGACCCGGGGGTTTTCCCGATCCTCCGGTGGGCCAGTCCCCCCTGCAGAGGGGCATATGTATACATGCAGGTCGGCCACATCCCAGTGGTGCAGACACATCCACACTGCACCCTGTATACTTGTGCACTGCCGTCTGCTGCAGTGGTAGGAGCCGCCTGAATGCATCTTCTTCCTGCCGGAGAGGAGCTTGTGGGCCTGTGCGGTGAGGAGGTGGACGCTGCGCACCTCCTGAGAAGTATATGGCACTCCATGTATCTGTGCACATAGTATACCACTCTAGTGTATAGCAGAAAGGAGACATCGACCAGAAGAGTCCAGGCATGTGGGTGATGCTAATAATTATTATATTGATAACCAGGTGGAAGAGGAGGAAATGCAGAAAAAGGGGGGAATTAACTATACGCAAAGGGGACGTCGAGACAGGAATTACAATTAACACCAGTGGGAATGGATCATGATTAGAACAGCAAAGGGATAATACAGAGAATCAAGCCACAAATTAATCCAGTATATAAAAATATATATACATATCATTAGTTAGATATATCTGTACATATGATTGTTTAATTATCATAAACTTTACATAAAGTGCAAGTGCCTCCAAAGAATAAATCTACATAAATTATATATCTCATATGTGAACAAATACAGGTGTTTCTCACTAAATTAGAATATAATCAAAAAGTTATTGTTTATTTCTGTTAATGCTGATGATTATGGCTATACGAGTTTCACTTTTTTGTATTGAAGAACTGAAATAAATTAACTTTTTGATGATATTCTAATTTAGTGAGATGCACCTGTATATGTATATATACAAGGGCTGGTCCCTTATTATTTGGATGTCGGTGTGAATCCTGTAGAGAGTAGTGCACTGACTTGGGCATATGTGCTGTTGACAGATATGTATTTGTATCCACTTTAAGCGTTTTTTAAAAAGGTGACCACATGTGCATTGTACTCACCCTATAGCAGATGCAGATCCCACTCCTGAATGGCGTCCACCCGACGTATGTTTCGGCTTCTTGTCTTCGTCAGGGGGTGGCATCATTCGGAAAGAGCTAAGAGTTAAACGGCCAACTATAGCCAATCAGGATGGAGGTATGTCTCCACCAACCAATGGGTGCTGAGGAGGCGTGGCGCGATACACAACGCGCACCAACGCTACGAGGAAACTATGTGACCTGTGATGCTGCGAGCACGTGATGGAGACACTTGATCGGGGGTCACGGGGCACATATAGATACAGTCGGGGAGGATGATGTGGAGACGTTCATGTGTATTGCCTCTTCAGCAGACATCTAATCTACTGATTGAGTGTGGATATATCGGATAAAGTGGAAAATCTTCTTAATTTATAATGATGGATAACGAGTATAGGTTACATATTACAGCAATACACAGGAATAGGGGGTAGTGAGTGTTACATGTATATAAGCATAGGCGGATTATAATGAGGACGATCTGGGCTACCGCCCGGGGCCCCGAACCTCCAGGGGGCTCCGGGGTGTCTATGGCCAGATTGTCCTCATTATATGTGCGGCGCCACGGCACATACCGGCAGACAGTGGGGGGGGGGCCAGGATCGCTCCCCCAGCAGCGGCACACAGCCGCTGCTTCTTCTTCGGCCGGGCCAGCACTGCAGCAGTTAACTTCCCTGTGCTGGCCCGGCCGCGTCACTGCTAGGAGACACGGCCCTGTGCGCAGCCGTGTCTCCTAGCTGTGACGTCACGCAGTGCGCACCCGGCCTGCAGTGCTGCACCGGAAAAGAGCTGGAGCCGAGTCGGGGGATGGTGAGTGTGTGTGTGTGTATGTATATGTATGTATGTGTGTGTGTGTGCAGGCAGATGTCATTGTGTGATGTCTGTTTATATGTATTTTTATGTTTCAAATGTGTTTATGCGTGTATGTATATGTCTGTATATGTTTGTGTGTGCGTGACTGCGTGCGGCCTCCTGCTGAGTATAGATGGCGCCGTGCGGCCTCCTGCTGTCTCTGGGGGGGGGCGCCGTGCGGCCTCCCACTGTGTATAGATGGCGCCGTGCGGCCTACTGCTGTCTCTTGGGGGGGGGCACCGTGTAGCCTCCCGCTGTGTATATATGGCGCCGTGCAGCCTCCCGCTGTGTATAGATTGCGCCGTGCGGCCTCCCGCTGTGTATAGATGGCATTGTGCGGCCCCCTCTGTATAGATGGCATCGTGCGGCCTTCCGCTGTTTATAGGTGGCGCCGTGGGGCCTCCCGCTGTGTATAGGTGGCGCCGTGCGGCCTCCCGCTGTGTATAGGTGGCGCCGTGCTGCCTCCTGCTGTGTATAGGTGGCGCCGTGCGGCCTACCGCTGTGTATAGGTGGCGCCCTGCGGCCTCCCGCTGTGTATAGGTGGCGCCGTGCGGCCTCCTGCTGTGTATAGGTGACGCCGTGCGGCCTCCTGCTGAGTATAGATGGCGCCGTGCGGCCTCCCGCTGTCTTTGGGGTCGGGTGCGCCGTGCGGCCTCCTGCTGAGTATAGATGGCGCCGTGCGGCCTCCTGCTGTCTCTGTGAGGGGGGCGCTGTGCGGCCAACCGCTGTGTATAGATTGCGCCGTGCGGCCTCCTGCTCTCTCTGGGGGGGGCGCTGTGGGCCTCCCGCTGTGTATAGGTGGCGCCGTGTGGCCTCCCGCTGTGTATAGATGGCGCCGTGCGGCCTCCCGCTGTGTATAGATGGCTACGTGCGGCCTCCCGCTGTGTATAGATGGCTACGTGCGGCCTCCCGCTGTGTATAGATGGCTACGTGCGGCCTCTCGCTGTGTATAGATGGCTTAGTGCGGCCTCCCGCTGTGTATAGATGGCTACGTGCGGCCTCCCGCTGTGTATAGATGGCTACGTGCGGCCTCCCGCTGTGTATAGATGGCTACGTGCGGCCTCCTGCTGTGTATAGATGGCTACGTGCGGCCTCCAGCTGTGTATAGATTACGTGTGCTCAATATTGAGTCATACAATTAATGTAAGGCTATGTGCCCACGATGCAGAAATGCTCCGGATTTTTTTTGAGCGTTTCCGCATCTCCCTGGCAGAAAAAACGCATGTGGATTGTACATGCGGATTGTACATGCTTTTTTCCTGCCTGGGACTTGCTGATGTGAAGCGTTCTTCACTTGCATTTCCGCATGCGGGTTGACAAGCGCTTTCTAAGCGATTTTAGCATCACTTGAAAAGTGCTTGACAACTTGGTCACACTATATAAATACATGCAACCGGCATGGATTTATATAGTGTGACCATAAAAGAATGGTAAAAAATAAATATATAATTACCTTCTGATGGCCTGCCGACGTCAGCGGTCGCGTGACCCGTCACATGACTAAATGACGTCACGGCAGGTCCTTTTCAGACCATCGCGAGCTGCTGGCAAGCCAGGACGCATCGGATAAAGACACCGGGGGCCATCAGAAGGTAAGTATAATATTTATTTTTTATTTTATTCTTTTTTTACAGGTTCTATGGTACCCGGGTCCGGAGGACAGTCTCCTCTTCTCCAAACCCGGGTACCATCCGCACATTGAAGCCCATGGATTCTGCATGTACAGATGCAGTGATGCGGATTCCATGTGTTCTAATGCAAGTCAATGGCGGCGAAAGCGCCGTGCTTCCGCAAAATAATTGGTAGTGCAGCGGATTTTTCCACAATGATAATTCGCAGCGGAAATTTACACAGCATGTGCACAGCACATGCGGATTATCATTGGGGAACATGGCCGACCTTCTATCAAGCGTTTTTAAGCGTTTCTGCAGCGGAATTGCCACCGCGGAAACGCTTAAAAAACGCATAGTGGGCACACAGCCTAAAAAAAATTATTATAATTAATATTGTGTTCTCCCCGCCTCAGTCCTCACAGCACAACGCAGAACACGAGCTCCTCATCACCATCCTCCTGTCCCGGCACAATGTGCGCACTGCTGCAGCAGCAGGTGGAATAGTGTCCACTGGACTGAGAAGGCCCCGCCCCTTCCGGTGACATCATGATTCCATGAAATCACTCCTCCCCCTCAAGAAATCAACTCCAATCTAGACGCTCCCTTGTTGCTGGGGCGTGGTGACGCTGTAGCTGGGTGATTGCAGTCAGAGTAGTGGTGTTTGGCGTCTGTACTACAGGTAAGAAGATGGGAATGTGCCAAGGTGATTACTACATTCAGGACAATAAGTAGCTAGCTGTAGGTGTGCAGAATCCCACTCCCAATATTGTCAGGGTCTCGCACCCCCTCGTGTCGTGGGCTGCCAGGCTCCCGCACCCCCTCGTGTCGTGGGCTGTCAGGCTCCCGCACCCCCTCGTGTCGTGGGCTGCCAGGCTCCCGCATCCCCTCGTGTCGTGGGCTGTCAGGCTCCCGCATCCCCTCGTGCTGTGGGCTGTCAGGCTCCCGCGCCCCCTCGTGTCGTGGGCTGCCAGGCTCCCGCATCCCCTCGTGCTGTGGGCTGTCAGGCTCCCGCACCCCCTCGTGTCGTGGGCTGCCAGGCTCCCGCACCCCCTCGTGTCGTGGGCTGCCAGACTCCCGCACCCCCTCGTGTCGTGGGCTGCCAGGCTCCCGCACCCCCTCGTGTCGTGGGCTGTCAGGCTCCCGCACCCCCTCATGTCGAGGGCTGTCAGGCTCCCGCACCCCCTCGTGTCGTGGGCTGTCAAGCTCCCGCACCCCCTCGTGTCGTGGGCTGTCAGGCTCCCGCACCCCCTCGTGTCGTGGGCTGCCAGGCTCCCGCACCCCCTCGTGTCGTGGGCTGCCAGGCTCCAGCACCCTCTTGTGTCGTGGGCTGCCAGGCTCCCGCACCCCCTCGTGTCGAGGGCTGTCAGGCTCCCGCCCCCCGTCGTGTCATGGGCTGTCATGCTCCCGCACCCCCTCGTGTCGTGGGCTGTCAGGCTCCCGCACCCCCTCGTGTCGTGGGCTGTCAGGCTCCCGCACCCCATCTTGTCGTGGGCTGCCAGGCTCCCGCACCCCCTCGCGTCGAGGGCTGTCAGGCTCCCGCCCCCCGTCGTGTCATGGGCTGTCAGGCTCCCGCACCCCCTCGTGTCGTGGGCTGTCAGGCTCCCGCACCCCCTCGTGTCGTGGGCTGTCAGGCTCCCGCACCCCCTCTTGTCGTGGGCTGCCAGGCTCCCGCACCCCTTCTTGTCGTGGGCTGCCAGGCTCCCGCACCCCCTCGTGTCGAGGGCTGTCAGGCTCCCGCACCCCCTCATGTCGTCGGCTGTCAGGCTCCCGCACTCTCCCCTTGTCGTTGTCTGTGGAGAAGATTAATACATATTTTCATTTTTCAGGTTTTCTCTTATAAAACAAGATCTCTGAGCTTCTGTCTTTGACCGAAAAAATGGCCTCTGACAAGTCGCTGCTGTCTGCAGAAATGAACACAAACATGGAGGAAGCGCTGTATGAACAGATGCTGATGAAGGTACGAAAGATGAATTGGAGAGGCCAGCAATCACCGGGTGAATGTCTCCTCCGTCAGCTGCCGGGAGCGCGGCAGTCTCCAACATTTACCTAATGTGTATTGTTGGCTTTAGACCCCTCACATTTGTACTATTTTGGTGCAGGAAAAATCAGTTTGCAGAACCATCCTGTTCATGTTACTCACTGATTCTCACTTGTTGCCTCATTTCAGGCCAAACAGGAGATGGAGAGCAGAATACCGAACTTATCAGAAAGCAGAGAGATCAGACCCCAGCCGGGTGAGATGGGCATCCTCTGATTATTATCCAGATTACTTTGTGCATATTATGTGACAGATACCACAGTGGGGCAGTGGGGTCTTATTGACTGCAACGGTCACATGATGCAACCAACGTGGGGGGTCACATAATTTCTTATGCAGTTGATTACATGTAAATGCTGCTTGGCTTTTGCCGATTTTATTGTGTTTTTGTTCACTTTTTGTTTTTATTTCTGTGTTAGGTTTCTGCATTAAAACTCGCACATCCAAAAATACCAAAATCTTTATTAACATCTGCAAGTCGAACCAGATCCCAGCGGCCCCGGACCTGACGGAGCAGGAGTTAGTCAGCATCCTGGAATCTGATGATCCCTCCGGCTATCGAGTCCCCATGAGCCTTGGAGAGCCCCACGTTGAAGTTGATAATAGTACGTTTTTTTTTAATACAGCGCTTCTCTTTTTAAAGGGATAGTCCAGAGATATCCTTAAAGGGGTTAAAATAGCAAGTATTACAACTTACTAATCCTCAATGGTCAAAGGTGCCATCTCCACAGGTTCTGGTAGGTCCACTTCCAGTCTGCGGAATAAAGTTTGACATCTTGTTGTTGACTTTTGAACTTTTTTGGTTTAGATTTGGGACTTAGAGGGATTGTCCACTACTTGGATTCCCCTTTAAGAACTTATACCACTTATTCATAGCAGCCCTACTAAGGTCAATGGATTGAGTCGGCACCGCAAAGTATCTAAGTCCTGGTGCACTTTGTCCTACAGGTAGAGGCGGCTGCTCGGCGTACGACATAGTGATTAATGGCACCTTCTTTGAGAAAATTACGGTAACTGCAATTGCTTATTCCGACATACGAGCTGTCTGCTCTCCTTTGTGTCAGCTCCTTACTTTGTATTTTTTTTATTAGAATAATGAGCTTTTCAGGGAATTTTTTATCACCGTGGCCATGGAGGGACTAGAGAACAAGTACGAAATGGAGCTGTCAAGAGGTAACGACCGCATCACTGATCTTTTCCTTGATTTTTCCATCGACCACACAAGGACTTGTTCTTTCGTGGAGCAAGTTTACCATATAATATATTGAACATTTTTATGTACCAACCTGTTGTATGGCACCGTATCAAATGCCTTTGAAAAGTCCAGATAGACAACATCCACTAAGTTTCCCTGGTCCAACCTGAACTTACCTCCCCATAGAATCTTTTCAGATTAGTTTGCAGGACAGATCCCTCATAATCATATGTTTAGGTTATTCTTATTGAGGTGCTCCAGGTTAGTATCTCTTAGAAAACCCTCAAAGTTGTTGCCCACAGTACAAGTTAAACTTACCGACCTATAAATTCCAGGCTCAGATGTTATCCCCTTCTTGAATATTGGTACCACATTTGCTATGTGGGTGTAACCCTGGTGGATATGGACCCACTGCCCCACGGGAGGGTTGTGACTAGGTGTCTACTGGGTCTCCACTAGAACCTCTGGTGGTGAGGATAGACTGGGCCTCCGGTAGACACCAGGTACCACTTCAGTGCAGTTCCCGGGACTGCAGCAGCATTCCGGAGGTACCAGGGTACCAGACTCAGGAGAGCGAAGACAAGGACTAGGTCAGACAGTCCGAGATCAGGGCAGGAAGCACAGGTTCAGGATAGAGAAAAATGGCAAGGGGGACAGGGGTTTTTGATACCAGAAAACTCCTTTAACGCTTGCAACCTCTGTTGCTTGACTGCTACTCAAACAGTCAAATCAGTCAGTAAGAATTTAGGGAACTTCCATCGCGATATTTTGCATCAGTATTTGTTAGCAGACGCCAGGAGTGGATCCAAAACAGAAGAGGTGAAAGTGTTTCAGTTATTATTTTTCACTGTGTTTGTTCCCCTCTGGTTTTCAGCTTACAAATACTGATGTAAATTAGTGCCCAAAATACTCACTGTGTGAATGAGACGAGGAAGCTGCTTGTAGTACTGTAATAGAAGTCCTTATTCTGAGGATGAGTTCTGTAATTCTTGTCTTCTCTGCTCCATCAAACTCCCCAGAGCAGGGGCAACCCCTGGAGCAAAACTTCTGGCGGCAGATGTCCAGACGTATGACTCAGTGATGTGTGATGGACCCCGACTCCCAAACAAAATGAATCAGACACATACAAAATAAATACACAAATCATTGCAATTAGGTGTCAAACGTTCTCAACTTTATTTAAATTTACATGACACCGAAAATGGCACAACCCTCGACTCACGAAGAGTCACCCTCCAGCTCTCAGGAGAGGAAAACCCCCTGTGGAGGAAACCTCTAGGGAACCATGGCTGGAGGGCTGCCCTTCCCTTGGGCTTAGAGAGTTAGTGCCGATATATGACGGAGTTTTAGAATTTCTACATATTTACAGAGAACGACATAACAAATATAGACTATTAATGTGATAAACTGGATGTGGGAGAGATCTGGCTGCGATATCTGTCACCACATTTATTGCTGGAACGAATTTAGTTGATCTGATTTCCCAGGTGGATCTACCACTTCTCCCTTACAGATCCAGCTCCGTCTCTCAAGATGTTGGGTACTTGGTTACAGGGGTTGCTCATTATGGATAACCCCTAATAGGATGAGTATCCCCTCCCCCTCCCAATTTATCACCCATTAAAGTCAAGGATCCATCTATGAACTCCCAAAGAAGAGCAGCTCTTTGTACATAGTAACAGAAGGGGATCCTGTTTTGGGGACCCCCCCTCTGTTACCTTCCCTTCCCCCCGGGGTGTCTAAGAAGACAACCCCTTTCCCTGCTAGAACCTCCAAATTACACCAACATTGGCACATTACGTGGGGTGGTCAAGCTCAAGGTCCTCAGGCGCATCATCAGTAATGGCGCTGATCATGGCAGCGCGGCATTCTTTTATGGAATCTTCTTTATGACACTTGTTTATGCCCTCACAATAGTTGTCATGGTTACTACAAGGGCTGTTACTGATGCAGGGTCCAAGTATTAACCCTTTCATCATTGGTAATTCACTTTCATTATGGAGGCAAATAACTGCACTTGTTACCAAGCAGGAGTCTTATCATTACGGCTTCCCTTAGGCACCATAAGAAATAAAGATTATAGAACATACGTACAAGTGTTTCAGGAGTGTTTTGCACTTTTTAGATCCATAGATTGGGCTTATAACTAGCACTTTACAAAGCGGAAAATTAAGAGGAAATTACTTGTAAAATAATATTATAGGGAATTGCATTTCAAGCATTTTCCTAATGTGCATTCTGCATACTTGCATAGTTACATAGGTTGAAAAAGTTTTAACTTTAATGTCCTTGGTCTATCTCCAAAGTTATACATTTTCTATTACTAGATTATTTATAACCCACAATGTCATGTTTTGTTAAAAAAGTATCCAGCCCTTCTATAAATGCTGTTATACTATCTGCCATTACTATATCTTGTGGTTGGCATTCCACAGTCTGACTGCTCTAACTGTAAAGAATCCTTTCCTATTAAGTTGCCAGAATCGCTTCACCTCCGCTTGTTATAAATGTTCCTGGTGCTTTGTAAGGTCCTGGAAAGTGATAAGTCATGTGCCAGTACTATGCATTGACCACATATGTATTTATACATATAAATGTATATTTATGAAGGAGATGATAATTACCCTTCATAGAGGTGTTATGATCATTCATAAATTGCTTTCATAGGTTTGATCTCCAGGATTAGGAGAGATTTTTGGTGTAAACGTAATAAACAATGAGTAAAACATCAAAGCAAACGAAAAAGGGTTTGTGACCCAAACTGGTAGGTGAGACCGGCTAGCCCCATATTATACAAGGTCACAACCAGGTTTCGCCTGAGGAGGGCAGCACTAATGAGTCCTCAGGAGCGCATAACCCTGAAATATGCAGCGATTCTACACTACCCATTATAAAAGGGTTTAATATGCTACTTACTACCATGTTTTAGTTAAGATACAAGGCATACTTGTAAGGAGAGATGAAAAAGGTGATGGGGGACAACATATAAATATACTGAGGAACTCTATACACTAGTGGCCAAAATTGAGGCAACACCCCCAAGATTTATGAATTTTTAGCATTTTGCCAATACAAATACTAATTTCATGAATGTTTTTGATTTCACAGTAAAGTTTTTAAGTAGAAATAAAATCTCATATAGAAACACAATATTAGCAGGAAATTTGTTCATTTGTTAACAAATTGGAGACTATTGTCACTCAGATGACTGTGGGAGAAAAGCCATTGATTTGTCCTGTTTTCATATCTAACACTAAATGTTAATACTCAGTTGGACAGCCCTCGGCCTTGATGACTGCCTGGCATCTACTTGGCATGCTATCTACCAGTTTGTGTAAATCAGATGGTGTGATGATATGAAGCCATGATTTGATGATGGCTGCAATGAGTTCCTGCTTGTGTGAAGCCCGCTGTTTTGACACCGCTCTTTTGAGCCGAGCCCAGAGATTCTCAATAGGATTGAGATCTGGGCTGTTTCCTGGCCAATTCAATAGCTGGACATTTTTGTCCTTGAACCAAGAGAGACATTTTTTAGCTGTATGGCATGGGGCTCCATCTTGCTGAAAAATAAACGGTGTCCCTTCACTAAATACATCACGTGCCGAAGGAATGAGTTTAGGCTGAAGGACGTCCTTGATGTACTTTTCAGCATTAACTGTTCCTTCAATTACCTGCAGCCGACCACCTGCATCTCTGGACACGCAGCCCCCTACCATAACACTCAGAGGAGGCTTCATGGTGGGTATTGTACCCTCTGGCAACCAGTCCTCTCCAGGTCGTCGTCGAACGTAGCAGACACCGTCGCTGCCAAAGATGTATATGCGTGTCTCATCGCTCCATATAACATTTCACCATTGTTCAATGGTCCATTTACAATGTTCTTTGGCCCCTGCAGACGTTTCTGACGCTGTGAGGCATTCAGAAATGGCTTTTTACCTGGTATTCTGGCTCTTAACCCCGCGTTTACCAGTCGTCGTCGAACCGTCCGATCAGACACTGTCACTCCGGTGTTGACAAGCTCCTTGTTGATGTTAACAGCAGTTTATTTCCTGTTATTTAGGGCGATTCTAACAATTCTTCTATCAGTCTGAGGACTTGTAGCCTTCTTCCTTTCTCTACCTGGTTTATTCTTTATCGAACCAGTCTCTTGAAACCGCTTACACACTTTGAGAACGAAAACATGTAATTGCTTACCTTCTGATGACAAACTGGCTTTAAAATATAAAAACCGCATTTTAATCGCACAATATCTGTCTTACATCACACCCAGGTCACTATAAACCAACATAGAATACATATGGCAGAAGAGGGCGTGTGTACAAGTAAGTAGGTCAGTGAAAACTTCCATTAAATATTGGTGATGGTGAAAAACTGAAGGTGTTGCCTCAATTTTGGCCACTGGTGTATAACACAAAATATAAACAAAAAAGAAAGGGAAGAACATTTCTGCACAAAAAACGTGTCGCTCGGCAGGAAAATCCCCTTGAAATTGCGTTTTTTGAGATTTTTTTTCCCGTTCTTTAGAAACGCTGCAAAAATACTGAAAGAATAGACATGAAACTGCTTCAAATCTGCAAGGATTCACTTTTCCTGCTTTTCCTGGTACTATCAAACATAGCATTTTTGGGAACTTGGAGCTCTATATTACAAATATGTCCGTCCCTCCAGTTGAAAGAAATTAACATTTTCCTGGAGGGAAGTTTATATTTTACATTATGTCAGTTTTTGTCTATTGATGATAAAGTGCAGTTTGCTGCAATTTTTATTGTGACATATACCCAAATCATTCTCGAAAATATTTCACATTCAACGCGCGTCGGGCGGGCCTGCATGCTCTCACATGCCAGGCCTGAGTTTCAGTTCCAGTCCGACCCTGTTAATCATCTATGGTTTCCCTTCAGAGTGGAAAATGCTGAAAAATCGGAAGTTCCTGGGATCCATTTTTGAACAGAATATCAGAACCAAATCAAAACCGATGATTCAGGAAATGGACATAATGGGGTAAGTCCCAACTCTAAGGTACAAGTCTATGGCATACAGTCTGTAAAAGATGACAGAGTAGGCTGCTGTTGAGCATCAGCGGCTTCTTCTCTGATGTTCCTCGCTCATCCATGCAGTACATGGTCAGCCATTCAATTGATTGGATGTCTTATAATACCACATTTCCCCTAGGGACACAAAGTATGACGAGCGCCACTCCTCCTGGTGATAGGTTATACCCAACAGATGGGGCAGCGCCACTCCTCGTGGTGATGGGTTACACCCAACAGATGGGGGAGCGCCACTCCTCCTGGTGATAAGTTATACCCAACAGATGGGGCAGTGCCACTCCTCGTGGTGATGGGTTACACCCAACAGATAGGGGAGCTCCACTCCTCGTGGTGATGGGTTACACCCAACAGATGGGGGAGTGCCACTACTCGTGGTGATGGGTTAGGTTATACCCAACATATGGGGGAGCGCCACTCCTTGAGGTGATAGGTTATACCCAACAGATGGGGGAGCGCCACTCCTCATGGTGATGGGTTATACCCAACAGATGGGGGAGCGCCACTCCTCGTGGTGATGGGTTATACCCAACAGATGGGGGAGCACCACTCCTCGTGGTGATGGGTTATACCCAACAGATGGGGGAAGTTGCAGAATGGCTTGTTATGGTGCAAGAACAATGTGGACATTGTTTTGTTTTTTTGTTTTAACTATTATGCCTTTATGTTCTTTATTTTTTTCCTACAGACCCTCCCAGCTAACTCCAAGCAAGTCCCTCATCTCAGAAGTTGAAAGGTTTGGGTTACTTTGAGGTTTAATGCATGCATTTACTTTTTTTAGAATCCCATCTTACAAAAGATATAGGATATCCAACTTCTTGGACTCCAAGAATAAGGGGGCTGCAGCCTGGAAGTAACCCCGCTGCCCTTTTTAAAGAATATGCTGGTGTGGGGCAGCTACCCGGATTTTCACTGTGCAGGAGAACTGCAGCTAAGCCCATTCACTTTGCTGGATCTATGCTGTCGTTCCGCTGCACAGTGGAGGCCATGATGCCAATGTGCAGGGAATGACTGTGAAAGGGGCTGTTCCTCATTACCAGCATCAGTGCCCCTTTATTATATTAGAGATCGACCCCAACAGATCATAAATTGATGGTGTACCCTTGCAGTATACTGCTTCCTTCCTTTTTTTATCAGTTCACCCGTGAAACCAGATTACATGATTGTGGCGGAACCTCCTGTAGGACACCCAAGTTTTCTGGTGGCTGAAATCTCTTTACCTAAAGTGGTGAGACCCTCAGATGTGGTTTAGGATTGTGACCTTTTTGTATTTCATGTGATTTCCAATAGTCTTCCTAGTCTTCCCTTATTAAAAGTCTGTGCCAACCTCGTGCTACCGGTCCTCCTCTGCCAACTTTTATCATCACAGCTTTGATGTGTCCACAGTAGCCAATTGCTGGCAGCTGTGACACATTTACTGGATGATGATGATATAATTTTTTTTTCATACCATGGTGGGTTGTTTGCAAGCTGTTGGAATTGGAAAGAAGATCTCTGTAAACGACTCTGTCAGCGGAGAATGACTGTTCAAACCAAGCACAGACGCCCAGTGCTTCACGGCGGGACCAGTCATTTATATAAGCCTCCCCCCCTGCTTGTTTCCCCTCCATCTCCACCATCACCTCTTCTTTGACAGTTCTGGCTTCATAGATCCAGAGAGGAGATAGAGGGAAAACAAGCTGGTGGGAAGATGTATATATTATTATTATTATTTAATTATATAGTGCCATTGATTCCATGGTGCTGGTGCATATAAATGATGTTATATTGATGATATAAATGATGAAAGAGGCTTGTTGCAATAGTGTAGAACACGCCGCTCTTTATTTTTTCTATATTAATGCGACATTTGGAGGAATCGCACAGAAAATGCTTTAAATGTATTTATTTTTTAATTTGATTTTTCTCATGTCCATGATTCACATTGCGTTAAATGAGGCATAATGAAGATTAAGAATGTTTCAGCTAATGTAGCCTTCATCAGACAGGATAATGTAGCTTAAGGGGACCCACTTGGTTAAATATAGGGGTCAGTTCTGGTCTTCCCAAAAAGCAGATTAAGTAGTCACCACACGGGAATCTGGTGATTACTGGGTTTGCTTTTGGGGACCCCAGATTTCTTCATATAACCGAGTGGGCCTTCTGCCTAATGAAGGCTACATTATCTGAAATTCTGGTACCATTCATTATGCCTCACTTAAAGGGGTTGCCTGGCACTTTAATATTGATGACCTATCCTAAGGATATTCCATTAGTATTAAAGTGGTGGACAACCCCTTTTAATGCAGTGTGAATCCTAAAAAATATTTTTCAGCATTTTCTGTGAGCAGTTCCTCCACGTGTCAGATTTAATGTAGGAGACGTGTGGAGCTACACAGTAACTTCTAGTTGGCCACGTATCAAGATAAAAGTTTAGATTTTTGTGCACTTGTTGGTTACAACTTTCTTTCCCGTACAGAAGCATTCAGCGACATAAGCGTTGTTACCACGCTGGTCTTCTCTTTACAGTCTTCTGCTAGATCTCTTGTGTTGGACTTGGGTGAAGACAGAATAGTCGGACGTCCCGATTTGTATCATCTAGACGTCTTCATTCCTTACAATATCATCCAAGAACAAAGTGGAGCTCAGTTCAACAAGGACAGTAAGGTGAGACAATTAAGCAAAGCTGGACATGTCTTACACCCCATTCTGAAATCTCCTTCTTAAAGAGGTTCTCTGAGAAAATATATAAAATAAAATTTTAAAAAATGTATACATTTATTTAGCAAAAATAAATTCTTTTAATTAGTGGATAATTCTATGTGAATACTTTTATGCCCAAAAATGGCAAAAGTATTCTTGGAGTGATACCTTTATTGGCTAACCAGAAAAAAAATATATATATGCAAGCTTTCAGAGCACAGAGGCTCCTTCTTCAGGCAATATTACACATGAATTCTTAACATTTGTAATCCTGCCTGAAGAAGGAGCCTGTGTGCTCTGTAAGTTTGCATATATATATTTTTTTTCTGGTTAGCCAATAAAGGTATCACTCCGAGAATACTTTTGCCATTTTTGGGCATAAAATTATTTCCATCAAATTTTCTGGCTAACACGGTACCACAATATAAATTTGTACTGTACATCACAATTAGGGGATAATAATTGCGTATGGACATAATGGCCAACGATGTCAGCAGCCATCCATCCTAGATGGGTGAAGGTAAACTGTTTGAGACGGACATCTCTGACCTACCTGGCACTCAGAAGACTCATGGGTTCTTTTAGTGATTTTTAATAAAGTAATGTAGTAAATAACAAATAAACAGACGTTTCGGTCACAATAGACCTTCATCGGTGTACTACAAAAGCAAAAAAATATAATAGTGAGTACCACATAGAAATATGCAATTCATATAACATAGGTTTGACAGAATGAGATCAAAATTCAATTGGTCATGGATAATGTACATACAGAAAATACAACATCGGGAAAAAATAATAATATAGTAGAGGATCTGGGGAAAGGGGATGGGAAGGAGAACTAGGTTAGGAGGGAAAGGGAAAAATAAAAAGTGACATACCGGTTTTATTAAAGGCGAGATGCATTTGGGCCGCTGTCTGTAGAAATTTGTAAACTAAGGGAACACATATATAAAAAATTTTTTTTTTAAAATAAAGAGGTCTAGAACAATGTAAGATGTGTGATGACACTTAGTGTAATCGGTGGCTATGAGGTTAGAAATACCCCGATAGGTGCTGTGGGATGAGGAACAATGAAGAGCACATAATGTGTGAGGGCAGGGGATGAAAAAACGTACCCGTTGCTTGCGGTAGGTACTTAAAGGTAATGGCCTGGTCGGTGCCGTAAGCTGTATAGAAAATGGAGTAAATAATAAAATATCTATGGGATATAGGGGCATTAAGTATAGTAGGAGCCAAAAAAGGAAAACATACCCGTAGAAGAAAATGAATAACCAGAGGCAGTAGCCCGGTAGGAAGTTGTATGCTAAGGGAAAAAATGGCACATTAAATGAAGCCCCAATAAGTATTAAGGATAAGGGGACCAGTGTAGGAAGCGTATCTGTATTGTAAAGGACGCAGGACGCGGTATCCACCGTTTGTCCAGAAGCATGTGGCAGGATAAGGCACCAGGGGTCTTTAAATAGGGGGTAGGAGGGGTGAAAGGTTGTAATAGGAGCCAATCATTGGTGGTAGTGGTGTGGGAACGCGCTTTACTAGATTCTGGGATAGGACCTGAAAACCGGAAGTAGCGTCAAATGACGCTATTCAGGTCCTGTAAGGAAAAAACCGGTCACGTGACTGGAAGTGACGTGTGTATGCGTTCCACACAGTGTTCTATGCGTTCCACTGAGCGAGGGGAGCGCTGTAATACTTGTAACAGCGCTGTAGAGCAGAGGAGACCCACTAATAGATGTGTGGTTGCGTTCCACACAGGTACCATGCGTTCCACAGAGCGGTGGGAGCGCTGTAATACTTGTGACGGCATAGTAGAACAAGGGAAAGCCAGGATGGGAGTCCAGGAAGGATGGGGATCAGGAGGAGGGATGCCATATTAGGATGGGATCTGGAGAAACAGATAATGATAGGATAAGTTATTAAGGCAGAAAACACGGTGTATATCATAAAAACCACAATAAAGTGTAGTCATATCATCACGACCCCCCAAGTAACAAATAAAAGAAAATAAAAGAGGTTCCAACAAATAATATACCTGTGGTCTTGGTAGTGAATACATGTATATATGCAATCCGTGTTGTGTGGCAAGAATCAGTCGAAGTGGAAGAACTTAATTGGTTAGGAGGCACACACACATAAACACACATATACATTTATTTATATATCCATATACACACATACACACCCATTCCGAGGTGGCTATAGTCGTTTAGGTAAAGGAGCTGAGATCGTATTCCTTATTTAAGCCCCTTGGGGATAACGATTGTAACTCGTGGATCCAAAAAGCCTCTCTATATTTAAGAAGGCGAATACGGTCGCCTCCCCGTCTGGGAGGGGGTACGTGTTCAATCACTTGAAATTTTAGCTGCGCCACTGAATGACCAGCTGATGCAAAATGTGATGGAACCGGAAGAAGAAGGTTTTTACAACGTATGGTCGATTTGTGTTTTGAGATCCTATCTTTAACACACTGGATGGTTTCCCCCACGTACATGAGACCACAAGGACATTTAAGGATGTAAACAACATAGGAAGAGTTGCAGGTAAAGTAGTCCTTAATTTTGTACTGTTTCCCCGAGTGTGGGTGGTAAAAAGTGTCGCCTCGGATGATATTGTTGCATTGGTAGCATTGAAGACATGGGAATGTCCCGTTTTTGGGTGTGGACAGAAATCTTTGTCGAGGTTTAGTGATGGGGGTGCCTACGTCGGAATGGACGAGGCGGTCACGGATGTTAGTGGGTCTCTTGTAGCATGGTAAAAATGGAGCTTTGAACTCTTGAACTGTGGGATAGGCTGTTTGGAGTATGCTCCAATGTTGTCGTATTTTCTTGTGTATTATCGAGACTACAGGATGGTAGGTATGGACAAACGGTATACGGTTATTGGTGGAAAGTCTGGGTCTGTTGGTGGGTTCTAGGGCTCGAGATAATGTATCAGGTGGGTAACCTCTGTTGAGGAACTTCTCTTTCATCTCGGTGATCCTGATGTCCCGTGTGGTAGGATTGCTAACAATTCGTTCAACGCGGTGGAATTGGGACTTGGGCACCGAGGTAAAGATGGATTTGGGGTGGAGGCTGGTATAATGTAAGGGGCCGTTTCTGTCTGTGACAAACTGCTTCATGTCATCGTTTGAAGAAGAGGTGGTATATACGAACCCACTCTTCCAAACCTATTCCAGGATGTGGAAACGCTATATTGATGACATTTTTTGCATCTGGGCGGGACCCATAGAAACCCTATCACTATTCTTTGAGACCCTCAACTCATCCTGGGAGGGCCTACGGTTCACCATTTCCTCTAGCAGGGAATCCATAAACTTCCTCGACACTACCATTTTAAAAGATAATCTAGGACACCTCTCATCGGACCTTTATGTTAAACCCACAGACAGAAACGGCCTCTTACATTATACCAGCCTCCACCCCAAATCCATCTTCACCTCGGTGCCCAAGTCCCAATTCCACCGCGTTGAATGAATTGTTAGCAATCCTACCACACGGGACATCAGGATCACCGAGATGAAAGAGAAGTTCCTCAACAGAGGTTACCCACCTGATACATTATCTCGAGCCCTAGAACCCACCAACAGACCCAGACTTTCCACCAATAACCGTATACCGTTTGTCCATACCTACCATCCTGTAGTCTCGATAATACACAAGAAAATACGACAACATTGGAGCATACTCCAAACAGCCTATCCCACAGTTCAAGAGTTCAAAGCTCCATTTTTACCATGCTACAAGAGACCCACTAACATCCGTGACCGCCTCGTCCATTCCGACGTAGGCACCCCCATCACTAAACCTCGACAAAGATTTCTGTCCACACCCAAAAACGGGACATTCCCATGTCTTCAATGCTACCAATGCAACAATATCATCCGAGGCGACACTTTTTACCACCCACACTCGGGGAAACAGTACAAAATTAAGGACTACTTTACCTGCAACTCTTCCTATGTTGTTTACATCCTTTAATGTCCTTGTGGTCTCATGTACGTGGGGGAAACCATCCAGTGTGTTAAAGATAGGATCTCAAAACACAAATCGACCATACGTTGTAAAAACCTTCTTCTTCCGGTTCCATCACATTTTGCATCAGCTGGCCATTCAGTGGCGCAGCTAAAATTTCAAGTGATTGAACACGTACCCCCTCCCAGACGGGGAGGCGACCGTATTCGCCTTCTTAAATATAGAGAGGCTTTTTGGATCCACGAGTTACAATCGTTATCCCCAAGGGGCTTAAATAAGGAATACGATCTCAGCTCCTTTACCTAAACGACTATAGCCACCTCGGAATGGGTGTGTATGTGTGTATATGGATATATAAATAAATGTATATGTGTGTTTATGTGTGTGTGCCTCCTAACCAATTAAGTTCTTCCACTTCGACTGATTCTTGCCACACAACACGGATTGCATATATACATGTATTCACTACCAAGACCACAGGTATATTATTTGTTGGAACCTCTTTTATTTTCTTTTATTTGTTACTTGGGGGGTCGTGATGATATGACTACACTTTATTGTGGTTTTTATGATATACACCGTGTTTTCTGCCTTAATAACTTATGCTATCATTATCTGTTTCTCCAGATCCCATCCTAATATGGCATCCCTCCTCCTGATCCCCATCCTTCCTGGACTCCCATCCTGGCTTTCCCTTGTTCTACTATGCCGTCACAAGTATTACAGCGCTCCCACCGCTCTGTGGAACGCATGGTACCTGTGTGGAACGCAACCACACATCTATTAGTGGGTCTCCTCTGCTCTACAGCGCTGTTACAAGTATTACAGCGCTCCCCTCGCTCAGTGGAACGCATAGAACACTGTGTGGAACACATACACACGTCACTTCCAGTCACGTGACCGGTTTTTTCCTTACAGGACCTGAATAGCGTCATTTGACGCTACTTCCGGTTTTCAGGTCCTATCCCAGAATCTAGTAAAGCGCGTTCCCACACCACTACCACCAATGATTGGCTCCTATTACAACCTTTCACCCCTCCTACCCCCTATTTAAAGACCCCTGGTGCCTTATCCTGCCACATGCTTCTGGACAAACGGTGGATACCGCGTCCTGCGTCCTTTACAATACAGGTACGCTTCCTACACTGGTCCCCTTATCCTTAATACTTATTGGGGCTTCATTTAATGTGCCATTTTTTCCCTTAGCATACAACTTCCTACCGGGCTACTGCCTCTGGTTATTCATTTTCTTCTACGGGTATGTTTTCCTTTTTTGGCTCCTACTATACTTAATGCCCCTATATCCCATAGATATTTTATTATTTACTCCATTTTCTATACAGCTTACGGCACCGACCAGGCCATTACCTTTAAGTACCTACCGCAAGCAACGGGTACGTTTTTTCATCCCCTGCCCTCACACATTATGTGCTCTTCATTGTTCCTCATCCCACAGCACCTATCGGGGTATTTCTAACCTCATAGCCACCGATTACACTAAGTGTCATCACACATCTTACATTGTTCTAGACCTCTTTATTTAAAAAAAATTTTTTTTATATGTGTTCCCTTAGTTTACAAATTTCTACAGACAGCGGCCCAAATGCATCTCGCCTTTAATAAAACCGGTATGTCACTTTTTATTTTTCCCTTTCCCTCCTAACCTAGTTCTCCTTCCCATCCCCTTTCCCCAGATCCTCTACTATATTATTATTTTTTCCCGATGTTGTATTTTCTGTATGTACATTATCCATGACCAATTGAATTTTGATCTCATTCTGTCAAACCTATGTTATATGAATTGCATATTTCTATGTGGTACTCACTATTATATTTTTTTGCTTTTGTAGTACACCGATGAAGGTCTATTGTGACCGAAACGTCTGTTTATTTGTTATTTACTACATTACTTTATTAAAAATCACTAAAAGAACCCATGAGTCTTCTGAGTGCCAGGTTATTTTTCTGTATCTATACGGGCTTGTAACCCTACCTGGGCACCACCACCACTCCAGGAGTGCGGTAGTTTCTATTTTTTATATCTCTGACCTACCTGTCGGAATCAAGAACGTGCATCTGTCATTGATTGACTGACTGATCACGTCCATGAGTCAACATGTTGTAAACCTGTCATGATGAGTGAGCAGATAGGATGCTGCCCCTCACCCTGACAGGAACTTATCTATCACAACATATAGTTGCCCAGAGACATCTGAATGCATCGGCTTTCCTTTATGCCATTCATCAAACATGTCGTATATTTTGTGTATAGCGAGTCACAAGCCTCGCACTGCTCTGCGTCTTATCATTTGATTCTATGAGCTGCAGTGAAACGTGACGTATATTCCAGGTGCTGACGATCACAATGCCGGTCCAGCCAGCATAGCGGTGGGCTCAGAAGATCAGCTTTGGAAAACGTTCCTCTTATATAGATCCAGTGGATCCTACTTACATTCGCTGCTGTTTACATTGTATGGTTACAATTCTATTTACACTTCAATATGACTCCAGAATAAATTTTTGTCTTTCTTATACTTGCCGTATATTTTTCCCAAGGAGGGGGTTTAGGTATTGTGCTTTTTTTTTTTTTTATTTCTACTGTAATATTTCATAATATCTGTGAATAAGTCTTGAAAATAATTTGCATTGAAAAGGTTGAGATCCTCTGAATCTACAGGGATTTTTAGGAATTAAAAATCTACAGCAGTAAATCTGCAGCAGAATTTACATTTTGCACCATGTCTGGATTTAGTAGCAGCTGCCCCTTTAAATGGAATATGTCAGCAGGTTTTTGCTATCCCATTTGAGAGCAGCATAATCCGAGGCCCTGATTCCAACGATGTATCACTTACTGGGCTGCTTGGTGTTATTTTGATAAAATTGCAGTTTTTTTTTTCTCATGCAGATCTCTGAATGCTGAGCTCTGTATAATAACCCCACCCACACCACTGATTGGCAGCTTTCTGTGTACACTGTAATTAAACTGCCAATCAGTGGTGGGGGGCGTGGTTGGACTACCTGGCTGCAGGTTTACTAGTCCTCTATGATAATCTTCTGCTAATAAAAGTGTGATTTTTATCAAAACTACAACCAGCAGCCCTGTAAGTGAGACGTCCCTAGAATCAGGGTCTTTGTCTCTACATCATGCTGCTCTCAACAACAACCAATATATAGTACATCCGACAAGGGGTCAATGTGTTAAAAAAGACCTTTATTATAACAATTTGGGTACATGGCGGGAAAGAAAAGAGCACACACACATATATATAGTAATACCATATAATAGTGAGGAGGTATAATGTAAATATTTGAATTGCAGACACCAGGGCTAAATAGTAGTAGCTCCAATTGTGCTAATGCATACTGATAGTATATCCTAGGTCACATAGTAAAAGGATATAATCCCAAATAATAAAAGCCAATATAGGCATTCCCAAGATAATGACCTTTTGGTATATACATATCAAGGGATGTATTATATCCAAGTAGGTTAATTCCCAAGTAACAGTAATGTTGTATTGGATTCATTCATACCTGGTATATATTGTCTGCACGTCTTGCAATAGCTCTGGGCTCGGTGGTCCTACTCCTAGTGTGGCGCTCACCCCATCATGCTGCTCTCAGAATAGCCAAGAAAAACCTGCTGACAGATTCCCTTTACAAATAGCTGAAATGGCTCCTAGATACCAGAGAAGGAAAACGTTATTAAAACGGTTTTGTTTCCTCAATAGAAAAGCAAATTAAACACCACTGGATAATGTGGTGTGTGAAACCGTCCATTGGATTGCTGTTTCGGGTGGGCTCAGGAGCAGAGCCCCCATCCTACACAGCTGACATCCTGCTGTAACAGCAGCGGCCAGAGCGGAGCGTCAATCACTGCTGTTTAACCATTTATATGCTGTCAATCACTGATGGCAAGTTAAATAGCGCAATCGCCGGTACGCTATGCAATGTTACTAGAATTTTTTTTTTTACTTTTCCATTTCCTTGAATTACTTGTTGTGATTTGCGGATCCATTGACTGGCCAAGTGGAAGGGCTGCAGCCGATCATTCATGTCCGTAGCAGATACACATTTACGTGTGGAAATAGGCCCTTATAGAAATCAATCAATAGAACGTATACCTGGATATCCAGGTTTATCCTTTGCATACATTTAAAGAGGTATAAGTCATGGCATATTACTAGGATGTCGTTCTTGGGGGTCTGACAGCCTAATTTAGAAAGAAGTGGATGCATTATTTTTTTCGCGCTCCCAATTTAACAATTTGAGTACAGTTGGATCTATTGTTTTTTTTATTTTTTGCACTGTGGGTGGGTGGTTGGGAGCACAGCTGTGCAGGAAAAAAAAAGCTTATAGGTTCTCAATTCCTTCATTCTTGGGATCGGTGGCGGAACCACAGGTCGGACCATCGCCAATCAAGATATTATATCCCTTCACACTCATCATTGCTCACAATTAACAATTTGAGTACGTGCATTTTTTTAGGGTATTTTTTTTAGGGTATTTTTGCTCAATGGGTGGGAGCACAACTGTGCAGGAAAAAAAGCTGATAGGTTCCCCATTTCTTCATTCTCAGAATCAGTGGATGGAACATCGCCAATCACAATATTATATCCTTCACACTAATCGTTGCTCCCAATTATCAATTTGAGTACGGTTATACCTATTGTTTTTTTAGGGTTTTTTTTGCACTGTGGGTGGTTGGGAGCACAGCTGTGCAGGAAAAAAAAAGCTGATAGGTTCCCCATTCCTTCATTCTCAGGATCAGTGGTGGAACCAGAGGGTGGATCATCTCCAATCAAAATATTATATTATTCACAATAATCATTGCTCCTAGTTAACAATTTGAGTACGGTTGAACCCATTGTGTTTTTTTAGGGTTTTTTTTTTTTGCACTATGGGTGCAAGTTATAGTAATATGTGTCACTTTAAAAAAAAAACTAATAGTGTCTCCTGATTGTTCAGACACAAATATATCTGTTGAAAATAGTCTGGTATTCACCAGTAAATTATAACTGTGGTTTTGCTGTTCCACGGTAAAAAATCTCTATTATCCTGCTTTTGGCATTTTTTGCCGCAAAGAAAAACAGTAGTAGTGTCTCCTGATTGTTCAGACACAAATATATCTGTTGAACATAGTCTGGTATACACCACTAAATTATAACTGTGGTTTTGCTGTTCCACGGTAAAAATCTCTATTATCCTGATCTTGGCATTTTTTGCCGTAAAAAAAAACTAATAGTGTCTCCCTGATTTTTCAGACACAAATATATCTGTTGAAAATAGTCTGGTGTGGGCCCGAGAAATACAAGTGTGGTTTTGCAGTTCCACGGGTCAAATCTTTGTATTATCCACTTTTGGGCCATTTTTACCTAAAAATAAACAGTTTGAGTGTGTCGCTCATTGTTCAGCCGCAAATATATCTATTCAAAATTTTCTGGTATACCCCAGTAAACAATAACTGTGGTTTTGCCATTCCACGGTAAAAATCTCTATTATTCACCTTTTGGTATTTTTTCCGTAAAGAAAAACAGTAATAGTTTCTCCCTGATTGTTCAGATTGTTTAAAAGAGTCGGGTGTAGGCCAGAGAAATAGAACTGTGATTTTCCTCTTCCACGGTTCTAATCTACTTTATTACCCTTTTTCCATTGATAGTGCCAGTGTAAGCTATTTTACTTACTTTACAATGGGCAAGGCGCGTGGCAAGGGACATGGAAGTGGACGTTCTGGTGATGGTACATGCAGAGGACGGGGCCGTGGCCAAGGTGAAAATGTGCCACAACCAACAGCCATATCTTCTCGCTCCCACTTCTTGACCGAATTACTAGGGAAGCACAGAACAACACCAGTATTGCGAACTGATCAGTGTGAACAGGTTATTAATTGGATAGCAGACCACCACTTCCGGTCTGTCTTCCACACGGTCAACTCTTAGTAGCCGTGAGTCTCGACCGCATACTCCTCCTCACCCTGATGCTCCTTCCTCCCACCATGCCGAGTATCGTCAGACAGCAACTGATCCCACACTTGGACACTCTGAAGAGCTGTTCACTGGTCCATTTCCAGATTTGTGCCCCTCGCCTGCTCCGCTTGAAGTGGTGGAAGAGGAGATCCCATGTAGAGATGCCCAAATATTTGAACAGCCACGGCCACAGGAAGTCAACGCTGGCAATTTGTCACAAGAGGTTGACGATGACGAAACACAATTGCCAAGAAGTGAGGAGGAGGATCGTGGTGCGCAAGTGGAAGAGGAGGAGGTGGTGGATGATCTAGTAACTGACCCAACGTGGCAGGAGGACATGCAGAGCAAGGCCAGCAGCAGACCGGGTGAGGGAGACAGAGTACCCCAACAGGCAGGAAGAAGCAGTGTGGTGGCCGCACACAGAAGGCCGGCAACAGTTCCCCGTAACACCAACACGAGGGACGTTGCCAGTACAACCTGTGGGTCTTCCAGAGTCTGGAATTTTTTTAAAGACTCTGCTGATAACCCCAAAAAGGCCATTTGTACCACCTGCCATGCCAGCATCAGCAGGGGTGACAAAACTACCAGCCTGACCACCACCAGCATGATCAGGCACATGGCAGTAAAGCACCCGACTTTGTGGGGCGAACCCCAGGGTCCACGACCAGTGTCAGCAGGTGTCACCTGTTGTGTGTGCATGGCAATCCCCTGTCCATACTGCATGCAAAGATGCCCCCTCCTCTCAGTCTTTATGGCAGTCTCTCAAGTGTGCAAAGCAGTCATCAAAGCAAAAGGTGGCTACTTTGAAGAATCTAGAATATAAGACATATTTTCAGTTGTTTCACACTTTTTTGTTAAGTATATAATTCCACATGTGTTAATTCATAGTTTTGATGCCTTCAGTGTGAATGTACAATTTTCATAGTCATGAAAATACAGAAAAATCTTTAAATGAGAAGGTGTGTCCAAACTTTTGGTCTGTACTGTATGTACCATCTTGACCAACTTTGAGGAGTCCACCAAGATGGTGAGTGGCGATGACTCCATCATTAGCGTCAGCATTCCACTTGTCTGTCTTTTGCAATGCTCTCTGCAGAGAATTAAAGAGGAGGCATTGCAGCCAGAGTATGATGAGATGGATCAAGAAGCCGTAGCGGTCTATTACACACAGCCCAGCCTCATCTCATCCCAACGTGCATTGGGGGACAATGAGGGAGAGGAGGAGGAGGAAGAACAGGAGCTTGTATCATGCGCTGTAGGCGGTAGTACCTGTACAACTGTCATACCGTCGGTTCAGCGTGGGTGGCCTGAGGACAGGGGGGAGGAGGAGGAGGAGAGCATGGTCATTCGTCATCTTGGTGTGGACACGGAAGTCTTGCCCGTTACCAGTCTGGCGCGCATGGCTGACTTTGTTACTCTGCCTTAACCGTGACCCTCGCGTTGTCAAAATGTTGGGTGACAGTCATTACTGGTTGGTGACACTTTTAGACCCCCGCTACAAGGAGAACGTTCACTCTCTTATTCCTGAGGTGGAGAGGTCTACAAAAATGGGGCAGTACCAGAAGGCCCTTGCTGCAGAACTGTTAAAAAAAAATTCCATCTGAAGACACTAGCGGCAGAGGTCACAGTTCGTTGACCAACCAAGGCGTACAAGCGAGAGAGAGGCAACTCCAATCCAGCAGAGGCAGGGGAACACTGTCAACATTCTGGGACAGTTTTCTGAGACCTGCCCAGCTTACAGGCCCTGAGGCGCGGGGTACTCTCACAAGGAGTGGAAAGTTTCAAAAGATGGTGAGGGAGTACCTTGCCGATCGTACCAGCGTCCTCCGTGATTCCTCTGTGCCTTTTAATTATTGGGTATCCAAGCTGGACACTTGGAATGAAATCGCTCTGTACACCTTGGAGGTCCTGGCCTGCCCTGCCGCTAGCGTGTTATCGGAGCGTGTTTTTAGTGCTGCTGGGGTAATTATAACTGATAAGCGCACTCGCCTGTCAACTGACAATGCTGACAAGCTGACCCTTATCAAAATGAACAAGAGCTGGATTGGGCCAGACTTCTCATCACCACCAAATGACAGCAGAGTAACATAAAGTCAAATCCACTGTGTTATTTCGGGAGGTGTATTCAAATGCACCACTTCACACCCACACATGGGTATATGCTTCCTCATTTCGGCTGTTTTATGTTCTTCTCCTTATCCTCAGCCTCCACCACCACTATACCACCAGGGTGACCGTGGTCCGTGTTGCCATTATTGAAAGTTCCTCAGTCCTTATTTTTGTCAGCTTTTGCTTGGAAGGCATAAGCAAAGACTGTGGGAGACCCACTCCCCAATAATGGGAATAATATATTTAAAATGCTGTACTGTATGGCTCTTGTAAGGGGCATTAAAAGCGTCTTGTTAAGCTACTGCGACCTCCACCACTATTCCGAGGAGCATGAAAAGCGTCTTGTTAAGCTACTGTGACCTCCACCACTTTTCCGAGGGCCATTAAAAGCGTCTTGTTAAGCTACTGGGACGTCCACCACTTTTCCGAGGAGCATTAAAACCGTCTTGTTAATCTACTGGGACTTCCACGTCTCTTCCAAGGGGCATTCAAACCGTCTTGTTAAGCTACTGCGATCTCCACCACTTTTCCGAGGGGCATTAAAAACGTCTTGTTAAGCTAGTTGGACCTCCACGTCTCTTCCAAGGGGAATTCAAACTGTCTTGTTAAGCTACTGGGACATCCACGTCTCTTCCAAGGGGCATTCAAACCGTCTTGGTAAGCTACTGCGACCTCCACCTCTTTTTTGAGGGGCATTAAAAGCGTCTTATTAAGCTACTGGGACCTCCACCACTTTTCCGAGAAGCATTAAAACCGTCTTTCTAAGCTACTGGGACCTCCACGTCTCTTCCAAGGGGCATTAAAAGCGTCTTGTTAAGCTACTGGGACCTCCACCACTTTTCCGAGGGGCATTAAAACCGTCTTTTTAAGGTACTGGTACCTCCACGTCTCTTCCAAGGGGCATTCAAACCGTCTTGTTAAGCTACTGGGACCTTCACCACTTTTCCAAGGGGCATTCAAACAGTCTTGTTAAGCTACTGCGAACTCCACCACTTTTCCAAGGGGCATTAAAACCGTCTTGTTAAGCTACTGGGACCTCCACCACTTTTCCGAGGGGCATTAAAAGCATCTTGTTAAGCTATTGGGACCTCCACCACTTTTCTGAGGAGCATTAAAACCGTCTTGTTAAGCTACTGGGACCTCCACGTCTCTTCCAAGGGGCATTCAAACAGTCTTGTTAAGCTACTTAGACCTCCACGTCTCTTCTGAGGACATTAATAGCGTCTTGTTAAGCTACTGTGACCTCCACCACTTTTCCGAGGGGCATTCAAACTGTCTTGTTAAGCTACTGGGACCTCCACGTCTCTTCCAAGGGGCATTCAAACAGTCTTGTTAAGCTACTGGGACCTCCACGTCTCTTCCAAGGGGCATTCAAAGCGTCATGTTAAGCTACTGCGACCTCCACCACTATTCAAAGGGGCATTAAAACCGTCTTGTTAAGCTACTGGGACCTCCACCACTTTTCCGAGGGACATTAAAACAGTCTTGTTAAGCTACTGGGACCTCCACATCTCTTCCAAGGGGCATTCAAACCGTCTTGTTAAGCTACTGGGACGTCCACTTCTCTTCTGAGGGGCATTAAAAGCGACGTGTTAAGCAACTGTGACCTCCACCACTTTTCCGAGGGGCATTAAAACAGTCTTGTTAAGCTACTGGGACCTCAACGTCTCTTCCAAGGGGCATTCAAACCGTCTTGTTAAGCTACTGGGACCTCCATGTCTCTACCAAGGGGCATTCAAACCGTCTTGTTAAGCTACTGCGACCTCCACCACTTTTTCGAGGGGCAGTAAAAGCGTCTTATTAAGCTACTGGGTCCTCCACCACTTTTCCGAGAAGCATTAAAACCGTCTTGTTAAGCTACTGGGACCTCCACGTCTCTTCCAAGGGGCATTCAAACCGTCTTGTTAAGCTCCTGGGACCTCCACGTCTCTTCCAAGGGGCATTCAAACAGTCTTGTTAAGCTACTTAGACCTCCACGTCTCTTCTGAGGACATTAATAGCGTCTTGTTAAGCTACTGTGACCTCCACCACTTTTCCGAGGGGCATTCAAACCGTCTTGTTAAGCTACTGGGACCTCCACGTCTCTTCCAAGGGGCATTCAAACAGTCTTGTTAAGCTACTGGGACCTCCACGTCTCTTCCAAGGGGCATTCAAAGCGTCATGTTAAGCTACTGGGACCTCCACCACTTTTCCGAGGGGCATTAAAAGCATCTTGTTAAGCTACTGGGACCTCCACCACTTTTCCGAGGAGCATTAAAACCATCTTGTTAAGCTACTGGGACCTCCACCACTTTTCCGAGGAGCATTAAAACCATCTTGTTAAGCTACTGTGACCTCCACGTCTCTTCCAAGGGGCATTCTGACCGTCTTGCTAAGCTACTGCGACCTCCACCACTTTGGCGAGGGGCATTAAAACCGACTTGTTAAGCTACTGGGACCTCCACGTCTCTTCAAAGGGGCATTCAAACCGTCTTGTTAAGCTACTGGGACCTAAACGTCTCTTCCAAGGGGCATTCAAACCGTCTTGTTAAGCTACTGCGACCTCCACCACTTTTCAAAGGGGCATTAAAACCGTCTTGTTAAGCTACTGGGACCTCCACCACTTTTCCGAGGGGCATTAAAACAGTCTTGTTAAGCTACTGGGACCTCCACGTCTCTTCCAAGGGGCATTCAAACCGTCTTGTTAAGCTACTGGGACCTCCACTTCTCTTCTGAGGGGCATTAAAAGCGACGTGTTAAGCTACTGTGACCTCCACCACTTTTCCGAGGGGCATTAAAACCGTCTTTTTAAGCTACTGGGACCTCAACGTCTCTTCCAAAGGGCATTCAAACCGTCTTGTTAAGCTACTGGGACCTCCACGTCTCTATCAAGGGGCATTCAAACCGTCTTGTTAAGCTACTGCGACCTCCACCACTTTTTCAAGGGGCAGTAAAAGCGTCTTATTAAGCTACTGGGTCCTCCACCACTTTTCCGAGAAGCATTAAAACCGTCTTGTTGAGCTACTGGGACCTCCACGTCTCTTCCAAGGGGCATTCAAGCCATCTTGTTAAGCTCCTGGGACCTCCACGTCTCTTCCAAGGGGCATTCAAACCATCTTGTTAAGCTACTGGGACCTCCACGTCTCTTCTGAGAGGCAATAAAAGCGTCTTGTTAAGCTACTGTGACCTCCACCACTTTTCCGAGGGGCATTAAAACCGTCTTGTTAAGCTACTGGGACCTCCATGTCTCTTCCAAGGGGCATTCAAACCGTCTTGTTAAGCTACTGGGACCTCCACCACTTATCTGCGGGGCATTAAAAGCGTCTTGTTAAGCTACTGTGACCTCCACCACTTTTTCGAGGGGCATTAAAACTGTCTTGTTAAGCTACTGGGACCTCCACGTCTCTTCCGAGGGGCATTCAAACCATCTTGTTAAGCTACTGGGACCTCCACGTCTCTTCCAAGGGGCATTCAAACCATCTTGTTAAGCTACTGCAACCTCCACCACTTTTCCAAGGGGCATTAAAACCGTCTTGTTAAGCTAATGGGACCTCCACCACTTTTCCGAGGGGCATTGAAAGCATCTTGTTAAGCTACTGGGACCTCCACCACTTTTCTGAGGAGCATTTAAACCATCTTGTTAAGCTACTGGGACCTCCACGTCTCTTCCAAGGGGCATTCAAACCGTCTTGTTAAGCTACTGGGACCTCCACGTCTCTTCTGAGGGGCATTAAAAGCGTCTTGTTAAGCTACTGTGACCTCCACCACTTTTCCGAGGGGCATTAAAACCGTCTTGTTAAGATACTGGGACCTCCACGTCTCTTCCGAGGGGCATTCAAACCGTCTTGTTAAGCTACTTGGACCTCCACGTCTCTTCCGAGGGGCATTAAAAGCGTCTTGTTAAGCTACTGTGACCTCAACCACTTTTCCGAGGCGCATTAAAACCGTCTTGTTAAGCTACTGGGACCTCCACCACTTTTCTGAGGAGCATTAAAACCGTCTTGTTTAACTACTGGGACCTCCACGTCTCTTCCAAGGGGCATTCAAACCGTCTTGTTAAGCTACTGGGACCTCCACGTCTCTTCTGAGGGGCATTAATAGCGTCTTGTTGAGCTACTGTGACCGCCACCACTTTTCCAAGGGGCATTAAAACCGTCTTGTTAAGCTACTGGGATCTCCACTTTTCTTCTGAGGGGCATTAAAAGCTTTTTCTTAAGCTACTGTGACCTCCACCACTTTTCCGAGGGGCATTAAAACCGTCTTGTTAAGCTACTGGGACCTCCACCACTTTACCAAGGGGTATTAACACCGTCTTGTTAAGCTACTGGGACCTCCACATCTCTTTTGAGGGGCATTAAAAGTGTCTTGTTAAACCACTCTGAACTCCACAGCTCTTCCAAGGGGCATTGATATGTTGTTTTTAATTAACTCTAACCTCCACGACTCTTCGAACGGGCATTGCATTTCCTCTTAATATAATGTTTGTAATATGCTGTACTGCATGGCTCTTGTAAGGGGCACTGCAAGTTCCTCCGTCCTAATTTTTGGCATCTTTTGCTTGGAAGGCATAAGCAAAGACTATGGGAGACCCACTCCCCAATAATGGGAATAATGTTTGTAATATGCTGTACTGCATGGCTCTTGTAAGGGGCATTGCAAGTTCCTCCGTCCTAATTTTTGGCAGCTTTTGCTTGGAAGGCATAAGGAAAGACTATGGGAGACACATTCCCAATAATGGGAATAATGTTTGTAATATGCTGTACTGCATGGCTCGTGTAATGGGCATTGCTAGTTCCTCCGTCCTAATTTTTGGCAGCTTTTGCTTGGAAGGCATAAGCAAATACTATGGGAGACCCACTCCCCAATAATGGGAATAATGTTTGTACTATGCTGTACTGTATGGCTCTTGGAAGGGGCATTCAAATCGTCTGGTTAAGCTACTGGGACCTCCACGTCTTTTCCGAGGGGCATTAAAACCATCTTGTTAAGCTACTGTGACCTCCACGTCTGTTCAAAGGGACATCAAAAGTCTTCTTAAGCCACTCTGAACTCCACAGCTCTTCCTAGGGGCATTGAAATGTTGTTTTTAATTACCTCTAACCTCCACGACTCTTCCAACGGACATTGCATTTCCTCCTAATTTTAGTCAGCTTTTGCTTTTCAATGCAAAGGCGAAAACTAAGGGAGACCCACTCCCCAATAGTGGGTAGAAGGTTTTTAGTACGCTGTAATCCACGTCTGTTTCAAGGGGCATTGCAGTTCCTCATAATTTTTGGAAAGCCTTCCATTCACTGTTTAGGCCAACAGTGTACAGGAGACCCAGTTGATAGAAATGGAAAAAACGGTTTAGTTAAGGCCCTCTGACCTCCATGTCATTTCCAAGGTACATTCGAGTGCCTCAAAATTTTTGGTAGGCATTGCACTCACTGTATGCCCTATAACTGTGTAGCCAAACCGCTCCTTTTGTTACAGAAACATATCCTACAAGACATATGTGGTTGACTGGCCTGATATTGATGTGAATGGTCCCTGTTCCTCCTGCTCTTTCTCCTTTGCCACCACCTCATCCATCATTCATCACCTGAAGCTTTGTTTTAATGGGAGTCATAGAACTGGGATAGTAGCAGGAAAACATCCAGCAATCCTCGGAGGAGGTAGGATATGCGCCAAAACGCTGACCACCTCAGGCCTAGTCGCTACTACATACATGCGCTTGCATTCCAAGAAAACAAAGCAGATGCTAACTTGTATCATCATCATCATGGTCCTCACCTTGGCACTCTCAACTCCCCTGATGGAGAAGCCAGGGCCCACCGGAGGAGTCTGGTTCTCTGGTGGGCTCGTCCAATGCTGCCCTAAAGCAGGCCAGGCTAAGAAAAGTGTGTGGGGGGATGTTCCGCGGAGAAATAGGGGCCCCTGGGGACCGTTTATGGACACCCGGCTGCCCCCAGGGGGCTGGGGACCGTGTGTGAACACCCGGCCGCGGGGCGGCTGGGGACCGAGTATGGACACCCGGCCGCCCCCTGGCGGCTGGGGACCGAGTGTGAACACCTGGCAGCCGGGCGGCTGGGGACTGAGTATGGATTCCAGGCCGCCAATGCTGCCATGACTCGGTGGTCAGATTCCGCCTCCACGTGCCTAAAAAGGCCCAATTTCAAGTGCAAGCAAGCAAGCAGTATGGTAATGCAGCCTGGCGGTGGGTGGGTGGCAGGCTGCACACTTACGCTTGCATTCCAAGAAAACAAAGCAGATGCTAACTTGTATCATCATCATCATGGTCCTCACCTTGTCACTCTCAACTCCCCTGATGGAGAAGCCAGGGCCCACCGGAGGAACCGGTTCTCTGGTGGGCTCGTCCAATGCTGCCCTAAAGCAGGCCGGGCTAAGAAAAGTGTGTGAGGGGATGTTCCAAGGAGAAATAGGGGCGGCTGGGGACCGTTTATGGACACCCGGCTGCCCCCAGGCGGCTGGGGACTGAGTATGGACACCCGGCCGCCACCTGGCGGTTGGGGACCGAGTGTGGACACCCCGCCGCCGGGCGGCTGGGGACTGAGTATGGATACCAGGCCGCCAACGCTGCCATGACATGGTGGCCAGATTCCGCCTCCACATGCCTAAAAGGCCCAAGTTCAAGTGCAAGCAAGCAGTATGGTATTGCAGCCTGGGGGTGGGTGGGTGGTTGGCTGCATATTTGCGCTTGCATTGCAAGGAATGGGGGAGGTACAATTGAACCCTGCCCTGGGACAAGAACTTGCACGGGGATAGTTGCAAGTCTGCATCTTCTGATGCGTCAAGGATGACTTCTGATGTGCACACTTTTAGACAGTGACTGGGGAGTCAGAGATGCTTCCAGGGGTCTTTCCCATGCTGTCCCCATGTCTTTTCAGCACTGTATGCATGTGTCATACAGCACATGGCCAGATAAGGTTGTAAAATGTTAAAATTACATTTCCCAGTGAATGCATTTGTCACGATTGAAGCAATACAAAAGTGCAAAAACGCATTAAAAATGCTACTTGTGAACATAGCCCAAGGTGTGGAGGAGTATTTTTTTTTTTGGTTATTTATTTTACCTTATACACAAGTCTTTACCTAAGAAAGGAACTTCCTTAACATATTTCACAGGAAAGCAGTTTCAGTTTAGTTTTTGAACGTTTTATTGTGAGCCCTTAAAAGTGGCTTAATACCTCTGACCACATTGTTGACAGCAGTGACCTGGGGGTCAGAAATGCTTCCTGGGGCGATCTCCATGCTGTCCCCATGTCATTTGAGCACTGTCACTATCGTTTTGGGCACTTGTTAGGCTTTTAAAAGACATCCGGGGATGCCGCCGGAGAATGCTGGGGTCTCCCATAGACTAACATTGGGCTCGTGGCTCAGGTCGAGCACCCGAGTATCATGGCGAGCTCGGCCCGAACTTCGAGCACCCGAGCATTTTAGTGCTCGCTCTTCACTACTAAATACCCTTCATTATTTATTATTTTTGCACTTTGCGATTTACCCATTTACTTCCGGTTACTTGGGTATTTTGCTTGCCTTTGGTTTTTCTTTGTCTAGTGGCCTTATGTGAACATGCATTTACATTTTGCCTGCAATTTATGTTTCAGTTCAGACTTCTAGGTTTTTTCTTTGTAGTTCAGTGTGCTTTAGTGCATATTAGGGTGTGGCCACCCTTTGTCTGAGCTGAAATGTTTATTCTGCCTCAGGTCTATGCTTCTACTAGGGGGTCAGTTTCTCTGCCCTTATCCATATGTACGTCACTTGACAAATGGTAAGGTTTTAATATTAGAGTTAGGACTGTCCCATGAGGGTTGCCGTGATGTGGCGGGATAGCTTTTGCATTATTTTTATCAAAATTATGTTAACTAAATACCCTTCATTATTTATTATTTTTGCACTTTGCGATTTACCCATTCACTTCCGGTTACTTGGGTATTTTGCTTGTCTTTGGTTTTTCTTTGTCTAGTGGCCTTGTGTGAACATGCATTTACATTTTGCATGCACATCAATTTATGTTTCAGTTCAGACTTCTAGGTTTTTTCTTTATATGCTATATATACTGTATGTGCGGGAAGGGAGCTTGTATGTACACTGCTTGCTATGTGTGGGGGAGGGAAGCTGTCGGACAAAGAGGGGTCCTGCAAACATCCAACTAATGGCCCCCCATATATATTACAGGAAGGTAGGTCAAACCCAAGGATTTTTGCTGGAGCAGCCGACCATGTGCTGTGTATGGGGCCATCTCCCCCACACATATAACCACATTCATGTATATGGGGGAGTCGGGATGTGTTGTGTGGACAAGCGTCCGGTCTAAAGCTAACTAGTGTATGGGCATCTGAGACTAAGGCAAGTTATCATCCAGAAAGTCTTTCTCCAGCCTGCTGAAAAAATGCCGGAGAAAGGCTTTTATCACCTAAGCCAGATCTCACTGGAGGGGAAGCAAGAAGAAAAAAGGAGAAATGTAAAATAAGACACAAGTCCAGACAGTTGTCATCCAAAACTTTATCTGGTATCGACCAAGAAAATTACAATCAGTAAAAGTATAAACCACATTTAGGAAAAACACAGATGAGCTGCGGGACCATCGCTTCTTCTTCTGGGACTTTTTGGCGGACAGGTTGCTCTGCTGTCGGAGGCCTTTCTTGTTCTTGGACTTCTCCTTCATGTGGATTCTGAAGACTAGGAGGCTCCTGAGGGTCCATCTCTCCTGCCGGCAGCTCAGAATGACTTGGAGATATGTTTCCTTCAGTCCAGGAAAGCAAGAGAGGAAAAAGATGAATGTGATGTAATAACAAGACAAAGCTAAAAAAAAACATGTATAAAAAATCATGTAACTGCAAACTGCACAAAAATGACCCCAATAACATAAGTGCTGTAGCATTAAAGAACCTGCAAAACGAGTGGTGTGAAAAGACCTGGGACTTGTCAGGAATATGTAATGTTTTGTCTAAAATGACAAAAAAAAAAGAAAAGATTCAAGGGATCAGCAGCATTTTATAACAGGTAAAAAATATACAAATGACCGGTATTAAGTATTGTGGATGATAACCAGACGTTTATTTCAAATGAAGAGTTTAATGAACGTCTTGTATTTGGCCAATTGGAACCTTCCCGGAAATGTCTGCGCCGGTGATAAAATCTACTTACTAATAGAGCTCCCGACTGGACACAAAGAACTGCAGCTCATGGAGGAATGAAGCTTCTTTCCTTCTCAGCCAAGAACTTCTTATACCAGTCCCGTACGGCCTCTATCATGTGCTGATATCTAGCAGAAAGAGAAAAAATCAATTATAAACTAAATAAAATTTATTAAAGAAAAAAAAACCACCTGCGAACATGAAGCATTTGTAGCAAAGCACAGCCATTATTTACAGAGCACAATTGTTTTACTTTATTCTATATTAGTGGCCGCTCTGTGCAAAAACTTGTGGGAAATTACTGCAGCACTAATATTGTCCGTCCAGAGAGCACTCAAGTATTCCCCAATTTCTGACTCCACCGCCCGATTGCCCCCACAAGCACAATGCTGCACCGCTGTCACCTGCCTGGTACAGGCTCCTTTATAGGGTCCTTTCAGCTGTTGTTCACCAAGATGTGAAGTAATCCGAGTACAGGGTTTTCCATGTCTGAGTGCAGGGGTGGAGAGCAGAGAGGATCAGACAGGGACAGGCCCATACACAGACTGCTGGTATATAGAGGACAAATCTCACTGAACAGCAGCCACAAGAAGCTTCTGGATGGGGGCAGTGGGGGTGAGAGCACTTCAGCAACGTGTTTGGGAGAGAAGGAAGAAAATAAGCAAATGAAGAATATTTATAAAGTTCACAAGTCTGCAATGTGAGGAGGATAATTACATGAAGAAAACCCTCTAGGTGCAGCGTCCGCAACCGGAAAACCGCCCCAAGGTCCACCTGTGTCATCAGCGCCCCCCTGCTGGACCCCTAATCAGTTGTACTGCAGACTCTGATGATTGATAGTGACACTAGGTCAGCTCTTTCCCAATGGCGGCACTAGCTGACCATCCTGTGGATAGGACAGGTGCCGGATCATTCAGTCCTTTCCCTCTTCCCCAACGTGAAGCAAACATCCCTCTGACCAGACAAACATCCCCCTGACCAGACAAACATCCCCCTGACCAGACAAACATCCCCCTGACCAGGCAAACATCCCCCTGACCAGACAAACATCCCCCTGACCAGGCAAACATCCCCCTGACCAGGCAAACATCCCTCTGACCAGGCAAACATCCCCCTGACCAGACAAACATCCCCATGACCAGGCAAACATCCTCCTGACCAGGCAACCATCCCCCTGACCAGGCAAACATCCCACTGACCAGGCAAACATCCCCCTGACCAGGCAAACATCCCCCTGACCAGACAAACATCCCCATGACCAGGCAAACATCCCTCTGACCAGGCAAACATACAACCCCTTTTTTTCTTTCCCATTTTACTTGCTTTATTAATTTCACCTCCAACATTACTGACAACTCCAAGTTCAATAGTTTGATAGTCTCATCTCCTGCCTTTGTATGTGGAGGAGGCAATAAACCGCCGTATACATCCTAAACCTGTCACAAGGACTTTCTCTGCAACTCCCTACTCTCAGCTCTCCCCCTGTAACAATCCACCTTTTTCTCTTTCTCGCTCATACATTTCAGACACTTTATTAACATGTTAATCATATTTCCAAACTTACTGCATTTCACTTCATCTGATCATACATCACCGTTTAAAAGAATCACAATCACTTACTTGTCTGCTGCGGTAATTCTTGGATTGTTTTCTTGCTGTTGCTTGGTCTTATTTTGCTGTTTGCTGTCCTTAAACCACCATCTGTCGCACAGTGTCCACATCTTGTTCCACCGGGTCGCTCTTTTGATCCCTGCAACAACAGACACTATGCGAGTATGACTTCACATGTGACATTTCCAAGTCCCTTGACCATTGTGGTGCCAATGGAGTACCCCATTTCTCATTATCATGCCACCGAAGCACACCATTTCCCGCTAGCATGCCACCGTAGCACACCTTTTCCCGTTAGTATGCCACCGGGCACACCTATTCCCGTTAGCATGCCATCGGAGCACACCTATTCCCGTTAGCATGCCACCGGAGCACACCTTTACCATTAGCATGTGACCGCAGCACACCTTTACCGTTAGAATGCCACTAGAGCACACCTTTACCATTAGCATGCCACCGGAGCACACCTTTTCCCGTTGGCTTGCCACCGGAGCACGCCACTTTCCCGTTGGCTTTCCACCGGAGCACGCCACTTTCCCGTTGGCTTGCCACCGGAGCACGCCACTTTCCCGTTGGCTTGCCATCGGAGCACGCCACTTTCCCTTTGGCTTGCCACCGGAGCACGCCACTTTCCCGTTGGCTTGCCACCGGAGCACGCCACTTTCCCGATGGCTTGCCACCGAAGCACGCCACTTTCCCGGTGGCTTGCCACCGAAGCACGTCACAGTCCCATTGGCTTGCCACCGGAGCACGCCACAGTCCCGTTGGCTTGCCACCGGAGCACGCCACTTTCCCGTTGGCTTGCCACCGGAGCACGCCACTTTCCCGTTGGCTTGCCACCGGAGCACGCCACTTTCCCGTTGGCTTGCCACCGGAGCACGCCACTTTCCCGTTGGCTTGCCACCGAAGCACGCCACTTTCCCGTTGGCTTGCCACCGGAGCACGCCACTTTCCCGTTGGCTTGCCACCGGAGCACGCCACTTTCCCGTTGGCTTGCCACCGGAGCACGCCACTTTCCCGTTGGCTTGCCACCGGAGCACGCCATTTTCCCGTTGGCTTGCCACCGGAGCACGCCACTTTCCCGTTGGCTTGCCACCTGATAACGCCACTTTCCCGTTGGCTTGCCACCGGAGCACGCCACTTTCCTGTTGGCTTGCCACCGGAGCACGCCACTTTCCCGTTGGCTTTCCACCGGAGAACGCCACTTTCCCGCTGGCTTGCCACCGAAGCACGCCACAGTCCCGTTGGCTTGCCACCGGAGCACGCCACAGTCCCGTTGGCTTGCCACCGGAGCACGCCACTTTCCCGTTGGCTTGCCACCGGAGCATGCCACTTTCTCGTTGGCTTGCCACCGGAGCACGCCACTTTCCCGTTGGCTTGCCACCGGAGCACGCCACTTTCCCGCTGGCTTGCCACCGAAGCACGCCACAGTCCCGCTGGCTTGCCACCGGAGCACGCCACAGTCCCGTTGGCTTGCCATCGGAGCACGCCACTTTCCCGTTGGCTTGCCACCAGAGCACGCCACTTTCCCGTTGGCTTGCCACCGAAGCACGCCACTTTCCCGTTGGCTTGCCACCGGAGCACGCCACTTTCCCGTTGGCTTGCCACCGGAGCACGCCACTTTCCCGTTGGCTTGCCACCATAGCACGCCACTTTCCCGTTGGCTTGCCACCGGAGCACGCCACTTTCCCGTTGGCTTGCCACCGGAGCATGCCACTTTCCCGTTGGCTTGCCACCGGAGCACGCCACTTTCCCGTTGGCTTGCCACCGGAGCACGCCACTTTCCCGTTGGCTTGCCACCGGAGCACGCCACTGTCCCGTTGGCTTGCCACCGGAGCACGCCACAGTCCCGTTGGCTTGCCACCGGAGCACGCCACTTTCCCGTTGGCTTGCCACCGGAGCACGCCACTGTCCCGTTGGCTTGCCACCGGAGCACGACACAGTCCCATTGGCTTGCCACCGGAGCACGCCACAGTCCCGTTGGCTTGCCACCTGATAACGCCATTTTCCCGTTGGCTTGCCACCGGAGCACGCCACTTTCCCGTTGGCTTGCCACCTGATAACGCCACTTTCCCGTTGGCTTGCCACCGGAGCACGCCACTTTCCTGTTGGCTTGCCACCGGAGCACGCCACTTTCCCGTTGGCTTTCCACCGGAGAACGCCACTTTCCCGCTGGCTTGCCACAGAAGCACGCCACAGTCCCGTTGGCTTGCCACCGGAGCACGCCACAGTCCCGTTGGCTTGCCACCGGAGCACGCCACTTTCCCGTTGGCTTGCCACCGGAGCACGCCACTTTCTCGTTGGCTTGCCACCGGAGCACGCCACTTTCCCGTTGGCTTGCCACCGGAGCACGCCACTTTCCCGCTGGCTTGCCACCGAAGCACGCCACAGTCCCGCTGGCTTGCCACCGAAGCACGCCACAGTCCCGTTGGCTTGCCATCGGAGCACGCCACTTTCCCGTTGGCTTGCCACCGGAGCACGCCACTTTCCCGTTGGCTTGCCACCGAAGCACGCCACTTTCCCGTTGGCTTGCCACCGGAGCACGCCACTTTCCCGTTGGCTTGCCACCGGAGCACGCCACTTTCCCGTTGGCTTGCCACCGGAGCACGCCACTTTCCCGTTGGCTTGCCACCATAGCACGCCACTTTCCCGTTGGCTTGCCACCGGAGCACGCCACTTTCCCGTTGGCTTGCCACCGGAGCACGCCACTTTCCCGTTGGCTTGCCACCGGAGCACGCCACTTTCCCGTTGGCTTGCCACCGGAGCACGCCACTTTCCCGTTGGCTTGCCACCGGAGCACGCCACTGTCCCGTTGGCTTGCCACCGGAGCACGCCACAGTCCCGTTGGCTTGCCACCGGAGCACGCCACAGTCCCGTTGGCTTGCCACCGGAGCACGCCACAGTCCCGTTGGCTTGCCACCGGAGCACGCCACAGTCCCGTTGGCTTGCCACCGGAGCACGCCACAGTCCCGTTGGCTTGCCACCGGAGCACGCCACTTTCCCGTTGGCTTGCCACAGGAGCACGCCACTTTCCCGTTGGCTTGCCACCGGAGCACGCCACTTTCCCGTTGGCTTGCCACCGGAGCACGCCACTTTCCCGTTGGCTTGCCACCGGAGCACGCCACTTTCCCGTTGGCTTGCCACCGGAGCACGCCACTTTCCCGTTGGCTTGCCACCGGAGCACGCCACTTTTCCGTTGGCTTGCCACCGGAGCACGCCACTTTCCCGTTGGCTTGCCACCGGAGCACGCCACTGTCCCGTTGGCTTGCCACCGGAGCACGCCACTGTCCCGTTGGCTTGCCACCGGAGCACGCCACTGTCCCGTTGTCTTGCCACCGGAGCACGCCACTTTCCCGTTGGCTTGCCACCGGAGCACGCCACTTTCCCGTTGGCTTGCCACCGGAGCACGCCACTTTCCCGTTGGCTTGCCACCGGAGCACGCCACTTTCCCGTTGGCTTGCCACCGGAGCACGCCACTTTCCCGTTGGCTTGCCACCGGAGCACGCCACTTTCCCGTTGGCTTGCCACCGGAGCACGTCACTTTCCCGTTGGCTTGCCACCGGAGCACGCCACTTTCCCGTTGGCTTGCCACCGGAGCACGCCACAGTCCCGTTGGCTTGCCACCGGAGCACGCCACTTTCCCGTTGGCTTGCCACCGGAGCACGCCACTTTCCCGTTGGCTTGCCACCGGAGCACGCCACTTTCCCGTTGGCTTGCCACCGGAGCACGCCACTTTCCCGTTGGCTTGCCACCGGAGCACGCCACTTTCCCGTTGGCTTGCCACCGGAGCACGCCACTTTCCCGCTGGCTTGCCACCGGAGCACGCCACTGTCCCGCTGGCTTGCCACCGGAGCACGCCACTGTCCCGCTGGCTTGCCACCGGAGCACGCCACTTTCCCGCTGGCTTGCCACCGGAGCACGCCACTTTCCCGCTGGCTTGCCACCGGAGCACGCCACTTTCCCGCTGGCTTGCCACCGGAGCACGCCACTTTCCCGCTGGCTTGCCACCGGAGCACGCCACTTTCCCGCTGGCTTGCCACCGCAGCACGCCACTTTCCCGCTGGCTTGCCACCGGAGCACGCCACTTTCCCGCTGGCTTGCCACCGGAGCACGCCACTTTCCCGCTGGCTTGCCACCGGAGCACGCCACTGTCCCGCTGGCTTGCCACCGGAAGCACGCCACTTTCCCGCTGGCTTGCCAAGGGAGCACGCCATCATCCATTTAATAAAATGGGCCACACTTAGCTTTTTCTTTTATATAATGGGCCCATATAGTTTTTCATTGAATATATTGGGCCCTACATAACCTTACATTTAATATATATAATCGTCTTATCATGTCTGTCTGTCTGTCCTTCTGTCCAGGAAGTCCTGCGTCGCTGATTGGTCCGACCGTGGTCAATCAGCGACGTGGGATTTCAGAAAAAGATGGCGGCCATTAGCAGCTCATCTGCCGCACGGAGGTCAGCGGCGATGTAGCCGGGAGATGACCGGCGCTAGCCGGTCAACTCCCGGTTGCTCGCAGCAGAAGTACCCCGACCAGCGGCGCCGCTGACCTCCATGCGGCTACCGTCGGGAGATCAGCGGTTAGGGCCGCTGATCTTCCGACGGAAAGTGTGAAGGGAGGACCGGGGAGCGGCGCCGCCGGTTGGGATACTTCTGCTGCGAGCAGCCGGTCATCTCCCGGCTGCTCACAGTGGAAGTACCCGCTCCCCGGTTCTCACTAATACGATTCGCTGATTGGTCGCGGCCGCCAGCCGTGACCAATCACCGATTTTGGCGCCAAATTTAAACATGCTCTCCGGTCCTCACTAACACGGTTCGCTGATTGGTCGCGGCCGGCCGCATACATATTCTAGAATACCCGATGAGTTAGAATCGGGCCACCATCTAGTTTAATATAATGGGCCACAATTGCCTTCTAGTTATTACAAGAGGTCCTGCATAGTCTTCCATTTATTTTAATAGGCCCCATATAACCTTTCAGCATCTGAAACAACGGATACTGAAAGCCTGTGCTAGCATTTCTTCTGCGGTGTTGGTATCAGTGTGTCAAGAGTGGGAGAAGAGGGTTGCATTGACAATCCAACACAATGGGCAGCACTTTAAACACATTTTATAAGTGGTCATAAACTTGTAAAAAATTCATGAAAGAATAAAGTTATGTTAAAACCAAGCACACCATTGTATTTTCTTATGAAATTCTCAATGAGTTTGATGTGTCACATCACCCTCTTCCCATTGAAAAAAATAAAGTTAGATCCAAAATGGCCGACTTCAAAATGGCCGCCATAGTCACCACCCATCTGGAAAAGTTTCCCCCTCCCATATACTAATGTGCCATAAACAGGAAGTTGACATCACCAACCATTCCCATTTAATTTAGGTGTATCCATATAAATAGCCCACCCTGTATTATTACCATTTTTATTATTGCTGTACATACTGTAGCTTTTCATTTAATTTATTGGGCCCCATATAGGCTTCCATTTAATATAATGGGCCCCACATAGCCTTCCATTTAATTTAAAGGGGTCCACATAGCCTTCCATTTAATTTAATGGGGTCCACATAGCCTTCCATTTTATTTAATGGGACCCACATATGTTTTTATTTAATATAAAGAGCCCCACATAAGCCCCTAATTAATATAATGGGCCCCACCTTGCTTTCCATATAAAATAATGGGTCCCACATAGCCCTCCCTTTTGTTATGATGAGCCTTACATATCACACCATTTCCCGATGATCTGCCACCGAAGTACACCATTGGCTGCTGGGGTGCCACTGGAACACACTCTTTACAGTTGGGGTGCTAACAGAGCACACCTTTCACCATTAGCATGCCACCGGAGTACACTTTTTGCCACTGGCATGCCACTGAAGCACACCTTTTACCATTGGAGTACCATCGGGCACACCCTTTACCGTTGGTGTGCCATCGGAGAACTCTATTTCCCGTAGCCCTACCAGAGGGGCCCAATATGTGACCTTTTTTGCTTACCACCGGGGCACCCATCTTGGGCTTTTTAGCTTCCACCGGGGTGCACTCTTTGGCCTTTTAGCTTACCACCGGGGCACCCAACTTGGGCTTTTTAACTGCGACCGGGGTACACTCTGACCATTTTGCTTACCACCGGGGCACTCATTTTAGGCTTTTTTAGCCTGCCACCGGGGTGCACTTTTTGGCCTTATTGCTTACCACTGGGGCGCACTCTAGGGCTTTTTAGCCTACCTCCAGGGTACATTCTTTGGCCTTATTGCTTATCACTGGGGCGCACTCTAGGGCTGCTCAGTCTGCCACCAGAGTCTACTCTTTGGCCTTTTTGCCATTGGTGTGCCACCAGAGCACACTCTATGACGTTGGAGTGCCACCGGAGCACACCCTTTACCTTTCGAGTGCCACCGGAACACACAATTTGCCATTGGCAAAAGTATAATGGACCCCCACATAGAATTCTATAAAGTATAATGGCCCCCACATAGCCCTCTATATAGTATAATGAGCCGCACATTGCCTTCCATGTACTATAATTTAATTTATTGGGCTCCACATAGCTTTTCATTTAATTTATTGAACCCCACATAACCGTCAATTTAATATAATAGGCCGCACTGGACTCCATTTAATATATTGGACCTGACATAGCCTTCCATTTAATAAAATGGGGCCAAAATATCCCTCTATTTAATATAATGGGCACCAAAAAGCCTTCCATGTTTTATATTGGGCACCACATAGCCCTCTATTTAATACAATTGGCCCCACTTAACCTTCCATTTAAAATATTGGGCCCCACATAGCTTTACATTTAATTTACTGGGCTCCATATAGGCTTCCATTTAATATAATGGGCCCCACATAACCCTCCATTTAATATAATGGTCCCCACATTGCCTTCCATTTATTATAATGGAGCCAAGATACATCTCTATTTAATATAATGGACAAAACACAGGCTTCCATTTAATATAATTGGCGCTACATAGCCCTTTATTTGATAAATGCGCCTCACATAGCCCTCCATATAATATTATGGGCCCCGCAACGCTTTCCATTTAATTTAATAGGCCTCACATAGCCCTCAATTTAATACAGAGGGCCCCACAAAACCTTCCAGATAACATAGTGGGCCCCAATATAGCTTTCTTTTTAATGTATTGGTCCCCACATAGCTCTCTATTTTTATATAATGGGCCTCACATAGCCTTCCATTAAATATCATGGGCCCCATATAGAATTTATCATATACGTAGATGTCCCTTTAAGATAACGGGCCCCACATAGCTTTCCCTTTAATATAATGGGCCCCACATAGATTTTATTATTATATAATGGGCCCCACATAGCTTTCCCTTTAATATAATGGGCCCCACATAGCTTTCTCTTTAATATAATGGGCCCCACATAGCTTTTTCTTTAATATAATGGGCCCCACATAGCTTTTTCTTTAATATAATGGGCCCCACATAGCTTTCCCTTTAATATAATGGGCCCCACATAGCTTTCTCTTTAATATAATGGGCCCCACATAGCTTTCTCTTTAATAAAATGGGCCCCACATAGCTTTCTCTTTAATATAATGGGCCGCACATAGCTTTCCCTTTAATATAATGGGCCCCACATAGCTTTCCCTTTAATATAATGGGCCCCACATAGCTTTCCCTTTAATATAATGGGCCCCACATAGCTTTTTCTTTAATATAATGGGCCCCACATAGCTTTTTCTTTAATATAATGGGCCCCACATAGCTTTCTCTTTAATATAATGGGCCCCACATAGATTTCTCTTTAATATAATGGGCCGCACATAGCTTTCCCTTTAATATAATGGGCCCCACATAGCTTTCCCTTTAATATAATGGGCCCCACATAGCTTTTTCTTTAATATAATGGGCCCCACATAGCTTTTTCTTTAATATAATGGGCCCCACATAGCTTTCTCTTTAATATAATGGGCCCCACATAGCTTTCTCTTTAATATAATGGGCCCCACATAGCTTTCTCTTTAATATAATGGGCCCCACATAGCTTTCTCTTTAACATAATGGGCCCCACATAGCTTTCTCTTTAATATAATGGGCCCCACATAGCTTTCTCTTTAATATAATGGGCCCCACATAGCTTTCTCTTTAATATAATGGGCCCCACATAGCTTTCTCTTTAATATAATGGGCCCCACATAGCTTTCTCTTTAATATAATGGGCCCCACATAGCTTTCTCTTTAATATAATGGGCCCCACATAGCTTTCTCTTTAATATAATGGGCCCCACATAGCTTTCTCTTTAATATAATGGGCCCCACATAGCTTTCTCTTTAACATAATGGGCCCCACATAGCTTTCCCTTTAATATAATGGGCCCCACATAGCTTTCTCTTTAATATAATGGGCCCCACATAGCTTTCTCTTTAATATAATGGGCCCCACATAGCTTTCTCTTTAATATAATGGGCCCCACATAGCTTTCCCTTTAATATAATGGGCCCCACATAGCTTTCTCTTTAATATAATGGGCCCCACATAGCTTTCTCTTTAATATAATGGGCCCCACATAGCTTTCCCTTTAATATAACGGGCCCCACATAGCTTTCCCCTTAATATAATTGGCCCCACATAGCTTTCCCTTTAATATAATTGGCCCCACATAGCTTTCCCTTTAATATAATGGGCACCACATAGATTTATTATAATATAATGGGCCCCACATATCCGTCCCTTTAATATTATGGACCGCACATAGATTTATTATAATATAATGGGCCCCACATAGATTTATTATAATATAATGGGCCCCACCTAACCCTCCAGTTTATACACTGCAGTCGCTCTCTTTCTTCTCTTCTTTACCTAGTCCAGTCTTTCGTGATGACTTCCCGCCATGATTCGTCTTTGCAGTTTGCTGTCCAGGTTTCGGCTGCTCCGCACTTTTCAGCAGATCACCGCACTCCTGAAAAACAAAAATGTTACAAATATAAGCGACTTAAATAAATAATGCCGCCCACTGTGCCACCAAATGCAAATATGTGCCACACTGTGCCCATGAGTATATCATTCACCGCAATGAAGTCTGCTCCACTGAGAATATAAATCAGTCACTAGCTTGTGCTCCCATTATAAATAGTGTTGAGCGAGCACTAAAATGCTCGGGTGCTCGAAGCTCGGCCCGAGCTCGCCGTGATACTCGGGTGCTCGACCTGAGCAACGAGCCCATGTTAGTCTATGGGAGACCCGAGCATTTTTGCGGCGGCACCCCCGGCAGTCTGTAGAAAGCCTAAAAAGTGCCCAAAATGATAGTGACAGTGCTCAGATGACATGGGGACAGCATGGGGATCGCCCCAGGAAGCATTTCTGACCCCCAGGTCACTGTTGTCAACAACGTGGTCAGAGGTATTAAGCCACCTTTACAGGCTCATAAGAAAATGTTCAAAAACGAAAGTGAAACTTTTTTCCTGTGAAATATGTTAAGGAATTTCTTTTCCAGGGTAAAGACTTGTGTATAAGGTAAAATAAATAACCAAAAACAAAAATACTCCTCCACACCTTGGGCTATGTTCACAAGTAGCATTTTTTATGCGTTTTTGCACGTTTGTATTGCTTTCAACTGTGACAAATGCATTCACCGGGAAATGTCATTTTAACATTTTACAACCTTATCTGGCCATGTGCTGTGTGACACATGCATACAGTGCTGAAAAGACATGGGAACAGCATGGGGAAGCATCTCTGACTCCCAGGTCACTGCCTAAAAGTGTGCCCATCAGAAGTGATCCTTGCCGCATCAGAAGATGCAGACTTGCAACTATCCCCGTGCAAGTCCTTGTCCCAGGGCAGTGTTCAATTGTACCTCCCCCATTCCTTGCAATGCAAGCGCAAATATGCAGCCAACCACCCACCCACCCCCAGGCTGCAATACCATACTGCTAGCTTGCACTTGAAATTGGGCCTTTTAGTTTTGAGGAGGCCGAAGCTGGCCACTACCTCATGGCTGCTTCGGCAGCGAGGTATCCATACTCAGTCCCCAGCCGCCCGGCGGCCGGGTGTCCACACCTGGTCCCCAGCCGCCTGGGGGCGGCGGGGTGTCCATAGACGGTCCCCAGCCACCCCGATTTCTCCGCGGAACATCCCCACACACTTTTCTTAGACTGGCCTGCTTTAGGGCAGCATTGGACGAGCCCACTAGAGAACCCGACTCCATCAGGGGAGGTGAGAATGCCAAGGTGAGGAGCATGATGATGATAGAAGTTAGCATCTGCTTTGTTTTGTTGGAATGCAAGCATAAGTGTGCAACCTGCCACCAACCCACCCCGAGGCTGCAATACCATACTGCTAGCATGCGTGCACTTGAAATTGGGCCTTTTAGGCATGTGGAGGCCAGAGCTGGCCACTACCTCATGGCTGCTTCGGCAGCGAGGTATCGATACTCAGTCCCCAGCCGCCCGGCGGCCGGGTGTCCATGCTCGGTCCCCAGCCGCCCCGCGGCCAGGTGTCCATAAACGGTTCCAAGCCGCCCCGATTTCTCCGCGGAACATCCCCACACACTTTTCTTAGACTGGCCTGCTTTAGGGCAGCATTGGACGAGCACACCAAAGAACCCGACTTCTCCGGTGGGCCCTGGCTTCTCTATCAGGGGAGTTGAGAGTGCCAAGGTGAGGAGCATGATGAGGATGATAGAAGTTAGCATCTGCTTTGTTTTCAAGGAATGCAAGCGCATGTATGTAGTAGCGGCTAGGCCTGAGGTGGTCAGCGTTTTGGCGCATATCCTACCTCCTCCGAGGATTGCTGGATGTTTTCCTGCTACTATCCAAGTTCTATGACTCTCGTTAAAACAAAGCTTCAAGTGATAAATGATGGATGAGGTAGTGGCAAAGGAGAAAGAGCAGGAGGAACAGGGACCATTCACATCAATATCAGGCCAGTCAACCACACATGTCTTGTAGGATATGTTTCTGTAACAAAAGGAGCGGTTTGGCTACACAGTTATAGGGCATACAGTGAGTGCAATGCCTACCAAAACTTTTGAGGCACTCCAATGCCCCTTGGAAATGACATGGAGGTCAGAGGGCCTTAACTAAACCTTTTTTTCCATTTATGGCAACTGGGTCTCCTGTGCACTGTTGGCCTAAGCAGTGAATGGAAGGCTTTCCAAAAATTATAAGGAACTGCAATGCCCCTGGAAACAGACGTGGATTACAGCGTACTAAAAACCTTCTACCCATTATTGGGGAGTGTGTCTCCCTTAGTTTTCACCTTTGCATTGAAAAGCAAAAGCTGACTAAAATTAGGAGGAAATGCAATGCCCGTTGGAAGAGTCGTGGAGATTAGAGGTAAGGTAATTAAAAACAACATTTCAATGCCCCTTGGAAGAGCTGTGGAGTTCAGAGTGGCTTAAGAAGACGCTTTAATGCCCCTTTGAAGAGACGTGGAGGTCACAGTAGCTTAACAAGACGGTTTTAATGCCCCTTACAAGAGCCATACAGTACAGCATCTTAAAAACATTATTCCCATTATTGGGGAGTGGGTCTCCCATAGTATTTGCTTATGCCTTCCAAGCAAAAGCTTCCAAAAATTATGAGGAAATGCAATGCCCGTTCGAAGAGTCGTGGAGATCCCAGTAGCTTAACAAGACGCTTTTAATGCCCCTCACAAGAGACGTGGAGGTCAGAGTGGCATAACAAGACAGTTTTAATGCCCCTTACAAGACACGTGGAGGTCAGAGTGGTATAACAAGACGCTTTTAATGCCCCTCAGAAGAGACGTGGAGGTCAGAGTGGTATAACAAGACGGTTTTAATGCCCCTTACAAGAGACGTGGAGGTCAGAGTGGTATAACAAGATGGTTTTAATGCCCCTCAGAAGAGACGTGGAGGTCAGAGTGGTATAACAAGACGGTTTTAATGCCCCTCTGAAGAGACGTGGAGGTCAGAGTGGTATAACAAGACGGTTTTAATGCCCCTTACAAGACACGTGGAGGTCAGAGTGGTATAACAAGACTCTTTTAATGCCCCTTACAAGAGACGCTCATTATTCTGGCATTTGGCAAATATTAAAAATGATGGTAATCCTAATTGACCTAAAATGGGAAAGGTTTATTCTGATTTCATGTCAGATATTGAGAAAAACCTGCAGATGTGTCTATTTATACAGTGTATGGAAACTTCTGATTTCAACTGTGTATGTATATATATATATATATATATATATATATATATATATATGTGTGTAATATATACACGGCGAAGCTCACACAACACAACACCCACAGCAGAGGAACTGGCTGCACACACACCTGCTCCTGTCAGTGCTGTGAGCGCTCCTCATGTCACTGCTGGCTCCGCCCCTCATATCGCTGCTGGCTCCGCCTCTCATATCGCTGCTGGCTCTGCCCCTCACATCGCTGCTGGCTCCGCCCCTCATGTCGCTGCTGGCTCCGCCCCTCATATCGCTGCTGGCTCCGCCCCTCATATCGCTGCTGGCTCCGCCTCTCATATCACTGCTGGCTCCGCCCCTCATGTCGCTGCTGGCTCCGCCCCTCATATCGCTGCTGGCTCTGCCCCTCACATCGCTGCTGGCTCCGCCCCTCATATCGCTGCTGGCTCTGCCCCTCACATCGCTGCTGGCTCCGCCCATCAGCCGCTCACAGTCCTCAGAAATATGGAGACATCCGCACTGATCAGAATCCTCGGGGGCGTGGCCTGTCACTGTAGTCACACAAGGGTTGTCATGGAGATCTCAAGGGAAGGCAGGTGGGCGGGGCTTAGAGCAGGAAGTAGAAGCCGTGCAGTGTGATTGGCTCCTTACCTTCTGCCAGTAATGGAGCAGATATATGGCTCCTATATAATGGAGGGGGCTCAGGAGGGGTTCCCCACCTAAAAGGTCAGGGGATAAATAATACTGGACATGAGCGAGGGCAGGAGGACATTATTCTATATTGTAAGAAATCTGATTTCTTCTTTCCTCACAGTTTTTCCTGTGCAAGGCCACATGTATTGTGCGATAATCTGTGAATATGGGGGGATCTGCTCCTCACATCCACATCAATCCCCCCACGTCTGAGCACTCCCTTACAGGGGTCTTCTGCTCTGCACATTGATGCCGTATCCATGGAGATGACATCATGGCCGGTACATGCGGATCTCCCCGATGGGACCCTCATGTATCTGGAGGACGAGGCACTGCTGCTCCTCGGGGAGAGGGGGCACAATTCCTGTACACATGATACAGGGGCTTCTGCCATCTCTGGGCTGAGAATAATGCTGGCAGCGCGCAGTCTACATGATGTGAGGATTACAAGTCTGCAGTCACAGAGAGTCACACAGATGACTGCAGCCTTCAGCTTCACACCGGACAATCCCTTTAAATACATGTATATTGCTCTAAAAAGACTTTTTACTATTTTGCTTCTTGTAACATTTGCTCTGTTCGGCCTTTACCAGCTTATTGTTTCCCAGCAGCACATTGATGGCTGCAGAATGAGTTAACTTGAGATTCAGTCAGTGAGCTCCTTATGATGTGGAGTTTCCAGCGCTTTTATTTCTGCGATGATTTATGACTGCATCAGAGATCAGCCCAACTTTCAGTGCTGGTCTGTGAACATAATCAGCACAGAGAAGGTCAGAATGAGCTCACTGATAAATTCTCAGTGAGCTCATTCTGCAACTAGCAATGCAAAGGAAATAAAAAAGCCAAATTGTTTATGAAACGTTATTGAAAAAATATTTGTATGTATATATTTAGCCCAAAATGTCTGAGTGTCCATATCCTTAGTACCAGCACAGCTGAGGATTTGGTATAATCAGGGGCGTACATAGGACGCAGAAGTTCTAATTGGGCCCCCCCCCCCAGCAACAAAAATGTAAATAATTGTCGGGGTCGCAGAAGATCAGATCTCACAACCTTCCAGCCTTTACATAGTAATTTTCCTCCTGCTGAAGTCCTAGATCCCTTTTTCATTGCCCATAAAGTGTGGTGCCAACAAAAGTGCCCCCCAAACACGGTATGATACCCCCATGGTGAATTCCTCCATATGCGCAGTATAATGACCCTACTGTACCCGACCTCAACTCCCAGGGTAAAGTATGATCCCACAACTGCCCCACACCTCTCCACACTCCATAGAGTATAATGCACTCAGTATAAGACTCTCGCCATGGTTCTCCACACAGTATAAGGCACTCGCCATGGTCCTCCACGCAGTATAATGCACTCCCTCGTGGTCCTCCACGCAGTATAATGCACTCCCACGTGGTCCGCCACGCAGTATAATGCACTCCCTCGTGGTCCTCCACACAGTACAATGCACTCCCCGTGGTCCTCCACACAGTATAATGCACTCCCCCATGGTCCTCCACACAGTACCATGCACTCCCCCATGGTCCTCCACACAGTACAATGCACTCCCCCATGGTCCTCCACACAGTACAATGTACTCCCCCATGGTCCTCCACACAGTATAAAGCCCCCGTCTCACATAGCGATATCGCTAGCGAGATCGCTGCTGTGTCACGGTTTTGGTGACTCACCAGCGACCTCACCAGCGATGTCGCTATGTGTGACACTTTGCAGCGATCAGGCCCCTGCTGTGAGGTCGCTGATCGCTGCAAAGTGTCCTGGACCATTTTTTGGTCGTTGGCCTCCCGCTGGCCAGCACACATCGCTGTGTGTGACCAGCGGGACCAACGATCTGGCTGGTAACCATGGTAAACATCGGGTTACTAGGGGCACGCGCGCACTTAGTAACCCGCTGTTTACCATGGATACCACTCTGCTACGGTGCGCGGAGGCTACCGTTCACCTTAGCAGAGTGGTATCCATGATAAACAGCGGGTTACTAGGGGCACACGCGCACTTTGTAACCCGATGTTTACCATAGTTACCAGCCTGCTCCTGCTTAAGCAGCAGGCTGGTAACAGGAGCAGGACATCGTGGAACGATTCTTTCCACGATATCGCTGCTCCCCTGATCGCTGGTGAGCCTGCCTGTTTGACAGCTCACCAGCGATGTATTAGCGATGCAGCAACGATCCCTGACAGGTCGTATCGTTGTCGGGATCGCTGCTGCATCGCTTAGTGTGACGGGGCCTTAAGACACTCGCCATGGTTCTCCACTCAGTATAATGCATTCCCCCATGGTCCTGTACGCAGTATAATGCAGCCCCCCATAGGGTAAAATGCAGCCCCCCCCACACGTAGGGTAAAATGCAGCCCCAGTCCTCCAGTATTATCAGTACACAATGATTTAAAAAATAAATACATACTTACCGCTCCTCGTTCCCTGCTGCTTCAGTCTCTGCAGCTGATCACCTCAGCAGCTGCCAGCTCCACTGTCTGACACAGCGTGGCGCGTCATCATGCTGCTGCGTCAGACGCAGAGGAGGAATGATGGGAGAGGGAGTGTCACATGATGCTCCCTCCTCCAGGTTTTCGTGGGCCCCGGGCGAAAGAGTCTCAGTGGCCCCTTTAACACATCCAACCATTCATGATGCACAGATACAGCAGAGAAATTATAGATATAGATATAGTACAATGCCAAACATTTCACTGACTTCTTACATTTCATGAGTGATATCTACTGTAAATTCTACAATAGCTCAGAAACCGGTGAATCCTCACAGCGCACAGTGCAGACCGGACAGTATAGTCCTCCATACAGTGTTATGGCACCACATAGTCCTCCATACAGTATTATGAGCCCTATATAATGCTCCATACAAAATACTGGATCCCATATAATTCACCATAGAGAATACTGCCTGGTCCCCATGTAATGCCATATGCAGGCTGGACCTCATACAGAGGCCCCATAAGCCCGCTGCATCCTCCCCGGGGCCCCCACAAGCCGGCTGCATCCCCCCAGGGCCCCCCTCAAGCCTGCATCACCCCCCCCAGAGCCCCCACATGCCTGCAGCATCCCCCCCATAGACCCCACAAGCCTGCAGCATCCCCCCCAGAGCACCCACAAGCCCACAGCATCCCCTCCAGGGCCCCACAAGCCCGCAGAATCCCCCACAGGGCCCCACAAGCCCGCAGCATCCCCTTAGGGCCCCCACAAGCCCGCAGCATCCCCCCGGGGCCCCCACAAGCCCTGGACCGTACCTGCATCACCACCAGTAAAGGTATTGAAGTTTACCCTTGTGTGTGTGCCTGTACTTCCTTTGAGACCGTCCTGCCATCTCCCTCCTGCTTCCACCATCTTTCTACACCTCTACACTGCCCTGAGGCCTGCTCTACCTGTGGGAAGCCGTCCCATCATAGCTGCCCCTAACATCAGCCTCAGTGGACTGTCGCAGCGCTGGTAACCTCTTACCAGAATCCACAGGTGGCGTCACGACAATTTCCCCTATAAGCATTCCCCCCCCCTTTGAGTGACCGCCCTGGGCCACGGACTGGGCCAGCCACCGTGATATCCCCCGGCAACCAGAGGCCCGGCTTCCGAGTGCCCCACGGCCCTGGGGGCGAGTCACTATGCACAGTGGTTCATGAATTAATATTCACAGTGACCCTCCATCCTGTGATTAAAAGGGTCCGTACATTTGACACCTCCGTCTGACTCCCACAGTCTCCTCCGCACAGATCGATATTAAGATGGCCACCGCAATGGCATGGGGAGTGCAGCGGTGAGTCCAGAGCGCAGCTCCTCGCTCTAAAATGCCCATCAGAAAGAAGAGGTCAGACATTTATTTTCTATGAGCGCTCTATTATCCTATTTATCAAACATCAGCACTACAAGAATCCGTCCTGAGCCGTGCTGGGATCTTTGAACGTGGGCCCCCGGGAGGATCGGGCCCCTCATGGTGGAGCAGATCACACTCATTATAATCCATCACTGATAGAAGATACATAAACAACAACACAGGATGATTGTAAAACAGTGAGGCAATATTTTATTGAGCCACCAAACACACAATAAACATATCGAACAGTCCCAGCAAATACCTAATATGGTGCAAATTACAGAGTCTCACCCTTCCGCTGACTCGCTGGGATTAAAGCAGCTGCCAATCCGAGGGGCTTCTGGGGCTGACTACCCCCACCAATGGCACCCCCACCAAAGAGCACCCACAAACAGGAGGTAACAACAAGCTTAGAAAGCTGACAGTCCATTGAGGTACGTGGCCAGGAGACCAGAAAGTTCCAACCTGGCTTCTCCGAACATATCCATGGAACTAGGTGACCGGAAGGTCCCGACTTGGCTTTTTCCGAGCATATTCACGAGTTCCAGGTGGCCGGAGTGTCCCAACCTGGCTACTCCAAACATCTCCATGGGACCAGGTGACTGGTGGGTCCCAACCTGGTTTTCCCAGATGTATCCATGGGTTCTATAGTAGTCAATGGAGCAGATCTGTATTCCTCCAGCCAGGGCTGTGGTCCCTTAAGCTGGCATCCTGTAGAAACCAAATCTATGTCCCTCTTAATGGATTCATGGTGTTCTGTAGAGCTGTCCCATAGAGTGTTCCTGGCAGTGGTTTTGTAAAAAGACTCCTTTATGTAGTTCACAACTGTCCTTCTTCAAGACTTCATCCACAGGTCAAGAGAAAGGGGTGGTGTTACTAATTCCCATTACTGGAGCATCCACAGTTCATCCCCCAATGTTGACTTGCAAACATTGCAAACATTGAAGGATAAACTATAAATTCCGAAACAATGCAAGTCAACAAATTGCATGGACTTCTAAAATGGTAATCAACATATTTAGCAAACATCCATTGTTCAAAGAGCCTGCGTCCCTGTATTGCAAAGATAACAGTACAATAAACCAGAAGAGTTGATATAAGAGGTAAATAACCATTTATCAATGAACAAATATCACCTCAACCTACAAGATGAGTCAACATTCGGACTAATGACAAAAGATCATGTGCGTTGACCAACCGAAGAAAGAAACACATAAATTCAATAGTTAATAATTCAGGCAATAGTCTATCATTCTGGGCCTATGGAATTTACATCTGGATAATTACGATTAAATGCTGTGTCGTCACAGGCCCCTTTAGTTTTAGGGACTGGCAGGGGTCCTTTACAGTTGCTCTCCCGCTAGTTCATCCTTCTTTCCTTTACTCCGTTTCAATAAAATATTTGGAAATATACAAAGTAAAAACTTAAATATAATTTTTTTTCTTACATTAAAACTAGATTTTATTAAAATAAACCCCCAAAAAACAAGAACAAAAAAACTAAACCTGATTAACATCGCAGAGAACAACAATCCAAACTGTACAACGATCACATGATTTATCCGGCACAAAAAACAGCATCAAGAATAAAATAGTAATAATTAATGGCAAAATTGTAGCTTTTGTTCATTTTGTCTCTATACTGCACGATAAACGCTGGAAAGAAAAAATATAAGAACCATTCCTGGGGTTTTGCCATTGAATGCTGGAAAAAATAAAAAAACATCAGCAGAATTGTTTTTTTATTAATCTCACGCAAAAGAAAAATGGAATAAAAATTATAAAAACGTTGTCTGTTCCCCAAAATGTTCCCAGTGAATCCTATAGCTGCTCCGCATGGACCCAAACTGGTAAACTAAAAACTCCTGCATGCCCCGTGTGTGTGTATGTATATATATATATATACATACACATATATATATACTCCTCTGTACTATATGCACGGCAGAGCTCACACACCACAACACGCTCCGCGGCGGCGCCACAAAAAGAGCGGACCTGGCTGCACACACACCTGCTCCTGTCACCTGTATACACAGTTGAAACCAGAAATTTACATACACTATATAAATGTTAGAACCCTCCTGTTTGTTTTTTCCATCTTGTGTTTTGCGGTCACAAGACCATCTGCCTTTACATTCCAGCTCCGCCCTTTTGGCTGTGTTGGACTTCAGTGTTGTTTGACTGCTTTTCTAGCCAGGTGCTTCTGTGCCTTTCTCTGTCAGTTCGCTTGGTCCTTCTGGGACCTCTAGTACCTTTTTGTCAGTTTATCTTTTTGTGTTCTGTAACAACTTCTCTGTTTAGGAGATGTCCCATTTTTGTTCCAGTCCTTAGTTCTTTTTGGGACCCCTCTCCTTTATGCTATAGGTCTTCGTTCAGACTAGCCGAGGACTAAGGCGGGTCTGTTCGCTAGGAACAGGCAGCCGCTACATCGTAGGGATTCAGCTTAGTCTTACTGTAGGGATAGCTTTCTCCTTTCTTTCCTTAGTACTTGTTGCAGATCATAACAATAAAAAGACACATCTGCATGTTTTTCTCAATATCTGACATGAAATCAGAATAAACCTTCCCGTTTTAGGTCAATTAGGATTACCATAATTTTTAAGATTTGCCAAATGCCAGAATAATAAGAGAGAGAGAGAATGTTTTAAAGCATTTTTATTACTTACTGCAAAGTCATAAGTTTACATACACTAATATTGCTATACCTTTAAACAATTCTGGACTGCCCATATGATGATGTCATGTGTTTGGAAACTTCTGATAGTTTTTTTGGCAACATCTCAGTTAATTAGAGACACACCTGTGGATGTATTTTAATGCACACCTGAAACACACTGCTTCTTTGTGTAGCATCATAGGAAAGTCTAAAGAAATCAACCAAGATATCAGGAAGAGAATTGTGGACTTGCACAAGTCTGGCTCATCCTTGGGTACAATTTCAAGATACCTGAAGGTGCCTCGTTAATCTGTACAAACAATTATATGCAAGTACAAACAAGATGGGAATGTCCAGCCATCATACCGCTCAGGAAGGAGACGGGTTCTGTGTCCCAGAGATGAACGTGCTTTGGTCCGATATGTGCATATCAAGGACAAAAGCAAAAGATCTTGTGAAGATGATAGGGAAAGCTGATAAGATTGTGTCAATATCCCCAGTGAAATGAGTACTGTATCAATATAGGCTGAAAGGCCACTGTGCCAGGAAGAAGCCATTACTCCAAAAGAAAGATAAAAAAGCCAGATTAATGTTTGCAAATGCACACAGGAACAAAGACCTTAATTTTTGGAGACATGTCCCGTGGTCTGATGAAACTAAAATTGAACTTTTTGGGCATAGTGACCATCGTTACTTTTGGAAGAAAAAAGGAGAAGCTTGGAAGCCTAAGAACACCATCCCAACTGTGAAACACGGGTGAGGCAGCATCATGTGGGGTTGATTTCCTGTAGAAGGGACTGGCGATAGCGCCACTCACAAGCATCACGTGACCTCCCGGCTGCAGCCGGCTCTTTCTTCCGCTGATATCACGTCAAATGAGGCGTGACATTAGTGTCGCGGACCCCGCGGTGGATGCTGGGCTGTGGGCGGGGGTTACCCCGCGCGTCCCAACCAGCATCCTCCGCGCCCCACTCCCAATGAATGAGGAGAGGGAAAGAGGGAAACTATTGACTTAGCAGTAAGTAATAAAAATGTCCTAAAACATTCTCTCTCTCTCATTATTCTGGCATTTGGCAAATATTAAAAATGATGGTAATCCTAATTGACCTAAAAAGGGAAAGGTTTATTCTGATTTCATGTCAGATATTGAGAAAAACCTGCAGATGTGTCTATTTATACAGTGTATGGAAACTTCTGATTTCAACTGTGTATGTATATATATATATATATATATATATATGTGTATAATATATACACGGCGAAGCTCACACAACACAACACCCACAGCAGAGGAACTGGCTGCACACACACCTGCTCCTGTCAGTGCCGTGAGCGCCCCTCATATCGCTGCTGGCTCTGCCCCTCATATCGCTGCTGGCTCCGCCCCTCATATCGCTGCTGGCTCCGCCCATCATATCGCTGCTGGCTCCGCTCCTCATATCGCTGCTGGCTCTGCCCCTCATATCGCTGCTGGCTCTGCCCCTCATATCGCTGCTGGCTCTGCCCCTCATATCGCTGCTGGCTCTGCCCATCATATCGCTGCTGGCTCTGCCCCTCATATCGCTGCTGGCTCTGCCCCTCATATCGCTGCTGGCTCCGCCCCTCATATCGCTGCTGGCTCTGCCCCTCATATCGCTGCTGGCTCCGCCCATCATATCGCTGCTGGCTCTGCCCCTCATATCGCTGCTGGCTCCGCCCATCATATCGCTGCTGGCTCTGCCCCATCATATCGCTGCTGGCTCCGCCCCTCATATCGCTGCTGGCTCTGCCCCTCATATCGCTGCTGGCTCCGCCCCTCATATCGCTGCTGGCTCTGCCCCTCATATCGCTGCTGGCTCCGCCCATCATATCGCTGCTGGCTCCGCCCCTCATATCGCTGCTGGCTCCGCCCATCATATCGCTGCTGGCTCTGCCCCTCATATTGCTTCTGGCTCCGCTCCTCATATCGCTGCTGGCTCTGCCCATCATATCGCTGCTGGCTCTGCCCCTCATATTGCTTCTGGCTCCGCTCCTCATATCGCTGCTGGCTCCGCCCCTCATATCGCTGCTGGCTCCGCCCATCATATCGCTGCTGGCTCTGCCCCTCATATCGCTGCTGGCTCTGCCCCTCATATCGCTGCTGGCTCCGCCCCTCATATCGCTGCTGGCTCTGCCCCTCATATCGCTGCTGGCTCCGCCCATCATATCGCTGCTGGCTCCGCCCATCATATCGCTGCTGGCTCCGCCCATCATATCGCTGCTGGCTCTGCCCCTCATATTGCTTCTGGCTCCGCTCCTCATATCGCTGCTGGCTCTGCCCCTCACATCGCTGCTGGCTCCGTCCCTCATATCGCTGCTGGCTCCGCCCATCATATCGCTGCTGGCTCTGCCCCTCATATCGCTGCTGGCTCCGTCCCTCATATCGCTGCTGGCTCCGTCCCTCATATCGCTGCTGGCTCCGCCCCTCACATCGCTGCTGGCTCCGCCTCTCATATCGCTGCTGGCTCTGCCCCTCATGTCGCTGCTGGCTCCGCCCCTCATATCGCTGCTGGCTCCGCCCCTCATGTCGCTGCTGGCTCCGCCCTTCATATCGCTGCTGGCTCCGCCCCTCGTGTCGCTGTTGGCTCAGCCTCTCATATCGCTGCTGGCTCCGCCCCTCATGACGCTGCTGGCTCCGCCCCTCATATCGCTGCTGGCTCCGCCCCTCACATCGCTGCTGGCTCCGCCCATCAGCCGCTCACAGTCCTCAGCAATATGGAGACGTCCGCACTGATCAGAATCCTCGGGGGCGTGGCCTGTCACTGTAGTCACACAAGGGTTGTCATGGAGATCTCAAGGGAAGGCAGGTGGGCGGGGCTTAGAGCAGGAAGTAGAAGCCGTGCAGTGTGATTGGCTCCTTACCTTCTGCCAGTAATGGAGCAGATATATGGCTCCTATATAATGGAGGGGGTTCAGGAGGGGTTCCCCACCCAAAAGGTCAGGGGATAAATAATACTGGACATGAGCGAGGGCAGGAGGACATTATTCTATATTGGAAGAAATCTGATTTCTTCTTTCCTCACAGTTTTTCCTGTGCAAGGCCACATGTATTGTGCGATAATCTGTGAATATGGGGGGATCTGCTCCTCACATCCACATCAATCCCCCCACGTCTGAGCTCTCCCTTACAGGGGTCTTCTGCTCAGCACATTGATGCCGTATCCATGGAGATGACATCATGGCCGGTACATGCGGATCTCCCCGATGGGACCCTCATGTATCTGGAGGACGAGGCACTGCTGCTCCTCGGGGAGAGGGGGCACAATTCCTGTACACATGATACAGGGGCTTCTGCCATCTCTGGGCTGAGAATAATGCTGGCAGCGCGCAGTCTACATGATGTGAGGATTACAAGTCTGCAGTCACAGAGAGTCACACAGATGACTGCAGCCTTCAGCTTCACACCGGACAATCCCTTTAAATACATGTATATTTCTCTAAAAAGACTTTTTACTATTTCTCTTCATGTAACATTTGCTCTGTTCGGCCTTTACCAGCTTTTTGTTTCCCAGCAGCACATTGATGGCTGCAGAATGAGTTAACTTGAGATTCAGTCAGTGAGCTCCTTACGAAGTGGAGTTTCCAGCTCTTTTATTTCTGCGATGATTTATGACTGCATCAGAGATCAGCCCAACTTTCATGCTGGTCTGTGAACATAATCAGCACAGAGAAGGTCAGAATGAGCTCACTGATAAATTCTCAGTGAGCTCATTCTGCAACTAGCAATGCAAAGGAAATAAAAAAGCCAAATTGTTTATGAAACGTTATTGAAAAAATATTTGTATGTATATATTTAGCCCAAAATGTCTGAGTGTCCATATCCTTAGTACCAGCACAGCTGAGGATTTGGTACAATCAGGGGCGGACATAGGAATCATGGGGCCCCATAGCAGAAGTTCTAATTGGGCCCCCCCCCAACAAAAATATGTAAAAATGTAAATAATTGTCGGGGTCACAGAAGAGCAGATCTCACAACCTTCCAGCCTTTACATAGTAATTTTCCTCCTGCTGAAGTCCTAGATCCCTTTTTCATTGCCCATAAAGTGTGGTGCCAACAAAAGTGCCCCCCAAACACGGTATGATACCCCCATGGTGAATTCCTCCATATGCGCAGTATAATGACCCTACTGTACCCCACCTTAACTCACAGGGTAAAGTATGACACCAACACAGTATGATCCCCCAACTGCCCCACACCTCTCCACACTCCATAGAGTATAATGCACTCGCCATGGTCCTCCACACAGTATAAGACTTTCGCCATGGTCCTCCACACAGTATAAGGCACTCGCCATGGTCCTCCACGCAGTATAATACACTCCCCATGGTCCTCCACGCAGTATAATGCACTCCCTCGTGGTCCTCCACGCAGTATAATTCACTCCCTCGTGGTCCTCCACGCAGTATAATGCACTCCCACGTGGTCCTCCACACAGTACAATGCACTCTCCGTGGTCCTCCACACAGCACAATGCACTCCTCCATGGTCCTCCACACAGTACAATGCACTCCCCCATGGTCCTCCACACAGTACAATGCACTCCCCCATGGTCCTCCACACAGTACAATGTACTCCCCCATGGTCCTCCACACAGTATAAGACACTCGCCATGGTTCTCCACTCAGTATAATGCATTCCCCCATGGTCCTGTACGCAGTATAATGCAGCCCCCCATAGGGTAAAATGCAGCCCCCCCCCACCCGTAGGGTAAAATGCAGCCCCAGTCCTCCAGTATTATCAGTACACAATGATTTAAAAAATAAATACATACTTACCGCTCCTCGTTCCCTGCTGCTTCAGTCTCTGCAGCTGATCACCTCAGCAGCTGCCAGCTCCACTGTCTGACACAGCGTGGCGCGTCATCATGCTGCTGCGTCAGACGCAGAGGAGGAATGATGGGAGAGGGAGTGTCACATGATGCTCCCTCCTCCAGGTTTTCGTGGGCCCCGGGCGAAAGAGTCTCAGTGGCCCCTTTAACACATCCAACCATTCATGATGCACAGATACAGCAGAGAAATTATAGATATAGACATAGCACAATGCCAAACATTTCACTGACTTCTTACATTTCATGAGTGATATCTAATGTAAATTCTACAATAGCTCAGAAACCGGTGAATCCTCACAGCGCACAGTGCAGACCGGACAGTATAGTCCTCCATACAGTGTTATTGCACCACTAAGTCCTCCATACAGTATTATGAGCCCTATATAATGCTCCATACAAAATACTGGATCTCATATAATTCACCATAGAGAATACTGCCTGGTCCCCATGTAATGCCATATGCAGGCTGGACCCCATACAGAGGCCCCACAAGCCCCCCACAAGCCTGCAGCATCCCCCCCAGAGCCCCCACAAGCCCACAGCATCCCCCCCCAGAGCACCCACAAGCCGGCAGCATCCCCCCGAGAGCACCCACAAGCCCGCTGCATCCCCCCCAGAGCACCCACAAGCCCGATGCATCCCCCCCAGGGCCCCCACAAGCCTGCTGCATCCCCCCGGGGCCCCCACAAGCCTGCAGCACACCCCCCCAGAGCTCCCACAAGCCCGCAGTATCCCCCAAGGGCCCCCACAAGCCCACAGCATCCCCCCCAGGGCCCCCACAAGCCCACAGCATCCCCCCACCAGAGCCCCCACAAGCTCACAGCATCCCCCCCCCAGAGCCCCCACAAGCTCGCAGCATCCCCGCCAGAGCATCCACAAGCCCGCAGCATCCCCCCAGAGCACCCACAAGCCCGCAGCATCCCCCCCCCAGAGCACCCACAAGCCCACAGCATCCCCCCAGGGCCCCACAAGCCCGCAGCATCCCCCCCAGAGCACCCACAAGCCCACAGCATCCCCCCAGGGCCCCACAAGCCCACAGCATCCCCCCAGGGCCCCACAAGCCCACAGCATTCCCGCCCCAGAGCCCCCACAAGCCCACAGCATCCCCCCCAGGGCCCCACAAGCCCGCAGCATCCCCCCCAGAGCACCCACAAGCCCACAGCATCCCCCCAGGGCCCCACAAGCCCGCAGCATCCCCCCCAGGGCCCCACAAGCCCACAGCATTCACCCCCCCAGAGCCCCCACAAGCTCGCAGCATCCCCCCCAGAGCCCCCACAAGACCGCAGAATCCCCCTTAGGGCCCCCCTAAGCCCGCAGCATCCCCCCCAGAGCCCTCACAACCCCGTAGCATCCCCTTAGGGCCCCCACAAGCACGCATTATTCCTGCATTATTCCCCAGAGCCCCCTAAGATCTCCACAAGCATTAATTAACCCCACCAGACTGCCCTCCAGCATTAACCCCCCCAAATCCCTCACTCGCAAGTATCAAGCCCCCTCACCCCAAAAACAAAAAGAAGAAAAGACATCAGACCAGCAATTAATAGAACAATCTCCTGTTTCTCAGCTTAGGATACTGACCTCCTCCTGCAGCTTCACCGGCAGCTCTGTCTCTGCATGAGACTCTGGCGTCTGGTGCTGAACTAGAACACGCCCCCGGAAATGACATCACACCTGGAAGGATCCCATACATTCTAGTGTCTAGGGCACAGGAAGAGGTAATTATTGTGACGGCCGGGGCCCTGAGCAGGCGGGGGGGCCCATAGTGCGCCGGGATGCCCGACGGCGAGTAAGCCCCCCGCCTGCTCAGGGCCCCGCTGCTTGCCTGGGTGCAGGAGGGGGACCCGATGCGGGGGTGCACAGTGCAGGCGACTGCTATGGGGCCCCCCCAGCTCACGGGCCCCATAGCAGTCGCGTGGCCTGCCGCCATTGGCGGGTCGCCACTGGGTACAATGGTGTCTGGCCTGGACAATCCTCTGTAAGGGAAACCAAGTCCGAACTGATAGATTTTCCCTGCACTGATACATTGTAGCAAACGGTCAGGACAGGAGGGGGATCGTCTAGACTGAATACCATTGTAATAAATGCTCCGCTGCTGTCAGGATTAGATTTTTTTCAGGTTCTGGATATTAACAAGAATGATTTTATTCTCAGACAACAAGCAGAGATCTTACAAATGGCAGAAAAGTGGAATAATCCTTCATTGCAGAGAGGAGAACTTTCCTCCTGTATCCGGCGGATCGTCCTGTGGCTGAGAACAGTCTTTGCGGAGCGATTCCTCCCTATGAGGGGAACGTCGGCACGGTGGAGCTGCTGTATCAGCCACGGAGGGGAATGAAGAGCAAGAAAGATTTATCCCTCATCCTGGAGGATCCGGAACTGAAGACTGCGGAGATCAAAGCTGAAGGTGAAGCCACATGTGATCTGTATACATCGGCAGAGGGGTCGTCACATGAGGAAATCCCCCCATATATATGGAGATGGCGATCTGTGGGGGCCGGACACAGAATGGGTGTGTGGTGTAACCAAAGAGAACACTAAGTCAGCACAGGAGCTGTGTACACAAAACGGAAGCATTCTGCAAAGTTACTTTATTCTCTTTATCCCCTTCCCGACATCCGCAGAATTTAAGTGTCGCAATTCCAATGAGTTGTGGATTTTTGGTTCAAGTTGCCCAACGGGACCAAAAAATAATGTGATAGAAAAGGATTAAAATTGAAATTTATATATATAAAAAAATCCTTTTAAATTTCCTACCTCCATTTGTCAATACAAAGCAAGACTAAAAGATTATATATATATATTTATTTATTTAGTATTGACACACTGACAAAAAGTCCGATCTATCAAATCATAAATATATTAACCCCTACAGCAAATGCCCAACAGCAAAGATAATCTAAACACCCAATTTTTTTTTCTTTTTGGGTAATTTTACCTCCCAAAAAATGCATCAAAAAGAGATGAAAAGTTTGTAGACAGCAGAGAATGGCATCAATAACCCCCGCAGGTCGGCGAGCAGAAAGCGAACCTCGCCCAGATTCATCAGCAGAAACATGGAACAAATGCAGGGTCTCACAAAATGGTGACACAATACCGGGTTATTTATTACTGTTTGGTGACACCATAATACGGCAATTCTGGCTTCTTCATTTATTTTTCCGCTATTTAACGTGCGGTTTAAATAATTTGGGCTTTGATAGGTTGGACTTTTACAGACATGACAATATAAAATGTTTCTTTTTTAATTTCTTTTTTTTTACCTTTGAAAAAAGGGGTGATTTAACATTTTTGTTTATTTTTTTTCCTTTGTAAAACTTTTTTCTTTTTTTTCCATTTTTACTTTATTTTTTTATGTCCCCTTAGGGCACTTGAACCTGCAATCTCTTGACTGCTTATTCTATATACAGTAATCCTCTAGTAATGCAGTATACAGTTTATAAGATTAAGTCCAGACTGTGGATGAACTTCACAGGAGTACCAAGATGGCAGCCATGCAGGCCTTCACCATTCCCCTGACTGCCATTGTCATCCATTTCCTGGCGATAGCTCAATGTAAATGCCGCTGTTGGCTCAGGTGGCCACAGTCTACTCAAGTCGCTGCTGTTGGCTCAGGTCACCGCTGTTCTGGGCTGGCTGGCAAATTGCACACAGTAGCAACCCATCCTTATAGAGTTTTATCTGTGGCTGATTCATAAAGTGAGTAAAGGTTACAAAGCTTTAAAAAGATAAAGCCGGTGTTATGATGTAATAGTTGAGGTCAAATGCCGACTAGATTCTCATCCACTTCTATCAGTGGGCTACTCAGAGAGGTGTCTGAGACTCTAGTGAGCATGTGACCAGGCTCGGACTGGCCTGCTGGGGAATTCCCCGGTGGGCCCCACTGCAGGGCCAGAACTGAAAAGAGAAGGAAGGCTCCTCCCACTCCTACCCTACCACAGCTATGCACTTGTCTATATACCGTATGCTGTGTGTGTGGGGGTGTGTTTTTTGACTTGTCTATATACTGTATGCTGTGTGTGTGTGGGGGGGACTTGTCTGTATACCGTGTGTGGGAGGTGGGGGACTTGTCTATATACTGTATGCTGTGTGTGGGGGACTTGTCTATATACCGTATGCTGTGTGTGGGGGACTTGTCTATATACTGTATGCTGTGTGTGGGGGACTTGTCTATATACTGTATGCTGTGTGGGGGACTTGTCTATATACCGTATGCTGTGTATGGGGGACTTGTCTATATACTGTATGCTGTGTATGGGGGACTTGTCTATATACTGTATGCTGTGTGTGTGTGTGGGGGGGACTTGTCTGTATACCGTGTGTGGGAGGTGGGGGACTTGTCTATATACCGTATGCTGTGTGTGGGGGACTTGTCTATATACTGTATGCTGTGTATGGGGGACTTGTCTATATACTGTATGCTGTGTGTGTGTGGGGGGGGGACTTGTCTGTATACCGTGTGTGGGAAGTGGGGGACTTGTCTATATACCGTATGCTGTGTGTGGGAGACTTGTCTATATACTGTATGCTGTGTGTGGGGGACTTGTCTATATACCGTATGCTGTGTGTGGGGGACTTGTCTATATACTGTATGCTGTGTATGGGGGACTTGTCTATATACTGTATGCTGTGTGTGTGTGGGGGGGACTTGTCTGTATACCGTGTGTGGGAGGTGGGGGACTTGTCTATATACTGTATGCTGTGTGTGGGGGACTTGTCTATATACTGTATGCTGTGTGTGGGGGACTTGTCTATATACCGTATGCTGTGTGGGGGACTTGTCTATATACTGTATGCTGTGTGGGGGACTTGTCTATATACCGTATGCTGTGTGGGGGACTTGTCTATATACCGTATGCTGTGTGGGGGACTTGTCTATATACTGTATGCTGTGTGTGGGGGACATGTCTATATACTGTATGCTGTGTGTGGGGGACTTGTCTATATACTGTATGCTGTGTATGGGGGACTTGTCTATATACTGTATGCTGTGTATGGGGGACTTGTCTATATACCGTATGCTGTGTGGGAGGGACTTGTCTATATACCGTATGCTGTGTGAGGGACTTGTCTATATACCGTATGCTGTGTGGGGGACTTGTCTATATACCGTATACTGTGTGGGGTACTTGTCTATATACCGTATGCTGTGTGTGGGGGACTTGTCTATATACCGTATGCTGTGTGTGGGGGACTTGTCTATATACCGTATGCTGTGTGTGGGGGACTTGTCTATATACTGTATGCTGTGTGTGGGGGACTTGTCTATATACTGTATGCTGTGTGTGGGGGACTTGTCTATATACCGTATGCTGTGTGTGGGGGACTTGTCTATATACCGTATGCTGTGTGTGGGGGACTTGTCTATATACTGTATGCTGTGTGTGGGGGACTTGTCTATATACCGTATGCTGTGTGTGGGGGACTTGTCTATATACCGTATGCTGTGTGGGGGGGACTTGTCTATATACCGTATGCTGTGTGTGGGGGGGACTTGTCTATATACCGTATGCTGTGTGGTAGGGACTTGTCCATATACCGTATGCTGTGTGAGGGACTTGTCTATATACTGTATGCTGTGTGTGGGGGACTTGTCTATATACCGTATGCTGTGTGGGAGGGACTTGTCTATATACCGTATGCTGTGTGGGAGGGACTTGTCCATATACCGTATGCTGTGTGAGGGACTTGTCTATATACCGTATGCTGTGTGGGGGACTTGTCTATATACCGTATGCTGTGTGGGGTACTTGTCTATATACCGTATGCTGTGTGGGGGACTTATCTATATACTGTATGCTGTGTGTGGGGGACTTGTCTATATACCGTATGCTGTGTGTGGGGGACTTGTCTATATACCGTATGCTGTGTGTGGGGGACTTGTCTATATACTGTATGCTGTGTGTGGGGGACTTGTCTATATACCGTATGCTGTGTGGGGGACTTGTCTATATACCGTATGCTGTGTGGGGGACTTGTCTATATACTGTATGCTGTGTGTGGGGGACTTGTCTATATACTGTATGCTGTGTGTGGGGGACTTGTCTATATACTGTATGCTGTGTGTGGGGGACTTGTCTATATACTGTATACTGTGTATGGGGGACTTGTCTATATACCGTATGCTGTGTGTGGGGGACTTGTCTATATACTGTATACTGTGTATGGGGGACTTGTCTATATACCGTATGCTGTGTGTGGGGGGGACTTGTCTATATACCGTATGCTGTGTGGTAGGGACTTGTCCATATACCGTATGCTGTGTGAGGGACTTGTCTATATACTGTATGCTGTGTGTGGGGGACTTGTCTATATACCGTATGCTGTGTGGGAGGGACTTGTCTATATACCGTATGCTGTGTGGGAGGGACTTGTCCATATACCGTATGCTGTGTGAGGGACTTGTCTATATACCGTATGCTGTGTGTGGGGGACTTGTCTATATACTGTATGCTGTGTGTGGGGGACTTGTCTATATACCGTATGCTGTGTGGGAGGGACTTGTCCATATACCGTATGCTGTGTGAGGGACTTGTCTATATACCGTATGCTGTGTGGGAGGGACTTGTCCATATACCGTATGCTGTGTGAGGGACTTGTCTATATACCGTATGCAGTGTGTGGGGGACTTGTCTATATACCGTATGCTGTGTGGGGTACTTGTCTATATACCGCATGCTGTGTGTGGGGGACTTGTCTATATACCATATGCTGTGTGTGGGGGACTTGTCTATATACCGTATGCTGTGTGTGGGGGACTTGTCTATATACTGTATGCTGTGTGTGGGGGACTTGTCTATATACCGTATGCTGTGTGTAGGGGACTTGTCTATATACCGTATGCTGTGTGGGGGACTTGTCTATATACCGTATGCTGTGTGGGGGGGGACTTGTCTATATACCGTATGCTGTGTGGGGAGGGACTTGTCTATATACCGTATGCTGTGTGGGGGACTTGTCTATATACTGTATGCTGTGTGGGGTACTTGTCTATATACTGTATGCTGTGTGGGGAGGGACTTGTCTATATACCGTATGCTGTGTCTGGGGGACTGGTCTATATACCGTATGCTGTGTGTGGGGGACTTGTCTATATACTGTATGCTGTGTGTGGGGGACTTGTCTATATACTGTATGCTGTGTGGGGGACTTGTCTATATACCGTATGCTGTGTGGGGGGGGGACTTGTCTATATACTGTATGCTGTGTGGGGGACTTGTCTATATACTGTATGCTGTGTGGGGGGGACTGGTCTATATACCGTATGCTGTGTGTGGGGGACTTGTCTATATACTGTATGCTGTGTGTGGGGGACTTGTCTATATACTGTATGCTGTGTGGGGGACTTGTCTATATACCGTATGCTGTGTGTGGGGGACTTGTCTATATACCGTATGCTGTGTGGGGTACTTGTCTATATACTGTATGCTGTGTGTGGGGGACTTGTCTATATACCGTATGCTGTGTGTGGGGGACTTGTCTATATACCGTATGCTGTGTGGGGGGGACTTGTCTATATACTGTATGCTGTGTGTGGGGGACTTGTCTATATACTGTATGCTGTGTGTGGGGGACTTGTCTATATACCGTATGCTGTGTGTGGGGGACTTGTCTATATACCGTATGCTGTGTGGGGGGGGACTTGTCTATATACCGTATGCTGTGTGGGGGACTTGTCTATATACTGTATGCTGTGTGTGGGGGACTTGTCTATATACTGTATGCTGTGTGTGGGGGACTTGTCTATATACTGTATGCTGTGTATGGGGGACTTGTCTATATACCGTATGCTGTGTGTGTGGGGGACTTGTCTATATACCGTATGCTGTGTATGGGGGACTTGTCTATATACCGTATGCTGTGTGTGGGGGGGACTTGTCTATATACCGTATGCTGTGTGGGAGGGACTTGTCTATATACCGTATGCTGTGTAAGGGACTTGTCTATATATCGTATGCTGTGTGGGGGACTTGTCTATATACCGTATGCTGTGTGGGGTACTTGTCTATATACCGTATGCTGTGTGTGGGGGACTTGTCTATATACCGTATGCTGTGTGTGGGGGACTTGTCTATATACCGTATGCTGTGTGTGGGGGACTTGTCTATATGCTGTATGCTGTGTGTGGGGGACTTGTCTATATACCGTATGCTGTGTGTGGGGGACTTGTCTATATACCGTATGCTGTGTGTGGGGGACTTGTCTATATACCGTATGCTGTGTGTAGGGGACTTGTCTATATACCGTATGCTGTGTGTGGGGGACTTGTCTATATACTGTATGCTGTGTGTGGGGGACTTGTCTATATACTGTATGCTGTGTGTGGGGGACTTGTCTATATACCGTATGCTGTGTGTGGGGGACTTGTCTATATACCGTATACTGTGTGGGGGACTTGTCTATATACCGTATGCTGTGTGGGGGGGACTTGTCTATATACCGTATGCTGTGTGTGGGGGACTTGTCTATATACCGTATACTGTGTGGGGGACTTGTCTATATACCGTATGCTGTGTGGGGGGGGACTTGTCTATATACTGTATGCTGTGTGGGGGACTTGTCTATATACTGTATGCTGTGTGGGGGGGACTTGTCTATATACTGTATGCTGTGTGGGGGACTTGTCTATATACCGTATGCTGTGTTTGGGGGACTTGTCTATATACTGTATGCTGTGTGGGGTACTTGTCTATATACTGTATGCTGTGTGTGGGGGACTTGTCTATATACCGTATGCTGTGTGTGGGGGACTTGTCTATATACCGTATGCTGTTTGTGGGGGACTTGTCTATATACCGTATGCTGTGTGTGGGGGACTTGTCTATATACCGTATGCTGTGTGTGGGGGACTTGTCTATGTACTGTATGGTGTGTGTGGGTGACTTGTCTATATACCGTATGCTGTGTGTGGGGGACTTGTCTATATACCGTATGCTGTGTGTGGGGGACTTGTCTATATACTGTATGCTGTGTGTGCTGGACTTGTTTATATACCGTATGCTGTGTGTGCTGGACTTGTTTATATACCGTATGCTGTGTGTGGGGGACTTGTCTATATACCGTATGCTGTGTGTGGGGGACTTGTCTATATACCGTATGCTGTGTAGGGGACTTGTCTATATACTGTATGGTGTGTGTGGGTGACTTGTCTATATACCGTATGCTGTGTGTGGGGGACTTGTCTATATACCGTATGCTGTGTGTGGGGGACTTGTCTATATACTGTATGCTGTGTGTGTTGGACTTGTTTATATACCGTATGCTGTGTGTGGGGGACTTGTCTATATACCGTATGCTGTGTGTGGGGGACTTGTTTATATACCGCATGCTGTGTGGGGGACTTGTCTATATACCGTATGCTGTGTGTGGGGGACTTGTCTATATACTGTATGCTGTGTGTAGGAGACTTGTCTATATACCGTATGCTGTGTGGGGGACTTGTCTATATACCGTATGCTGTGGGGTGGGACTTGTCTATATACCGTATGCTGTGTGGGGGGGGACTTGTCTATATGCCGTATGCTGTGTGGGGTACTTGTCTATATACTGTATGCTGTGTGTGGGGGACTTGTCTATATACCGTATGCTGTGTGTGGGGTACTTGTCTATATACCGTATGCTGTTTGTGGGGGACTTGTCTATATACTGTATGCTGTGTGTGGGGGCGTTGTCTATATACTGTATGCTGTGTGTGGGGGACTTGTCTATATACTGTATGCTGTGTGTGGGGGACTTGTCTATATACCGTATGCTGTGTGGGGTACTTGTCTATATACCGTATGCTGTGTGGGGGGGGACTTGTCTATATACTGTATGCTGTGTGGAGGACTTGTCTATATGCTGTATGCTGTGTGTGGGGGACTTGTCTATATACTGTATGCTGTGTGTGGGGGACTTGTCTATATACTGTATGCTGTGTGGAGGACTTGTCTATATGCTGTATGCTGTGTGTGGGGGACTTGTCTATATACCGTATGCTGTGTGGGGTACTTGTCTATATACCGTATGCTGTGTGTGGGGGACTTGTCTATATACCGTATGCTGTGTCGGGGACTTGTCTATATACCGTATGCTGTGTGGGGGGGACATGTCTATATAACGTATGCTGTGTGGGGTACTTGTCTATATACTGTATGCTGTGTGTGGGGGACTTGTCTATATACCGTATTCTGTGTGTGGGGGACTTGTCTATATACCGTATGCTGTGTGTGGGGGACTTGTCTATATACCTTATGCTGTGTGTGGGGGACTTGTCTATATACCGTATGCTGTGTGTGGGGGACTTGTCTATATACTGTATGCTGTGTGTGGGGGACTTGTCTATATACCGTATGCTGTGTATGGAGGACTTGTCTATATACCGTATGCTGTGTGGGGGGGACTTGTCTATATACCGTATGCTGTGTGTGGGGGACTTGTCTATATACCGTATGCTGTGTGTGGGGGACTTGTCTATATGCTGTATGCTGTGTGGGGGGGACTTGTCTATATGCTGTATGCTGTGTGGGGGGGACTTGTGTATATACCGTATGCTGTGTGTGGGGGACTTGTCTATATACCGTATGCTGTGTGTGGGGGACTTGTCTATATACCGTATGCTGTGTGGGGGACTTGTCTATATACTGTATGCTGTGTGTGGGGGACTTGTCTATATACTGTATGCTGTGTGTGGGGGACTTGTCTATATACTGTATGCTGTGTATGGGGGACTTGTCTATATACTGTATGCTGTGTGTGGGGGACTTGTCTATATACCGTATGCTGTGTGTGGGGGGGACTTGTCTATATACTGTATGCTGTGTGGGGGACTTGTCTATATACTGTATGCTGTGTGTGGGGGACTTGTCTATATACCGTATGCTGTGTGGGGGACTTGTCTATATACTGTATGCTGTGTGTGGGGGACTTGTCTATATACCGTATGCTGTGTGTGGGGGACTTGTCTATATACCGTATGCTGTGTGTGGGGGACTTGTCTATATACCGTATGCTGTGTGTGGGGTACTTGTCTATATACCGTATGCTGTGTGTGGGGGACTTGTCTATATACTGTATGCTGTGTATGGGGGACTTGTCTATATACTGTATGCTGTGTGTGGGGGACTTGTCTATATACCTTATGCTGTGTGGGGGACTTGTCTATATACTGTATGCTGTGTGGTGGGGACTTGACTATATACCTTATGCTGTGTGGGGGACTTGTCTATATACTGTATGCTGTGTGTGGGGGACTTGTCTATATACTGTATGCTGTGTGGTGGGGACTTGACTATATACCTTATGCTGTGTGGGGGACTTGTCTATATACTGTATGCTGTGAATGAGGGACTTGACTATATACCGTATGCTGTGTGTGGGGTACTTGTCTATATACCGTATGCTGTGTGGGGGACTTGTCTATATACTGTATGCTGTGTGTGGGGGACTTGACTATATACCGTATGCTGTGTGTGGGGACTTGACTATATACCTTATGCTGTGTGGGGGACTTGTCTATATACTGTATGCTGTGTGTGGGGGACTTGACTATATACCGTATGCTGTGTGTGGGGGACTTGTCTATATACTGTATGCTGTGTATGGGGGACTTGTCTATATACTGTATGCTGTGTGTGGGGGACTTGTCTATATACCTTATGCTGTGTGGGGGACTTGTCTATATACCGTATGCTGTGTATGGGGGACTTGTCTATATACCTTATGCTGTGTATGGGGGACTTGTCTATATACTGTATGCTGTGTGGGGGGGACTTGTCTATATACTGTATGCTGTGTATGGGGGACTTGTCTATATACTGTATGCTGTGTGGGGGGGACTTGTCTATATACTGTATGCTGTGTGGGGGGGACTTGTCTATATACCTTATGCTGTGTGGGGGACTTGTCTGTATACTGTATGCTGTGTGTGGGGGACTTGTCTATATACCTTATGCTGTGTGGGGGACTTGTCTATATACTGTATGCTGTGTGTGGGGGACTTGTCTATATACCTTATGCTGTGTGGGGGACTTGTCTATATACCGTATGCTGTGTGGGGGACTTGTCTATATACTGTATGCTGTGGGGGGGGGACTTGTCTATATACCGTATGCTGTGTGTGGGGGACTTGTCTATATACCGTATGCTGTGTGTGGGGGACTTGTCTATATACCGTATGCTGTGTGGGGTACTTGTCTATATACTGTATGCTGTGTGTGGGGGACTTGTCTATATACCGTATGCTGTGTGTGGGGTACTTGTCTATATACTGTATGCTGTGTGTGGGGTACTTGTCTATATACTGTATGCTGTGTGTGGGGGACTTGTCTATATACCGTATGCTGTGTGTGGGGTACTTGTCTATATACCGTATGCTGTGTGTGGGGTACTTGTCTATATACTGTATGCTGTGTGTGGGGGACTTGTCTATATACCGTATGCTGTGTGTGGGTGACTTGTCTATATACCTTATGCTGTGTGTGGGGGACTTGTCTATATACTGTATGCTGTGTGTGGGGGACTTGTCTATATACCGTATGCTGTGTGGGGGGGACTTGTCTATATACCGTATGCTGTGTAGGGGACTTGTCTATATACTGTATGCTGTGTGGGGGACTTGTCTATATACTGTATGCTGTGTGTGGGGGACTTGTCTATATACTGTATGCTGTGTGGGGGGGACTTGTCTATATACCGTATGCTGTGTATGGGGGACTTGTCTATATACTGTATGCTGTGTGTGGGGTACTTGTCTATATACTGTATGCTGTGTATGGGGGACTTGTCCATATACCGTATGCTGTGTATGGGGTACTTGTCTATATACTGTATGCTGTGTATGGGGGACTTGTCTATATACTGTATGCTGTGTGTGGGGTACTTGTCTATATACTGTATGCTGTGTATGGGGGACTTGTCTATATACCGTATGCTGTGTGTGGGGTACTTGTCTATATACTGTATGCTGTGTATGGGGGACTTGTCTATATACTGTATGCTGTGTGTGGGGGACTTGTCTATATACCTTATGCTGTGTGGGGGACTTGTCTATATACTGTATGCTGTGTGTGGGGTACTTGTCTATATACTGTATGCTGTGTATGGGGGACTTGTCTATATACTGTATGCTGTGTGTGGGGGACTTGTCTATATACCGTATGCTGTGTGTGGGGTACTTGTCTATATACTGTATGCTGTGTATGGGGGACTTGTCTATATACCGTATGCTGTGTGTGGGGGACTTGTCTATATACTGTATGCTGTGTATGGGGGACTTGTCTATATACTGTATGCTGTGTGTGGGGGACTTGTCTATATACCTTATGCTGTGTGGGGGACTTGTTCATATACTGTATGCTGTGTGGTGGGGACTTGACTATATACCTTATGCTGTGTGGGGGACTTGTCTATATACTGTATGCTGTGTGGTGGGGACTTGACTATATACCGTATGCTGTGTGTGGGGTACTTGTCTATATACCGTATGCTGTGTGTGGGGGACTTGTCTATATACTGTATGCTGTGTATGGGGGACTTGTCTATATACTGTATGCTGTGTGGGGGGGACTTGTCTATATACTGTATGCTGTGTGGGGGGGACTTGTCTATATACCTTATGCTGTGTGGGGGAATTGTCTATATACTGTATGCTGTGTGTGGGGGACTTGTCTATATACCTTATGCTGTGTGGGGGACTTGTCTATATACTGTATGCTGTGTGTGGGGGACTTGTCTATATACCTTATGCTGTGTGGGGGACTTGTCTATATACCGTATGCTGTGTGGGGGACTTGTCTATATACTGTATGCTGTGGGGGGGGGACTTGTCTATATACCGTATGCTGTGTGTGGGGGACTTGTCTATATACCGTATGCTGTGTGTGGGGGACTTGTCTATATACCGTATGCTGTGTGGGGTACTTGTCTATATACTGTATGCTGTGTGTGGGGGACTTGTCTATATACCGTATGCTGTGCGTGGGGGACTTGTCTATATACTGTATGCTGTGTGTGGGGGACTTGTCTATATACTGTATGCTGTGTGTAGGGGACTTGTCTATATACCGTATGCTGTGTGTGGGGGACTTGTCTATGTACCGTATGCTGTGTGGGGTACTTGTCTATATACCGTATGCTGTGTGTGGGGTACTTGTCTATATACCGTATGCTGTGTGTGGGGTACTTGTCTATATACTGTATGCTGTGTGTGGGGGACGTGTCTATATACCGTATGCTGTGTGTGGTCTACTTGTCTATATACTGTATGCTGTGTGTGGGGTACTTGTCTATATACTGTATGCTGTGTGTGGGGGACTTGTCTATATACCGTATGCTGTGTGTGGGGTACTTGTCTATATACCGTATGCTGTGTGTGGGGTACTTGTCTATATACTGTATGCTGTGTGTGGGGGACTTGTCTATATACCGTATGCTGTGTGTGGGTGACTTGTCTATATACCTTATGCTGTGTGTGGGGGACTTGTCTATATACCGTATGCTGTGTGGGGAGGACTTGTCTATATACCGTATGCTGTGTAGGGGACTTGTCTATATACTGTATGCTGTGTGGGGGACTTGTCTATATACTGTATGCTGTGTGTGGGGGACTTGTCTATATACCTTATGCTGTGTGGGGGACTTGTCTATATACTGTATGCTGTGTGTGGTGGACTTGTCTATATACCTTATGCTGTTTGGGGGACTTGTCTATATACCGTATGCTGTGTGGGGGGGACTTGTCTATATACCTTATGCTGTGTGGGGGACTTGTCTATATACTGTATGCTGTGTGTGGGGGACTTGTCTATATACCGTATGCTGTGTGTGGGGTACTTGTCTATATACCGTATGCTGTGTGTGGGGGACTTGTCTATATACTGTATGCTGTGTATGGGGGACTTGTCTATATACTGTATGCTGTGTGGTGGGGACTTGTCTATATACTGTATGCTGTGTGGTGGGGACTTGACTATATACCTTATGCTGTGTGGGGGACTTGTCTATATCCTGTATGCTGTGTGTGGGGGACTTGTCTATATACTGTATGCTGTGTGGTGGGGACTTGACTATATACCGTATGCTGTGTGTGGGGTACTTGTCTATATACCGTATGCTGTGTGTGGGGGACTTGTCTATATACTGTATGCTGTGTATGGGGGACTTGTCTATATACTGTATGCTGTGTGTGGGGGACTTGTCTATATACCTTATGCTGTGTGGGGGACTTGTCTATATACTGTATGCTGTGTGTGGGGGACTTGTCTATATACCTTATGCTGTGTGGGGGACTTGTCTATATACTGTATGCTGTGTATGGGGGACTTGTCTATATACTGTGTGCTGTGTGGGGGGGACTTGTCTATATACTGTATGCTGTGTGGGGGGGACTTGTCTATATACCTTATGCTGTGTGGGGGAATTGTCTATATACTGTATGCTGTGTGTGGGGGACTTGTCTATATACCTTATGCTGTGTGGGGGACTTGTCTATATACTGTATGCTGTGTGTGGGGGACTTGTCTATATACCTTATGCTGTGTGGGGGACTTGTCTATATACCGTATGCTGTGTGGGGGACTTGTCTATATACTGTATGCTGTGGGGGGGGGACTTGTCTATATACCGTATGCTGTGTGTGGGGGACTTGTCTATATACCGTATGCTGTGTGTGGGGGACTTGTCTATATACCGTATGCTGTCTGGGGTACTTGTCTATATACTGTATGCTGTGTGTGGGGGACTTGTCTATATACCGTATGCTGTGTGTGGGGGACTTGTCTATATACTGTATGCTGTGTGTGGGGGACTTGTCTATATACTGTATGCTGTGTGTAGGGGACTTGTCTATATACCGTATGCTGTGTGTGGGGTACTTGTCTATGTACCGTATGCTGTGTGGGGTACTTGTCTATATACCGTATGCTGTGTGTGGGGTACTTGTCTATATACCGTATGCTGTGTGTGGGGTACTTGTCTATATACTGTATGCTGTGTGTGGGGGACTTGTCTATATACCGTATGCTGTGTGTGGTCTACTTGTCTATATACTGTATGCTGTGTGTGGGGTACTTGTCTATATACTGTATGCTGTGTGTGGGGGACTTGACTATATACCGTATGCTGTGTGTGGGGACTTGACTATATACCTTATGCTGTGTGGGGGACTTGTCTATATACTGTATGCTGTGTGTGGGGGACTTGACTATATACCGTATGCTGTGTGTGGGGGACTTGTCTATATACTGTATGCTGTGTATGGGGGACTTGTCTATATACTGTATGCTGTGTGTGGGGGACTTGTCTATATACCTTATGCTGTGTGGGGGACTTGTCTATATACCGTATGCTGTGTATGGGGGACTTGTCTATATACCTTATGCTGTGTATGGGGGACTTGTCTATATACTGTATGCTGTGTGGGGGGGACTTGTCTATATACTGTATGCTGTGTATGGGGGACTTGTCTATATACTGTATGCTGTGTGGGGGGGACTTGTCTATATACTGTATGCTGTGTGGGGGGGACTTGTCTATATACCTTATGCTGTGTGGGGGACTTGTCTGTATACTGTATGCTGTGTGTGGGGGACTTGTCTATATACCTTATGCTGTGTGGGGGACTTGTCTATATACTGTATGCTGTGTGTGGGGGACTTGTCTATATACCTTATGCTGTGTGGGGGACTTGTCTATATACCGTATGCTGTGTGGGGGACTTGTCTATATACTGTATGCTGTGGGGGGGGGACTTGTCTATATACCGTATGCTGTGTGTGGGGGACTTGTCTATATACCGTATGCTGTGTGTGGGGGACTTGTCTATATACCGTATGCTGTGTGGGGTACTTGTCTATATACTGTATGCTGTGTGTGGGGGACTTGTCTATATACCGTATGCTGTGTGTGGGGGACTTGTCTATATACTGTATGCTGTGTGTGGGGGACTTGTCTATATACTGTATGCTGTGTGTAGGGGACTTGTCTATATACCGTATGCTGTGTGTGGGGGACTTGTCTATGTACCGTATGCTGTGTGGGGTACTTGTCTATATACCGTATGCTGTGTGTGGGGGACTTGTCTATATACCGTATGCTGTGTGTGGGGTACTTGTCTATATACTGTATGCTGTGTGTGGGGGACTTGTCTATATACCGTATGCTGTGTGTGGGGTACTTGTCTATATACTGTATGCTGTGTGTGGGGTACTTGTCTATATACTGTATGCTGTGTGTGGGGGACTTGTCTATATACCGTATGCTGTGTGTGGGGTACTTGTCTATATACCGTATGCTGTGTGTGGGGTACTTGTCTATATACCGTATGCTGTGTGTGGGGGTCTTGTCTATATACTGTATGCTGTGTGTGGGGGACTTGTCTATATACCGTATGCTGTGTGTGGGTGACTTGTCTATATACCTTATGCTGTGTGTGGGGGACTTGTCTATATACTGTATGCTGTGTGTGGGGGACTTGTCTATATACCGTATGCTGTGTGGGGGGGACTTGTCTATATACCGTATGCTGTGTAGGGGACTTGTCTATATACTGTATGCTGTGTGGGGGACTTGTCTATATACTGTATGCTGTGTGTGGGGGACTTGTCTATATACTGTATGCTGTGTGTGGGGGACTTGTCTATATACCGTATGCTGTGTGGGGTACTTGTCTATATACTGTATGCTGTGTGTGGGGGACTTGTCTATATACCGTATGCTGTGTATGGGGGACTTGTCTATATACCGTATGCTGTGTGGGGGGGACTTGTCTATATACCGTATGCTGTGTAGGGGACTTGTCTATATACTGTATGCTGTGTGGGGGACTTGTCTATATACTGTATGCTGTGTGTGGGGGACTTGTCTATATACCTTATGCTGTGTGGGGGACTTGTCTATATACTGTATGCTGTGTGTGGGGGACTTGTCTATATACCTTATGCTGTTTGGGGGACTTGTCTATATACCGTATGCTGTGTGGGGGGGACTTGTCTATATACCTTATGCTGTGTGGGGGACTTGTCTATATACTGTATGCTGTGTGTGGGGGACTTGTCTATATACCGTATGCTGTGTGTGGGGGACTTGTCTATATACTGTATGCTGTGTGGGGGGGACTTGTCTATATACTGTATGCTGTGTGTGGGGGACTTGTCTATATACTGTATGCTGTGTGTGGGGGACTTGTCTATATACTGTATGCTGTGTGGGGGGGACTTGTCTATATACCGTATGCTGTGTATGGGGGACTTGTCTATATACTGTATGCTGTGTGTGGGGTACTTGTCTATATACTGTATGCTGTGTATGGGGGACTTGTCCATATACCGTATGCTGTGTGTGGGGTACTTGTCTATATACTGTATGCTGTGTATGGGGGACTTGTCTATATACTGTATGCTGTGTGTGGGGTACTTGTCTATATACTGTATGCTGTGTATGGGGGACTTGTCTATATACCGTATGCTGTGTGTGGGGTACTTGTCTATATACTGTATGCTGTGTATGGGGGACTTGTCTATATACTGTATGCTGTGTGTGGGGGACTTGTCTATATACCTTATGCTGTGTGGGGGACTTGTCTATATACTGTATGCTGTGTGTGGGGTACTTGTCTATATACTGTATGCTGTGTATGGGGGACTTGTCTATATACTGTATGCTGTGTGTGGGGGACTTGTCTATATACCGTATGCTGTGTGTGGGGTACTTGTCTATATACTGTATGCTGTGTATGGGGGACTTGTCTATATACCGTATGCTGTGTGTGGGGGACTTGTCTATATACTGTATGCTGTGTATGGGGGACTTGTCTATATACTGTATGCTGTGTGTGGGGGACTTGTCTATATACCTTATGCTGTGTGGGGGACTTGTCTATATACTGTATGCTGTGTGGTGGGGACTTGACTATATACCTTATGCTGTGTGGGGGACTTGTCTATATACTGTATGCTGTGTGGTGGGGACTTGACTATATACCGTATGCTGTGTGTGGGGTACTTGTCTATATACCGTATGCTGTGTGTGGGGGACTTGTCTATATACTGTATGCTGTGTATGGGGGACTTGTCTATATACTGTATGCTGTGTGGGGGGGACTTGTCTATATACTGTATGCTGTGTGGGGGGGACTTGTCTATATACCTTATGCTGTGTGGGGGAATTGTCTATATACTGTATGCTGTGTGTGGGGGACTTGTCTATATACCTTATGCTGTGTGGGGGACTTGTCTATATACTGTATGCTGTGTGTGGGGGACTTGTCTATATACCTTATGCTGTGTGGGGGACTTGTCTATATACCGTATGCTGTGTGGGGGACTTGTCTATATACTGTATGCTGTGGGGGGGGGACTTGTCTATATACCGTATGCTGTGTGTGGGGGACTTGTCTATATACCGTATGCTGTGTGTGGGGGACTTGTCTATATACCGTATGCTGTGTGGGGTACTTGTCTATATACTGTATGCTGTGTGTGGGGGACTTGTCTATATACCGTATGCTGTGCGTGGGGGACTTGTCTATATACTGTATGCTGTGTGTGGGGGACTTGTCTATATACTGTATGCTGTGTGTAGGGGACTTGTCTATATACCGTATGCTGTGTGTGGGGGACTTGTCTATGTACCGTATGCTGTGTGGGGTACTTGTCTATATACCGTATGCTGTGTGTGGGGTACTTGTCTATATACCGTATGCTGTGTGTGGGGTACTTGTCTATATACTGTATGCTGTGTGTGGGGGACGTGTCTATATACCGTATGCTGTGTGTGGTCTACTTGTCTATATACTGTATGCTGTGTGTGGGGTACTTGTCTATATACTGTATGCTGTGTGTGGGGGACTTGTCTATATACCGTATGCTGTGTGTGGGGTACTTGTCTATATACCGTATGCTGTGTGTGGGGTACTTGTCTATATACTGTATGCTGTGTGGGGGGGACTTGTCTATATACTGTATGCTGTGTGTGGGAGACTTGTCTATATACTGTATGCTGTGTGTGGGTGACTTGTCTATATACCGTATGCTGTGTGTGGGAGACTTGTCTATATACTGTATGCTGTGTGGGGGGGACTTGTCTATATACTGTATGCTGTGTGTGGGAGACTTGTCTATATACTGTATGCTGTGTGGGGGGGACTTGTCTATATACTGTATGCTGTGTGTGGGAGACTTGTCTATATACTGTATGCTGTGTGTGGGGGACTTGTCTATATACCGTATGCTGTGTGTGGGGGACTTGTCTATATACTGTATGCTGTGTGTGGGGGACTTGTCTATATACCGTATGCTGTGTATGGGGGACTTGTCTATATACCGTATGCTGTGTGGGGAGGACTTGTCTATATACCGTATGCTGTGTAGGGGACTTGTCTATATACTGTATGCTGTGTGGGGGACTTGTCTATATACTGTATGCTGTGTGTGGGGGACTTGTCTATATACCTTATGCTGTGTGGGGTACTTGTCTATATACTGTATGCTGTGTGTGGTGGACTTGTCTATATACCTTATGCTGTTTGGGGGACTTGTCTATATACCGTATGCTGTGTGGGGGGGACTTGTCTATATACCTTATGCTGTGTGGGGGACTTGTCTATATACTGTATGCTGTGTGTGGGGGACTTGTCTATATACCGTATGCTGTGTGTGGGGTACTTGTCTATATACCGTATGCTGTGTGTGGGGGACTTGTCTATATACTGTATGCTGTGTATGGGGGACTTGTCTATATACTGTATGCTGTGTGGTGGGGACTTGTCTATATACTGTATGCTGTGTGGTGGGGACTTGACTATATACCTTATGCTGTGTGGGGGACTTGTCTATATCCTGTATGCTGTGTGTGGGGGACTTGTCTATATACTGTATGCTGTGTGGTGGGGACTTGACTATATACCGTATGCTGTGTGTGGGGTACTTGTCTATATACCGTATGCTGTGTGTGGGGGACTTGTCTATATACTGTATGCTGTGTATGGGGGACTTGTCTATATACTGTATGCTGTGTGTGGGGGACTTGTCTATATACCTTATGCTGTGTGGGGGACTTGTCTATATACTGTATGCTGTGTGTGGGGGACTTGTCTATATACCTTATGCTGTGTGGGGGACTTGTCTATATACTGTATGCTGTGTATGGGGGACTTGTCTATATACTGTGTGCTGTGTGGGGGGGACTTGTCTATATACTGTATGCTGTGTGGGGGGGACTTGTCTATATACCTTATGCTGTGTGGGGGAATTGTCTATATACTGTATGCTGTGTGTGGGGGACTTGTCTATATACCTTATGCTGTGTGGGGGACTTGTCTATATACTGTATGCTGTGTGTGGGGGACTTGTCTATATACCTTATGCTGTGTGGGGGACTTGTCTATATACCGTATGCTGTGTGGGGGACTTGTCTATATACTGTATGCTGTGGGGGGGGGACTTGTCTATATACCGTATGCTGTGTGTGGGGGACTTGTCTATATACCGTATGCTGTGTGTGGGGGACTTGTCTATATACCGTATGCTGTCTGGGGTACTTGTCTATATACTTTATGCTGTGTGTGGGGGACTTGTCTATATACCGTATGCTGTGTGTGGGGGACTTGTCTATATACTGTATGCTGTGTGTGGGGGACTTGTCTATATACTGTATGCTGTGTGTAGGGGACTTGTCTATATACCGTATGCTGTGTGTGGGGGACTTGTCTATGTACCGTATGCTGTGTGGGGTACTTGTCTATATACCGTATGCTGTGTGTGGGGTACTTGTCTATATACCGTATGCTGTGTGTGGGGTACTTGTCTATATACTGTATGCTGTGTGTGGGGGACTTGTCTATATACCGTATGCTGTGTGTGGTCTACTTGTCTATATACTGTATGCTGTGTGTGGGGTACTTGTCTATATACTGTATGCTGTGTGTGGGGGACTTGTCTATATACCGTATGCTGTGTGTGGGAGACTTGTCTATATACTATATACTGTGTGTGGGGGACTTGTCTATATACCGTATGCTGTGTGTGGGGTACTTGTCTATATACTGTATGCTGTGTGTGGGGTACTTGTCTATATACTGTATGCTGTGTGTGGGGGACTTGTCTATATACCGTATGCTGTGTGTGGGGTACTTGTCTATATACCGTATGCTGTGTGTGGGGGACTTGTCTATATACCGCATGCTGTGTGTGGGTGACTTGTCTATATACCTTATGCTGTGTGTGGGGGACTTGTCTATATACCGTATGCTGTGTGTGGGGGACTTGTCTATATACTGTATGCTGTGTGTGGGGGACTTGTCTATATACCGTATGCTGTGTATGGGGGACTTGTCTATATACCGTATGCTGTGTGGGGGACTTGTCTATATACCGTATGCTGTGTAGGGGACTTGTCTATATACTGTATGCTGTGTGGGGGACTTGTCTATATACTGTATGCTGTGTGTGGGGGACTTGTCTATATACCTTATGCTGTGTGGGGGACTTGTCTATATACTGTATGCTGTGTGTTGGGGGACTTGTCTATATACCTTATGCTGTTTGGGGGACTTGTCTATATACCGTATGCTGTGTGGGGGGGACTTGTCTATATACCGTATGCTGTGTGTGGGGGACTTGTCTATATACCGTATGCTGTGTGTGGGTGACTTGTCTATATACCGTATGCTGTGTGTGGGGGACTTGTCTATATACCGTATGCTGTGTGGGGGACTTGTCTATATACTGTATGCTGTGTGGGGGACTTGTCTATATACTGTATGCTGTGTGTGGGGTACTTGTCTATATACTGTATGCTGTGTGTGGGGGACTTGTCTATATACTGTATGCTGTGTGTGGGGTACTTGTCTATATACTGTATGCTGTGTGTGGGGGACTTGTCTATATACCGTATTCTGTGTGTGGGGGACTTGTCTATATACCGTATGCTGTTTGTGGGGGACTTGTCTATATACCGTATGCTGTGTGTGGGGTACTTGTCTATATACTGTATGCTGTGTGTGGGGGACTTGTCTATATACTGTATGCTGTGTGTGGGGGACTTGTCTATATACCGTATGCTGTGTGTGGGGGACTTGTCTATATACCGTATGCTGTGTGGGGTACTTGTCTATATACTGTATGCTGTGTGTGGGGGACTTGTCTATATACCGTATGCTGTGTGTGGGGGACTTGTCTATATACCGTATGCTGTGTGTGGGGGACTTGTCTATATACCTTATGCTGTGTGTGGGGGACTTGTCTATATACCGTATGCTGTGTGTCGGGGACTTGTCTATATACCGTATGCTGTGTGTGGGGGACTTGTCTATATACCGTATGCTGTGTGTGGAGGACTTGTCTATATACCGTATGCTGTGTGGGGGGGACTTGCCTATATACCGTATGCTGTGTGTGGGGGACTTGTCTATATACCGTATGCTGTGTGTGGGGGACTTGTCTATATACTGTATGCTGTGTGTGGGGGACTTGTCTATATACCTTTATGCTGTGTGTGGGGGACTTGTCTATATACCGTATGCTGTGTGTGGGGGACTTGTCTATATACCGTATGCTGTGTGTGGGGGACTTGTCTATATACCATATGCTGTGTGTGGGGGACTTGTCTATATACCGTATGCTGTGTGTGGGGGACTTGTCTATATACCGTATGCTGTGTGGGGGACTTGTCTATATACTGTATGCTGTGTGTGGGGGACTTGTCTATATACTGTATGCTGTGTGTAGGGGACTTGTCTATATACCGTATGCTGTGTGGGGGGGACTTGTCTATATACTGTATGCTGTGTGTGGGGGACTTGTCTATATACCGTATGCTGTGTGGGGGACTTGTCTATATACTGTATGCTGTGTGTGGGGGACTTGTCTATATACCTTATGCTGTGTGGGGGACTTGTCTATATACTGTATGCTGTGTGTGGGGGACTTGTCTATATACTCTATGCTGTGTGTGGGGGACTTGTCTATATACCTTATGCTGTGTGTGGGGGACTTGTCTATATACCTTATGCTGTGTGGGGGACTTGTCTATATACTGTATGCTGTGTGTGGGGGACTTGTCTGTATACCGTATGCTGTGTGTGGGGGACTTGTCTATATACTGTATGCTGTGTGTGGGGAACTTGTCTATATACTGTATGCTGTGTGTGGGGGACTTGTCTATATACTGTATGCTGTGTGTGGGGGACTTGTCTATATACTGTATGCTGTGTGGGGGGGACTTGTCTATATACCGTATGCTGTGTGTGGGGGACTTGTCTATATACTGTATGCTGTGTGGGGGACTTGTCTATATACCGTATGCTGTGTGTGGAGGACTTGTCTATATACCGTATGATGTGTGTGGGGGACTTGTCTATATACTGTATGCTGTGTGTGGGGGACTTGTCTGTATACCGTATGCTGTGTGTGGGGGACTTGTCTATATACTGTATGCTGTGTGTGGGGGACTTGTCTATATACTGTATGCTGTGTGTGGGGGACTTGTCTATATACTGTATGCTGTGTGGGGGGGACTTGTCTATTTACCGTATGCTGTGTGTGGGGACTTGTCTATATACTGTATGCTGTGTGGGGGACTTGTCTATATACTGTATGCTGTGTGTGGGGGACTTGTCTATATACCGTATGCTGTGTGTGGGGGACTTGTCTATATACCGTATGCTGTGTGGGGGACTTGTCTATATACTGTATGCTGTGTGTGGGGGACTTGTCTATATACCGTATGCTGTGTGTGGGGGACTTGTCTATATACTGTATGCTGTGTGGGGGACTTGTCTATATACTGTATGCTGTGTGTGGGGGACTTGTCTATATACCGTATGCTGTGTGTGGGGGACTTGTCTATATACCGTATGCTGTGTGTGGGGGACTTGTCTATATACCGTATGTTGTGTGGGGGGGACTTGTCTATATACTGTATGCTGTGTGGGGGGGACTTGTCTATTTACCGTATGCTGTGTGTGGGGACTTGTCTATATACTGTATGCTGTGTGGGGGACTTGTCTATATACTGTATGCTGTGTGTGGGGGACTTGTCTATATACCGTATGCTGTGTGTGGGGGACTTGTCTATATACCGTATGCTGTGTGGGGGACTTGTCTATATACTGTATGCTGTGTGTGGGGGACTTGTCTATATACCGTATGCTGTGTGTGGGGGACTTGTCTATATACTGTATGCTGTGTGGGGGACTTGTCTATATACTGTATGCTGTGTGTGGGGGACTTGTCTATATACCGTATGCTGTGTGTGGGGGACTTGTCTATATACCGTATGCTGTGTGTGGGGGACTTGTCTATATACCGTATGTTGTGTGGGGGGGACTTGTCTATATACCGTATGATGTGTGTGGGGGACTTGTCTATATACTGTATGCTGTGTGGGGGACTTGTCTATATACCGTATGCTGTGTGGGGGACTTGTCTATATACTGTATGCTGTGTGTGGTGGACTTGTCTATATACTGTATGCTGTGTGTGGTGGACTTGTCTATATACCGTATGCTGTGTGTGGAGGACTTGTCTATATACCGTATGCTGTGTGTGGGGGACTTGTCTATATACCGTATGCTGTGTGTGGAGGACTTGTCTATATACCGTATGCTGTGTGGGGGACTTGTCTATATACTGTATGCTGTGTGGGGGGACTTGTCTATATACCGTATGCTGTGTGTGGGGGACTTGTCTATATACTGTATGCTGTGTGTGGAGGACTTGTCTATATACCGTATGCTGTGTGGAGGACTTGTCTATATACCGTATGCTGTGTGTGGGGGACTTGTCTATATACTGTATGCTGTGTGTGGAGGACTTGTCTATATACCGTATGCTGTGTGTGGGGGACTTGTCTATATACCGTATGCTGTGTGTGGGGGACTTGTCTATATACCGTATGCTGTGTGTGGGGGACTTGTCTATATACCGTATGCTGTGTGGGGGACTTGTCTATATACTGTATGCTGTGTGTGGGGGACTTGTCTATATACCGTATGCTGTGTGTGGGGGACTTGTCTATATACCGTATGCTGTGTGTGGGGGACTTGTCTATATACCGTATGCTGTGTGTGGGGGACTTGCCTATATACTGTATGCTGTGTGGGGGACTTGTCTATACTATATACCGTATGCTGTGTGTGGAGGACTTGTCTATATACCGTATGATGTGTGTGGGGGACTTGTCTATATACCGTATGCTGTGTGTGGGGGACTTGTCTATATACTGTATGCTGTGTGGGGGGACTCGTCTATATACTGTATGCTGTGTGGGGGACTTGTCTATATACTGTATGCTGTGTGGGGGACTTGTCTATATACCGTATGCTGTGTGTGGAGGACTTGTCTATATACTGTATGCTGTGTGTGGGGGACTTGTCTATATACCGTATGCTGTGTGTGGGGGACTTGTCTATATACCGTATGCTGTGTGTGGGGGACTTGTCTATATACCTTATGCTGTGTGTGGGGGACTTGTCTATATACCGTATGCTGTGTGTCGGGGACTTGTCTATATACCGTATGCTGTGTGTGGGGGACTTGTCTATATACCGTATGCTGTGTGTGGAGGACTTGTCTATATACCGTATGCTGTGTGGGGGGGACTTGCCTATATACCGTATGCTGTGTGTGGGGGACTTGTCTATATACCGTATGCTGTGTGTGGGGGACTTGTCTATATACTGTATGCTGTGTGTGGGGGACTTGTCTATATACCTTTATGCTGTGTGTGGGGGACTTGTCTATATACCGTATGCTGTGTGTGGGGGACTTGTCTATATACCGTATGCTGTGTGTGGGGGACTTGTCTATATACCGTATGCTGTGTGTGGGGGACTTGTCTATATACCGTATGCTGTGTGTGGGGGACTTGTCTATATACCGTATGCTGTGTGGGGGACTTGTCTATATACTGTATGCTGTGTGTGGGGGACTTGTCTATATACTGTATGCTGTGTGTAGGGGACTTGTCTATATACCGTATGCTGTGTGGGGGGGACTTGTCTATATACTGTATGCTGTGTGTGGGGGACTTGTCTATATACCGTATGCTGTGTGGGGGACTTGTCTATATACTGTATGCTGTGTGTGGGGGACTTGTCTATATACCTTATGCTGTGTGGGGGACTTGTCTATATACTGTATGCTGTGTGTGGGGGACTTGTCTATATACTCTATGCTGTGTGTGGGGGACTTGTCTATATACCTTATGCTGTGTGTGGGGGACTTGTCTATATACCTTATGCTGTGTGGGGGACTTGTCTATATACTGTATGCTGTGTGTGGGGGACTTGTCTGTATACCGTATGCTGTGTGTGGGGGACTTGTCTATATACTGTATGCTGTGTGTGGGGGACTTGTCTATATACTGTATGCTGTGTGTGGGGGACTTGTCTATATACTGTATGCTGTGTGTGGGGGACTTGTCTATATACTGTATGCTGTGTGGGGGGGACTTGTCTATATACCGTATGCTGTGTGTGGGGGACTTGTCTATATACTGTATGCTGTGTGGGGGACTTGTCTATATACCGTATGCTGTGTGTGGAGGACTTGTCTATATACCGTATGATGTGTGTGGGGGACTTGTCTATATACTGTATGCTGTGTGTGGGGGACTTGTCTGTATACCGTATGCTGTGTGTGGGGGACTTGTCTATATACTGTATGCTGTGTGTGGGGGACTTGTCTATATACTGTATGCTGTGTGTGGGGGACTTGTCTATATACTGTATGCTGTGTGGGGGGGACTTGTCTATTTACCGTATGCTGTGTGTGGGGACTTGTCTATATACTGTATGCTGTGTGGTGGACTTGTCTATATACTGTATGCTGTGTGTGGGGGACTTGTCTATATACCGTATGCTGTGTGTGGGGGACTTGTCTATATACCGTATGCTGTGTGGGGGACTTGTCTATATACTGTATGCTGTGTGTGGGGGACTTGTCTATATACCGTATGCTGTGTGTGGGGGACTTGTCTATATACTGTATGCTGTGTGGGGGACTTGTCTATATACTGTATGCTGTGTGTGGGGGACTTGTCTATATACCGTATGCTGTGTGTGGGGGACTTGTCTATATACCGTATGCTGTGTGTGGGGGACTTGTCTATATACCGTATGTTGTGTGGGGGGGACTTGTCTATATACTGTATGCTGTGTGGGGGGGACTTGTCTATTTACCGTATGCTGTGTGTGGGGACTTGTCTATATACTGTATGCTGTGTGGGGGACTTGTCTATATACTGTATGCTGTGTGTGGGGGACTTGTCTATATACCGTATGCTGTGTGTGGGGGACTTGTCTATATACCGTATGCTGTGTGGGGGACTTGTCTATATACTGTATGCTGTGTGTGGGGGACTTGTCTATATACCGTATGCTGTGTGTGGGGGACTTGTCTATATACTGTATGCTGTGTGGGGGACTTGTCTATATACTGTATGCTGTGTGTGGGGGACTTGTCTATATACCGTATGCTGTGTGTGGGGGACTTGTCTATATACCGTATGCTGTGTGTGGGGGACTTGTCTATATACCGTATGTTGTGTGGGGGGGACTTGTCTATATACCGTATGATGTGTGTGGGGGACTTGTCTATATACTGTATGCTGTGTGGGGGACTTGTCTATATACCGTATGCTGTGTGGGGGACTTGTCTATATACTGTATGCTGTGTGTGGTGGACTTGTCTATATACTGTATGCTGTGTGTGGTGGACTTGTCTATATACCGTATGCTGTGTGTGGAGGACTTGTCTATATACCGTATGCTGTGTGTGGGGGACTTGTCTATATACCGTATGCTGTGTGTGGAGGACTTGTCTATATACCGTATGCTGTGTGGGGGACTTGTCTATATACTGTATGCTGTGTGGGGGTACTTGTCTATATACCGTATGCTGTGTGTGGGGGACTTGTCTATATACTGTATGCTGTGTGTGGAGGACTTGTCTATATACCGTATGCTGTGTGTGGGGGACTTGTGTATATACTGTATGCTGTGTGTGGAGGACTTGTCTATATACCGTATGCTGTGTGTGGGGGACTTGTCTATATACCGTATGCTGTGTGTGGGGGACTTGTCTATATACCGTATGCTGTGTGTGGGGGACTTGTCTATATACCGTATGCTGTGTGTGGGGGACTTGTCTATATACCGTATGCTGTGTGTGGGGGACTTGTCTATATACCGTATGCTGTGTGTGGGGGACTTGTCTATATACCGTATGCTGTGTGTGGGGGACTTGTCTATATACTGTATGCTGTGTGGGGGACTTGTCTATATACCGTATGCTGTGTGTGGAGGACTTGTCTATATACCGTATGATGTGTGTGGGGGACTTGTCTATATACCGTATGCTGTGTGTGGGGGACTTGTCTATATACTGTATGCTGTGTGGGGGGACTCGTCTATATACTGTATGCTGTGTGGGGGACTTGTCTATATACTGTATGCTGTGTGGGGGACTTGTCTATATACCGTATGCTGTGTGTGGAGGACTTGTCTATATACCGTATGCTGTGTGTGGAGGACTTGTCTATATACCGTATGCTGTGTGTGGGGGACTTGTCTATATACCGTATGATGTGTGTGGGGGACTTGTCTATATACCGTATGCTGTGTGTGGGGGACTTGTCTATATACTGTATGCTGTGTGGGGGGACTCGTCTATATACCGTATGCTGTGTGTGGAGGACTTGTCTATATACCGTATGATGTGTGTGGGGGACTTGTCTATATACCGTATGATGTGTGTGGGGGACTTGTCTATATACTGTATGCTGTGTGGGGGGACTCGTCTATATACTGTATGCTGTGTGGGGGACTTGTCTATATACTGTATGCTGTGTGGGGGGGACTTGTCTATATACCGTATGCTGTGTATGGGGGACTTGTCTATATACCGTATGCTGTGTGTGGGGGACTTGTCTATATACTGTATGCTGTGTGTGGAGGACTTGTCTATATACTGTATGCTGTGTGGGGGGGACTTGTCTATATACCGTATGCTGTGTGGGGGACTTGTCTATATACTGTATGCTGTGTGGGGGGGACTTGTCTATATACTGTATGCTGTGTGGGGGACTTGTCTATATACCGTATGCTGTGTGTGGGGGACTTGTCTATATACTGTATGCTGTGTGTGGGGGACTTGTCTATATACCGTATGCTGTGTGTGGGGGATTTGTCTATATACCGTATGCTGTGTGGGGGACTTGTCTATATACCGTATGCTGTGTGGTGGGGGACTTGTCTATATACTGTATGTTGTGTGTGGGGGACTTGTCTATATACCGTATGCTGTGTGGGGGACTTGTCTATATACTGTATGCTGTGTGTGGGGGACTTGTCTATATACTGTATGTTGTGTGTGGGGGTCTTGTCTATATACCGTATGCTGTGTGGTGGGGGAGGGGGTGCTGGACTTGGTTCTCTTTGCTATATGTGGGGGAGCGAGACCTGGATAAATATGCTATACATGGAGGAGGGGATCTTGGCTATATACTGTGTGTGGGGGAGCGGGGACCTGGCTATATACTTTGTGTGGGGGAGCGGGGACCTGGCTATATACTTTGTGTGGGGGAGCGGGGACCTGGCTATATACTGTGTGTGGGGGAGCGGGGACCTGGCTATATACTTTGTGTGGGGGAGCGGGGACCTGGCTATATACTTTGTGTGGGGGAGCGGGGACCTGGCTATATACTTTGTGTGGGGGAGCGGGGACCTGGCTATATACTTTGTGTGGGGGAGCGGGGACCTGGCTATATGCTTTGTGTGGGGGAGCGGGGACCTGGCTATATACTTTGTGTGGGGGAGCGGGGACCTGGCTATATACTGTGTGTGGGGGAGCGGGGACCTGGCTATATACTTTGTGTGGGGGAGCGGGGACCTGGCTATATACTTTGTGTGGGGGAGCGGGGACCTGGCTATATACTTTGTGTGGGGGAGCGGGGACCTGGCTATATACTTTGTGTGGGGGAGCGGGGACCTGGCTATATGCTTTGTGTGGGGGAGCGGGGACCTGGCTATATACTTTGTGTGGGGGAGCGGGGATCTTGGCTATATACTGTGTGTGGGGGAGCGGGGGCCTGGCTATATACTGTGTGTGGGGGAGCGGGGACCTGGCTATATACTGTGTGTGGGGGAGCGGGGACCTGGCTCTATGTGGTAGGTGTGGGGCAGTTGATGTTACGGGAGCAGCTTTATTGTGAATGTATATGTAGTGGGTACAATGTGGAGGACTCTTTATAGATCACAGACATCATATGTGCTGATCAGGAGCCTTTCTGTGAATGCTATGTGTCAGGTCAGAGCTGCACTATTGCTAGATGATCTTATGGGTGAACGTCTCATTCAGACGTCTGTTTTTTTACATCCATGTTATTGACAGACATAATACGCACCTTTATCATCTATGGGGCAGTTCACATATCCATATATATATATTTTTTTTTATTTGCATATAGTAACAAACATTGATACAATTCGGATCGATCCCTTTGATGAAAATCAGTTTTGTTTTTTTTGGCTTTTTTTTTAATGTACCAGAAAACTACAGATGTCTGAATGAGGCCTGAAGATCTGTTCAAATGTGGCAGATTGTTCCTGGAGGATTTCCATAGAAAATCAGAGCAAATTAACAAGAATCCTCAAGAAAATCCACAACAGCAAATTTGCACTGCATGATTATGGTGCAGATCTTTCTGGTAATTCACTGTGGAAAACAGCAGCGTGTAAAATAAAAAGAAATAAACTTGCTGGGAGTTGTAGTCCCTCACCACATACTGCAGTGTTATCATGACGCAGTGATGGTTTAGTTACATGACCGGTGCCTGCGCTGTCACTTGCTGGGAGTTGTAGTCCCTCAGCACATACTGCAATGCTATTATGGCGCAGTGATGGTTTAGTTACATGATCGGTGCCTGCGCTGTCACTTGCTGGGAGTTGTAGTCCCTCAGCACATACTGCAGTGCTATTATGATGCAGTGATGGTTTAGTTACATGATCGGAGCCTGCGCTGTCACTTGCTGGGAGTTGTAGTCCCTCACCACATACTGCAATGCTATTATGATGCAGTGATAGTTTAGTTACATGATCGGTGCCTGCGCTGTCACTTGCTGGGAGTTGTAGTCCCTCACCACATACTGCAGTGCTATTATGATGCAGTGATGGTTTAGTTACATGATCGGTGCCTGCGCTGTCACTTGTTGGGAGTTGTAGTCCCTCACCACACACTGCAATGCTATTATGATGCAGTGATGATTTAGTTACATGATCGGTGCCTGTGCTGTCACTTGCTGGAAGTTGTAGTCCCTCACCACATACTGCAGTGCTATTATGATGCAGTGATGGTTTAGTTACAAGATCGGTGCCTGCGCTGTCACTTGCTGGGAGTTGTAGTCCCTCACCACATACTGCAGGGCTATTATGATGCAGTGATGGTTTAGTTACATGATCGGTGCCTGCGCTGTCACTTGCTGGGAGTTGTAGTCCCTCACCACATACTGCAGTGCTATTATGATGCAGTGATGGTTTAGTTACATGACCGGTGCCTGCTCTGTCACTTGCTGGGAGTTGTAGTCCCTCACCACATTCTGCAGTGCTATATGATGCAGTGATGGTTTAGTTACATGATCGGTGCCTGCACTGTCACTTGCTGGGAGTTGTAGTCCCTCACCACATACTGCAGTGCTATTATGATGCAGTGATGGTTTAGTTACATGATCGGTGCCTGCGCTGTCACTTGTTGGGAGTTGTAGTCCCTCACCACACACTGCAATGCTATTATGATGCAGTGATGATTTAGTTACATGATCGGTGCCTGTGCTGTCACTTGCTGGGAGTTGTAGTCCCTCACCACATACTGCAGTGCTATTATGACGCAGAGATGGTTTAGTTACATGATCGGTGCCTGCGCTGTCACTTGCTGGGAGTTGTAGTCCCTCACCACATACTGCAGTGCTATTATGATGCAGTGATGGTTTAGTTACATGATCGGTGCCTGCGCTGTCACTTGCTGGGAGTTGTAGTCCCTCACCACATACTGCAGTGCTATTATGATGCAGTGATGGTTTAGTTACATGATCGGTACCTGCGCTGTCACTTGCTGGGAGTTGTAGTCCCTCACCACATACTGCAGTGCTATTATGACGCAGTGATGGTTTAGTTACATGATCGGTGCCTGCGCTGTCACTTGCTGGGAGTTGTAGTCCCTCACCACATACTGCAGTGCTATTATGATGCAGTGATGGTTTAGTTACATGATCTGTGCCTGCGCTGTCACTTGTTGGGAGTTGTAGTCCCTCACCACATACTGCAGTGCTATTATGATGCAGTGATGGTTTAGTTACATGATCGGTGCCTGTGCTGTCACTTGCTGGGAGTTGTAGTCCCTCACCACATACTGCAGTGCTATTATGACGCAGTGATGGTTTAGTTACATGATCGGTGCCTGCGCTGTCACTTGCTGGGAGTAGTAGTCCCTCACCACATACCGCTGTGCTATTATGACTCAGTGATGGTGAATTGTGTATATAATCCTATCCTGTGTGATACTGTCTGCTGAGCCGTGTATCTAATCCCGCCCTGTGCGATACTGTCTGCTGAGCTGTATCTCTAATCCTCTTCTGTGTGATACTGTCTGCTGAGCTGTGTATCTAATCCTATGCTGTGTGATACTGTCTGCTGAGCTGTGTATCCAATCCTGTCCTGTGCGATACTGTCTGCTGAGCTGTGCATCTAATCCTCTCCTGTGTGATACTGTCTGCTGAGCTGTGTATCTAATCCTATCCTGTGTGATACTGTCTGCTGAGCCGTGTATCTAATCCTCTCCTGTGTGATACTGTCTGCTGAGCAGTGTATCTAATCATCTCCTGTGTGATACTGTCTACTGAGCTGTGTATCTAATCCTCTCCTGTGTGATACTGTCTGCTGAGCTGTGTATCTAATCCTCTCCTGTGTGATACTGTCTGCTGAGCTGTGTATCTAATCCTGTCCTGTGCGATACTGTCTGCTGAGCTGTATCTCTAATCCTACCCTGTGTGATACTGTCTGCTGAGCCGTGTAGCTAATCCTCTCCTGTGTGATACTGTCTGCTGAGCTGTGTATCCAATCCTGTCCTGTGCGATACTGTCTGCTGAGCTGTATCTCTAATCCTACCCTGTGTGATACTGTCTGCTGAGCCGTGTATCTAATCCTATCCTGTGTGATACTATCTGCTGAGCCATGTATCTAATCTTCTCCTGTGTGATACTGTCTGCTGAGCTGTGTATCTAATACTCTCCTGTGTGATACTGTCTGCTGAGCTGTGTATCTAATCTTATCCTGTGTGATACTGTCTGCTGAGCTGTGTATCTAATCCCCTCCTGTGTGATACTGTCTGCTGAGCCGTGTATCTAATCCTACCCTGTGTGATACTGTCTGCTGAGCTGTATCTCTAATACTACCCTGTGTGATACTGTCTGCTGAGCCGTGTATCTAATCCTCTCCTGTGTGATACTGTCTGCTGAGCTGTGTATCTAATCCTCTCCTGTGTGATACTGTCTGCTGAGATGTGTATCTAATCCTCTCCTGTGTAATACTGTGAGTTGAGCTGTGTATCTAATCCTCTCCTGTGTGATACTGTCTGCTGAGATGTGTATCTAATCCTCTCCTGTGTGATACTGTGTGCTGAGCTGTGTATCTAATCCTCTCCTGTGTAATACTGTGTGTTGAGCTGTGTATCTAATCCTCTCCTGTGTGATACTGTCTGCTGAGCTGTGTATCTAATCCTCTCCTGTGTGATACTGTCTGCTGAGCAGTGTATCTAATCCCCTCCTGTGTGATTCTGTCTGCTGAGTCATGTATCTAATCCTATGCTGTGTGATACCGTCTGCTGAGCTGTGTATCTAATCCTATGCTGTGTATCTAATCCTCTCCTGTGTATCTAATCCTCTCCTGTGTGATACTGTCTGCTGAGCTGTGTATCTAATCCACTCCTGTGTGATACTGTCTGCTGAGCCGTGTATCTAATCCTCTCCTGTGTGATACTGTCTGCTGAGGTGTCTATCTAATCCTCTCCTGTGTGATACTGTCTGCTGAGCCGTGTATCTAATCCTCTCCTGTGTAATACTGTGAGTTGAGCTGTGTATCTAATCCTCTCCTGTGTGATACTGTGTGCTGAGCTGTGTATCTAATCCTCTCCTGTGTAATACTGTGTGTTGAGCTGTGTATCTAATCCTCTCCTGTGTGATACTGTCTGCTGAGCTGTGTATCTAATCCTCTCCTGTGTGATACTGTCTGCTGAGCAGTGTATCTAATCCTCTCCTGTGTGATACTGTCTGCTGAGCTGTGTATCTAATCCTCTCCTGTGTGATACTGTCTGCTGAGCAGTGTATCTAATCCCCTCCTGTGTGATTCTGTCTGCTGAGTCATGTATCTAATCCTATGCTGTGTGATACCGTCTGCTGAGCTGTGTATCTAATCCTATGCTGTGTATCTAATCCTCTCCTGTGTATCTAATCCTCTCCTGTGTGATACTGTCTGCTGAGCTGTGTATCTAATCCACTCCTGTGTGATACTATCTGCTGAGCTGTGTATCTAATCCCCTCCTGTGTGATACTGTCTGCTGAGCCGTGTATCTAACTCTATGCTGTGTGATACTGTCTGCTGAGCCGTGTATCTAATCCCCTCCTGTGTGATACTGTCTGCTGAGCTGTGTATCTAATCCTCTCCTGTGTGATACTGTCCGCTGAGCCGTGTATCTAACCCTATGCTGTGTGATACTGTCTGCTGAGCTATGTATCTAATCCTATGCTGTGTATCTAATCCTCTCCTGTGTGATAATGTCTGCTGAGCCATGTATCTAATCCTCTCCTGTGTGATACTGTCTGCGGAGCCGTGTATCTAATCCTATCCTGTGTGATACTGTCTGCTGAGCTGTGTATCTAATCCTATCCAGTGTAATACCATCTGCTGAGCAGTGTATCTAATCCTCTCCTGTGTGATACTGTCTGCTGAGCTGTGTATCTAATCCTCTCCTGTGTGATACTGTCTGCTGAGCCGTGTATCTAATCCTCTCCTGTGTGATACTGGTGTGCTGAGCTGTGTATCTAATCCTCTCCTGTGTGATACTTTCTGCTGAGCCATGTATCTAATTCTCTCCTGTGTGATACTGTCTGCTGAGCTGTGTATCTAATCCTCTCCTGTGTGATACTGTCTGCTGAGCCGTGTATCTAATCCTCTCCTGTGTGATACTGTCTGCTGAGCTGTGTATCTAATCCTCTCCTGTGTGATACTGTCTGCTGAGCTGTATCTCTAATCCTACCCTGTGTGATACCATCTGCTGAGCTGTATCTCTAATCCTGTCCTGTGTGATACCGTCTGCTGAGCAGTGTATCTAATCCTCTCCTGTGTGATACTGTCTGCTGAGCCGTGTATCTAATCCTCTCCTGTGTGATACCATCTGCTGAGCAGTGTATCTAAGCTGTGTGATACCTTCTGCTGAGCTGTGTATCTAATCCTCTCCTGTGCGATACTGTCTGCTGAGCTGTGTATCTAATCCTCTCCTGTGTGATACTGTCTGCTGAGCCGTGTATCTAATCCTCTCCTGTGTGATACTGTCTGCTGAGCTGTGTATCTAATCCTCTCCTGTGTGATACTGTCTGCTGAGCTGTATCTCTAATCCTACCCTGTGTGATACCATCTGCTGAGCTGTATCTCTAATCCTGTCCTGTGTGATACCGTCTGCTGAGCAGTGTATCTAATCCTCTCCTGTGTGATACTGTCTGCTGAGCCGTGTATCTAATCCTCTCCTGTGTGATACCATCTGCTGAGCAGTGTATCTAAGCTGTGTGATACCTTCTGCTGAGCTGTGTATCTAATCCTCTCCTGTGCGATACTGTCTTTTGAGCTGTGTATCTAATCCTCTCCTGTGTGATACTGTCTGCTGAGCCGTGTATCTAATCCTCTCCTGTGTGAAACTGTGTGCTGAGCTGTGTATCTAATCCCATCCTGTGTGATACTGTCTGATGAACTGTGTATCTAATCCTATCTTGCGTGATACTGTCTGCTGAGTCGTGTATCTAATCCCGCCCTGTGCGATACTGTCTGCTGAGCCGTGTATCTAATCCACTCCTGTGTGATACTGTCTGATGAACTGTGTATCTAATCCTCTCCTGTGTGATACTGTCTGCTGAGCTGTGTATCTAATCCTCTCCTGTGTGATACTGTCAGCTGAGCTGTGTATCTAATCCTCTCCTGTGCGATACTGTCTGCTGAGCTGTGTATCTAATCCTCTCCTGTGTGATACTGTCTGCTGAGCTGTGTATCTAATCCTCTCCTGTGTGATACTGTCAGCTGAGCTGTGTATCTAATCCTCTCCTGTGTGATACTGTCTGCTGAGCTATGTATCTAATCCCCTCCTGTGTGATACTGTCTGCTGAGCTGTGTATCTAATCCTATCCTGTGTGATACTGTCTGCTGAGCTATGCATCTAATCCTGTCCTGTGTGATACCGTCTGCTGAGCTATGTATCTAATCCTTTCCTGTGTGATACTGTCTGCTGAGCTGTATCTCTAATCCTACCCTGTGTGATACTGTCTGCGGAGCCATGTATCTAATCCTCTCCTGTGCGATACCGTCTGCTGAGCAGTGTATCTAATCCTCTCCTGTGCGATACTGTCTGCTGAGCTGTGTATCTAATTCTCTCCTGTGTGATATTGTCTGCTGAGCAGTGTATCTAATCTTATACTGTGTGATACTGTCTCCTGAGCTGTGTATCTAATCCCCTCCTGTGTGATACTGTCTGCTGAGCTGTGTATCTAATCCTCTCCTGTGTGATACTGTCTGCTGAGCTGTGTATCTAATCCTATTGTCGTCACTGAAGTTTGGGTCTTCTATCCTTTGGATTACGAGCTCGGAGAGAATGAAGACACAGGACAGGATGTTTGTGTCTAAACATACTCTAAAAACTTTATTACAAAACACAGGGCTAATATACACCCTAAAAGGCAGGAAACGGATTTGCCATATATGGTTCGATTATACAGTTTAGCTGAACAAGTGAAAAAAAGCTAGTTTCTGTATGCTTTAAAATATTTAATTAGACTTATCTAGTTAGCAAGGTCATTTCATCTTTCTGCAAGAACACATTATTGCTACAAGAAGAAACATCTGGCCAGGGAGTATACTTTATCTTCTCCCAATGATACAAGAAGGAACATTCATAGCTGTTGTTTTCACCTAAAATAACTGTCAGACTTATATAGCATAGATGGGGCCTTTAAACTTGAGGGACTCCATCTTCTGCTATAACATTCCATCCTTTTGTTCCTTCATTTATCAATACGAATTTCTATGTTTTCTTTTAGTACAACGCTGAATACACATTAAAAAAAGCTTAAAAACCAAATAAACCGCAAGACACATTAGCAAAACCTGTAAAATCACTTGTACTATACCAGCCAACCACCCACCAATACCTTTAAACCAATTTGTGGGATTTAGAAAGGAAAATCTCTGTGTGGAATTATTGGCCCAAGTATCTGAACAGTTCACCCAAAAGTTTATCTCTTCCCATGAGACCGGGACAGCGAGAAAGGGTATGCTAGTGGACGTCACAGGGGCATGTGTACATATCCAACAATTAGCAATGGTCTGGTTTTGCTCCTTTAGTCCATCGATTAGAGCAAGATGGTGTCTAATGAATCTATTGTCATCTCCATCCATGGTGCCTAACCTAGTCCATGCACCTGTGGTTGTAAGTATGCAGGTAAGTATAAACAATGTCATCATTCTTTGTCCGCTGGTTCTCCTAGTATCTTTTTGCAATGGGACGCGTGGATCCAGGTCTCTTTTCCCTCTAGCTTAACGGCTGTACTTGTGGTCAGCAGAACTTGAAAGGGTCCGTCAAACCGTGGATCTAGGCTTTTCCTCACGTGTCTTTTTATAACCACCCAGTCTCCAGGTTGCAGCGTATGGCTGCTAGAGTCTTGATCTGGATCTGGAAGAGAACTGAAGACATTATCATGTACTTGCTTAATCTTTTTGTGTAAAGCCCTCACATAAGAACTTAGCACATGGTTGTTCATTTCTAATGCTTGCGGATAGAAACACCCTAGGCTGAGTACGTTGCCAAACAATATCTCATATGGAGAGAGTCCAGTCTTTCTATTAGGCGTGTATCTTACTGAAAACAGAGCAAGTGGTAAACAGTCCGGCCATGGTTTTCCTGTCTCAGCCATGGCTTTCTGAATTTTTAATTTCAATGTCCCATTCAGTCTTTCCACTTTACCACTACTTTGTGGGTGATATGGGGTGTGGAATGCTTGTTGAATTCCTAGAGCTGACATGACTTCATTCATTATTTCACCTGTGAAGTGTGTACCTCTGTCACTCTCAATTACCTCTGGTACCCCATACCTGCAGACCACCTCCGCAAGCAGTTTCTTTGCGGTTGCCGCAGCCGTGGCTTTGGCAATCGGGAAAGCCTCTGGCCATCCTGAGAACAAATCAATACAGACCAACACATATTCCCATGATCCTGACTTTGGCAGCTGAATATAATCAATTTGCAGTCTCTGGAATGGATAGAGGGGCCGGGGGGTGTGTTTGGGTGGTGTTTTAACTACTCTACCCTGATTATGTGTAGCACATAAAATGCACCCTTGTACCAGGTTTTCAATACAGGTGGAGAATCCTGGTGCCACCCAATGTTTCTGCATCACACTCATCACACCCGTTTTAGATTGGTGTGTCGGCCCATGTAGTATCTGGGCAGCTGCTGGGTACAGTGCCCTTGGAAGGCATCGTCGTGTCCCTTTCCCCCATACCCCATTTGCTTCATTCAGGCATGCATCTTCCTTTAACCACTTATCAACCTCCTCCTTTTGAGCCTGAGCCTGCATTTGGGATAAGATGTCCTCCGACACAAAGGGGTTTTTAGGGGCACTTAACTGACGTACTGTTGACCCTTGTTGCGGCTTACAGGCTGCTGTTTTTGCCGCTGCATCTGCCATCGCGTTTCCTCTGCTTACCTAGTCGGTGCGTCTGGTATGTGCTCTTCCCTTTATGACAGCTACTTGTTTAGGTAGTTGTAGCGCATCAATTAACTGCTGGACCGCATCAGCATTCTTAATGGGGTGTCCTGCTGCCGTCAGGAAACCTCTTGACTTCCATATTGGACCAAAATCATGCGATATACCGAATGCGTACCTAGAATCTGTGTAAATGTTAACAATACTGGTCTGTGCCACTTGAGACTGGGTCTGTGCCACTTGATTGGCGACAGGCGAATGTAGTGCCAATATTCAAAAAGGGAGCGAAAAGTGACGCCAGAAACTATCGGCCGGTGAGTCTGACGTCCGTTGTGGGCAAAATTTTTGAAAGCTTCATTAAAGAGGCAATTACGGAGCATCTTGATGCTAATAATCTTTTAATCCCGAACCAACATGGATTCATGAGGAATCGCTCCTGCCAAACAAACCTGATTGACTTCTACGAGGAGGTTAGCTCTCGAGTAGATCAGGGGGAACCAGTGGATGTCGTGTATCTCGACTTCTCAAAAGCGTTCGATAGCGTGCCACATAATAGGTTGGTATACAAAATGAGAATGATGGGGCTGGGGGAAAATGTCTGCAAGTGGGTAGCTAACTGGCTAAAGGATAGAAGGCAGAGGGTGGTTATAAATGGAATATACTCAGATTGGGTAAGCGTCACTAGTGGGGTACCACAGGGGTCTGTACTAGGCCCAATGTTATTTAATCTTTATTAACGACATAGTCAACGGGATAAATAGTAAAATATCAATATTTGCAGATGACACAAAGTTATGTAAAACAATTAATACAAAAGAGGACAGTGCAGACCTACAGAGGGATTTGGATAAGCTGGGTAGGTGGAGCACTAAATGGCAAATGAGGTTTAACGAGGAGAAATGTAAGGTCATACATATGGGAAGGAAAAATGGAAGTCACCAGTACTCACTGAATGGGAAATCATTGGGGAATTCAGAGATGGAGAAGGACTTGGGCATCTTGATTGATAGCAAACTAAATTGGAGTGCCCAAAGTCAGGCCGCTGCTGTAAGGGCAAACAGGGTAATGGGATGTATCAGAAGAGGTATAGCTGCAAAGGATGAGAACATTGTTCTTCCACTGTACAAAGCACTGGTCAGACCACACTTGGAATACTGTGCTCAGTTATGGGCCCCAATATATAGAAAGGATATAAATGAGCTTGAAAAGGTACAAAGGAGGGCAACAAAATTAATAAAGGGAATGGAGGGACTGCAATACCCAGAGAGGTTGGCAAAACTAGGACTATTCAGCTTGGAAAAGAGAAGGTTGAGGGGGGACATAATAAATGTGTACAAATATGTTAGGGGACAGTATAGAGATCTTGCCCGAGATTTGTTCAAAAGGAGGGATATTACGGTAACAAGAGGGCACTCACTAAGACTGGAAGAGAAAAGGTTTCAGCACCAGCATAGGAAGGGGTTCTTTACGGTAAGAGCAGTGAGAATATGGAATTCACTGAGTGAGGAGACGGTAATGTCGGATTCACTACACCAGTTCAAGCGGGGACTGGATGCATTTCTAGATACCAGGCAGATTTCAGCATATACTTAAAAATAAAATAAAATAGTAGGTTGATACAGGGATTTATTCTGACTGCTGGTTTCAGAGTCTGGAGGGAATTTTTCCTCAGGTGAAGATTGGCCAAATCATTTGGGGTTTTTGCCCTCCTCTGGATCAACTTTACCAATTACAGAACTAACAGGTCGAACTTGATGGACGCAAGTCTTTATTCGGCTTTACAAACTATGTTACTATGTTACTATGTGCTGCTGAGAGGTGAGCGGGTTGCACTTGGTTCAATATAGTGTAGACATCATGAGGTGTTAGCACGGTGAGCGGGTGGTCAAGAACAATGTCTGCGGATTTATGGAGTAATAGTCCAACAGCATGCAGAGCACGTACACAGGATGGTGCACCTCTGGCTACCGCATCCAATCTGCCACTAAAGTAGGCAACAGGTCTCTGATTATCACCGTGTGTTTGAGTAAAAACTCCTGCTGCATGTCCAGCTTGTTCATGAAGGTACAGAGTAAATGGGAGCTCATAATTAGGGGTACCCAAAGCTGGAGCGGCCAAAATACGGTTCTTGAGAGAATAAAAACAGTCTATTGCCTCTGATGTTAGTACAAAAGGTGTTGGGGTAAGACAGTCATAGAGGGGCTGCATCAAAATAGAGACGGCATGAATCCACTGTCTGCAATAGGAAACAAGTCCAAGAAAAGTTCTGAGGGCTGCAACATTAATGGGTACGGTGAATGCCTGTACTGCTTGTTTACGTGCATTTGTTAAATGATGAGCTCCTGGTGTAATGCAATGTCCCAAAAAGCTGACTGAAGATTTACAAAACTGAAGCTTATCTTTCGATGCCTTGCAGCCAGCGTGATAGAGAAACAACATAAGCGATATAGTTGCACTATGACATTGTTTCCTGGAGGGGGCACAAATGAGCAGGTCATCGACATATTGCAGAACAACGATATGTGGTTCAGACCATCCCTCCAGTATTTCCTGCAGACTTGCAGTGTACATTGTGGGTGAATTCTGGGCACCCTGTGGCAACACTGTCCATGTATATTGACTGCCCTGGAACGTGAAAGCAAACAGGTACTGGCTGTCAGGATGTAATGGATGGTACACTGAAAAATGCATTTGCCAAATCGACCACTGAAAAGCAAAGAGAGTTAGAAGGTATCTGTGACAGAAGAGTATGCGGGTTGGGCACAACTGGTGTTAGAAGTTCTGTGGCTTTGTTAACCAACCGGAGGTCATGGACCATTCTATATGCGGCTGGTTGTCCTGGCACGCTCTTTTTCTTTACTGGGAACAGGGGAGTGTTGCAAGGGGACTGGGTTTTGACTAGGACTCCTCTCTGTAGTAATTTTTGGACTTGCTGGGCTCCTGAGCCGAGCTAAGGGGATACTGCCTCTGTTGAGGCAAGATGGCTCCTGGTTTTAATTTCACCATTACTGGTTGAACTCTTAACCTACCAACATCTGTTTTGTCTGAGGCCCAAAAATCATGTGGCACAGCCTGCTCCAATATCGGGGGAAACTCATTTGTCTCTTCTATGCTGGCAATATCTAGTGACATAATTTTGCAAAGGGTACTTGGTTTTAAACCTGGGGTCATGGTGACAGTGCCATCGGGATGATACTCAATATGTGCTAGTAATTGGGACAACACATCATTTCCCAATAGATTACATTGGCCTCGGGGCGATACCATGAGCTGGCTATGTGCAGTAGCTCCTTGAATTTGCAGGAGAATTCTCTTAGTGACAGGAAGCAGGACAGACGGGGAATTGAAGGGGGTGGCAATGACATGATGTGAAAAATCAGTGTCAGTGTATGGCCAATCACCTTGCGTAATTACTGAATTGTCGGCCCCCGTATCTACTTGGAAATCGATTTCATGTCCCCCTGGTAGGTTCACCTGCACTATACAACTGGGAGTTGGGGGTAAGGAGATGAGGGGGTTCATGTGCAAGCTACCCTCATCCTATGGGGGCGTTGTTTGGTCGGCTGGAGGACCCGTACTCTGAGCATTTGGATACGGGTTGGTCCTACAGTTCTTTCTAAAATGTCCTGGCTTTTTACATCCGTAACACAGTTTCTGTCCTCCTCCTTCAGTCCGTCCTCTGCCTCTGTTGTTACTGGGGGTCGTCTCTACTATATGTATTCTGGCAGCTCTTTTTGCCTGCGCTATGTCATGTTGTGCCCCCTGAGCTATTCTAGCTAAATCTTCTGCCTTCACTGATCTCCAGTCCGGTCTACTTGCTTTTACCTTCTCTGCAATCTCTTTCTTTAGTCCATTCATGAAAGCACTTGCTAATACCCTCTCACTAGTCTTATTCCCGGGGTTGAACCCCATTTCTGACCAGGTTTTCTTTAGTGCATAGAAATAATCCTTAGGATCTTCCTCCTTCCCCTGCACTCTATCTTCTAGTGTAACTTGCTTTTCTGCTTGCCTGTCTTGACATGCTTTTACCAACGCTGCTGCGAATAGGACTCCAGCTGCTGCATCATTAGATTCTGCATCTATGGGTCCAGTCCTATTGGCATACTGTTTTTTTGTCTCATCTATCAACCTATCATAGCGGGCTTCATCTGCCAATTTTCCCTTAATTACCCCCTGCAGATCTATTCTAGTGGCATGGTACGTATCCTGTATGGTGGTGATCATTCTAGCGAAACCCATAGGGGACTGGGATGGGTCTGGCAGCTGGGAGATCAGTGCCAACTGCTCTGAAGGACTCCATGGTCTATACATTAACATTGTACGAGCTTCCTGACCTGGAACCACTGCATCCCCCCCTGCTGCTGCTGCTGCTGCTGCTCCCGGTGCTCCTGGCATAACTACCGTCCTCATTGGGAATAGACTAGTTGGGTGGGGTCTCGGTCCTCCACATGCCACACAGATGTCTACTGTCAAGGGGTTCTGCTGTCCACATCTGGGGCAAACCCAACATTTAGGTTCTTGAGAATTCTGGTACTGGGGTGGGGGTGACGTCGGGAGCGGACAGGGAGGAAAATCTGTCATTCCAGTTTTTGTCAGTCTGTAACGTCCGTCTCCTAATTCTTCAATCTTTCCTTCAAAATAAGCGCATGCATTCATCCATACATCCACTGTCTTCAACAGACCCTTATCTTTCAACCATCCATGATAGGAGTTAAAGAAGGATTTCCATTTCTCTCCATTCATCTCCATTCTCATTCATTCCCGCTTTACACAATATTTTGTCAATTCCAATCAGTGCCTGTTTCCCTTCTCTGCGTACCACTAAGTCTTTGGCTATAATGCCTTCCTTGGCATTTTGGTTCCCCATTTTTTTCGGTTCTCCTCACCTAGAAGAGACTCCTCAGTCACTTAGACAATGGTCACTTAGACAATGGGCCACAAAGGTTTCTGAACCATTCCACTACTAGCCTCTCTAGGACTTATACGCCAACCAGAAAAACAGACCAAAAACATCAATCCCGGGACACATCCACAACACAATCATCGGATCCATACTTTCATTCTTAAATTCTCTAAAGGATAGAAGGCAGAACTGTCAATTTATCTGAGGGATTCTACTGGTTCAAAGGGACCTGAGCCAGACAACAATCTGTTGAATTACCTGGGGAGCCGACCGCTCGGGGGTGAGGGAGTCTCTTCTATGCAGTGATATAATTAGGTAGAATATAACAGTTATTCTTACCTCAGCGCTGTATATATCACCAACAGAGAGCTTCACTCGTCCCACGTCTTTGACCGGTCGAGCACCCTTGGGTAGATTAACTCAAGGTCCCTGTTCGGGCGCCAGCTGTCGTCACTGAATTTTGGGTCTTCTATCCTTTGGATTACGAGCTCGGAGAGAATGAAGACACAGGACAGGATGTTTGTGTCTAAACATACTCTAAAAACTTTATTACAAAACACAGGGCTAATATACACCCTAAAAGGCAGGAAACGGATTTGCCATATATGGTTTGATTATACAGTTTAGCTGAACAAGCGAAAAAAAGCTAGTTTCTGTATGCTTTAAAATATTTAATTAGACTTATCTAGTTAGCAAGGTCATTTCATCTTTCTGCAAGAACACATTATTGCTACAAGAAGAAACATCTGGCCAGGGAGTATACTTTATCTTCTCCCAATGATACAAGAAGGAACATTCATAGCTGTTGTTTTCACCTAAAATAACTGTCAGACTTATATAGCATAGATGGGGCCTTTAAACTTGAGGGACTCCATCTTCTGCTATAACACTATCCTGTGTGATACTGTCTATTGAGCTGTGTATCTAATCCTATCCTGTGTGATACCATCTGCTGAGCTGTGTATCTAATCCCATCCTGTGTGATACTGTCTGATGAGCTGTGTATCTAATCCTATGCTGTGTGATACTGTCTGCTGAGCCGTGTATCTAATCCTCTCCTATGTGATACTGTCTGATGAACTGTGTATCTAATCCTCTCCTGTGTTCTACTGTCTGCTGAGCTGTGTATCTAATCCTATGCTGTGTGATACTGTCTGCTGAGCTGTGTATCTAATCCTATGCTGTGTGATGCTGTCTGCTGAGCCGTGTATCTAATCCTTTCCTATGTGATACTGTCTGATGAACTGTGTATCTAATCCTCTCCTGTGTGATACTGTCTGCTGAGCTGTGTATCTAATCCACTCCTTTTTGATACTGTCTGCTGAGCTGTGTATCTAATCCTATGCTGTGTGATACTGTCTGCTGAGCTGTGTATCTAATCCTATGCTGTGTGATACTGTCTGCTGAGCCGTGTATCTAATCCTCTCCTATGTGATACTGTCTGATGAACTGTGTATCTAATCTTCTCCTGTGTGATACTGTCTGCTGAGCTGTGTATCTAATCCTATGCTGTGTGATACTGTCTGCTGAGCAGTGTATCTAATCCTATGCTGTGTGATACTGTCTGCTGAGCAGTGTATCTAATCCTATGCTGTGTGATACTGTCTGCTGAGCTGTGTATCTAATCCTCTCCTATGTGATACTGTCTGCTGAGCTGTGTATCTAATCCTATGCTGTGTGATACTGTCTGCTGAGCTGTGTATCTAATCCTCTCCTATGTGATACTGTCTGATGAACTGTGTATCTAATCCTCTCCTGTGTGATACTGTCTGCTGAGCTGTGTATCTAATCCACTCCTTTGTGATACTGTCTGCTGAGCCGTGTATCTAATCCTATGCTGTGTGATACTGTCTGCTGAGCTGTGTATCTAATCCTCTCCTGTGTGATAGTGTCTGCTGAGCCGTGTATCTAATCCTATGCTGTGTGATACTGTCTGCTGAGCCGTGTATCTAATCCTCTCCTATGTGATACTGTCTGATGAACTGTGTATCTAATCCTCTCCTGTGTGATACTGTCTGCTGAGCTGTGTATCTAATCCACTCCTTTGTGATACTGTCTGCTGAGCCGTGTATCTAATCCTCTCCTGTGTGATACTGTCTGCTGAGCTGTATATCTAATCCTCTCCTGTGTGATAGTGTCTGCTGAGCCGTGTATCTAATCCTCTCCTATGTGATACTGTCTGGTGAACTGTGTATCTAATCCTCTCCTGTGTGATACTCTCTGCTGAGCTGTGTATCTAATCCTCTCCTACGAGAGTCCCTATCCACAATCTACAAGTACTCAACAACAGGCCCAGCCGATCTAACCTACCCGTCGCACCTGAGAAGGAAGATTAATTTCAATCATCAAATTTCTTTCTATGTTTTATGTTTTTATCATATTAGCCTGGTGCATTTTTAAAGAAATTTGTACACTAATCCTGGTGATACATATCACCCTTTTAAAACTTTTTTTTTTCCCACCCCCATATATTTTATATTTTATATCTTAATAAAAGCTTCAAGCAAATTAAGTTATCCACCTCTGGTTTTCTTTCTCCAAACCCACTACCATTAGCGCGAATTTACACAATTATCTTAACCCTAGAACAAAAGATCCTCTAAAGCTAGACATCATGCTGCGATCCAAAGAAATTCAGGACCAAATGAGAAACAAAGTAATTGAGATCTATCAGTCTGGAAAAAGGTCTAAAGCCATTTCTAAAGATTTGGGACTCCAGCGAACCACAGTGGGAGTCATTATCCACAATAGGCGAAAATATGGAACAATGGTGAACTTTCCTAGGCATGGCCGGCTGATCAAAATTACCCCAAGAGCGCAGCAACGACTCATCCAAGAGGTCACAAAAGACCCCACAAGAACATCCAGAGAACTGCAGGTCTCACTTGCCTCAGTTAAGGACAGTGTTCATGACTCCACCATAAGAAAGAGACTGGGCAAAAATGACGCATAGCAGAGTTCCAAGACAAAACCCACTGCTGAGCAATAAGAACAAAGGCTCATCTCAGTTTTGGCAGAAAACATCTTGATGATCGCCAAGACTTTTGGGAGAATACTCTGTGGACTGACAAGACAAAAGTTGAACTTTTTGGAAGGTGTATGTCCCATTACATCTGGCGTAGAAGTAACACTGCATTTCAAAAAAGGAACATCATACCAACAGTAAAATACGGTGGCGGCAGCATGATGGTCTGGGACTGTTATGCTGCTTCAGGACCTGGAAGACTTGCTGTGGTAAATGGAACCATGAATTCTGCTGGTTAACCAAAAAATCCTGAAAGAGAATGTCCGGCCATCTGTTCATGACCTCAAGCTGAAGTGCACTTGGGTTATGCAGCAGGACAATGATCCAAAACACACCATTAAGTCCACCTCTGATTGGCTTAAGGAAAACAAAATTAAGACTTTGCAGTGGCTTAGTCAAAGTCCTGACCTTAAGAAAGCGGTTCATGCTCGGAAACCCTCCAATGTGGCTAAATTACAACAATTTTGCAAAGATGAGTGGGCAAAAATTCCTCCAGAGTGTTGTAAAAGACTCATTGCCAATTATCCCAAACACTTGATTGTAGTTGTTGTTGCTGAGGGTGTTTCAAACAATTATTAGGTTTAGAGGGCAATCACTTTTTCACACAGGGCCCTGTAGGTTTGGATTTCTTTTTCCCTTAATAATTAGGGTCTTCATTTAAAAACTGCATTTTGTGGTTACTTGTGTTATCTTTGTCTAATATTAAAATTTGTTTTGAGATCTGAAATATTTAAGTATGACAAACATGCAAAAGAATGAGAAATCAGGAAGGGGCAAACAACTTTTCACACATACACATATACATATATATATATTCATCCCACAATGTCACATTCATGGTAGAAGAGAGGGATTGGTAAGATGGGACAACCATTACAAACCAGCCACCTGATCAGACGTTATTGAACACCTTTCCAGAAGCTTTAATCAATCTTATCTACTGTTATTTTCTGAAGAGAGGAAACAAATGTCCTAAAAATAAAAAAATAGAAAAATGAAAGTTAAGAAAAATAAAAATAATAATAGCCTCACCTCCACTATGAGCATTTCTTGCTCTTCTAATAATCCAAGCTTTCCTAATTGTTCTTCTATTTGCTCCTGCGTCTTCATATTCCTCTCCAGCACAAATGATGCATGCTGGGGCTGTAAGAGCTGTAATAGAAGCCTAGAAGAACCATCAGAGGTCAGGCCCATCTGGTTACAGAAAGAACACAGATACACGCTGTATAAGACAATGGGATGGAAACAAGATTTTAAAAGGAGTTATCAAACACTTTTATACTCCACTGGATAGGTCATTAATATAAGATAGGTGGGGTCCAACCATCGGCCCCCCGATGATCAGCTGTCATCACCTCTGGCAAGATGCAGGCAATGTTCAAAGTGGAACAAAACCGCTCCGTACACTGCGGCCGCTGCCGGGTGCAGACCAGCTATTGAGGAGTACCGGAGGTGATCTGCAGCACCAGGCAGTGGCCACTGGGGTGCGCTCTGTTCACAAGTTGCATCCGGCCGTTGCCAGAGCTATAAACAACTTATTGGTGGGGAGCCAAGAGTCGGACCTACAACGATCTGATATAGACCACCTATTTTATGCATAAATCATCTGCATTAAAGTATTAGAGAACGTCTTTAAGAGCCCTGCATTTTCAGAGCCAAACTTCAGTCAACATCTAATAACCAATTACAATGTCTTTCTTAGGACTCGTTCACACGAATGTATTTTCAGTAGGAAAGTTGTCTGTGGAACAAATGGACGGCACTCAGACCAATGGGATTCAATGGGAAAGTGCAGAGGAGTCATTTTTCTTTTTTGTCACTGATCGAATCTGTGTGTGAGCAAAAAATAAAGAAATAAAATGGCAGCATGTCCTCGTTTCATCCGTCAGACAAGATTCACCCATTCAAGTCTATGGGTACAGAAAAAAATCTGCTTTTTACAGATACATTGCAATCCTGTAGCCCTGGAAACTGTAAATGGTTAAAAAGCCAGATTAGATCTGGACTGCACATGGACGACAAGTGAGAAAAGAATTCTCCCACTTTTCTGGATGAAACTCTGAATGATATTTTATCTGCTTGTGTGAACAGGCCCTTAGAGGTCTCGACAAGACGGAGGAGCTGATCCAGAGTGTCCAGGGAAAGCTAGCAGTCCAGGTAATGGCGGATACGGAGGCAACCATCCACATCGTGCTCCATGCCCTTCTAATCTGACCTCCGTGACAGTGATGCTCAGTGTAAAGCCTGAGCTCAGGAGATGTGGGCTCGGACCCTGTTCAGACACACTGGAACTGATCAATCTCCATTCAACATTATGAACGTAAAACTGGAGCACTGGCTCCACTCAAATATATTGTATTATGGTCAAATCATTCCCTTTAGGAGCTGAGTGCTGTGTAATAGAGGAGGATAAGGCCCCCCGTATACAGCAATCTATTCTCTGATAGGCGAGAGGGAAGAGACGTCATCTCCTCCTTTCTGATAATGTCCCCTGTATCCTGCTGACAGTGATTGTGCCATCCCAGCAGGTGACACTAGAGCCGCTCCCCGCTCTTAGGCTATGTGCCCATGTAAAACCGTCTGCCATGCCAAGCAATGTGAATTGGGATGTGCTGTGCACATGATGCGCTAATTAGCGCGCCGAATTCACATTGCGTTGCAACACGCAGCATGACCATTTCTACCGCGATTACGCGGCCATTGAAAAGCAGCAAACCCGCAGGTATATGTGGATTTGCTGCGTTTCAATTAAATTCAATGGCCGAGAATTTGCAGCGTAATCGGGGTGCGTGTGGTACCCAGGATGAAGAAGAGACTACAACTCCTCTTCATCCCGGCTACCAAGCGGTGAAAAAAAGAAATAAATAAGTTAAAAATAAAAAAACCTGTATACTCCCCTCTCCGGTCTGCTCCCGGCGGCGTTCTCTCTCCTCCGCGTCCAGTGGTGTACTGGCAGGACCTGCGGTGACGTCATCTAGTCAGCTGATGGTCACGCGACCGCTGACGTCAGAGGTCAGGTGATGGTCGCGTGACCATCAGCTGACTAGATGACGTCACCGCAGGTCCTGCCAGTATACCGCGGGACGCTGAAGAGAGAGAACGCCGCCGGGAGGAGACTGGAGAGGTGAGTATACAGGGTTTTTATTTTTAACTTTTTAATTCTTTTTTTTTTTACTATAGATGCAGCATTTAAAGCATCTAAGTTGGTCACACAATATAAATCCATGCCGGTTGCATGGATTTATATTGTGCAACTAACTTGTCAAGCACTTTTCCAAGTGATGCTCAAAATCACTTGGAAAAGTGCTTGAAAAAACACTGAAAAAATGCTGAAAAAATGCTGAAAAAACACTTCTCTCTGGCAGAAAAAATGCATGTAAATCTGCTACGTGTGCACATAGCCTTAGCGTGTATGTGCTGTACTTATCATTCAGGACTGTGCAAAGACCTGCCTGTGACCAAAAGAACAACAAGGCTGTGTGCACACGCTGCAGATTTGGTGCGTTTTTCAATGGAACAGGCTGCCACAAGAGGTGGTGAATTCTCCTTCAATGGAAGTCTTCAAACAGAGGCTGGACAGACATTTGTCTGAGATGGTTTAGTGAATCCTGCATTGAGCAGGGGTTGGACACTAGGACCCTGGAGGTTCCTCCAATTCTAATGTTCTGGGATTCTATGTATAAACACCAGCTGCAATCTTCCATGGAGAAGTAACTGTGGTTTCAGGAGAACTTGCAGCAGAAGGTCTGTGCCTTCTGCTAGCTCCTCCCCCTTCCGCTAGCTCCTCCCCTTCCTTCTGTAAAGAGTATTAATAGCACTAACTGTCATCTATCTCACTAATAGGAAAGTTTGTCTTCACTGAATACAGATTTTACAGATGTTACCGCGAATTGAGACTGAAAGATCAATCCAGCAGGAAAAAGAAGACTTCTCTGATAAGATTATAAAATTACTTATTTTCATGTGTAATATTAATTTACAAAACAAAAATTAAAACAACGGTTATTCTTTAACTAATAAAGCACTTAGGACACGGATTCATTAAGACTGGCCATATTCAAGCTGCTCTTGATGAGGGAGCGTGCTGGAGTCAGACGGTCCAGATTCATTAAGTGGCGCATGAATTATGCGCTTCTGACAAGTGGTGTGTGCACCTTGCCACAAATCTTACTCCAGTCACGGACTGGAGTAAGATTTCTGGTGTAAGGGAAGCCACAGTTCGCTATGAATTAGACAAGCTGTGGTGCCACACTTCCATCCTGCCCCAACTCTGCCCATTTTGGTGAAGCTGGGCAAAACTGACGTGAAAACACCAAACATCACAACATTTTTGATCAACTCAACAATGTACGAGGTGTATGAAGCGGAGCCGCGCGTGGACAAGGTGTGCGGAGCGGAGCTGCGCGTGTACGAGGTGTGCGGAGCGGAGCCGCGTGTGTACGAGGTGTGTGGAGCGGAGCCGCGCGTGTACAAGGTGTGCGGAGCGGAGCCGCGCGTGTACGAGGTGTATGAAGCGGAGCCGCGCGTGTACAAGGTGTGCGGAGCGGAGCCGCGCGTGTACGAGGTGTGTGGAGCGGAGCCGCGCGTGTACGAGGTGTGTGGAGCGGAGCCGCGCGTGGACAAGGTGTGCGGAGCGGAGCCGCGCGTGTACGAGGTGTGTGGAGCGGAGCCGCGCGTGGACAAGGTGTGCGGAGCGGAGCCGCGCATGTACTAGGTGTGTGGAGCGGAGCCGCGGGTGTACGAGGTGTACAGAGCAGAGCCGCGCATGTATGAGGTGTGCGGAGTGGAGTCGAGCGTGTACGAGGTGTGCGGAGCCACGCGTATACGAGGTGTGCGGAGCAGAGCCACACGTGTACGAGGTGTGCGGAGCGGAGCCGCGCGTGTACGAGGTGTGCAGAGCAGAGCAGCGCATGTACGACGTGTAAGGAGCGGAGACGCACGTGTACGAGGTGTGCGGAGCAGAGTCACACGTGTACGAGGTGTGCGGAGCGGAGCAGCGCATGTACGACGTGTAAGGAGCGAAGACGCGCGTGTACGAGGTGTGCGGAGCAGAGTCGCGCGTTTACGAGGTGTGCAGAGCAGCGCATGTACGACGTGTAAGGAGCGGAGACGCACGTGTAGGAGGTGTGCAGAGCAGAGCCGTGAATGTACGAGGTGTACGGAGCGGAGCCGCACGTGTCCGAGGTGTGCGGAGCGGAGTGGAGCCGCACGTGTACAATGTGTACGGAGCGAGGCCGCGCAAGTACGAGGTGTACGGAGCGAAACTGCGCAAGTACGAGGTGTACGGAGTGGAGCCGCGTGTGTACGACGTGTACGGAGCAGAGCCGCGCGTGTACGAGGTGTGCGGAGAGGGGCCGCGCGTGTACGAGTTTTACGGAATGGAGACGCGCGTGTACGAGTTGTACGGAGCGGAGCCGAGCGTGTATGATGTGTGCGAAACGGAGCCGCGCGTGTACGAGATGTATGGAGCAGAGCTGCGCATTTACGAGTGTGCGGAGCGGATCCGCGCGTGTTCAAAGTGTACAGAGAAAAGCCGCGCGTGTATGAGCTGTACGGAGCGGGCCGCACGTGTACGAGGTGTATGGAGCAGAGCAACGCATGTACGAGTGTGCGGAGCGGAGCCGCGCGTGTAAGATGTGCGGAGCCGAGCATGTATGAGGTGTGCAGAGCGGAGCCGCGCGTGTACGAGGTGTGTGGAGCGGAGACACGCGTGTACAAGGTGTGCGGAGTGGAGCTGCACGTGTACGAGGTGTGTGGAGCGGAGCCGCGCGTGTACGAGGTGTATGGAGTGGAGACAGGCGTGTACAAGGTGTGCAGAGCAGAGCCGTACGTGTACGAGGTGTGTGGAGCAGAGCCGCGCGTGTAAGAGGTGTGCGGAGCCGCGCGTGTACAAGGTGTGCGGAGCAGAGCCGCACATGTACGAGTGTGCGGAGCGGAGCCAATCGTGTACAAGGTGTGCGGAGTGGGGCGGATCCACACGTGTACAAAGTGTACAGAGCGGAGCCGCGCGTGTACGAGGTGTGCAGAGCGGAGCTGCACGTGTAGAAAGTGTATGGAGCGGAACCATACATGTACAAGGTGTACGGAGCAGAGCCAATCGTGTATGAGTTGTATGGAGCGGAGCCGCATGTGTACGAGGTGTGCGGAGCGGATCCGCGCGTGTACAAAGTGTACAGAGAAAAGCCGCACGTGTACGAGGTGTACGGAGCAGAGCAGCGCGTGTACGAGTGTGCGGAGCGGATCCACGCATGTACAGGGTGTACGGAGCGGAGCTTAGCGTGTACGAGGTGTGCGTGTACGGGGTATGTGGAGCAGAGCCGCACAAGTACGAGGTGTGGAGAGGAGACACGCGTGTACGAGGTGTGTGGAGTACAGCCGCGCGTGTACGAAGTGTGCGGAGCAGAGTCGCGCGTGTACGAGGTGTGCAGAGCAGAGCCGCATATGTACGAGTGTGTGGAGCGGAGCCAATCGTGTACGAGGTGTGCGGAGCGGATCCGCGCGTGTACAAAGTGTATGGAGCGGAGCCGCACGTGTATGAGTTGTATGGAGCGGAGCCGTGCATGTACGAGGTGTGCAGAGCAGAGCTGCGCGTGTACAAAGTGTATGGAGCGGAGCCGCGCGTGTACGGGGTGTGCGGAGCGGATCCGAGAGTGTACAAAGTGTACGGAGCGGAGCCGCGCGTGTGCGAGCTGTACGGAGCAGAGCCGCGCGTGTACGAGCTGTACGGAGCGGAGCCGCATGTGTACGAGCTGTACAGAGCGGAGCCGTGCATGTACGAGGTGTGCAGAGCGCAGACATGCGTGTACGAGGTGTGCGGAGCGGACCCACGCGTGTACGAGGTGTGCGGAGCAGAGCCGCAAGTGTACGAGTGTGCGGAGTTTAGCCGCTCGTGTACAAGGTGTACGGAGTGGAGCCGCGCGTGTACGAGGTGTATAGAGCGGAGACACGCGTGTATGAGGTGTGTGGAGCGGATCCGTGTGTGTACAAGGTGTACGGAGTGGAGCCGTGCGTGTACGAGCTGTACGGAGCGGAGCCGCGCGTGTACGAGCTGTACGGAGCGGAGCCGTGCGTGTACGATGTGCAGAACGGAGCTGCGCGTGTACAAAGTGTATGGAGCGGAACCGTACGTGTACGAGATGTGCGGAGCAGAGCTGCGCATGTACGAGTGTGCGGAGTCACGCGTGTACGAGGTGTGCAAAGCGGAGTTGCGCGTGTACGAGGTGTGCAAAGCGGAGTTGCGCGTGTACAAGGTGTGCGGAGCGGAGCCGCGCATGTACAAGGTGTGCGGAGCGGAGCCACGCATGTACGAGGTGTGTGGAGCGGAGCCGTGTGTGTATGAGGTGTACACAGCATGGCAGCGCGTGTACGAGTGTGTGGAGCGGATCCGCGCATGTACGAGTGTGCGCAGCAGAGCCGCGCGTGTACGAAATGTGCAGAGCGGAGCCGCGCATGTACGAGGTGTGTGGAGCGGAGACACGCGTGTACGAGGTGTGTGGAGCTGAGCCGCGCGTGTACGAGGTGTGCGGAGCGGAGCCGCACGTGTACGAGTTGTGGAGCACAGCCGTGCGTGTACGAGGTGTGCAGAGCGGAGACACGCGTGTATGAGGTGTGCGGAGCAGATCCGCACGTGTACAAGGTGTACGGAGCGGAGCCGCACATGTACGAGCTGTACGGAGCGGAGCCACGCGTGTACGAGCTGTACGGAGTGGAACCTTGCATGTACGAGGTGTGCGGAGCGGAGCCGCGCGTGTACGAGTTGTGGAGCACAGCCGTGCGTGTACGAGGTGTGCAGAGCGGAGACACGCGTGTATGAGGTGTGCGGAGCAGATCCGCACGTGTACAAGGTGTGCGGAGCGGAGCCACGCGTGTACGAGGTGTACGGAGCAGAGCCACACGTGTACGCGGTGTACGGAGGGGTATTGCGCGTCTATGAGGTGTACGGAGCAGAGCCGCGCGTGTACGAGGTGTATAGAGCGGAGCCGCGCTTCTACGAGTTGTACGGAGTTGAGCCGCACATGTACAAGGCGTACGGAGCAACGTCGCGTGTGTACGATGTGTGCGGAGCAGAGCCACCCATGTACGAGGTGTACAGAGCAGAGCAGCATGTGTACGAGTGTGCAGAGCTGGAGCGGAGCCGCGTGTGTACGAGATGTACGGAGCGAAGCAACGCGTGTACGAGGTGTACGGAGCGGAGCCACATGTGTACTAGGTGTACGGAGCAGAGCCACGCATGTACAAGGTGTGCGGAGCGGAGCCGCATGTGTACGAGGTGTACAGAGCAGAGCAGTGAGTGTACGAGTTTGCGGAGCGGATCCGCACGTGTACAAGGTGTACGGAGCGGAGCCGCGCATGTACAAGCTGTACGGAGCGGAGCCATGCGTGTACGAGCCGTACGGATCGGAGCCGCGCGTGTACGAGGTGTGCGGAGCAGATCCGCGCTTGTACTAGGTGTACGGCGCGGAGCCGCACGTGTACTAGCTGTACGGAGCATAGCTCTGCATGTACGAGGTGTACGGAGCAGAGCCGCACGTGTACGAGTGTGCAGAGCGGAGCCGCGCGTGTACGAGGTGTACAGAGCAGAGCAGCGTGTGTACGAGTTTGCGGAGGATCCGCACGTGTACAAGGTGTACGGAGCGGAGCCGCGCATGTACAAGCTGTACGGAGCGGAGCCATGCGTGTACGAGCCGTACGGATCGGAGCCGCGTGTGTACGAGGTGTACGGATCAGAGCAGCGCGTGTACGAGTGTGCGGAGCGGAGCCGAACGTGTATGAGGTGTACGGAGTGGAGCCGCGAGTTTACGAGGTGTACGGAGCGGAGCCACGCATTTACGAGGTTTACAGAGCGGAGCCGCGTGTGTACGAGGTGTGCGGAGCCGCACGTGTACGACATTTAAGGAGTGGAGCCGTGCGTGTACGAGCTGTAGGGAGAGGAGCCGTGCGTGTACGAGGTGTGCAGAGCGGAGCCCAGCGTGTATGAGGTTGTGGAGCAGAAACACACGTGTACGAGGTGTGCGGAGCGGAGCCGCGCGTGGACGAGGTGTGCGGAGCGGAGCCGTGCGTGTGCGAGGTGTACGGAGCGGAGCCACGCGTGTATGAGGTGTACGGAGCGGAGCAGCAAGTGTACGAGCTGTACGGAGCGGAACCGTGCGTGTACGAGGTGTGCGGAGCGGAGCCGCACGTGTACGAGGTGTGTGGAGCAGAGACACGCGTGTACGAGGTGTGTGGAGCAGAGCCGCACGTGTACGAGGTGTGTGGAGCGGAGTCGAGCGTGTACGATGTGTGTGGAGCTGAGCCACGCGTGTATGAGGTGTGCCGAGCGGAGCCGCGCATGTACGAGGTGTACGAAGCAGAGTCGGGCGTGTACGATATGTGCAGAGCGGAGCCACGCGTGTATGAAGTGTACGGAGAAGAGCCGCGCTAGTACCAGTGTGCGGAGCGGATCCGCGTGTGTACAAGGTGTACGGAGCAAAGCCACGCGTTTACGAGGTGTGCGGAGCGGAGCCGCACGTGAACGACGTGCAAGGAGAAGAGCCGCGCGTGTACGAGGTGTACGGAGCGGAGCCACGCTTGTACGAGGTGTACGGAGCGGAGCCGCGCGTGTTCGAGGTGTTCAAAGCGGAGCCACGCGTGTAGGAGGTGTATGGAGCAGAGTCTCCAGTGTACGAGTGTGCGGAGCGGAGCCGCGTGTGTACGAGGTGTACAAAGCGGAGCCACGCGTGTAGGAGGTGTATGGAGCAGAGTCTCCAGTGTACGAGTGTGCGGAGCGGAGCCGCGTGTGTACGAGATGTAAGGAGCAGAGCCGCGCATGTATGAGTGTGCGGAGCGGAGCCGCGAGTGTACGAGGTGTACAGAGCAGAGTCACGCGTGTATGAGGGGTACGGAGCAGAGCTGCGCATGTACGAGGTGTACGGAGCAGAGCCACGCATGTACGAGTGTGCGGAGCGGAGCCACGCGTGTACGAGTGTGCGGAGCGGAGCTGCGAGTGTACGAGGTGTACGGAGCAGAGACGCGCGTGTATGAGGTGTACGGAGCAGAGCCGCGCATATACGAGTGTGCGGAGTGGAGCCGCGCGTGTACGAGTGTGCGGAGCCGCGGGTGTACGAAGTGTACAGAGCAGAGCCGCGCGTGTACGAGTGTGCGGAGCGGAGCCGCGTGTGTACGAGATGTAAGGTGCAGAAATGCGCGTATATGAGTGTGCGGAGCGGAGCCGCGAGTGTACGAGGTGTTCGGAGCAGTCACGCATGTGTGAGGTGTACGGTGCAGAGCCGCGCGTGTACGAGGTGTACGGAGCAGAGCCGCGTGTGTACGAGTGTGCGAAGCGGAGCCGCCCATGTACGAGTGTGCGGAGCGGAGCCGCGCGTGTACGAGGTGTACAGAGCAGAGCCGCACGTGTACGAGGTGTACAGAGCAGAGCAGCGAGTGTACGATGTGTAAGGAGCGGAGCCACACGTGTACGAGGTGTATGGAGCGGAGCCGCACGTGTATGAGGTGTGCAGAGCGGAGCCGCGCATGTACGAGGTGTGCAGAGCAGAGCCGCGCGTGTACGAGTGTGCGGAGCGGAGCCGCGTGTGTACGAGATGTAAGGTGCAGAGCTGCGCGTATATGAGTGTGCGGAGCGGAGCTGCGAGTGTACGAGGTGTTCGGAGCAGTCACGCATGTGTGAGGTGTACGGTGCAGAGCCGCGCGTGTACGAGGTGTACGGAGCAGAGCCGCGTGTGTACGAGTGTGCGAAGCGGAGCCGCCCATGTACGAGTGTGCGGAGCGGAGCCGCGCGTGTACGAGGTGTACAGAGCAGAGCCGCACGTGTACGAGGTGTACAGAGCAGAGCAGCGAGTGTACGATGTGTAAGGAGCGGAGCCACACGTGTACGAGGTGTATGGAGCGGAGCCGCACGTGTATGAGGTGTGCAGAGCGGAGCCGCGCATGTACGCGGTGTACAGAGCAGAGCAGCGAGTGTACGACGTGTAAGGAGCGGAGCCGCGTGTGTACGAGGTGTATGGAGCGGAGCCGCACGTGTATGAGGTGTGCGGAGCAGAGTCGCGCATTTACAAAGTGTGCAGAGCAGAGCAGCGCGTGTACGAGGTGTACGGAGCGGAACCGCACGTGTACGATGTGTGCGGAGTGGAGTGGAGCCGCACGTGTACAAGGTGTACGGAGAGACGCCGCCAAGTACGAGGTGTACGGAGCAAAGCTGCGCAAGTACGAGGTGTACGGAGCGTAGACGCGCGTGTACAAGGTGTGCGGAGCAGAGCAGCGCGTGTACGAGTGTTCAGAGTGGAGCGGAGCCGCGCATGTACGAGGTGTACGGAGCGGAGCCACGCTTATATGAGGAGTACGGACCGGAGCCACGCGTTTACGAAGTGTACGGAGCAGAGCCGCGCGTGTTCAAGGTGTACAGAGCGGAGCCGCGCGTGTACGAGTGTGCGGAGCGGAGCCGCGTGTGTACGAGATGTAAGAGCAGAGCCACGCGTGTACGAGTTTGCGGAGCAGAGTCACGCGTGTACAAAGCAGAGCCGCACATGTACGAATTGTACGGAGCTGTGCCGCGCGTGTACAAGGCGTATGGAGCGGCGTCGCACGTGTACGATGTGTGCGGAGCAGAGCCGACCGTGTACGAGATGTGCAGAGCGGAGCCGCGCATGTTCGAGGTGTACAGAGCAGAGCAGCACGTGTACAAGTGTGCCGAGCTGGAGAGGAGCCGCACGTGTACAAGGTGTACGGAGCGAGACCGCACAAGTACGAGGTGTGCGGAGCCGCCCGTGTTCGAGGTGTACAGAGCAGAGCGTGTACAAGTGTGCAGAGCTGGAGCGGAGCGTGGCGTGTACGAAATGTACAGAGTGAAGCCACATGTGTACGGAGCAGAGCCGCGGGTGTACGAGTGTGCGGAGCGGATCCGCTTGTGTACAAGGAGTACGAAGCGGATTCGCATGTGTACAAGGTGTACGGAGTGTGTGGAGCGGAGCCGCCCGTGTACGAGGTGTACGGAGCGGAGCCGCACATGTACGAATTGTACGGAGCTGAGCCGCGCGTGTACAAGGCGTACGGAGCGGCGTCGCACGTGTTGGATGTGTGCGGAGCAGAGCCGCCCGTGTACAAGATGTGCAGAGCGGAGCCGCGCATGTTCGAGGTGTACAGAGCAGAGCAGCACGTGTACGAGTGTGCCGAGCTGGAGAGGAGCCGCACGTGTACAAGGTGTACGGAGCGAGACCGCACAAGTACGAGGTGTGCGGAGCCGCCCGTGTTCGAGGTGTACAGAGCAGAGCGTGTACAAGTGTGCAGAGCTGGAGCGGAGCGTGGCGTGTACGAAATGTACAGAGTGAAGCCACATGTGTACGAGGTGTACGGAGCAGAGCCGCGGGTGTACGAGTGTGCGGAGCGGATCCGCTTGTGTACAAGGAGTACGAAGCGGATTCGCATGTGTACAAGGTGTATGGAGCGATGCCACGTGTGTACGAGGTGTACGGAGCAGAGCCGCGAATGTACGAGTGTGCGGAGCGGATCATCATGTGTACAAGGTGTACGGAGTGGCGTCGCGCGTGTACGATGTGTGCGATGTGTGCGGAGCAGAGCAGCACTTGTACGATGTGTGCGGAGCTGGAGCGGAGCCGAGCGTGTACAAGATGTATGGAGCGAAGCCACGCGTGTATGAGTTGTACAGAGCGGAGCCACAAGTGTACGAGGTGTACGGAGCAGAGCCGAGCATGTACGAGGTGTTCGGAGCGGAGCCGCGCGTGTACGAGGTGTACAGAGCAGAGCAGCGCGTGTACGAGTGTGCGGAGCGGATCCGCACGTGTACAAGGTGTACGGAGCGGAGCCGCGCGTGGACGAGCTGTACGGAGAGGAGCCACGCGTGTACGAGCTGTACGGAGCGGAGCCGAGCGTGTACGAGGTGTATGAAGCGGAGTCGCGCGTGTACGAGTGTGCGAAGCGGAGCCGCGTGTGTACGAGGTGTACAGAGTTGTACGGAGCGGAGTCGCGCTTGAATGATGTGTGTGGAGCGGAGTCGCGCGTGTACGAGGTGTATGGAGCAGAGCCGCGCAATTACGAGTCTGCGGAGCGAAGCTGCACGTGTACGAGGTGTGCGGAGCCACGCGTGTACGAGGTGTACAGAGCAGAGCAGTGCATGTACGAGGTGTACGGAGCGGAGCCGCATGTGTACTAGGTGTACAGAGTGGAGCCGCACATGTACGAGTTGTATGGAGCTGAGTCGCACGTGTACGATGTGTGCGGAGCAGAGTCGCGCGTGTACGATGTGTGCAGAGCAGAGCCACGCGTGTACGATGTGTGCAGAGCAGAGCCACGCGTGTACAAGATGTGCAGAGCGGAGCCGCGGGTGTACGAAGTGTACTGAGCAGAGCAGAGCGTGTACGAGTGTGCGGAGCTGGAGCGGAGCCGCGCGTGTACGAGATGTACGGAGCGGAGCCACGCGTGTACAAGGTGTACAGAGCAGAGCAGCGTGTGTACGAGTGTGCAGAGCGGAGTTGCACGTGTACGAGGTGTAAGGAGGGGAACCGCGCGTGTACAAGGTGTGCGGAGCCACGCGCGTACGAAGTGTACGGAGCAGAGCCACGCGAGTACGAGTGTGCAGAGCCGCGTGTGTACGAGGTGTGAGGAGCGGAGCCGCGCGTGTACGACGTGTAAGGAGCGAAGCCGCGCGTGTACGACGTGTATGGAACGGAGCCATGCGTGTACTAGGTGTGCGGAGCGGATCCACGCGTGTACAAGGTGTACGGAGCGGAGCCGCGCGTGTATGAGGTGTGCGGAGCGGAGCCGCGCGTGTATGAGGTGTGCGGAGCGGAGCCGCGCGTGGACGAGGTGTACGGAGCAGAGCCGCGTGTGTACGATGTGTGCGGAGCGGAGCCACGCGTGTACGAGGTGTACGGAGCAGAGCCGCGTGTGTACGATGTGTGCGGAGCGGAGCCACGCGTGTACGAGGTGTACGGAGCAGAGCGGATCCACGCGTGCACAAGGTGTACGGAGCGGAGCCGCATGTGTACGAGCAGTACAGAGTGTACAAGCTGTACGGAGCAGAGCCGTGCATGTACGAGGTATGCAGAGCGGAGCTGCGCGTGTACAAAGTGTACGAGGTGTGCGGAGCAGAGCCGCGCGTATACGAGGTGTGCAGAGCGTAGCTGTGCGTTACGAGGCTTGTGGAGCGGAAACACGCATGTACGAGTTGTACGGAGCGGAGCTGCGCGTGTACGAGGTGTGCGGAGCGGAGCGGATCCGTGCGTGTACAAAGTGTACGGAGCAGAGCCGCGCGTGTACGAGCAGTACAGAGTGTACAAGCTGTACGGAGCAGAGCCGTGCATGTACGAGGTATGCAGAGCGGAGCTGCGCGTGTACAAAGTGTATGGAGCGGAACCATACGTGTACGAGGTGTGCGGAGCAGAGCTGCGCGTGTACGAGTGTGCGGAGTGGAGCCGCTCATGTACGGAGCATAGCCGCGCGTGTACGAGGTGTATGGAGCAGAGACACGCGTGTATGAGGTGTGCGGAGCAGAGCGGATCTATGCGTGCACAAGGTGTATGGAGCGGAGCCGCGCGTGTACGAGCTGTACGGAACGGAGCCGCGCGTGTACGAGTTGTACGGAACGGAGCCTGCGTGTACGAGCTGTACGAGGTGTGCAGAGCGGAGCTGCGCGTGTACAAAGTGTATGGAGCGGAGCCGTGCGCGTACGAGCTGTACGGAGTGGAGGAGTGCGTGTACGAGGTGTGCAGAGCGGAGCTGCGCGTGTACAAAGTGTATGGAGCGGAGCAGTGCGTGTACGATGTCTGCAGAGCGGAGCCGCGTGTGTATGAGGTGTGTGGAGCAGAGCCGCACGTGTACGAGGTGTCTCTGCATACAGCTGAATTTTACCACCACAAAAGGACTAGGTGGACTCTGGCTAGCAACAGAAAAAAAATTATATTTTTTTTACTGTGCATACAAATCAATTTCACCCCCAAAAACTGATAAGGTGGGCTACTATAGCTTGCGCTATCACACTGGCAAATTATAAAAATATATTTTTGTGTTCTGTACTCAGCTCTGTATAACAGCTGAATTTCAATCCCACAAAATGAAAAGGTGTGCTAGTCTTTATTAAAGCCATAAAAATTAAATAAAAAGTTGAATAAAATGTAACACTAAAGCCAAGTTCACACAACATGAAGACTGCATTTTTTTATGCAGGTGTCCGCACCATACAACAAAATAACAATCTTATTATTGTGTGTTTGCTGAGTTTCTTTTGAGTTTTCCCCCTTAAAATGTGTTTTGGTGAAGCTGTGAATCTACATTTTTAATACTACAGAAAAACTTAGATTTTTGAGCTTAAAAATGTTTTTTTTTTTTACAGGCTCCACAGAGGCTTATATATATATATAATAAAATGCATGAAATCCGCACAGTTCAGCAGCGTCTTTAGACTCACTGCAGGCGTAGATTTCATTAAATCACATCCACTGCACTTGCACATTTAGGCCGTGTTCAGATGTAGCATAAGTGCTGTGTTTTTTCAGCTGCTTTTTTGGAACAGTCATTTTGCAGCATTTAAATGGCCAAGAAAAGTGGATGTGATTTCATGAAAACGGCTCTGTGGTCTAAAGACGCTGCTGATCTGTACGGTTATGGTTTATTTTACGTCTGGAGGCTTCTATGTGGAGCCTAAAAAGAGAGAAAACGCAGGTAAAAAGACTGCAGGTACCTTAAGTGCAGAATCAAAGCTATTCTGTATTATAACAAAAAATGAACAATGCGGCTTCACATCTGCACCAAAAAACATCAAATAAGGGGGAAAAGGCATAAAAAAATGCAGCAAGTACACAATAATCAGAGAAGATTGTTATTGTGTAGTTTGGTGTGGACATCTGCAGAAAACCAAAAAAAATACAGTATTTATTCAACATGTGAACACGGCCTTGCAGACACAAAAAAGCCAATGTCAAATAGTGAAGCTACATAAAGATGAGAAAGTGGAATGGACAGAAAATAAATCCATAGATCCCAAGTGAAAGAAGCACGACGCACAGATGACATCATGCCAGCCTCATCAAAAGTCACGCCGGATGAGGTAAGGTTAGTAGTGACGCATGAGCGTGTTCTCTTAACCCTCTCACAGAGCACGCTCAGGTGCTGCCTGAGTATGTTCGGCATCTATGCTCGAGCCGCCGCGGCTGCATGTGTCGCGGCTGTTAGACAGCTGTGACACATGCAGGGATTGCATGTTTGTTAGGCAATCCCTGCATGTGTCACAGCTGTCTAACAGCCCCAGCGGCCCGAGCATAGATACCGAGCACGCCGAAAATACTCGGGCAGCAACCGAGCGTGCACGGTGAAAGGGTAAACCGAGCATGCTCGTGCAACACTATAGGTAAGAGATTCGTGGCCTCCTGTCCTGCGTCCCAAGAATTGATCCTCTCAGCTCTAGTTCCAACTGTCCCGGATACGGTGAACAGCCCCGTATAAATAAACTAGCTACTGTGAGCGAAATACGCTCTCTTCTATGCCTTCCGAACTCCAAATTAATAAGATTTGTTTTACGAGCGCTCGGGAAATCAATACAGCACAGCCTTGTATGGTGTACTAGAAAAGACTTCTGCTTTATTAGCACATGTGGCACTTTAAATAGGGTCAGAGACAAAGGAATAGTTCCCTCTGACCTATGAACCAATAGTAACCTTAAGGGAGTGAATAGTAATGTGAAACCTCACTGCCCATCAGTGTTACCTGATGACCATTACATAAGAGTGAAAACAAAATGGATACCACAGAGAAACAAGATGGATTCTTTTCTCTCACACTACTGAATCCGTTCTACACCCGGGTGGCGAGCATCTTTATTGGTATATGGTCTCCCATGCTGGTATGTGCTGCCCCCCTCCTGGTATTTGTGCTGCCCCCATCATCCTATACTGGGATGCATGGCACCTCTCACCCCCCAATCCTGGTATGCGTGGCCCCCCTCATCCCCCAATGCTGGTATGTGTGGCCCCCTCATCCCCCAATCCTGGTATGCATGGTACCCCTCATCCCCCAATCCTGGTATGCGTGGCCCCCCTCATTGCCCAATGCTGGTATGCGTGGCACCCCTCATCCCCAATCCTGGTATGCATGGCACCCCTCATCCCCCAATCCTGGTATGCATGGCACCCCTCATCCCCCAATCCTGGTATGTATGGCATCCCTCATCCTATAATCCTGGTATGCATAGGGCCCCTCATCCCCCAATCCTGGTATGGATGGGGCCCCTCACCCCCCAATCCTGGTATGTATGGGCCCCTTACCCCCCAATCCTGGTATGTATGGCATCCCTCATCCCCCAATCCTGGTATGCATGGCGTCCCTCATCCCCCAATCCTGGTATGCATGGCGTCCCTCATCCCCCAATCCTGGTATGCATGGCGTCCCTCATCCCCCAATCCTGGTATGCATGGCGTCCCTCACCCCCCCAATCCTGGTATGCATGGCATCCCTCACCCCCCAAACCTGGTATGTGTGGCCCCCTCATCTCTTTCACGCTGCACACACATACAAAAAAATAAACACTTATACTCACCTTTCTTCCCTGTGCTCCAGCGCTGCTGTGTCCTGCTCTGCCGGGGGAGGAGTGCGGCGCCGGAGTACGTGCGTGCCCATACCGCGCTGTCCGGCGCCACTTTGCTGAAGAGACACTGCAAATGTGTCTTCAGTAAAATGGCGCTGGATAGCGCTATGCGCATGCGCCGATCCGACGCCTCACTCCTGCCCCGGTCTCCGGCGAAGAGAGAGGCGCCGCGACAACGCTCCTCCCGGTCAGGTAAGTATATAAGTATGCATTCAGTGTCTAGGCATACCGCGATCTCCGGCGCCATACACTGCTCTTACCTGTAACGGCTCCATGCGTTCTTCTGTCTAGAGCCAGACTGCGCGTCGCACATGCGCAGTCTATCGAGGCTTCAGACAGAGGGACGCTTAGCTGATTATATTATAGATATAATTATAACACTGTTTATCAATGTACTATATTTTGTTGCTGTGGTGCTCTTTCAGTCATATTTTGATTTATTTTTTTATCTGCAGCATGTGGTCTGAAGAGCGGCAGGCACAATCTAGTACCGTCCTCCCGTGTGGTCTGAGGCACGGCAGGCACTATCTAGTACCGTCCTCCCGTGTGGTCTGAGGCACGGCAGGCACTATCTAGTACCGTCCTCCCGTGCGGTCTGAAGAGCGGCAGGCACTATCTAGTACCGTCCTACCGTGTGGTCTGAAGAGCGGCAGGCACAATCTAGTACCGTCCTCCCGTGTGGTCTGAAGAGCGGCAGGCACAATCTAGTACCGTCCTCTCGTGTGGTCTGAGGCACGGCAGGCACAATCTAGTACCGTCCTCCCGTGTGGTCTGAGGCACGGCAGGCACTATCTAGTACCGTCCTCCCGTGCGGTCTGAAGAGCGGCAGGCACTATCTAGTACCGTCCTACCGTGTGGTCTGAAGAGCGGCAGGCACTATCTAGTACCGTCCTCCCGTGCGGTCTGAAGAGCGGCAGGCACTATCTAGTACCGTCCTCCCGTGTGGTCTGAGGCACGGCAGGCACAATCTAGTACCGTCCTCCCGTGTGGTCTGAGGCACGGCAGGCACAATCTAATACCGTCCTCTCCTGTGGTCTGAGGCACGGCAGGCACTATCTAGTACCGTCCTCCCGTGTGGTCTGAGGCACGGCAGGCACTATCTAGTACCGTCCTCCCGTGCGGTCTGAGGCACGGCAGGCACAATCTAGTACCATCCTCCCGTGCGGTCTGAGGCACGGCAGGCACAATCTAGTACCGTCCTCTCTTGTGGTCTGAGGCACGGCAGGCACTATCTAGTACCGTCCTCCCGTGTGGTCTGAGGCACGGCAGGCACTATCTAGTACCGTCCTCCCGTGTGCTCTGAGGCACGGCAGGCACAATCTAGTACCGTCCTCCCGTGCGGTCTGAAGAGCGGCAGGCACTATCTAGTACCGTCCTCCCGTGTGCTCTGAGGCACGGCAGGCACAATCTAGTACCGTCCTCTCGTGTGGTCTGAGGCACGGCAGGCACTATCTAGTACAGTCCTCCCGTGTGGTCTGAAGCACGGCAGGCACAATCTAGTACCGTCCTCTCGTGTGGTCTGAGGCACGGCAGGCACAATCTAGTACCGTCCTCCCGTGCGGTCTGAGGCACGGCAGGCACAATCTAGTACCGTCCGACTTCTTTACAGCACTCTAGGGCATACAGGTGGTGGTCGTACTTTATATGGGGAAAAACAGGTGACAGGTTCCCTTAAGGCTGTGTGCCCACGATGCATTTTTTAAGCAAAAACGCTGCAGAAACGCTTAAAAAACGCATGGTAGAAGGCCTGCCATGTTCCCCAATGATAATCCGCATGTGCTGTGCACATGCTGCGGAAATTTCCTCTGCGGATCATCATTGCGGAAAAAACCACAGCACTACCAATTATTTTGCGGAAGTGCTGCATTTTCGCCGCCATTGACTTGCATTAGATCGCATGGATTACGCATCACTGTATATGTAGATGCGCATTCCATGCGTTCTAGTGTGCGGATGGTACCCAGGTCTAGAGGAGAGGAGACCGTCCTCCGGACCTGGGTACCATAGAAAACTGTAAAGAAAAAAAAAAGAATAAAATAAAAAATAAATATATACTTACCTTCTGGCGGCCCCCCGCTGCACTCCTCCTCTCATGCCGGAAGTTCGCGATGTACTGAAGGACCTGTGCTGACATTATAGTCATGTGACAGGTCACGCGACGCTGACGTCAGCAGGTCCTTCAGTGTATCGCTGCTGGCAAGGGAGAACGGAGGGAAAGCAGGACACCGGGGGCCATCAGAGGGTAAGTATATATTTATTTTTTTAACATTCTTTCGGTCACACTATATAAATCCATGCCGGTTGCATGGATTTATTTAGTGTGACCAAGTTGTCAAACACTTTCCAAGTGATGCTAAAATCGCTTGGAAAGCGCTTGACAACCCGCATGCGGAAATGCAAGTGAAGAACGCTTCACTTCCGCTTGTCCCTGGCAGCAAAACGCATGTACAATCCGCATGCATAATCCGCATGTACAATCCGCATGCACAATCCGCATTGTGATGCAGCAGGCATCCCTTTAATGGTTCAGTGTGTGTTTTGACGGACCACGTACCTCCCTCAGCTGACTGGTCACATGACTGTGACATCACACAGGTCCTTTTGCACAACAGAAGGTCTGGACATGTGACTGTGAGATAAGCACAGGTCCTGTGGCTGTTTCTATAGGATATAAAAACCCTGGTAATTTGAGACAGAAGTATGCAGGGGTGCAAGGGGTGTGATAGGCGTGAGGCCTGTTACCCGTGTGTGTGGCACCGTGTGAGGCCTGATGAAGCTTGGTGGACTCCTGGAGGGTGAAGCCTGGATCCTTGTGTGTGTAAGTGATGCCAGTAAGCCTTGGAGAGCCAGAGGTTTTGGAGGATAAGCGTCCTGGAGGGCAGAGCCTGGATCTGTGTGTGTGAGAGATGCCAGTGGCCTTGGACGGGATAAGGGCTGGAGACCACGTGTGGTAAGCTGTAGAGCCACAGTGGTGGCGGAACCAAATGGACTGAAGCAGCTAAAACCTGACATAGGTAATACACTTTGTTATATGGACATTGCTATAGTATTACCTTGCTGAAGGCTGTATCTGAAGCCAAGTGGGCCTGTCTGCCACTTGGGCTCGTGGACATTATATGTGTGAACTGCGGTTTATGAAGTATAATAAACTGCTGAAGTGTGAAAACCAGAAAGACATTGCTGGTGTGCATTAATTGACGCGCTGCAGCGAGTATTCCCCAGGATGATGACTAGCGCTGCCTTACAGCATGCACGATCCGCATGCACGATCCGCATGGACAATCCGCATGCACGATCCGCATGGACGATCCGCATGGACAATCCGCATGGACGATCCGCATGCACAATCCGCATGCACGATCCACATGCGTTTTTTTCTGCCAGGGAGTTGCAGAAACTCACAGGATAAAATCCTGAGCATTTCTGCATCGTGGGCACACAGCCTAAAGCAGGTTTTCATCTATGCAGCTTGTACAAGTGAACTTCATTGTTTCAAAAGTGGGTTACCTGTCTAAGCCATGTTATTACAGTACCTTTTATATGGTTTACACAGGTGCATCATGGGCTTTTCCTGCCCTATGAGTAAAATGAAAGGCTAAAATACAATGTGGAAACTTAATCAGAGAAATGTTTTATTTACATTCAGAACAGGTTTAAAAGAAACAAAATAACCATTACCACAGAAATCTCAAACGTTTAATTGTAGAAATATTATAGAAATAACATTTTACCATTATGTATAGAAATAATTCTAATTTTATAAAAGTGCATTTATGGGAGGATTGTGGGTAAGGTCTTTGGCTTTGCCCCGACCCCTCGGCCTGCCTCCGGTGTCTGATGTCTCAGCGTCCTGGAACTGAGATCATGATGCTGCTTTGGATAGCAAATCAATAGCCTTGAAAAACCCAGGAATAAGGGAAGGGGGTCTTTAGGGAAATTGGTCTCGAAAACAAGGCAGCGTGGAAAAATCTATTTTGTGGCTGTAGTCGACAACATCTCAGACCCAAGCGTTGTTGACTACCGAGAGCCACTCATCCCGGAACCAAAGGAGACGGCCACCCACCCCAAGAAACATCCCAGGTGGGAATCTTCTAGATCCGGGCCTGGCAGACCAGCGCTGGTGGGTTCGTTGATGCCAGGAGGGGGCTAGCCTAAAGGAAGGTCTCTTCTTTTCCTGGTGGGCCGGAGTGTTGTCCTTTTGGTTGCTTTTCTACACTGAAAATTTCCGAAAGGACCATAACTGGACTGTGCGTCTCTTGGGAGGAGGGCATTTGGCCCTCTGTTGCAGAAACAAAATACTCTTACTCCCCATGGCATTAGAGATCATCTTATCTAGCTCTTCGAAAAGGCAGGAGCCCTGGAAGGTGAGGCTGGTGGACTTTTTGGAAGCTGAATACAAGTTCCATGATTTCAGCTATGAGGCCATGGGGATGGTGATGTTGCCGGCTGCCAGGGCTGAATAGGGGGCTGCAGGGGGGCGGGCACACTCTCCTTATGGGGTCTCTGGGGGGATATAATGCTTGCAGGGGGCCATCTGCTGGGACGCCCCCCCCCCACAAGCGCGCCCCCCCCCACACACACAAGCGTGCATCATCCCCCCCCCCCCACAAGCGTGCATCATCCGCCCCCCCCACAAGCGTGCATCATCCGCCCCCCCCACAAGCGTGCATCATCAAGCCCGCAGCATCCCCCCCCAGAATACCTCCAGAGCCCGCAGCATGCACCCAAAGCCCCCACAAGCCTGCAGCATCCCTCCAGAGCAACCACCAGCCCGCAGCATGCCCCCACCAGAGCCATAGACATGCCACCACAGCCCGCAGCATGCACCCAGAGCCCCCACAAGCCTGCAGCATCCCTCCAGAGCAACCACCAGCCCGCAGCATGCCCCCACCAGAGCCATAGACATGCCACCACAGCCCGCAGCATCCCCACAGAGCCCCCACATGCATGCATCATCAGCCCCCCCCAGCGTCCCCACAAACCTGCAGCATTCCTCCAGAGCCACCACCAGCCCGCAGCATGCCCACACAGCCCCCACCAGAGCAATAGACATGCCACCACAGCCCGCAGCATGCCCCCAGCATCCCCACAGAGCCCCCACAAGCCCACAGCATCCCTCCAGAGCCACCACCAGCTCGTAGCATGCCCACAGAGCCCCCACCAGAGCCATAGACATGCCACCACAGCCGGCAGCATCCCCACAGAGCTCCCAGAGCCCCCACACGCGTGCATCTGCATCATCATCAATCATCATCATCCCAGACCACCCAAAGCCCGCAGCACCCCCCCAGAGCCTAGCACTGACCTCCTCCTGAAGCTTCACCGTATCACTTTCTGCATGAATCTATGGCGTCTGGTGCTAAACTAGAACACGCCCATAATGCAGTCAGGACACGCCCACGGAAACGACGTCATACCTGGAAGGAGCCCATACATTCTAGCGTTTACCAGGGAGGAGGCTGCAGAGCGAGTGGTTGGTGGTGAGGCTGCTGAGTATTGGGGAGACATGGCGGATGACTGCGCACCCCACACTGAGCTCCCGGGGGGGCAGCCTCAGTCCTGGGTGGACACCCTGGCTTCCTGTGGATGTGGTTAGTCCCCTGCACTATAGAGAGCGGCTCATAGACTGCTGTAGAGCAGCAATGGTCGGTGACGGGTCAGAGCCGGTGATTACAGGGAGCCGCAGCCTCTCACCTGTCAGCAGTTGGACTATAAACCAGGTTTCCAGTCACTGACAGTATGGCTGGAGCTGCGCCCATTATGCACTGTTAGAACTTGGCGATGTCTGCCATGTTTGGAGGTTCCTGGATTCTGTATTTTTCTGCACAGGGTTTGTCCATGAGAAAAAGGAACACAGAGCGCCAGTCCTGGCCACAGGTTGTGTTTGGTACTACAGCTCCGGTCTAGTGACGTGACAGGTGCTGAGCTGTAATGCCACACACAGCCTGTGCCCAGGGGTGGCGCTGTAATACAACAGCTCTGACTTTCTACTCTGGGACAACTTCTGTAAGGCTGAATTCACACATCTGTGCTCCACGGAGCGAGCTCAGATCTGACAACCGCTGGGTCACCAGTGCTGATCTGTGATTACCTCCTAGGAATAGATGAGGCACTGATCAGGTCCGGAGAGCCGGGCCGGGTCCTCGGATCCCACCACGGATGTGTGAATTCCTCCTTAAGTTAATATCTTAGTGTTAGAGTTCTCCTTTAGAATTTGTGTTCACATGAGAGTAATTTATTATAGTTTATTGTGTAACTTTTGAAAAACGTATCGATTACTAATCCTGAGTTACAGCCAGTGATAGTCTAGAGCTGCATTCAGAGATCTGCAGGCTTCTGAGCTGAAATCTCCCAGCAGTCCTTGCTGAGATCACTATTGTTAGCGTTGCAATGTTAAGGCAGGTGCAGATAGCAGTGTTTTCGGTCGGAGTGCGATCTGACAAAACATTGAATCGCACTGTGACTAGTGTTTGTGACGCGCCCCCTGGGACATATTCCTTTTTGAGGGGAATACCCGGCACCGGATCAGATGGGGGGTTGTAGTCTCCGAGCGGCTGTGACCCGGCCCGTGCCCAGGGCGTCAAGCTCAGTGTTATGTGGCAGTCCTACAGATGTTATTAAGAGTTCTTTTGTGTCGACTACGCCACCCGTTGTGATGCGGTCACTGTGGCCGCCGCTGCAGCAGGGTCCGCTGAGGCTGATGGTGCAGCTTGAGATGGTATAACCCCCAACGGGTGGGGTATAGCCTCAGGGGGGACAGGTGCAGAGGATGGGGGTTGTGGTGGTGCAGTGCAGACGGCAGTGAAGACAGTCGGGTTGTGCAGTTAAGGGTGTTTACTTACTGCAGATGTTGTACTGGTCACTCCAGCTTCGAGTGACCACCCGAGCCGTGCTGCGTCCACCAGGTCCTGGATCCAGCCAACCCCCAAACAAGTCCGGAGCGTGGCCCTGAGCTCTCCTTCTGTCCCGTTCTCTGGCCGTCCCCACCAGTGATCCACCTAGGTCCAGCTCCCTCGGGCCTTCTGTTGGGACACCCTTGGCCTTGGGTTCCCTGACCCTTCATGTGGTGTGCCTTCGGGGTGGATGTGGTGGGTGACCGTGGCAAACGCTGCCCACGGTCTCCGGTCTCTGGCTGGGGAATGTTTTTACCCCCACCAGCTTGGGCTCCGGTACCCTGATGCCGACTCTTCACCCGGGGATTTAAGTTGGGATCTTGGAGTCCTTTTCTTCTGTGCCTCTGGGTCTCTCTCTCTCCTCTCTCACTCTGGGTCTTTCCTTCTCCTCTGCTCGCTGACTTGTTCTCTGCATCTGACCCTGTTCTTAGTTGGTGCCCACCTTATATACACCCTCTATGTGTGAGCTCAGGTGACCAGCACCCAATGAGCTCCTAACTTTACCCAGGCTGCTCCCCCTATCTGCCCCTACACTACTTGGGATGTACCACCCCCCTCCCACTCCAGCCAGGAACAGACTCGGTCGTACCTGCACATTTCTAAGTGGGAGTACCGTCGGTCTGCTCCTCGGAAATGGGATGTGTGTAGTGCATGCAGCCTACCGAGCTCAGATCCACACTCCATCCTTACCCGGGAGTGGAATATCACACCTCTGGGTTGAGGTGCAATACCCCTGTAGCAGCCGAATCCTCAGGGTGCTACATTCCCCCCTGGTAAATCACAGCACGTCCTCGGGCTGTAAGACATAAACACCAAAGCATACAAATTTTTATAAACATATAAAACATATAAAACATTATATAAATAACATATCTTAGCAGATAAAACTTTCTCGTCGTCTCAGGCTCCTGGTTCCTCCTCCTCCGGACACTGTGCAACGTGTGTCCGGGAAAAGTGCGACAGTCTCTTAGAAAAACTGGTTTTCCTATAAAACCGGTAGGGGCGCTTTAGGACGCGCAACTATTTACAAGGGATATGGCCGCTCTCAGTCCTCGGCCAGGTAAAGGGAAGGGAATGGCTGCTCACAGTCCTCAGCCTGTGGGATTAAGGGTAAACGGGTAAACAGTTCACTCATGCTGGTCCCAACGGGGACTATATATATGTAGCAACAGTTTCTTTGGTACCCGATCGGGTAACTTATTTACAGCTTCTGCTTCGCTGTCCTCAACGACGGCGTCCTCCTGCTCTTGCTTTGGGGATCTCAGCTTCAGACCCGTCCGGATCTTCTTGCTCTTCCTCCTCACATCGCAGCTCCTCCTCTGTCAGGCGATGCACATGGAGGGCGTAAGGTCCTTTGGCACACTTGTGTCGGGTAAAGGTGACCTCGTCCCCGATATAAAGGTCACGACCTCTGTGCCCCTCCGGCAGATGGGACTCAACGTCTCTGCGCGTTACAAAAACGTCGCCGGGGGTGTTGTGGTCTCTGATGAAGCCCCACCCATGCTGCAGGTTAAACTTTATTACAGTCCCGGTGGTGCGGGGACTGTGCGCTGCACGGGGGTCCCTCCTGGTTCGGCTCTTCTGCTCGGCGCTCCTTATTTGGGCCTGTTGCTCCCGGACCCGCCTCTCTCTCCGCTCCCTCGCAAACTCTTCGAGCTGCTGTCGGCAACACTCAGCACGCTCTGCTGCAGCTGCCCTGGTTTCCTGAGTGAACCCCATTAGGTCTTCTCCGGTGGGGTCCCACTCAAATTGGGCTTCTTCCAGAGGAGGCGAGATCCTTATCACGGGCTTCGGAGCCGGAATCAGGGGTGCACACATGGCCCCAACTCTCCTCTGGTGCTCCAGTTCATAATATTTCTGGGGCCAGATGAAAGGCTGCCCGTCCGGCCACGTGTGCTGGGCAAACAAGTCCTCTCCCAGACGCGGCACCCTTGGTTTTACGGGTGCGGGCGCGGTGGTGGTGGCGCCCGGGTTGCCCAGGCCTTGCGGCCAGGCCTGGGGCACCTGGAAGGTGAAGGGCACCGTTAGGACGGCGGCACCCTGGGCTACCTGGCCTTGCGGCCAGGCCGGAGGCTCCGCGGAGGTAGGGGGCGCTGTTGGTATTGCGGCGCCCGGGGGTACTAGGCCTTGCGACCAGGCTGGTGGTACTTCCTGCTTGGTCACGCTCGGGGTCGAGGCGTGTGACGTCACAGGGGTCGCGGCGGCGGCTTCCGGTTGGGGCCTAGTCTGCGTCGGTGACATGGCGTTTTCGGGCACAGCAGGGGGACTTTCGGGCTCTGCGACGGGGAGCTGGGGCAGGTGGGCGGTGTCCCGGCTTGGGGTGTAGACGTCCCCTTTACCTGCCTCCATGCGTTCGGCTCCCTTCTCGGCGCCGTCTCCGGCCTTTGGTCCTCCCGCGCCATCCTCAGAGGCGGTCTGTCTCCTCATCTTGGCTGGCGTGCTCCGGGTCTTGGTTTCAGCTTGCTGGGCCATCTCCCGGCTCCATTCCGCCAATATCTCGCGCTGTACCCGGGCCATCCTCCGTGCGAGGCCCTCCAGGGCAGTCTGTGCACACTCCCGGTCTCGGGGGAGCTGTGCAAGGACCTCCACTAGGCCTAGTGGGGTCGTGGTGTCTAGCAGGCTCCTGACCAACGGGTCGGTGCTGCTCTGCTCTTCTTCCAGCAGGCTCCTGGCCAGCGGGCCGGTGCTGCTCTGCTCTCTGGACATCTCCGGGTGAGCTTCTCTGCTACTCCTCTCCAGGCTTCTTGCCTCCGGGTGCGCTCGCTCCAGACTGCTCCAGGCGGCACCCATCTTCGTTCTTTTCTTTCGTCTCCTCCCACTTCGAGGGCGGTCCCGGGGCAACTCGGTGACTGTCAGCTCCAGGGGTAGTTCTTTCACGCTGACAGACACCTCCAGCATCACAGTCTCTGTTGGTGGGGGCGGTTTCCACTTTTGGCGCCATTTTCTGTCCCGGCCCACGATGGGAGGCGGCCTCTTGCCCTCCTTTGGCACGCCCATAATGGCGTCCGCTGCTCTTCCAAGGCGGGAAATCTTCGGATTTGGCGGGAAGCGTCGCCCAGTGGCGGGAAACTCTGCAGATGGCGGGAACAAGCTGGAAATGGTGGACAATCGGCGGGAAACGACCTGTGATGGGGCCCGATGGCGTGGACCCTCCGGAACCGGCGGGAGACTTCTTTCTGAGGTAAACTTGCACTTTTCTTCAGGCACGCAGTACCCGGGTGTTGCGGGCACGTAATCCTGCCGGCTACGCCAAAGTTGACGCGCCCCCTGGGACATATTCCTTTTTGAGGGGAATACCCGGCACCGGATCAGATGGGGGGTTGTAGTCTCCGAGCGGCTGTGACCCGGCCCGTGCCCAGGGTGTCAAGCTCAGTGTTATGTGGCAGTCCTACAGATGTTATTAAGAGTTCTTTTGTGTCGACTACACCACCCGTTGTGATGCGGTCACTGTGGCCGCCGCTGCAGCAGGGTCCGCTGAGGCTGATGGTGCAGGTGCAGCTTGAGATGGTATAACCCCCAACGGGTGGGGTATAGCCTCAGGGGGGACAGGTGCAGAGGATGGGGGTTGTGGTGGTGCAGTGCAGACGGCAGTGAAGACAGAGTCGGGTTGTGCAGTTAAGGGTGTTTACTTACTGCAGATGTTGTACTGGTCACTCCAGCTTCGAGTGACCACCCGAGCCGTGCTGCGTCCACCAGGTCCTGGATCCAGCCAACCCCCAAACAAGTCCGGAGCGTGGCCCTGAGCTCTCCTTCTGTCCCGTTCTCTGGCCGTCCCCACCAGTGATCCACCTAGGTCCAGCTCCCTCGGGCCTTCTGTTGGGACACCCTTGGCCTTGGGTTCCCTGACCCTTCATGTGGTGTGCCTTCGGGGTGGATGTGGTGGGTGACCGTGGCAAACGCTGCCCACGGTCTCCGGTCTCTGGCTGGGGAATGTTTTTACCCCCACCAGCTTGGGCTCCGGTACCCTGATGCCGACTCTTCACCCGGGGATTTAAGTTGGGATCTTGGAGTCCTTTTCTTCTGTGCCTCTGGGTCTCTCTCTCTCCTCTCTCACTCTGAGTCTTTCCTTCTCCTCTGCTCGCTGACTTGTTCTCTGCATCTGACCCTGTTCTTAGTTGGTGCCCACCTTATATACACCCTCTATGTGTGAGCTCAGGTGACCAGCACCCAATGAGCTCCTAACTTTACCCAGGCTGCTCCCCCTATCTGCCCCTACACTACTTGGGATGTACCACCCCCCTCCCACTCCAGCCAGGAACAGACTCGGTCGTACCTGCACATTTCTAAGTGGGAGTACCGTCGGTCTGCTCCTCGGAAATGGGATGTGTGTAGTGCATGCAGCCTACCGAGCTCAGATCCACACTCCATCCTTACCCGGGAGTGGAATATCACACCTCTGGGTTGAGGTGCAATACCCCTGTAGCAGCCGAATCCTCAGGGTGCTACATTTGTCCAAGGAGAAAAATCGCACATGTGCACGGCCCCATAGACAGTCTGTCCGAGGACAAAAATCACTATGCTTGAGTTTCATCTAATATTCGGATCATGCTCGGCCATACAAGTTAATGAGTTCTTGGAAAAGATCACACTGCACTCAGATGACATCTGAGTGCAGTCCCATTTTTCACGGATTGACGTAACGAAGAAGATGGAGAATTTTTTTTGACCTATGTCTTGTATCTTGTTTTGTGTCACTTTATGTACAGTTCTGGCCAAAAGTCTTGTGACTGATAGAAATTTTGGTGTTCACTTCAGTGATTTTAGATCTTTTAGTCAGATGTTTCTGTGGTTACTGCAGTACAATTATCAGCATTTTATAAGTTTTATACTTTTATTGACAAATACATCAAGTTTATGGAAAGATTCAATATTCACAGTGTTGACCCTTATTTTTCAAGACTCGTTCCCTTCGCCTTGGCAGCTGGATATCGGCTGCTGGGCCAAATCCTGACTGACGACGGACAATTTTTGTCTAATCAGTGCTAGGAGCTCACTACATACATTTCTGTTTGTCCACCCGCTTTTTGAGGAGTGACCACAATCGAATTGAGATCTGGAGAGTTTACTGGCCATGAACCCAAAATGTTAATGTTACCCAGACACTTGGTTGTCACTTTTGCCTTGTGACATATTCTCCGTCATGCTGGTATATGCATTGCTGTGTTCTTAGGTATAATTGTGAGTGAGCCCACTCCCTTTTGATGATGGATAACTCCACACATGACTCGTCTCGGGGTGCTTTACTGTTGGCATAACACAGGACTCAAAGTAGCGCTCAGCTTTTCTTCTCCGGACATTCATTCTGCCATATGTCCCTAACAGTTTGAAGGGGGCCTTCATCAGGGAAATAACTTTACCCCAGTCCTCTGTAATCCAATCACTGTAGTTTACTGCATTTTATAATCCTGTTCTTAATCTTTTTCATGGAGAAAAGTGGTTTCTTTGCTGCCCTACTTGACACCAGCACAGCCTCCAAAATCCTTCTCCTCACGGTGTGTACAGATGCACTGACGCCTGCCTGCTGCCATTCTTGAGCAAGCTCTGCACTGATGTTCAACCAATTCCATAGCTGAATCCTATGTAGGAAGTGATACAGGGACTTGCTGGACTTTCTTCGGAGTCCTGAAGTCTTCACAGTAAATTAACCTCCCCCTATTAAGTTATTATTTATTATAGTGCCATTTATTACATGGAGCTTTACATGTGAAAAGGGATATACACAGCAAAAAACAAGTACAATAATCTTCAACAAAACGAATCACCGACTGGTACAGGAGGAGCGAGGACCCTGCCCGCGAGGGCTTACAGTCTACAATGAATGGGTGAGGATACAGTAGGTGAGGGTAGAGCTGGTCGTGCAGTGGTATGATGGAGCGGTGGTTACTGCAGATTGTAGGCTTGTTAGAAGAGGTGAATCTTCAGCTTCCTTTTGAAGGTTTCCACGGTTGGCAACAGTCTGATATATTGGGGTAGAGAGTTCTAGAGTAGGGGGATGCATGGGAGAAATCTTGCGTGTGATTGTGGGAAGAGGAGATAAGAGGGGAGTAGAGAAGGAGATCTTGTGAGGATTGGAGGTTGCGTGCAGGTAAGTACCGGGACACTAAGTCACAGTTATATGGAGGAGACAGGTTGTGGATGGCTTGGTATGTCATGGTTAGGGTTTTCAACTGGAGTCTTTGGATAATGGGGAGCCAGCGAAGGGATTGACAGAGGGGAGAGGCCAGGGAATAGAGGGGGGGGACAGCTGGATTAGTCGGCCAGCAGAGTACAGTTATCTGACAGGAGAAAACAAACTCCTTTGTCATGCTTGCCGATGGGGCGAGGGGTGTGGGAAAGGTGGAATCCAACGTATGAAAGTGCAGCTGGAGAGGCCATGTCAGAGGGGGTGAGTCAGGTACCATTGATGCCAAGGAAGGAAAGTTTGTTAGTAATGAAAAGGTCATGGATGTAGGAAAGTTTGTTGCAGACGGAGAGAGCGTTCCATAGAGCTCCTGTTAGTGGGATTGGGGAAGCGGGGGATGGGCAATGGGTATAGGGTTAGAAAGGTTGTGGAAATTTGATAGATTGTGGATGAGAGGTAGAAGTGACTGTGGGGATGTGGTGAGGAGGGCCATGATTTGGAGAGATATCGCCAGCAGTGAGGAGCAGCAGGAGAGAGCGTGAGGTGGCTGTCTGTGTTTGGAGACAGAGGATTGTATGTTGAGGAACAGATCTGAGGAGGAGGTGAGATGGAGGGAGAGATGACCAGTTCATTACTAGGTGTAGGGATGAGAAGGGTTAGTAGAACGTGTAGGACTATAGGGGTGAGAGTGAAAACAAAGAGAAACATTTTTTACTCTGGCTGTGCAGTTACCTTCAGTTATCTTCTGGTTCAATTCTGGTCTAACTCAGTGCAGCACACTGTAAGGTGGCTGCCAGACAGGTCGTGGACGGGAGGTATGTGTCCCCGAAGTACCAAACTTCGGTGATGTAGGACATGGAGAAGCAGGCTCCAGAACACATAGTGCTGGGAGGGAGTTAATGGGCCTTATTAAAGGGCCGGGTTTCAAGAGCAGCTGAAAGAGTTGGGGGGGGAAACAGCTGCTCACTTACCTCCAGTCCAGGTCTTGGAAGGCCTGATTTAAGACAGCTGCGCCTGTCTCAGTGGTGCTGTGTGTTGTGCATCGTGAGCAAACCTTGCATGTGCTGCTCAGTCTGCTGGAGGCAGAGAAAAGCACTAGATTTAAACGGCTGATGCCGTGCTGTATGGACTGGTTATTTTTAGTTTTGTTCTGTTATAGCAGTGTTTCCCAAACCCCATCCTCACGGACCCCCATAGGTCATGTTTTCAGAATCTCCTTAGTATTTGGGAAATACTGCGTTATACCTTTTGTGTATCTGTTGTATGGTGGCAGAAGGTGCCATGCACCCCCTGCTTTGGGCAGAGGGGGGGTGTGTGTAAGGTTGCTGCCGGACAGGTCGTGGACAGGAGGTATGTGTCCCCGAAGTGCCAAGCTTTGGTGATGTAGGACCCGGAGAAGCAGGCTCCAGCACACATAGTGTAGGGAGTTAGTGGGCCCGGATTGAAGGGCCGAGTTTTACGAGCAGCTGAAAGAGCTGTTATGTTTTGTTTTCCTGGTTGGTTTATGGACATTTAATAAACCACCAGTTTGTTTTGGAACCTGCGGACTGCATTCCTGTGTGAACCTGCGCCTACCCAAGAGCTGATCCGTCACAACACGTATATGATGCACCGCAGACTAAATTCTTAATGATCCCATAAATGGTTGATCTAGGGGCAATCTTACAAGCAGCAATGGCCTTGCCTGCAAAGCAATGATGACTGCACATGTTTTCTTGAAGGTAATCAGAAGACCATGATTTGAAGCACCAGCCTGCTCTTGTAATTCAGTAAGCATGACTGTGGAAATGGGGGTTTTGTGGTTAAGTAATTTCCTTGGGAAAAAATTAATATGCATTTTTTTTTTTTTTTTTAACAATTCATCTGATCATTCTTCATAACAATCTACAGTTAATGCAAATTGACACTATAAAAACTGAAGCAGCAAACTTTATGAAAGCCAGAATGTGTTTCAGTCTCCAAACTTGCCGACTGTGTATTATTGTGTTACCTCTTTTGTATATTATTGTCACCTCTTATCTTGTGTATCGCTTCTCTTTTCAGTTTGTTAGCCACATGCTGCCAGGCGAGAGCTTGTGGGCACAATCATGCGGCTGGTGATTCTTGATGACTATGCCCTGGCCAGCGAATGGGCAGCAAAATACATAAGTAATCGCATCGCCCAGTTCAATCCTGGACCTGACAATTACTTCACACTTGGGCTCCCCACAGGTAATGTGCCTTTTATCTATCTTTATCCATGTGTACGGCAAAGCTTCATAGAGGAGGGAGACTCCAAGTTCACCGCTGAACATCTGCTCTCTCCATGTTTCCTTGCGATCTACCAGTGTCTCCGTAAGATTTGGCCATTCTCTATTGTTATATGCAAGAGTGTGCCAATTTTCCAAAGGAACAAGGAGATTGAGTAGCTCAACAGCCTCTTGCCACTGATCGGCAAACAAATTTGGAGAAAATAATTGGACAAAGCCTGAAGGACGCTGTAATGCAGGGCTGTGTTCTGGGGGATCGATGAAGACATAAGAAATAGGAGTGTGAGTTGGGGGGTCTCCCAGTGGTAATACAGTTGGAATCACTGCCTTATTAATACAACGGGGAACTGTTTTGATTTCAATTAACATTAAAGGGGTTGTCCGTACCCTACACTGATTTAATCCTAAATCTCTATTTAATTTAATAATCTACCGTATTTTTCGGACTATAAGACGCACTTTTTTTCCTCCAAAATTTTGGAGGAAAATGGAGGGTGCGTCTTATAGTCCGAATGGGGGGGGGGGGGTGTGTGTGTGTGTGTGTGTGTGTGTGTGTGTATATATATTCCTGGTATTTGTGCTGCCCCCGCCATCCTATCCTGGAATGCGTGGCTCCCCTCATCCCCAATCCCGGTATGCGTGGCTCCCCTCATCCCCAATCCCGGTATGCGTGGCACCCCTCATCCCTATTCTGGTATGCGTGGCTCCCCTCATCCCCAATCCCGGTATGCGTGGCTCCCCTCATCCCCAATGCCATTATGCGTGTCACCCCTCATCCCCAATCCTGGTATGCGTGTCACCCCTCATCCCCAAAAAAATAAACAGTTATACTCGCCTTTCTTCTCTGTACTCCAGCGCTGCAGCGTCCTGTTCTGCCGGAGGCCGGGGGAGGAGTGCGGCGACAGAGCACAGCGCCGACCGGCGCCAATTTGCTGAAGACACACTGTAAATGTGTCTTCATAAAAATGGCGCCGGATAGCGCTATGCGCACGCGCCGATCCGATGTCTCACTCCGCCCCCGGTCTCCGCTGAAGAGAGGCGCCGCGGCAACGCTCCTCCTGGTCAGGTAAGTATGGCGCCGGAGATCGCAGTGTGTGTTCAGTGCCTACACACACCGCGATGTCCGACGCCATACACCTCTTACCTGTAACGGCTGGATGCGGTCTTCTGTCTGGAGCCAGACTGCGCGTCACGCATGCGCAGTCTATCGAGACTTTGGACAGAGACCCGCATTCCCGGTTATATTATAGATGTGGGGTGTGAGGGGAGTGGTAGCTGTGGAGGAGCGGGGCACAGGAGGCAGTGGTGCAGCCTACACTGTCCCTGCTGCTAAAGAAAATGAATATTCACTGCTCCTTAATAGCAGCACACAGTGTAGCCGCGCTGCGGCTCCTGCTGCTGCCGGAATCGCCTGTGTCCTCTGTTAAAGGGCATGAATATTCAACCTCTCTCCACGCCCATGGGCGTGGGGAGGGGGTGAATATTCATGCCTTTTAATAAGCGGGCACACGCTATAGCCCGGCAGCAGCAGGAACCGCAGCGCGGCCAAGCTGTGTGCCGGCTATGAAGGAGAGTGAAGTCACTGCTCCCCGCGCACACAGACCCGGCGTGGGGAGCAGTGACTTCCGGCAGCTGATCTCTCCATGTGAGCCGCGCATGGCAGTGACGTGCGACTCACATGGAGAGATCAGTGCGGGCAGACAGGAGGAGAGAGAAGAAAGGTGAGTATAAGTGTTTATTTTTTTTATGTGCAGCCTGATGGGGATTAGGGGGACCATGCATATTAGGGTATGGATGAGGGGGCCATACAAAACAGGATAAAGATGAGGGGGCCATACATACCTGGACGGGGATGATGGCCGCCGTGCGTACCTGGACGGGGATGATGGCCACGTATAAAAGGAAGGGGGTTGGGCATATATACCAGGATAGGGGATATTGTCAAAATTGGGTATTACCCCTATACCAGTGTCAGCAGAAGACCCCCTCCCCCTTAAAAGTGCATCATGAACAATTTTTTGCTTAATTTTTTTTTTTTTTTCCTCTAAAACCTAGGTGCGTCTTATGGTCCGGTGCGTCTTATAGTCCGAAAAATATGGTAATTGCTTTTCTAATATACTTTAATTAAAAGTTCATCTAAATTTATCTAACTGGGGTGTGTTTGTATGTGTGTATACATTTGTTTTTTTTACCAACTTCCTGTTTGATAACATTTAGTTTGAAAATCCTCAGTGCATCCTGGGATATGAAGACGGACGTGATCAGGGAGCAGAGGCTGCGGTCCCTGCTGCTGCCTCTTTCCCCACCCTGAATGAAGCGTCATCAGTGATGCCTGTTTCAGGGGCTGGGCTAGTCCCTGCTACTTTGCGCATGTGTCGGTTGTCAATTCTAACTCTCAGTGGCTCAGCAGGATCTTGTCACTGTGCAATATTCTTTTTAATGCGCAGCGTCAGGGATTCCTCAGACGACACCGGGGTGATCACGCAATATCTCACCCTGCCCTCACTGTGTCATGGATTTCGTCTGGAATCGCGAGCACACGATCCAGATTACTTCGACAGTTCAGCAGTTTTTGGGGATTGCGAATCTCAAGAATGCTACCTCCCGGAAGCTAAAATACGATAAATGAGGGGCCCGGTGAAGAAAGCCATAGCAAATTCGGTCATGTCCCTTGGAGGTGCAATGTACCTGTTGGGTACCCTGATATCGTGGGTTCTGTGAGCACAATACCATTCCAGGGTTTTACAGTGGGATCTGCTACATAATGAAGTTTCTCTTAAGGGGCACTTGGAAGGGAAGATGTCCTTATCACCCCGGTCAGTAAAATCTTTATAGAGGTTAGGCTCATCCTGCCACCAATCTCGAGGGGTTCTCTGGGTACTTGGGGTCACTAGCACAATTACCACAGATGCGAGTCCCAGAGGGTGGGGAGCCCAGGGGACCTGGTCAGATATCGAAAAGGGTCTCTCCTCCAATGCAAAAGAACTTTTGTCGGTCCGAGCTCTGCTGTGCCTGTTTGGGGTGAAGTTTGGGTCCTAGGAGGCATCGACTATGCAGCCTGCACAGCCGATCACAGCCCGGGCACCACGTCTCCGGGTAAATCTCCACCTTTTGAGTTACTTCTTGTGCAGCAGCCCCATGCAAGTTGCTCCGCTCTCCTCGGCCAGCTCCTGCTGAAGACTGAGCTCCTCTGTCCAATCTAGGAGCTCAATAGCCCTGATCACGTCAGTGGTAGCCCAGCGCTGCTGGATCAGATTTACAAATGGCAAACTAATCAGCCCTAGGCATTTCTAATATGTGCAGAGCAGGCGACATAAGTCTGACCGGTGTCCTCATAGACCTTTCCTCAGCCGGGGTCTAATAGGAGCAGTAAGATGGCCATCATGGGGTCCATTGTTAGATCTCGGCTGCCATAGAAACTCATCGGCACCATGATCGCGCCTCCCTCTCCTGTCTAAAGTGCCTAAATGCTGTGGAAGCCCCCTACTGTGTCATACAGTGGATTAAGCTGCCAGGATCAAGGTTGGCTCCACTGTCGGTGGCTGAGGCAGGAGCAGGACTGTGTTATACAGCCACACTTCTGCCGCAGATCTTGTAAGAGCCCTGACAGGACCTGCCTGATGATAATGTGTCCTATAGAGCGGGTCCTGGTACCGGACTACCCTGTACATATTCACCACTAGCTGGGAACCAGTTACTTACAAGGTCTAGTTTCGGATGTGTTTCCAGAATCTGTAGTTATCAGCATTTTATCCTTAAGGCCGAGTTATAATATCACTGTAACACTCTCGCCCTGTACCTGTATCCCTGCCCTGTGTGCTGCACAAAATTATATAACAAAGTGTGTGTGTGTGTGTGTGTGTGTACACAGATATCTATCTCCTGAATGGAATTACTGCTAGATCTCCTGTACATAGAAATATGAGGTTCTTAGCGCACATTTTGAGCAAATTGTGCGAGCCCATCTGCCAACGTCAAGGCGACCTCTTCAGATGGGTCCCTACACTAACACTACACTAACTTAGTAACTGGGACTAGTTTTTTGTATTATTATTACCACCATGTTTACTATTTATTATTATTGCCGTAATGCAATTAATTGTAACTGTTATAACACTAATTAAAAAAATTTAATTAATTTTTTTTTATTATACTTGTGATTCTAATAATGGTATTACTAAAATCCCTTTGCCTAAAGCTGTTGATCCAGAAGTAGGCAAAAACCCCAGGACACCTAACGGCAATATGTTTCTTAGGGGAAAAAATTCCTTCTTGACCTATGGAAAAGGCGATCAGTCCTAGGACCCTGGATCAAACCTAATAATGTTATTACAAGTTATATAATATTACGCTAATTATTGTACTACTGGAGTTATTTTAATTTGTTTTTATAAATCTAACTATTTGAGATGGTTATTATTAACATTGTGCTATCTTATTACAGTATTATTCTTCTTTCCTATCACTACTAATACTGCCCTATACCTACAGTGTTGATCCAGAAGAAGGCAAAAACCCCAGGACACCTTCAGCCAATTTGTGTTACAGGGGAAAAAGTCCTTCTTGACCCCGAGAAAAGACGATCAGTCCTAGAACCCTAGATCAAACCTAATTATGTTACTAGTTATGTAATTACTATTACTGTACTAAATGTACTTCTACAGTTTTTAATATAATTTTTTTTATATATTTTGTCTTATGTCCTGCTTTCTTATTAAAGTACTACTCTAACTTTTCTATAACTATTTAATATTACAGTATTGATTGAACTATGTCTATAATTTTTATTTACTCTTTGTTCTTTCTAGAGATATAACTAGTTTATATTATTATTATCCTGCTATCTTATTACAGTATTATTCTTCTTTCCTATTACTACTAATACTGCCCTATACCTACAGTGTTGATCCAAAAGAAGGCAAAAACCTCAGGACACCTTCAGTCAATTTGTGTCACAGCGGAAAAATTCCTTCTTGACCCCGAGAAAAGGCGATCAGTCCTAGAACCCTGGATCACACTGTTATTCTACCTACTACTATTACTACTGTTATTTTATTACTTTCTTACTATTATCACTAGTATTATTACTCAAATTACACTAATACTGATATACTACCACTAGATTACTACTATCCTGCTATTATTACTTTGGTGGATTTCTACTTACCAGCCGGTATTGCCGTATGATGATATCGGCAGAGAGGTCCCAGCAGGATGGTCCACATGGTGTTCCTCTTTCCTCTCAAATACCTTTTGATGTAATGGCAGATGTTGTTCTGCTTCTTCCTTTATGTTGTAGGATGTCCTCTTCTGTCCTCTTCTGTCCTCTTCTGTCCTCTTCTGAGGAAACGCAACCCTCAACTGACAGAGCGCCATTACTGACCTCATCCCGCTAAGTAAAAGTGTTTTTCCTGTTTTACACAGAATGCAGACTACCGTGCAGCAACCTATACTCCCGAGGGGCCGCAGGAAACTGGAGTGAATAATGTCCCCCTCTTCCTTTGGATTACGCTTATGCCGTGTTCTCACTGGTGCTATTGGCTTCCATTGGAGATTTAAGCTTTTTGGTATTTTTGATGCTGTATAGTTAGTCAAAAAGTTACCTGAGACGTAATAAATAGCATTAAAGCTGCAGTAATTTTTTTATGTACACTGCTCAAAAAATAAAGGGAACACTTAAACGACAGAATATAACTCCAAGTAAATCAAACTTCTGTGAAATCAAACTGTCCACTTAGGAAACAACACTGATTGACAATCAGTTTCACATGCTGTTGTGAAAATGGAATAGACAATAGATGGAAATTATTGGCAATTATCAAGACATCCTCAGTAAAGGAGTAGTTCTGCAGGTGGGGACCACAGACTACATCTCAGTACCAATGCTTTCTGGCTGATGTTTTGGTCACTTTTGAATGTTGGTTGTGCTTTCACACTCGTGGTAGCATGAGACGGACTCTACAACCCACAGAAGATGCTCAGGTAGTGCAGCTCATCCAGGATGGCTCATCAATGCGAGCTGTGGCAACGAGGTTTGCTGTGTCTCAGCGTAGTGTTCAGAGGCTGGAGGCGCTACCAGGAGACAGGCCAGTACACCAGGAGACATGGAGGGGGCCGTAGGAGGGCAACAACCCCGCAGCAGGACCGCTACCTCCGCCTTTGTGCAAGGAGCAACAGGAGGAGCACTGCCAGAACCCTGCAAAATGACCTGCAGCAGGCCACAAATGATCCTCCTTAAGACTGTCAGAAGGAGCTCACTGATAGATTCTCAGTTAGCTCATTTTGCAGCCAGGAATAGACAGTGCAGCACAGATGCTACAGAAGGCAACATTTTTAATGAAACTCAATTACAGAAATCAATTTTAGCCCCAAATACTTGCATTAAAGTAAAAAAAAACAAATGACCCAAAATCTGGACAACCGCTTTAACTCCTTACCAACATCTGCCGTACGTGTCTGGTATAAGTCAGTAGCGGGTGTATGGAGCAGAGTCAGCTCGCCCCGTACATGGCAGATAATGGCTGTGACAAACAACCAGGACCTGCCTCTAAGAGCTGCGAGTGGAGCGAAGATCTGCCCACCGCTGTTAACCTGTTCAGTGCTGCTGTCAATCTCTAACAGCAGCATTAACAGCGCGCCGGCATTGGGACGCATCGTTCCATGCGCCCACCGGCGCTCCAGTGACGCGATCACAGGGCGCAGATGGACTGCTATGACATCCGGGGGTCTGCTGAAGCCTCCGTGCCTGTCATCATAAAGCTTCATTTGGGCTGTAAAGAAGACCGTGATTTTGCTATATGGAGCATTACTGTGGTATCGCTGTATATAGCACAAGCAATCAGATAATGTATACAAATGCAGTGAAAATTATATATATATATACATATATATGTATATTTATTAAAACCCCACACGTTCAACTCACCTCCCACTAAAAATAAAGATAATAAAAATATACACATTTGTGGTATGGTCTCTTTCAGAGAAATACAATATATCCAAATATAAAAAACAAACGATCAGTGAACACAGAAAAAAATTCAAAAAGCCAAAATTACATTTTTTTCGTTCGCCACAATACTGCAGAAAATCCTGTAAGAAGCGATGACCATGTCATATGTGTCCCAAAATGTTATCAATAAAGTCCTCTTGTCCTTCAAAAAATAAGCCCCCACACAGCTCCATCAACCCGAAAAACGAAAATGTTACGGGTCTCAGAAAAAATGGTGACGCCATAAAAAAAAGTTTTTTTTCTTTTGCCAAAACTCTTGGAGAAGTTTGGTGTTGCTGTAATCACACTGAGGAGTAGGATCCTATTACCAGGTCATTTTCACCACACTATGTACGCCGTTAAAACCCTTCCCAGAAAAACAGGGTCAGGCTTTTTTTTTCCTCGCACTTTTACTGCACTTGGAATGTTTTTCCCGTTTTCTAGTACTATGTGGTAAATGAATGGTGGGATTTATAAGTACCGCTCGTCCTGCAAAATAACAAGACCTCACACTATGTGGACAGACATGAAAAAGTTATAGCCCTTGGAAAAAGCGGAGGAAAAAACAGAAAAAACATCAATTGGTTCTGTTGGGAAGGGGTAAAGCTGAAGAAACGCATGTAACAGCAGAATATGGAGGAAGGTGAGATATCACCGGCTGGTGGATACTACCTGCTCCATCGCTGGCAGAGTAACCCATCCCCATGGTGGCCGCTGAGATCTTCTCTTGTAGAAACGGATCCAAAATCTATAAAACATCGGGCACAGTCAGCAGAGGGTTTGGTGATTGGCTCATATTGGCGATATACCCAGGGGCATTACTGGGCACAGGGAAGATTGGGAATGAATAGTATTGGCTGTTAGATATGTGATCTCTGCAATTAAAGGGGATGTCTAGTTGGAACAAGTTCTCACTGATCTCTGGATAGGTGATGACTCTTAGATCGGTGGGTTTGGCCGCTATGACCCAATCAGCAGAACAGCACTTATAGATAGAAGTGAGCGAAGTGCAAATGTTCAACCGCCGGTCCGTTCATTCTCTATGGGGGGCGCTGTACTCAGCTTTCTCCTGCATAGAGAATGAATGGAGCAGTGGTCCGGGGAGGGTCTAGCAGGGATTAGTTGGGTTCCCAGCAGATCTAGAAGTTGTCACTTATCATGTGTTGGGGAATAATGACTTCTCCTCTGATAAATGTGCTGATTCCTGTCAGTTGTGGTCGCTGAGTGCGTGTGATGGGATGTGACTCCGTCCGTTATATTATATCACGTCTTATACCTATAATCTCACTGATCGCAGGTGTCTGTCTTCACACTCAGATGAGATGGAACAAACTGACCATATAGAACTTTTTTTTTCTTCTTCAAATTCAAACCGAGCAATCCTATTGGCTGAGTATGAATGCAGTTACCATGGTGACAGAAGTAGCAGCAGATTTAAAGGGACAAGATACTAATATTGTACTAAAGTGTATTTTATTATATACTTCACATAACTGACTGGGTACACCTTGGTGCTGGTGGGATGGCTTTTTTTTTTTTAATCAAACAACATGTTTACTAAGTACCCTATATTATATATATTTCCTATTGCTTTTTACTTACTTATAGCAGGGTATATGTTCATATTGTTTCTATCCTAAGTTTGTTGATTTTCTAATAGATGGTGGCAAACTTCTTCCTGGCCTTTGAAGCACAGCTTTCAATTATTCCTATCGGAAACAAGGTAAAAAGCTTCGAGCCGAGCACGATCAGACTCCTTCAGTCCCGCAGCAGGTAAATCTGTGACCATCGCCGGCACTCCTGCTGTTCCTAGTACCGATCCCTCTGAGCGGCTGTGCAGTAATGAAGGCTGGATTCACCCCAAACTTGCTCGTCTTTTTTTTCGATTTCCAGTTCTGGTAATTAGTGATACACATGTGTATATCCAGTGGTCAACTCAAAACCTATGTATGGAAAATCAATTGTTTGCTGTATGCATCTCATTTGTAGGATGCACACTATTCATTTCAATATGGAGCGGAGTAGGAGGAGACTTTCATTACTGTCGCCCTTTACTTCCTCCCTGCTGATAGGAAATGCCATGCTGTTTGCTTGTGTCCTGTGATTACAGCAGCCTGCAACAGTTTTCAGCGTGCACTCCCCGGCTCAGGCATCAAGCAGTAAATGATAACATTAAAACGCTGCTACCCCTTTGTTAGTCACTTTTTTATCTTCTTCCCCTTCTACGAATGCTATAGTCCGTTATTCTAGAACTGCTCTGAAAATGGTTCTCTCTGGAGTGTTGGGATTTGGGTTTAGGGTGGGTTATGGGAATTGAAGTTCAGATACTTTGTTCATATTTTTACTATGGAATTACTATGTCATGTATGTTATTTGAAAGATGGAATATTTGTAGTTGGAGTTTTTCAATAAAAATGATTTGATTAAAAATATATGAAATTAAAATTCCTCCCGTTCTTGAGAAAGCATAGGATTTTACTAAGAGGTAAATTGCACGTTCCTTGTTTTCCGGGCACTTTACATTTTTGCTAGTTTTGTATGATTACACAATCCCTTTTATAGGCCAGTGCCAGTTGTACATCTCTCCCTAAACTCTTGTTCACACTATATTTTAAGCCAGTTTTATTATATGGTTTCTAGATGTTGTCCAGCTTTGATAAATAATTAGTATTTATACTTTTGCTTTTAGATAGACTTGAAGAATGCAGATCCGGAAAGGGTGGAGAAACAAATTGAGAAGATGTTTGACGTTCCCGCTAGTGACTGTATCCGGGTACGATGCGCTCCAGATCAAAATCATTCCTGTAGGCAAATTTAACTCCGCTGTCTGTACCTTGTCTTTTTATTTTTTTCTACAAAATGTGGCTGGAAAAGGGGCAATGTAGCGAGGAATTTACATCAATTTTTGGTGTTAAAAAAAAAAAAAACAACTTTTGTGACGCATCATTTTTGCGCAAAAATGTGCAGCTTCCTATTTTACAGCACTCTTGCAACTTTTAGAAATTGGGCTTGGTAAGCTACACAGGTCTAAGAACGACGGGTGACGTTAAAAGTGGATAAAGATACACGGTGGCTCAGTGGTTAGCATTGTTGTTTTGCAGCACTGGGATCCTGGGTTCTAATCCCACCAAGGACGACATCTGCAAGGAGTTTGTATGTTCTCCCTGTGTTTGCGTGGGTTTCCTCCGGGTTCTCCGGTTTTCTCCCACACTCCAAAGACATACTGATAGGGAATGTAGATTGTGAGCCCCGATGGGGGCAGTGATGATAATGTCTGTAAAGTGCTGTGAAATTAATGGTGCCATATAAGTGAGTAAAATAAATAAAGATAGATGGAAGTGCTACATAAACATTTATCAAACATCGTGCAACACTTTGATACATTTGGCACAAATAATGGTAACACAACCACAAGCAAAACTGACCTGAGAAAGTCCCTTTATGATACATTTTTCGGAAAGAATTTGAAAGATTTAAAGCGTTAGAAATGAAGAAGATTATCCAATATCACAGAAAAAGGAAAAGTCTCCAGATGTCTTTATGCCGGATGCCGGTCTGTGTCCATACCTAAAGAAGAGCTGCCAAAAGAATGGGAAAGGAATCCTTTAGTAAACATAAATATCCATTGGGGTTTTAGGTGTTAAAAAAATGATCATATGAAAGATTTTGTGATCTGCGGTTACGTGATTGTAATAACAACATTAAAGCCCCATTCAGATGTACAGGTTTTATCCATGAGAAACTGAGCAGAATGATATATAGGTTTGTGGGAGAAGATTCAGTATAAATTGTAATTTATTCATTAGATTTGAGAGTCCTCAGTGGTTGATACCTTTAATGGCTAACTGAAAAGATGGTAACAAATTGCAAGCTTTCCAGACTACTCAGGCTTCTTCATCAGGCAGACCTGAGACATGAGTAGTCTGGAAAGCCTGCAATTTGTTACCTTTTAATGGCTAATGGAAAAGATGGTATCAACCACTGAGGACTCTCAAATCTAAATACTCTTCTATCTACTGGCTAATACGGTACAAAGATAGATGTTTTTCCTGTATAATTTATTCAGTGGAATCCTGCTGTTTGTACAGATGAGTCCAGTGGGCGGTCCTACTAGTGATTGACAGCTATCTTTGCCTGCATGGTCATACAGGGAACTGTCAATCACTTAGTAGGACCGCCCACTGGACTAGTGTACATACGGCAGGACTTTTCACTGCATAAAATGCCAGTTTTGCTGACTCTCTTCCCACAGATATGTCTATCAGTCTGATCAACTTCTCTGCTCTACAACACCCCCGTACAGATCTTATACCATTTCAACATGACAGGTTCCTTTAATCACCTGCAGATGACATAAGTAGCCATGTTCTGTGTGGCTTACGGAGGGGCTTGATTGCTTGTCAGCTTCAAACAGGTTTCATTTCTTCAGATTCGTTGTAGCCGAGTTCTAAACTGTATTAAGAAATTAATTTCTCTGTTTATTTCTATTAGATGTCGGGGAAGCTTGGAACAAATGTGGAAAGTGTTCTTCAAGAAGTTGTCAGGAGGCTTCCACCGTGAGTACGGACTAATGCGGCTCTATCCATCTTCTCTTTATTAAAGGGAACCTGTCACCTTGGAAAATGCTATGTACCTGCAGGTATAGGGTTAATCTGCAGATAAATATTGTTACAATGCTGCCCGGCCTTATTGATAGTGTAGGTACCGGGAGAAAATTAACTTCTTTCCTCCCTGCAGCCGCCGGCCTTCACTCATCGTTGTGCACGGAGCGGCTACAGTCTTGGATCACAGCACCGCTCGCTATATCAGGGGTGACGGCTGTAAACCCGGCCTGGATTTTGATTGACAGCTTGCTCTGCACAGATGCGCTGCAGAACCACTTAGAATCTGAGTGAAGGAGTAGTATGTTCACAGATAGAGAATATGGCTCATCCACGTGCGGATCTGCTCCACGTCCGATTACATATTTGTGGGAGAAACCCTAGTGGCAGCCTCATATTTCTGACATGGATCCTCTAGCACTATTTGTGCACCTGCGGCTCCCAGCATAACTTGATGAGAGACCGTCAGCCTGCTGGGACCTGTAGTTTCACTACAGCAGGAGTGTCACAAGCTGCGGACCTCCGCTCACTCCAGCACTGGTCGGCATTTTCAGCACGTGAACGTCAGCTATGCTTTCTGGAGACACAAGGGTGTAGATAATTTTATCAGACCCTTGACTGTAAGTTTGCTGAACCCTAAGTGGATTATATTGTTCCCACAGTTTCAGTTTTGGACCATTTAAGGGGAATTTAAAGGGTTCTGGCCACTGATTTTCCTTAAAGGGGATCAGTATCCCTGTATGTCTTTGTATATACTTGATAAAGACCTATAACAGGTCGAAACGTTATGTGATGGCGGAATAAACTTTGTCTTTTGGAATTCATCACCCCGGACTGAACGCGGTTTACTTACCTTTATCCCCCTTAACAGGATGTCTTATTTTTGTGTTTAGTCCCAAGATTGAAAAGGGCAGCCCTCTTAAAGCCCTGCTGTTTGACTCCACGTTTGATCACTACAGAGGCGTCGTAGCAGCATCGCCCTGTGTGGAGGTGACGTGTGTAAAGGCAATAAATCGTGTCTGCTCACTCTGGCAAGTGCTATGAAGTCAATGAGGTTGGCATACTGACTCCAGAGGAAGTGCCAGCCGAAAAACTAAGTTTTTTTTTTTAATAATTTTATTAGCCTTTCCCTCTGTCTTCACCAATCAGCCCTCTGTATTGATGATCAGATCAAAGATGTAGACAGGGATTGTCTCACGCTGCATCTCCTTCCTGATTGTATCAGTGAGAAGACAGAAGCTGCCCCATCCCATTCTCCAAGAAATGCAGAACCCAATGCATCTGCTGTCCGTCATCCGCTTATTGTCAGAGGACATCATTAGGGACTGCATTTTCTCATTGCTTAAGAAATTGTTGGGGGATCCTGCTAATTGCTGAATAATAAAACTGCAGCACCACTCCATTTAAAGCAGTGTTTCCCAAACTCCAGTCCTCATGGCCCCCAACAGGTCAGGTTTTCAGGATTTCCTCAGTATTACACATGTGATGAAAGTATCATCAAGGAATCAGGAATTCTCTCACCTGTGCAATACTCTGGAAATCCTGAAGACATGACCTGTGGGGGGCCGGGAGGACTGGAGTTTGGGAAACACTGATTTTAAAGGGACTGTCAGCACTAGTGTTGAGCGATACCTTCCGATATCAGGAAATATCGTATTGGATTGGATCGGACCGATACTCAAAAAGTATCGGATATCGCCGATTCCGATACCGGAAACCAATGCAAGTCAATGGGACACTAATATCGGAATGAAAATAAACCCTTTCTTTCCTTGTAGGTTAATTCTACATGAAGTAAAACAACTAAGAATAATGTAGAATGTATTATGCGAAAAGCCGGCAATTCATCAGCGCATACACCGGTACCCGACAATTTACAACAGAAAGAATAGAGCATCACACATAGATTAGATAGATAGAAACATGTCAGTCACATATATAATAAGTACAGTGATAGTGTTGCTTACTGTACTTGTCATTTAGTGTAAAGGATTTATTAAAAAAAATATTAGTGTTTTCATGCACCGTCTCTTTAAAAAAGCCGGCCGGCAATTCAGCATCTGTACCCAACAATTTATAACAGAAAGAATAGAGCATCACACATAGATTAGATAGATAGAAACATGTCAGTCACATATATAATAAGTACAGTGACAGTGTTGGTTACTGTACTTGTCATTTAGTGTAAAGGATTTATTTAAAAAAATAATAGTGTTTTCGTGCACCGTCTCTTTAAGAAAGCCGGCCGGCAATTCAGCTTCTGTACCCGACAATTTAGAATAGAAGGAATAGAGAATCATACATAGATTAGATAGATAGAAACATGTCAGTCACATATATAAGAAGTACAGTGATAGTGTTGGTTACTGTACTTGTCATTTAGTGTTAAAATAAAGGATTTATTTAAAAAAAAATTGGCGTGGGGTTCCCCTTAATTTTAGTCTCTAGCGGAGGTTAAGCAGACGGCTGGGGCAGATGTTTGAAGCCTGGGAAGGGGGTAATACCCACGGAGCTTCCCAGGCTACTAATATCAGCCCCCAGCTGAATACATAGCCTTTACTAGCTATTAAAATGGGGGACCCCCCAAAAAAAATGACGTGGGGTCCCCCCTAATTTAATAGCTAGCAAGGGCTAGGCAGACAGCTGGGGGCTGATATTAATAGCCCAGGAAGGGAGCCATGAATATTGGCCCCCTCCCAGGCTAGAAACACCAGCCGTCAGCCGCCCCAGAAATGGCGCATCCATAGGATGCGCCAACTCTGGCACTTAGCCTCGCTCTTCCACGCTGCCCTGGTGCGGTGGCAGGGGGTAATAGGGTTGGGGTTCATGTCAGCGCCAGCTGCCATGAAGCCCAGGTTAGTAATGATGGGCGTCTATAAGACCCCCCCATTACTAACCTACAAAGTGTTAAAAAGAAAAAACACACTACACCCAGAAAAAAATAATTTATTTGAAATAAAACACACAATTTTATTTAATTCTTAGTTTACTAAAAAAAAAAAATAGTTACCTGTCCACGTTCCTGCGCTGATCTCCCATGCACAGCTGTCACATCTGGAGATGGTGACAGCTGTGCATGGCTGCTGTAAGCTCACACTGCCGGGAACACGTCCGCTCCCGGCAGCGGGAGCCACTGACTGAGGTCACCGGAGTGCATTCAGGCAGCACAGCTCTGGAGACCTCCTTTACGGCAGTGCTGTACCGTGGGAATTTCTCACGATACAGCAGGGCCGTAAAGGAGCTAACCGGAGCAGCGCTGCCTGAACTCCGGCGAAAGCGCTTATGCAATGACGGGGCTGCTTTACGGCCCCATCATTCTAGCGGCGGCAGCGGTTCAGAGCGGTCACATTCTATGTGGCTGCTCTAAACTGGAGATCATCGTGGGACACTCATGGACTACTACGGAGGGGTAAGGATAAGGTTGTGGTTTATTATTTTATATTTTATTACAGGAGATCGATGGCTTCGGGGAATTAGGTGTCTAGGTGAGTATAGGTGTAGTTTTTTATTTTTTACTTTATTTTAGGTGGCGATCGGCGGAGACAGGTAATGTATGAACTAATTTATTGTAGGTAACCACTGGCCACCAATGACATGTATTTAAAATTTATTGGGGACCATGGGGCAGTTTAAATAGCAGGATCAGGTAGATGGGAACTACTGCTCCCATCGAGCTGATCCTGCTGGGACGAGTGGACGGGGGACAGACATAGGCCGATGGGAGTAGTAGTGTCACATCGGCCTATGTCTGCCTGCACGCACACACCCGCAGACATCGCACAGACACCGCAGACATCGCACAGACACCGCACACACCCGCAGACATCGCACAGACACCGCACACACTCGCAGACATCGCACAGACACCGCGCACACCCCTGCAGACATCGCACAGACACCCGCACACACCAATTATGACGGGTCTGATGGTCTGCGAGGTGTGGCTGACCTGAGCGGCCGTGGGAAAGTTCATGTGAGTTCATGCAGTCAAGCATGAACTCACATGAACCCTCTGAGGGCACCGCAGCGACTTCAAATGAACAGCTGATCGGCATCACCTGATACCTCAGCTGTTCATTTGAAATAACCGGCGGGAAAGCGCAGCACAGAACGGGAAAGCCGGCGGTGAAGTCTTTTCACTGCCGGCTTCCCCGCCTGGGTCCTTCGCTCCCCGCTCCTTGGTGCTTTGCTCCCCGCCCGGTCCTAACTTACGATCAGGATGGGAGGTGGCGAGGGGAGCGGAGGATCGGGGTGGGAGGCTGCGGGGAAGCAGTATGGGGCTGTGTGATTGTTTAAAAGCCAGCGGCTTTTTACCGCGCGCCGGCTTTTAAACAATCAGGAGAATTCTCTCACGCTGGGATGGCATTCTGATGACAGGCTGGATCGCAGCTGAGCGCTGCCATCCAGCTTGTCATCCTTCAGAGACACTGCAGAGAGCAGGCATTATGGGAACTTCCGATTCCGGTATTCGATATTGTAAAACTATCGGAATTAAGTATCGGAATTCCGATACCGCGAATATCGGCCGATACCCGATATTTCAGTATCGGAATGCTCAACACTAGTCAGCACAGAATGACTGTTGAAACTAAGTACAAGTGTAGCACCCCGAGGGTTCGGCTGCTACAGGGGTATTGCACCTCAAACCAGAGGTGTGATATTCCACTCCCGGGTAAGGATGGAGTGTGGACCAGGACTCAGTAAGCTGCATGCACCACACACACCCCATTTCCGAGGAACAGACCAACGGTGCTCCCACTAGACAGAGTGCAGGCACGACAGCTTCTGTTCCTGGCTGGAGTGGGGAGGGGAAAGTACACCCAGTGATGTAGGAGCAGATAGGGGTGGGTCTCTGGGCATAGGTAGGAGCCCATTGGTTGCTAGTCACCTGGGCTCACACATAGAGGGAGGTATATAAGGTGGGCACCATCTTAGATCAGTGTTCAGTTCAGGCAGGAGGAGAAGAGGAGAGGAGCTCAGCCAGAGAGGGCTGACAGGGAGCTGTGGCTCAGTCTGGGCCCAGCTCCAGAGGCAAGCCTGGAATGGAGGCCAGAAGCAACAGAGAGAGAGAGGAGGAGGAACAGAAAGGAAAGTAAGAAAGGAACTGGAACAGAGGAGAAAGGAAGCAAAGAACAGAGAGAAAGGTCCAGAGACATGAAGGCAGAAGGAACCCCATATGCCCAGAGGAGATACTGGGTGAAGGGTTGGCAGAATAGGGTACCGGAACCCAAATTGGTGGAGGCGACTAATCCTCAGCCAAAACCGGAGGTTGTCACCACATCTTGGTGCGACCCCTCACTACATCCACCAGAAAGGCATACCGCATAGGGTCAGGGAAACCGGAGAGAGGTTTCGCAAACAGAAGGCCCGAGGAAGCTGGACAAAGGTGGGTCACTGGTGGGGACGGCCAGTAGAAAGGAAGAGAGGGGAGCTCTGAACCACGCTCTGGGAGTTGCCTGGGAGTTGACAGAGTCCCTCACCTGGTGGACGCAGCACGGCTTGGGCAGTCATCGCCTGCAGCATTGACCTGAATAACAACCGTGAGTAAAGCTTTGGAAACTGCAATTACAAGTCTCTGTGTTTCATCGCTGCACCAGCACCATTAGTACTGGGACGCTCACACCATTACTCCCATCATTATCCACACTAGCTGCCCTGAGGCAATACTCCTCCCGTGGGGAGTCATCCCATACTCAGCTGCACAAACAACATCAGCCTCAGCGGTCTGCAGCGCAGCGGCGGTCCCCACTGACTGCAATCCACGGGTGGCGTAGTCGGACATTTGTTACAACATTAAGACTGCCACTGGTTTGACCACCCTGGGCACGGACCGGGTCACCGCCACACGGAGACTACAACCCCCAGCGATCCGGCTCCGGGTATTCCCCCTGCACAGCAGCAACGCACAGGCCCAGGGGGCGCGTCACAAGCACTCCGTGGATCACGGCGTGGGCCAATCCTTTATATACACCTTCCCACCTGCTTGTTTTACCTCTGTCTCCTTCCTTCTCTGGTTCTATGAAGCCAGAGCTGTCAATCAAAGAAGAGGAGGGTGTGGATAGAGGGCAAACAAGCAGGTGGGAAGGTGTATATAAATGATTGGCCCCGTCATGAAGCACCGAGAGTTGGGACTTAGTTTGAACAGTCATTCTGTGCTGACAGTCCCTTTAGGTGGACGAGATCCAGATGCAGCTCATTTCACCGCGTAAGGCTGTGTGCCCACTATGCGCCCACTATGCGTTTTTTAAGCGTTTCCGCAGCGGCAATTCTGCCGCAGGAACGCTTAAACGCTTGGTAGGAGGCCTGCAATGTTCCCCAATGATAATCTGCATGTGCTGTGCACATGCTGCGGAAATTTCCACTGCGGATTATCATTGCGGAAAAATCCGCAGCACTACCAATTATTTTGCGTAAGCGCAGCGTTTTTGCCGCCATTGACTTGCATTGAATCGCTTAATATCCGCATGACTACATGTACACATGCGGATATTAAGCGATTCAATGTGCGGATGGTACCCGGGTCTGGAGAAGAGGAGACTCTCATCCAGACCCGGGTACCATAGTTCCTGTTAAAAAACAAAGAATTTAAAATAAAAAATAAACCTTATACTCACCTTCTGATGGCCGCCGGTCTCCTTAGTGATGCGTCCTGGCTCCCTGGCGGCTCGCGATGGTCTAAAAGGACCTTTCATGACGTCATTTAGTCATGTGACGGGTCGCATCGGATAAGGAGACCGGGGGCCATTGGAAGGTGAGTATAATGTTTTTTATTTTTTACCTTTTTTATTCTTTTTTTTAACTAACTTGGTCACACTATATAAAATCCATGCCGGTTGCATGGATTTATATAGTGTGACCAAGTTGTCAAGCACTTTTCCAAGTGATGCTAAAATCGCTTGGAAAGCGTTTGACAACCCGCATGCGAAATCGTATGTGCAAAACGCGTGACAAACGCTTGTCCCTGGCTGAAAAAAACGCATGTAAAATCCGCATGCCAGGGAGATACAGAAACGTTCAGGAAAAAGCCGGAGCATTTCTGCATCGTGGGCACATAGCCTTAGAGTGCCGCTGTGCAGGCAAAGACAACATCCCCCTCTTTCTGAGAATCAGTGGGGCTTGAAGGGGTACGGCCCCCCATCAGTTATAAAGCCATGTCATATCATCAATCATATGAGTGTTATGTGGCAATGGCATTGTCTTGACAGCCAAGGATCCTACTGAAGGCCTCCATGTCTTCCATGATTGTACAACTATGAAGCCCGTCCCATAACTGGGATTAATATCAGATTGGTCATTTTACTCTACACTGTAGCGGTAAAGCCATTGGATGTTTTCGGTGACCTGAGCCTGCAAAGTTAAATTCTCCCGTTACATCATTTTTGGCTTCACCACATCTGTTCGTGTTAAAACTAAAAAAAATATCTTCTAGAAATCCTATCGAGTGGATGATGGAATGAAAAAGAAGAAAAAAGATGAAGCGGCAGAATCTCTGGAGTTTATTTTGTTCACTTTGCCTCACCAAGAAAAGTAATAAAAAGAGATCAGAAAATATTTAGAAAAACTACAGCTCTAACTGCAAAAAAAGCCCAGATACAACGAATCTACTGGGAAAAAAGCCCAGATACAACGAATCTACTGGAAAAAAGCCCAGATACAACGAATCTACTGGAAAAAAAGCCCAGATACAACGAATCTACTGGGAAAAAAAGCCCAGATACAACGAATCTACTGGGAAAAAAGCCCAGATACAACGAATCTACTGGAAAAAAGCCCAGATACAACGAATCTACTGGGAAAAAAGCCCAGATACAACGAATCTACTGGGAAAAAGCCCAGATACAACGAATCTACTGGGAAAAAAGCCCAGATACAACGAATCTACTGGAAAAAAAAGCCCAGATACAACGAATCTACTGGAAAAAAGCCCAGATACAACGAATCTACTGGAAAAAAAGCCCAGATACAACGAATCTACTGGAAAAAAGCCCAGATACAACGAATCTACTGGGAAAAAAAGCCCAGATACAACGAATCTACTGGGAAAAAGCCCAGATACAACGAATCTACTGGGAAAAAAGCCCAGATACAACGAATCTACTGGGAAAAAGCCCAGATACAACGAATCTACTGGGAAAAAAGCCCAGATACAACGAATCTACTGGAAAAAAAGCCCAGATACAACGAATCTACTGGGAAAAAAGCCCAGATACAACGAATCTACTGGGAAAAAGCCCAGATACAACGAATCTACTGGAAAAAAAGCCCAGATACAACGAATCTACTGGAAAAAAAGCCCAGATACAACGAATCTACTGGAAAAAAAAGCCCAGATACAACGAATCTACTGGAAAAAAGCCCAGATACAACGAATCTACTGGAAAAAAAGCCCAGATACAACGAATCTACTGGAAAAAAGCCCAGATACAACGAATCTACTGGGAAAAAAAGCCCAGATACAACGAATCTACTGGGAAAAAAGCCCAGATACAACGAATCTACTGGAAAAAAGCCCAGATACAACGAATCTACTGGGAAAAAAAGCCCAGATACAACGAATCTACTGGGAAAAAAGTTTTATAGCTTTTAGAAGGCAAGGATAAAAAACAAATTGTAAAAGTGAAGATTATTCCACATGCACTTTGTCACCCAAGGATCTGCATAAACTGCAGCCGGCCCATCTCAGCACCACTTCTTTTGTTTGTGCTTTTTCCTTATTGCTTTCTGTGTCTTTTTAAAAGGGTTTTTCCATCATTTTTTTAAAGTAATTTTTTCCGATATCCAAATCATTTAAAATTGTGTACGACCCTGTGCAGGATATAATAGAGCGACATTTTAGCACACTAGGAATATTCTTATAGTGCCACTAGATGGCGCTCTAATCCTGCATGCAGTACTGATGCTCCTGTCTGCTGCTTTCTATGAATATACATGGATGTTTGGTGCCCAGGAGAGTGCAGAGCTGAAAGGGGAATCTGTTATTAAAGCAAATAAAATGCCAATATTGTGTTATGGAAAGTTCTGCAAATTAAAATACAATTTTGTGTTTTTATTGCCATTCAATACAAATCTGTTGTGGTCGTATGATGGTTCTCAGCTTGTTACAGTGCGATTAGCAGAGCTCTCTGATGTGGTATAGTTATGTGGGAAGTTATAACATATATGTTGATAGATCCAAAATAGTTTTACATCCAAAATTCAGTGCTGACTAATGTCACAGCATTTCTGACTTAAATGAATGTAACTAGATGAAATACTATTTTTGCTGCATGCAGCCACCACCAGGGGGAGCTGTTGACATGTGATTATGTACAGCTAGTATTGGACCCACCCGCAGCAGTAGAAGTCTGTCTCCAGTGAGCGCCCTCTAGTGCCAGCTGTATATAGCTGTAGTGAACTCATGCAGTGCTGGGTCTCAGAGCCGTTGCTACCTTCTTTTATGGCTGATTTGTACCTGATATTCAATGTAGAATTTGATGAATCTGCACTAATTGTGAATATATATTACTCTCATTGTTTCCTAGATATGCTGGGCAAGTAGGTTATCTAATCGCTGGGATGAAGGACGCACAGGAAGCACAAATAGGAGACACTCTGCATTTACTGAAGCAGCCAGTGGCTCTGCCCGGCTTTAAGCCTGCGAAACCCATGGTGTTTGCAGGTGAGTTGAACCCTAATACAAATTAAATGGTCCCTGTACTTGATCTCATTCAATAGATAATGTGCAAAATCCCTTTATAAAGTTCAATTAAGTTGGAGTTACTTTTCAGGGGTTAGATAGCCTAAAAGTGTCGGCCGGTACGGTCTCCCTTCTGTCTAAGTGTAATTTGTCTCTAGCAGCAGAAACCCCCCTATATGGATTACCGGAAGTGGGGCTTGGCCTTCGTCTCTCTGCTCCTGCCTGTCAAACTGTATATGCAGGCATAACAGAGATGCAGCCTTTCAGTTACTTGTAGGCATCTCATTAAGCAATGGCGGAAGCAATACGTGCTGAGTAATGAGAGAAGGGATGTCCCAGGACCTATAGTGCTGACAGAATGCTGATAAAGAGCAATCGTCCACTCCAAAAGAGTGGATGGCAAGTTACAGAGCATGTGTATTGGTACTGTTCCAGGACATACTGTTTTATCTACAGTCCATTTAGAATCAAAACTCTGTTCTACATAATATTGCACATGGAACAGAGTATTATGACAATGTAACTGCAACACGCATCGAAGTCAAAATCTCAGCAGAATTACACCTATAGCCCCCTCAGACTATGCAAAACACCAATTGAGCTTTAACAACTTCAGCTCAAGTGCTCAAAAACTGTGTAACGGGGTCGGAAAGCTATTGTACAGTATACAGTATATATTTTATTAGCGTAATATTAAAACCTGTATTACAAGAGCACTTAGTTCAAGATTCAGCCTCCAGATGGCGTGACATCAGAGATTAGACACATCTGCAAGAGCGTCCTCAACAATGAATATATAGTCAATCACAGGGACTAGACGTGTAATGTATTAGTACAACAGTATAACGAGTGTTGTGTAGAGATGAGCGAACCCGAACTGTAAAGTTTGGGGTTCATACCGTACACCTAGTGTCCAATGCTGAACTCCGAACACTGACAAGTCCGTTTTAAGAGTGAGAGACCTCCTAGCCCTTACTACGACCATTTTACAGCATCAAAGTTTGTGTCTGCATTGACTTCTATGGGGTTTGGGTTCAAGTTCTGGTACCCGAACCAAACTTTGGACTAAAGTTTGGTCGAAACCGAACATCCACGGGGTTCGCTCATCTCTAGTGTAGTGTAAATTCTACATATTTTGCGCCTGAGTACCAGTATTGAGGAGAGCCTTACCCATTATGTGCCTGCCACTCTCCTAAACACGCGTTTCACTTTTTTAGCTTCTTCAGAGGGACACAGTATACCAAACACTGCCCCCCGGGCACCAGATGTACCCCACTGTATCAATTCCTTTAAGGCTAAAGTTACAGCTATAGAATAGATTGACCTTGACAATTCAAGTGCTTTCTTGTGGGAAGTATGTGCACCCCCCGATCATTTCAGTGGAGAGCGACCATTCCCAGCCACCTCTATTGAGAATCCATGACAGACACAGGCGCTGTACCCTCGCCTGTCACACTTTAGTAATCCTACTAATTCCTTGTAACAGCCAGGAACGCCTCCACGATTGGATTAGGAACGGTGATCACAGAGTAGATAAATGCCAGAGAACCTTTATTCTGCAGCCGCATTTTTCATCCCATTAGACTCGGCCTATTTTACAGAAGCCGAGATAATTGAGGAGAGATGTAAGGAAGGAACCTCACGATCCTCCAGGACTAGTCAGCTCAGAGCCGTGACGTGTGGACAAGGTTTTTCTACATTGTGGGGAATTTAGGGAGCGCTGCAGCAAGGGGGTTGGTAATGACACGCCACCGTGACACATAATGCATGGACTGTCTCCTCTCATTTGTTCTTTGAAGCTTGTTTTTCTCGTGAGTGATGCTCGACGCATGAGAAAAGCCCAAACAATTAACATCAAATGGGTTTTCTGCGATTTGTAAAATCCTGTGCCCCGCTGATCCCCCGCTGCGGCTCCCCATAGGTGGATTATAATGAGGGCAATCCGGGCTACCGCCCGGGGACTCCGGTCTCTATGGCCGGATTGCCCTCATTATATGTGCAGCCCCGCGGCACATACCGGCAGACAGTGGCAGGGGGGGGCCCCGGACCACTCCCCCAGCAGCGGTGCAGAACCGCTGCTTCTTCGGCCGGGCCAGCACTGCAGCAGTTAACTTCCCTCTGCTGGCCCTGTGCACGGCCGTGTCTCCTAGCTGTGACGTCACGCAGTGCGCGCCCGGCCTGCACTGCTACTTACCACCGGAGAGGAGCAGGAGCCAGGAGGACTGGAGCCGAGCCGGGGGATGGTGAGTGTGTGTGTGTGTGTGTGTGTGTGTGTGAGTCTGTCTGTGTGTATGTGTATGTATGTATGTGTGTGCAGGCAGATATCATTGTGTGATGTCGGTTTATATGTATTTTTGTGTTTCAAATGTGTTTATGCGTGTATGTATATGTCTGTATATGTTTGTGTGTGTGCGTGACTGCGTGCGGCCTCCTGCTGAGTATAGATGGCGCCATGTGGCCTCCTGCTGTCTCTGGGGGGGGGCGCCGTGCTGCCTCATGCTGTGTATAGATGGCTCCGTGCGGCCTTCCGCTGTGTATAGATGGCACCGTGTGGCCTCCTGCTGTCTCTGGGAGGGGGCGCCGTGCGGCCTCCCGCTATGTATAGATGGCTCCATGCGGCCTCCTGCTGTGTATAGGTGGCGCCGTGCGGCCTCCCGCTGTGTATAGATGGCACCGTGCGGCCTCCCGCTGTGTATAGATGGCACCGTGCGGCTTCCCGCTGTGTATAGATGGCTACGTGCGGCTTCCCGCTGTGTATAGATGGCTACGTGCGGCCTCCTGCCGTGTATAGATGGCTCTGTGCTGCCTCACGCTGTGTATAGATGGCTCCGTGCTGCTTCACGCTGTGTATAGATGGCTCCGTGCTGCCTCACGCTGTGTATAGATGGCTCCGTGCGGCCTCCCGCTGTGTATAGATGGCACCGTGTGGCCTCCCGCTGTGTATAGATGGCACCGTGTGGCCTCCCGCTGTGTATAGATGGCACCGTGCGGCTCCCTGCTGTGTATAGATGGCACCGTGTGGCTCCCTGCTGTGTATAGATGGCACCGTGCGGCCTCCTGCTGTGTATAGATGGCACCGTGCGGCATCCTGCTGTGTATAGATGGCACCGTGCGGCCTCCTGCTGTGTATAGATGGCACCGTGCGGCCTCCTGCTGTGTATAGATGGCACTGTGCGGCTCCCTGCTGTGTATAGATGGCACTGTGCGGCTCCCTGCTGTGTATAGATAGCTTCGTGCGGCCTCCCGCTGTGTATAGATGGCTACGTGCGGCCTCCCGCTGTGTATAGATGGCTACGTGCGGCCTCCCACTGTGTATAGATGGCACTGTGCGGCTCCCTGCTGTGTATAGATAGCTTCGTGCGGCCTCCCGCTGTGTATAGATGGCTACGTGCGGCCTCCCGCTGTGTATAGATGGCTACGTGCGGCCTCCCACTGTGTATAGATGGCACTGTGCGGCTCCCTGCTGTGTATAGATAGCTACGTGCGGCCTCCCGCTGTGTATAGATGGCTACGTGTGGCCTCCCGCTGTGTATAGATGGCTACATGCAGCCTCCCGTTGTGTATAAATAGCTACGTGTGGCCTCCCGCTGTGTATAGATGGCTACGTGCGGCCTCCTGCCGTGTATACATGGCTACGTGTGGCCTCCCGCTGTGTATAGATGGCTACGTGCGGCCTCCTGCTGTGTATAGATGGCTACGTGCGGCCTCCCGCTGTGTATAGATGGCGCAGTGCGGCCTCCCGCTGTGTATAAATGGTGCAGTGCGGCCTCCTGCTGTGTATAGATGGTTACGTGTGCTCAATATTGAGTCATAAAATTACCTGCTAGGGACATGCGGATGTGAAGCGTTCTTCACATGCATTTCCGCATGCGGGTTGACAAGCGCTTTCCAAGCGATTTTAGCATCACTTGGAAAGTACTTGACAACTTGGTCACACTATATAAATCCATGCAACCGGCATGGATTTATATAGTGTGACCGTAAAAGAATGGTAAAAAATAAATATATAATTACCTTCTGATGGCCTGCCGACGTCAGCGGTCGCGTGACCCGTCGCATGACTAAATGACGTCACGGCAGGTCCTTTTCAGACCATCGTGAGCTGCCGGCAAGCCAGGACGCATCGGATAAAGACACCGGGGGCCATCAGAAGGTAAGTATAATATTTTATATTTTATTTTATTCTTTTTTTACAGGTTCTATGGTACCCGGGTCCGGAGGACAGTCTCCTCTTCTCCAAACCCGGGTACCATCCGCACATTGAAGCGCATGGATTCTGCATGTACAGATCCAGTGATGCGGATTCCATGTGTTCTAATGCAAGTCAATGGCGGCGAAAGCGCCACGCTTCCGCAAAATAATTGTTATTGCTGCGGATTTTTCCGCAATGATAATCCGCAGCGGAAATTTCCGCAGCATGTGCACAGCACATGCGGATTATCATTGGGGAACATGGCAGACCTTCTACCAAGCATTTTTTAAGCGTTTCTGCAGCGGAATTGCCGCTGCGGAAAAGCTTAAAAAACGCGTAGTGGGCACACAGCATAAAAAAAATTATTATAATTAATATTGTGCCAAATTAATTTCACGTGAACTATCACATGATCTATCACAGGGGATCATGTGACATGTCATACATACAGGTATATGTGCATGTGTGTGTGTGTGTGTGGGGGTGGTGTGGGGGGGGGGGAGGGCCATGCCTTCTAAACTGCCCGGGGCCCTTGCTACTCTTAATCCACCCCTGTGGCTCCCCCACACCCACCACCATGCGGCCATACAATAATATAGTATTCGGACTATAAGACGCACCCCCCACTTTCCTCCAAAATTTTGGAGGAAAAAAGTGCATCTTATAGTCCGAAAAATACGGTAATTATTAAGAATAGGAGATTTTTTATTTTTTTTTTAAATGTAGGTACGATTCAATTATTCCCAAGATCTCACCCCATGGATGGATCCTTTGTATTTGCAATTGGTTGAGGAAGGGCATTGCTAACAATAGGAATTCCAGAGAATGGAGGACTTAACTACAACTCCCAGTATGTCCTTAGCAATGGTAAGGAGATACTGGGAGTTGTTACCAGTCATCATCAGACTGTGGACCGTATAGGAACCAATGTACTGATTAGATGCAAGCAGGGGATTAAACGTTTAAAAAGTAACTTACATTTTGGGATATATATTACATGATTTAGGTCCTATAATTTTGAGCAGATTAGTGCGAATCTGAGACCCTGATCACTCAGAAGATCTCTTAGAAGTGAAGAGGTGAGGAGACATGACTATGACTTTCTGCTGCATTTGCTCCGCTCAGTGTACTCTCCTATCTACTGAGCTGCGCTCTTCTAGGAGGTCTTTTAAGCAAAGGAGCAAAGGATTGGGGTCCCCACAAATCTGCTCAGAATTAATGACCCTAAACCACATTAAAAACATCCCAAAAGTTGATTTACTCTTTAAGGTTAATTTACTTACACACACACACACAGTGTATACGGCGTACGCACCACACACACACTGTATACGCCGTACGCACCACACACACACTGTATACTCCGTACGCACCACACACACACACTGTATACGCCGTACGCACCACACACACACACACACACACTGTATACGCCGTACGCACCACACACACTGTATACTCCATACGCAACACACACACACACTGTATACGCCGTACGCACCACACATACACTGTATACGCCGTACGCACCACACACACTGTATACGGCGTACGCACCACACATACACACTGTATACTCCGTACGCACCACACACACACACTGTATACTCCGTACGCACCACACATACACTGTATACGCCGTACGCACCACAAACACTGTATACGGCGTACGCACCACACATACACTGTATACGCCGTACGCACCACACACACACACTGTATACTCCATACGCAACACACACACACACTGAATACGGCGTACGCACCACCACACACACACACACTGTATACTCCATACGCACCACATACACTGTATACGCCGTACGCACCACACACACATACACTGTATACTCCATACGCAACACACACACACACTGAATACGGCGTACGCACCACCACACACACACACACACACTCTGTATGCGCCGTTAGCACCACACACACGGTATACGCCGTACGCAGCCTCTTGCGTGGTAACACCAGCGGAACACTGTCGCAAACACGCCGCCGCCGGGATCAGCCGAATGATTCACTGACTGCCGCCATCTTTGTACAGGAGGAGCGCATGCGCAGTTTTAATGTGACCGCCGGTATCTGCCTGCACAAAGATGGCGGCAGTCTGATTTACTGCGAGGGGAGACAGCTCAAACGAGAGAACACATGAGGGAAGAAGACAGCACAGGGGTGGAGAGAGAGAGCAGACAAGGGGGAGAGCACATGGGGTACACAGGTCAAAGAAGAGATCACATAAGAGGAGAAGACAGCAGATGGGGGAGAGAGAAAGCACACAGGGGGAGAGAGACAGAGCACAGGGGAGAGACAGCTCAAACGGGACAGCACATGAGGGGAGAACACAGCACAGGAAGGAGAGAGACAGCAGACAAGGGGGAGAGCACATGGGGTAGACAGGTCAAAGAAGAGATCACATGAGAGGAGAAGACAGCACATGGGGGAGAGAGAAAGTGCACAGGGGGAGAGAGACAGAGCACAGGGGGGAGACAGCTCAAACGGGACAGCACATGAGGGGAGAACACAGCACAGGAAGGAGAGAGACAGCAGACAAGGGGAAGAGCACATGGGGTACACGGGTCAAAGAAGAGATCACAGACGGGAGAAGTCAGCACATGGGGGAAAGAGAGAGTGGATAGGTGGGTGGGCACATGGGGGGGAGAGATTCTCAGCACTGCAAAGCCTGCCCCCATCGTGACATTACTGCCCTCCCGATGCGATAGCATCGGGCCTCCATCTAGTATATACAGTACAGACCAAAAGTTTGGACACACCTTCTCATTTAAAGATTTTTCTGCATTTTCATGACTATGAAAATTGTACATTCGCACTGAAGGCATCAAAACTATGAATTAACACATGTGGAATTATATACTTAACAAAAAAGCGTGAAACAACTGAAAATATGTCTTATATTCTAGGTTCTTCAAAGTAGCCACCTTTTGCTTTGATGACTGCTTTGCACACTCCTGGCATTCTCTTGATGAGCTTCAAGAGGTAGTCACCGGAAATGGTCTTCCAACAATCTTGAAGGAGTTCCCAGGGATGCTTAGCACTTGTTGGCCCTTTTGCCTTCACTCTGCTGTCCAGCTCACCCCAAACCATCTCGATTGGGTTCAGGTCTGGTGACTGTGGAGGCCAGGTCATCTGGCGTAGCACCCCATCACTCTCCCTCTTGGTCAAATAGCCCTTACACAGCCTTGGAGGTGTGTTTGGGGTCATTGTCCTGTTGGAAAATAAATGATGGTCCAACTAAACGCAAACCGGATGGAATAGCATGCCGCTGCAAGATGCTGTGGTAGCCATGCTGGTTCAGTATACCTTCAATTTTGAATAAATCCCCAACAGTGTCACCAGCAAAGCACCCCCACACCATCACACCTCCTCCTCCATGCTTCACGGTGGGAACCAGGCATGTAGAGTCCATCCGTTCACCTTTTCTGCGTCGCAGAAAGACACGGTGGTTGGAACCAAAGATCTCAAATTTGGACTCATCAGACCAAAGCACAGATTTCCACTGGTCTAATGTCCATTCCTTGTGTTCTTTAGCCCAAACAAGTCTCTTCTGCTTGTTGCCTGTCCTTAGCAGTGGTTTTCTAGCAGCTATTTTACCATGAAGGCCTGCTGCACAAAGTTTCCTCTTAACAGTTGTTGAAGAGATGTGTCTGCTGCTAGAACTCTGTGTGGCATTGACCTGGTCTCTAATCTGATCTGCTGTTAACCTGCGATTTCTGAGGCTGGTGACTTAGATAAACTTATCCTCAGAAGCAGAGGTGACTCTTGGTCTTCCTTTCCTGGGGCGGTCCTCATGTGAGCCAGTTTCTTTGTAGCGCTTGATGGTTTTTGCAACTGCACTTGGGGACACTTTCAAAGTTTTCCCAATTTTTCAGACTGACTGACCTTCATTTCTTAATGTAATGATGGCCACTCGTTTTTCTTTACTTAGCTGCTTTTTTCTTGCCATAATACAAATTCTAACAGTCTATTCAGTAGGACTAGGACTATCAGCTGTGTATCCACCAGGCTTCTGCACAACACAACTGATGGTCCCAACTCCATTTATAAGGCAAGAAATCCCACTTATTAAACCTGACAGGGCACACCTGTGAAGTGAAAACCATTTCCGGTGACTACCTCTTGAAGCTCATCAAGAGAGTGTGCAAAGCAATCATCAAAGCAAAAGGTGGCTACTTTGAAGAACCTAGAATATAAGACATATTTTCAGTTGTTTCACACTTTTTTGTTAAGTATATAATTCCACATGTGTTAATTCATAGTTTTGATGTCTTCAGTGTGAATGTACAATTTTCATAGTCATGAAAATATGGAAAAATCTTTAAATGAGAAGGTGTGTCCAAACTTTTGGTCTGTACTGTATATATATTACATATTCTACAAGCAGGGCTTGTGGATTGTCCATTATTATAATATACAACATATAAAGTGCAGTGCAGGAGGGGAAGGCGAAGGACCTGACTAATCCCCCCAAATATTAATGATAGTGTGTAAAATAATCACAGGCTGCAATTACCCACAATGTTTTTTAGTTTGTTTTTTTAAACAATTAAAATCAACTTTTTCTTGTGGTTGTAAATGTGAAATAACAGTGAGAGCCATGATGACATCACAATGCACATGACATCATAGACATGACAGCTGGAGTAGAATGTATGAAGCTCTGCACCAGAGCCATCTTGTGTCACTAGGATCTGACAGCTGGAAGGGGACGAGTCCAGGTAGGGAGCACATTACTTTTAAGCTTTGGTATACTTATAGCGTATCCCCCGGATTTATCATGGATCGCCAGAAACACTCTGTAATAAGACATTTTCAGGACCACCCCTTACCTAAATGAGGAGTCACTGATGATCTGTTGATATTAACAAGTATGGCAGCTAAACCCCCAGCAATGAGCTGCTATATTGCTGGGGAAGCAGCGTTTTCCATGCCCCCTATAGCAGGAGGATGACAATGTGATGATACATATTTGTTGGGGGTCTTCCAGCTCTTTGCACTGGCTCCCCACTATGGAAGACTACAATGGCGCTCGCCCCCTATGTCACCCCTAGGCTCTAGTAAGGCATGTAGATAGGGGGGGCTCAAGTTGGGAGATCTTTATGGGGATTCCATTTTTGGATCGTTTTGCCATTGACGTGGTAGAATTACAGCACTTTGTAACAGAAATTTAGTAGCGTATGCCATCATTCTCTGTTGTCAGCTCTTTTGTTCCTGTTGAATTCGGGGGGACATTGGAGTTGTAGGTTACTGGGGTCAGGAATGGCAGGATGGGGTCCTGGGTGTTATTTTAGTACATAGAGCAGTAGGTAATATAGATAAAATAAAAGGCTCCTTTTAAATGTGCGTCATAGAATTATAAAATGAGGTCGGGGTTTTGTCTTTTTATTGAATTAATTTTTTGCTGATGTTGTAAACTGGATCCATAAAAAGCAGTGAGAGTTTTAATGACATCACCGGGCGCGTGACGTCATCGACATCCCATGACATCACAGATGAAATAGAATGTGCACATTTCTAAACCGGAATCATTTTATGTCTTTAACCCCGGACAGCTTGAAGGAGACTGGTCCAGGTAAGCGTCTCTTCACACAATCTTGGGGTCCTGTTTACACATCATGTAGCTGGGGGTGTCTGTGGTGAAGTTCAGCACTGCACCATTTTGCCCCCCAAAAAATCAGAGCCAACACGTCTGTGTCATGTGCTTATTGCTGTGATTGTCAAGGTGATGCCTTTAGGGATCGCTGACACTGCTGAGTAGCCGGCATATAACTCGGATGAGTATAGCACTCACTCCAATGTTATACTATGGGGCAGTGCCAACTAGTGTTTATTTTCTCATGCCAAGTCGGCATGAGAAAAAAATTGCTGCATGCTGCAATTGGCAGAGTATATCAGACGACGCGCCCATACAAGTCTATGGATACGTGAAAAACATCGGACTGCACTCAGATGTCATCTGAGTGCAGTCCAATATACGCCGGCTGACTCACACAGTTGAGAAGATGGAGAAATTAAATGCTCCATCTTCTCCACACCTGTGATCCGAATCTCGCATGCGAGAGAATTGGATCACAAACACAATATTGTTGATATTTTCCATTGAAGTAAGGCCCCCCTAAGGCGAAGGTCTGGACAGTAAGAAACCCTTCCAGTGTCAATGACCACCTAATGGTTCAAAAATATCTACCCCACTTTTTGCTATAAAGTGTAGATTGAGCATCCCAGAATGCCAAAGGGGATCCAGAAACCAGAATATTTAATACCTTATTTCAATCAAACTTCACCAATCTTTTTTTTTTTTGGTTTGTCCCATAGGGCGGAACGTTAAGTCGTCTGAAGAAACGCAGTGAGAAGACATTCGTCTTGACTAGCGGAGAGGTTACTCCTTTGCTACAGGAGTCTGACAGGTAAGTGGACATTTTAACTCATCCATCAATTCCTCCCCTTGTAGATTTATTGCAGAATTGACGTTTTAATCACCCAAAAAGCGCATTGACCGGATATTTAACCAACTCACCACTTAGTCCAATCTAGCAATTTTAGGACTTCAATCCTGAAATACTTATTGGGTATAATGGCTCCACCGACTTAATTTCTAATATGTCCATTTTCCAACTTCAACCAAGAGGATATGCTGGTCTTGGAATATTTTCACTAGAACCGGTATAACTATGTCCATCATGCTCCTCCAGTTAGGAGGATAGACTGGGATATTGATGGTTTATCAGCCCCACACTGGCGAATCCAGATCCAACTTCCATTAGGAGGGCAGACTGGTATACGGTGGGGAAAAGAAGTATTTAATACACTGCCGATTTTGCAAGTTTTCCCACCTACAATGAATGTAGAGGTCTGTAATTTTTATCGTAGGTCACTTCACCTGTGAGAGACCGAGTTTAAAAATAAAATCCAGAAAAATCACATTGTATGATTAACATTACATAATTCATTTGCATTTTATTGCATGAAATAAGTATTTGATACAATAGAAAAATAGAACTTAATATTTGGTACAGAAACCTTTGTTTGCAATTACAGAGGTCAGATATTTCCTGTAGTTCTTGACCAAGTTTGCACACAATAAAGCAGGGATTTTGGCCCTCTCCTCCATACGGATCTTCTCCAGATCTTTCAAGTTTCGGGGCTGTTGCTGGGCAATATTGAGTTTCAGCTCCCTCCAAAGCTTTTCTACTGGGATCAGGTCTGGAGACTGGCTAGACCACTACAGGACCTTGAAATGCTTCTTATCGAGCCACGCCTTAGGTTGCCCTGGCTGTGTGTTTCGGATCATTGTCATGCTGGAAGACCCAACCACAACCCATCTTCAACGTGCTTACTGAGGGAAGGAAGATACATGACCCCATCCATCCTCCCTTCAATACATTGCAGTCTTCCTGTCCCCTTTGCAAAAAAAAGCACCTCCGAAGTATGAGGTTTCCCCCGCCATGCTTCATGGTTGGGAGAGTGTTCTTGGGGTTGTACTCATCCTTCTTCTTCCTCCAAACAAGGTGAGTGGAGTGGACACCAAAAAGTTCTATTTTGATCTCATCTGACCACATGACCTTCTCCCATGCCTCCTCTGGATCATCCAGATGGTTATTGGCAACTTCAAACAGGCCTGGATATGTGCTGGGGTGAGCACTGGACCTTGTGTGCCCTGCAGGATTTTAATCCATGATAGCGTAGTGTGTAACTAATGGTAATGTTTGAGACTGTGGTGCCAGCTCTATTTAGGTCATTGACCAGGTCCTCCCATGTAGTTCTGGGCTGATTCCTGACGTTTCTCAGAATCATCCTTACCCCACGAGGCGAGATCTTGCATGGAGCCCCAGACCGAGGAAGACTTAGTCATCTTGTGTTTCTTCCATTTTCTAATAATTGCGCCAACAGTTGTTGCCGTCTCGTGAAGCTGCTTGCTTATTGTCCTGTAGCCCATCCCAGCCTTGTGTCTTTTATACAGGTAATAAGTTCAAACAAGTGCAATTAATACAGGTAATGAGTGCAGAGTAGGAGGGCTTCTTAAAGAAAAACTAACAAGTATGTGAGAGCCAGAATTCTTGCTGGTTGGTAGGTGATCAAATACTTATTTCATGCAATAAAATGCAATTTAATTATTTAAAAATCATATAATGTGATTTTCTGATTTTTAGATTTTGTCTCTCACAGATGAAGTGACCTACGATAAAAATGACAGACCTCTACGCTCTTTGTAGGTAGGAAAACTTGCAAAATCGGCAGTGTATCAAATACTTATTTTCTCCACTGTAGTGCTGTCCAACATGACACCATCAAGCTCATCTTACCACTCCATACCAGGAGGGTAGATTGGGGCATTAACAGTTTAATCACTTTGTGTCCACAAGGCCATCTCTTCCAACTAGGAGCCTTAACTGGACTTACAGTGGTTTTATTCAGCTTATTGCAGCCATGTCCAGCTTGCACCTCCAACAAGGAGAGTAAACTGAAATGTAGATGTTTATCAGCTTAAATGCTGAGCAGTCCATCCTATGACACCGGACCAGGAGGAGCAGCTGGACTTACACTGGTTTTGCTCAGCTCAGCCATACCCAACTTACAAATCCAACTTAAAGGATAACCTGGAAACTAAATGGTTAACCAACTTAAACGCCAACCAGTCCAATTTATGACTCCAGACCCCGAATATTAATTGAACTTACAATGATTTCATGTGTCTTATGACCAGTGGCGTAACTAGAGTCTGAATATATATATCCCGAATATGTCCCCCATTCTGCCGCTGTTCTTTATTGTATAAAAAAAAAACTAAGCCATTATACTCACCAGGGGTGTACATTCGAGTCATGGGGCTCCAGAGCTTAAGTATAACGCACTTCCCATAGTCCTTCATATAGTATAATGCATCCCATAGTCCTCCATATAGTATAATGCATCCCATTCTCCTCTATATAATATACTGTACAGCCCATAGTCGTCCATAAAGTATAATGCACAGCTCCTAGTCATACATGTAGTATAATGCACCCCATAGTTTTCAATAAAGTATAAAGCACCTCCACAGTCATACATAGTAGTATAATGCACCACATCATAATATATAGCAGTATAATTCACCCCCATAGTCATATATGGTAATATAATGTACCTCCATAGTCATATAAAGTAGTGTAATGCACCCCATAGTCATATATAGTAGTATAATGCACCTCCATAGTCATATATAGCAGTATAATGCACCCCATCGTCATATATAGCAGTATAATGCAAGCCATGGTCCTATATAGCAGTATAATGCACCCCCAGTCATATATAGTAGTATAATGCACCCCATAGACATGTACAGTAGTATAATGCATCCTCATAGTCATATATAGTAGTATAATACACTTCATAGTCATCCATAGAAGTATAATGCACCCCCATCGTCACATAAAGCAGTATAATGCACTCCATAGTCATATAAGGCAGTATAATGTACCCCCATATAGTTTATATAGTAGTATAATGCACCCCATAGTCCTATATAGCAGTATATTGCACCTCCTGGTCATATATAGTTGTATAATGTACCCCCATAGTCATATATAATAGTATACTGCACCCCCATAGTCATATACACTAGTATAAAGCATCCCATAGTCATATACAGTAGTATAAAGCACCCCATAGTCATATATAGTAGTATAAAGCACCCTATAGTCATATATAGTAGTATAAAGCACCCCATAGTCATTTATAGTAGTATAATGTACCCCCATAGTCATATATAGTAGTATAATGCACCCCACTGTCATATCAGTATAATGCACCCCCATAGTCATATATAGTAGTATAATGCACCCACATAGTCATATATAGTAGTATAATACACCTTCATAGTCATATACAGAAGTATAATGCACCCCTATAGTCATCCGTAGTAGTATAATACAACCCCAATAGTCATCCGTAGTAGTATAATACAACCCCCATAGTCATATATAGTAGTGTAATGCACCTCCATAGTCATAAATAGTAGTATAATGCACCACCATAGTCATAAATAGTAGTAAAATGCACCCTATAGTCATATATAGCACTATATTGCACTTCAGTCATATATAGCAGTATAATGTACCCCCATAGTCATATATAGCAGTATAATGTACATCATAGTCATATATAGCAGTATAATGCACCCTTATAGCAATATATAGTAGTATAGTATACCCCATATTCATATATAGTAGTATAATGTACCCCATAGTCATATAGCAGTATAATGCACCCCGTAGTCATATATAGTAGTATAAAGCACCTCATAGTCATATATAGTGTTACGGGTCCGGAGGGTGGAACCTCTGTGCTATGGTGCAAGGAGGGACCCAGAGGGGCGTAACTAAGTATCAACCCGGACCGACCCTGGTCGTACGGCGGCTAACGACTCCGTGACCAGGGAGGGACCGAGCCGAGGGACCAGGTGCTACTCTGGGGATGACCTTGTAAGGGAGCAGGTGACCTTCACGGTACAGATGGCAGGGACTGACCGGAATAGCAGGTAGGCACAGCAGGCAGGCTGGCGAGCAGGAGTCTCTAGGTGGGCTGGCAGGTGGTCACGGCAAGTGACGGCAGGAGTCTCTAGGTGGTCACGGCAAGTGACGGCAGGAGTCTCTAGGTGGGCTGGCAAGTGGTCACGGCAAGTGACGGCAGGAGCCTCCAGGAAGGCACGACAGGTAACAGGCAGGTCACAGGCAAGTGCTCCCAGGTGAGCGGGCTGGCAGGCACGGCAGGTAACAGGCTGGTGGGCAAGACTGGTAGTCAGGCTAGCAGCGGGACCTGAGGGCTGAAGCAGAAGTCAGAAACACTGTGCAACAACTTTTGCTCGGGCACCTCCATTTTGGAGGAGGTGCCTTATATATGGGAGGACCCTCGGCTATTGGCCGAGGACTCCTTAGGACGGCGCATGCGGCCCCTTTAAGAGGGAGGGAGCGAGCGCGCCCTAAGCACAGTGCCCGGGGAGCTGTGCGCGCCGGCTGCAGGAAGAGGAGCGCTGGTGAACGCAGAGCGGGGAGCGAGGAGGTGAATGGGACGGCGTCTCTGCCTAGCAGGGGGCAGAGATGCCGATGCTACATATAGTAGTATGGCAACTTATTTAAAATAAATATTTAAATACTCTACCCACCTTCCCTTCACTCCCGCTCCGCAAGTCCTGTTGTGAAGCAGGCAGCTGACTTCGGCCTGTGACGGGAGTGCATGACGTTACTGCCATGCGCCCCGTCATGTGCTGGCCTATGATTGGCCGACAGAATGCATTGTTGCTAAAGGACCCAATAGGTATGTCCACAGCAATACACTTCAACTGGATGTGCGTAGGAGGACACACATCTAATTAAAGGTTCTGCTGGTGTCGGCGGGCCCCTGATCCTCCGGGCCTTTGTGACTTGCTGCGACCGCAGTCGTTACTCCCCTACTAATCACAACCATGACCAACTTCAACTAGAAGGATAACTGGGACATAAATATTTTGCTAAGTAAAATGTCGACCAGTCCATTCTGAGACTCCCGACATCAGACTTAAAATAGCTTCATTCTGTTTAAAGCAACCATTTACACCTCCTACCAACAAGAGGCCAAACTGGGACATGGATAGCATATTGAACAGGTCTGCCTTTATCATCTAAGTATGAGGGATGGACTGGAAATTTGTTGGCCTCACCAGCTACCCTCAGGACTGTACTTTATTAAGGCACCTCCTTGTTGTTCGATAGGATCAGCCGTTATCACCCGGAAGTCATTCTTACCAATATCAGCAGAATTGCTAGTTAATGAAGCATTGCGACAGTAAAGAAAAGAAGCCTACAAACCACAGTCGGCTGACATACCACTGAAAGTAGCCCGGGGCGGGCGGGCGGGCCCCACAGTCCGGACCCGGGGCGGGCGGGCCCCACAGTCAGGACACGGGACGGGCGGGGGGCCCCACAGTCAGGACACGGGGTGGGCAGGGGGCCCCACAGTCCGGATGCGGGGCTAGTCCCGGGGCAGGCAGCCCCACAGTCCAAGCTCGGGGCTAGACCCGGGGCCAGCCGGCCCCACAGTCCAGACCCGGGGCGGGCGGGGGGCCCCACAGTCCAGGCTCGGGCGGACGGGCCCCACAGTCCAGGCTCGGGGTGGATAGGCCCCACAGTTCACGCTCGGGCCCCACAGTCCACGCTCGGGGCAGACAGGCTCCCCTTTCCCACTCGGGGCGGGCATGTCCCACAGTCCAGGCTCGGGGCGGGCGTGCCCCACAGTCCAGACACAGGGCTAGTCCTGGGGCAGGTGGCCCCACAGTCCAGACCTGGGGCTAGACCCGGGGCAGGCGGCCCCAAGTACGGACCCGGGGCGGATGGGCCCCACAGTCTGGACTCGGGGCGGGCGAGCCCTACAGTCAGAAAACGGGGCGGGCGGGCCCCACAGTCAGGACACGGGGCGGGCGGGCCCCACAGTCAGGACACGGGGCGGGCGGGCCCCACAGTCAGGACACGGGGCGGGCGGGCCCCACAGTCAGTACACCGGGCGGGCCCCAAAGTCAGGACACAGGGCGGGCGGGCCCCACAGTCAGGACACGGGGCGGGCGGGGGGCGGTTCGGGCCCCACAGTCAGGACACGGGGAGGGCGGGCTCCACAGTCAGGACATGGGGCGGGCGGGCCCCACAGTCCGAACACAGGGCTAATCCCGGGGCAGGCGGCCCCACAGTCCAGACCTGGGGCTAGACCCGGGGCAGATGGCCCACAGTCCGGACACGGGGTGGACGGGCCCCACAGTCCGGACACGGAGCAGGCATGCCCCACAGTCCAGACCTGGGGCTAGACCCGGAGCACGCGGCCCACAGTCCGGACACGGGGTGGACGGTCCCCACAGTCCGGACACGGGGGGAGCCACAGTCCGGACATATGGCGGACGGGCCGCACAGTCCAGGCTCGGGGCGGACGGGCCCCACAGTCCGGACACGGGGCTAGTCCCGGGGCAGGCGGCCCCACAGTCTAGACCTGAGGCTAGACCATGGGCAGGCGGCCCCACAGTCCAGACACCGGGTGGACGGGCCCCACAGTCCTGACATGGGGCGGACATGCCCCACAGTCCAGACCCGGGGCAGGCGGCCCCACATTCCAGACTCGGGGCGAGCGGGGGGCCCCACAGTCCGTACCCGGGGCGGGCGGGGGGCCCCACAGTCCAGGCTCAGGGCGGACGGGCCCCACAGTCCAGGCTCGGGGCGGACGGGCCCCACAGTCCGGACACGGGGCTAGTCCCGGGGCAGGCGGCCCCACAGTCCAGACCTGAGGCTAGACCAGGGGCAGGCGGCCCCACAGTCCAGACACGGGGTGGACGGGCCCCACAGTCCTGACATGGGGCGGACATGCCCCACAGTCCAGACCCGGGGCAGGCTTCCCCACAGTCCAGACTCGGGGCGAGCGGGGGGCCCCACAGTCCGTACCCGGGGCGGGCGGGGGGCCCCACAGTCCGTACCCGGGGCGGGCGGGGGGCCCCACAGTCCGTACCCGGGGCGGGCGGGGGGCCCCACAGTCCGTACCCGGGGCTGGCGGGGGGCCCCACAGTCCAGACCTGGGGCTAGACTCGGGGCGGGCGGCCCCACTGTCCGGACCTGGGGCGGGCGGGGGGCCCCACAGTCCAGACCTGGGGCTAGACCCGATGCAGGCGGCCCCACAGTCCGGACACGGGGCGGACGGGCCCATAGTCCGGACACTGGGCGGCCGCAGTCTGGATATAGGGCGGCCGGACCCCACAGTCCAGGCTCGGGGCTAGACCCGGGACGGACGGGCCCCACAGTCCAAGCTTGGGACGGGCGTGCCCCACAGACCGGAAACGGGGCTAGACCCGGGGCAGGCGGCCCCAAAGTCCAGACACGGGGCGGATGAGCCCCACAGTCAGGACACGGGGCGGGCGGGACCCACAGTCAGTACACGGGGCGGGCGGGCCCCACAGTCAGGACATGGGGCGGGCGGGCCCCACAGTCAGGACATGGGGCGGGCGGGCCCCACAGTCAGGACATGGGGCGGGCGGGCCCGCCGGACCCCACAGTCAGGACACGGGGCGGGCGGGCCCCACAGTCAGGACACGGGGCGGGCGGGCCCCACAGTCAGGACATGGGGCGGGCGGGCCCGCCGGACCCCACAGTCAGGACACGGGGCGGGCGGGCCCCACAGTCAGGACACGGGGCGGGCGGGCCCCACAGTCAGGACATGGGGCGGGAGGGCCCGCCGGGCCCCACAGTCAGGACATGGGGCGGGCGGGCTCCACAGTCAGGACATGGGGCTAGACCCGGGGCAGGCGGCCCATAGTCCAGATACGGGGTGGACGGGCCCCATAGTCCGGACACGGGGCGGGCATGCCCCATAGTCCAGACCTGGGGCTAGACCCGGGGCAGGCGGCCCCACAGTCCAGACCTGAGGCTAGACCCGGGGCAGGCGGTCCCATATTCTAGACACGGGGTGGACGGGCCTCACAGACCTGACATGGGGCGGACATGCCCCACAGTCCTGACCTGGGGCTAGACCCGGGGCAGGCGCCCCACAGTCCGGACACGGGGTGGACGGGCCCCACAGTCCGGACACGGGGTGGACGGGCCCCACAGTCCGGACACGGGGTGGACGGGCCCCACAGTCCGGACACGGGGTGGACGGGCCCCACAGTCCGGACACGGGGTGGACGGGCCCCACAGTCCGGACACGGGGTGGACGGGCCCCACAGTCCGGACACGGGGTGGACGGGCCCCACAGTCCGGACACGGGGTGGACGGGCCCCACAGTCCGGACACGGGGTGGACGGGCCCCACAGTCCGGACACGGGGTGGACGGGACCCACAGTCCGGACACGGGGTGGACGGGACCCACAGTCAGGACATGTGGCGGGCGGGCCCCACAGTTAGGACATGGGGCGGGCGGGCTCCACAGTCAGGACATGGGGCGGGCGGGCTCCACAGTCAGGACATGGGGCGGGCGGGCCCCACAGTCCAGACCTGGGGCTAGACCCGGGGCAGGCGGCCCATAGTCCAGACACGGGGTGGACGGGCCCCACAGTCCGGACACGGGGCGGGCATGCCCCATAGTCCAGACCTGGGGCTAGACCCGGGGCAGGCGGCCCCACAGTCCAGACCTGAGGCTAGACCCGGGGCAGGCGGTCCCATATTCTAGACACGGGGTGGACGGGCCTCACAGACCTGACATGGGGCGGACATGCCCCACAGTCCAGACCTGGGGCTAGACCCGGGGCAGGCGACCCACAGTCCGGACACGGGGTGGACGGGCCCCACAGTCCGGACACGGGGTGGACGGGCCCCACTGTCCGGACACGGGGTGGACGGGCCCCACAGTCCGGACACGGGGTGGACGGGCCCCACAGTCCGGACACGGGGTGGACGGGCCCCACAGTCCGGACACTGGGTGGACGGGCCCCACTGTCCGGACCCGGGGTGGACGGGCCCCACAGTCCGGACCCGGGGTGGACGGGCCCCACAGTCCGGACACGGGGCGGACGGGCCCCACAGTCCGGACACGGGGCGGACGGGCCCCACAGTCCGGATACGGGGCGGACGGGCCCCACAGTCCGGACACGGGGCGGACGGGCCTCACAGTCCGGACACGGGGCTAGTCCCGGGGCAGGCGGCCCCAAAGTCCGGACACGGGGCGGATGAGACCCACAGTCTGGACACGGGGCGGGCGAGCCCCACAGTCAGGACACGGGGCGGACGGGCCCCACAGTCCGGACACGGGGCGGACGGGCCTCACAGTCCGGACACGGGGCTAGTCCCGGGGCAGGCGGCCCCAAAGTCCGGACACGGGGCGGATGAGCCCCACAGTCTGGACACGGGGCGGGTGAGCCCCACAGTCAGGACACGGGGCGGGTGGGACCCACAGTCAGGACACAGTGCGGACGGGCCCCACAGTCAGGACACAGGGTGGGCGGGCCCCACAGTCAGGACACGGGGCGGGCGGGACCCACAGTCAGTACACGGGGCGGGCGGGCCCCACAGTCAGGACACCGGGCCCCACAGTCAGGACATGGGGCGGGCGGGCCCCACAGTCAGGACATGGGGCGGGTGGGCCCCACTGTCAGGACATGGGGCGGGCGGGCCCCACAGTCAGGACATGGGGCGGGCGGGCCCCACAGTCAGGACATGGGGCGGGCGGGCTCCACAGTCAGGACATGGGGCTAGACCCGGGGCAGGCGGCACATAGTCCAGACACGGGGTGGACGGGCCCCATAGTCCGGACACGGGGCGGGCATGCCCCATAGTCCAAACTTGGGGCTAGACCCGGGGCAGGCGGCCCCACAGTCCAGACCTGAGGCTAGACCCGGGGCAGGCGGTCCCATATTCTAGACACGGGGTGGACGGGCCTCACAGACCTGACATGGGGCGGACATGCCCCACAGTCCAGACCTGGGGCTAGACCCGGGGCAGGCGACCCACAGTCCGGACACGGGGTGGACGGGCCCCACAGTCCGGACACGGGGTGGACGGGCCCCACAGTCCGGACACGGGGTGGACGGGCCCCACAGTCCGGACACGGGGTGGACGGGCCCCACAGTCCGGACACGGGGTGGACGGGCCCCACAGTCCGGACACGGGGTGGACGGGCCCCACAGTCCGGACACGGGGTGGACGGGCCCCACAGTCCGGACACGGGGCGGGCGGACCCCACAGTCAGGACACGGGGCGGGCGGGCCCCACAGTCAGGACACGGGGCGGGCGGGCCCCACAGTTAGGACATGGGGCGGGCGGGCCCGCCGGGCCCCACAGTCAGGACATGGGGCGGGCGGGCCCCACAGTCAGGACATGGGGCAGGTGGGCCCCAACAGTCAGGACATAGGGCGGGCGGGTCCCACAGTCAGGACATGGGGCGGGCGGGCTCCACAGTCAGGACATGGGGCGGGCGGGCTCCACAGTCAGGACATGGGGCGAGCGGGCCCCACAGTCAGGACACGGGGTGGGCGGGCCCCACAGTCCAGACCTGGGGCTAGACCCGGGGCAGGCGGCCCATAGTCCAGACACGGGGTGGACGGGCCCCACAGTCCGGACATGGGGCGGGCATGCCCCATAGTCCAGACCCGGGGCTAGACCCGGGGCAGGCGGCCCCACAGTCCAGACCTGAGGCTAGACCCTTGGCAGGCGGTCCCATATTCTAGACACGGGGTGGACGGGCCTCACAGACCTGACATGGGGCGGACATGCCCCACAGTCCAGACCTGGGGCTAGACCCGGGGCAGGCGACCCACAGTCCGGACACGGGGTGGACGGGCCCCACAGTCCGGACACGGGGTGGACGGGCCCCACAGTCCGGACACGGGGTGGACGGGCCCCACTGTCCGGACACGGGGTGGACGGGCCCCACAGTCCGGACACGGGGAGGACGGGCCCCACAGTCCGGACACGGGGTGGACGGGCCCCACAGTCCGGACACGGGGAGGACGGGCCCCACAGTCCGGACACGGGGTGGACGGGCCCCACAGTCCGGACACGGGGTGGACGGGCCCCACAGTCCGGACCCGGGGCGGATGGGCCCCACAGTCCGGACACGGGGCGGAGACACGGGGCGGACGGGCCCCACAGTCCGGACACGGGGCGGACGGGCCCCACAGTCCGGACACGGGGCGGACGGGCCTCACAGTCCGGACACGGGGCTAGTCCCGGGGCAGGCGGCCCTAAAGTCCGGACACGGATGAGCCCCACAGTCTGGACACGGGGCGGGCGAGCCCCACAGTCAGGACACGGGGCGGGTGGGCCCCATAGTCCAGACCTAGGGCTAGACCCGGGGCAGGCGGCCCCACAGTCCAGACCTGAGGCTAGACCCGGGGCAGGCGGTCCCATATTCTAGACACGGGGTGGACGGGCCTCAGAGACCTGACATGGGGCGGACATGCCCCACAGTCCAGACCTGGGGCTAGACCCGGGGCAGGCGACCCACAGTCCGGACACGGGGTGGACGGGCCCCACAGTCTGGACACGGGGTGGACGGGCCCCACATTCCGGACCCGGGGTGGACAGGCCCCACAGTCCGGACCCGGGGTGGACGGGCCCCACAGTCCGGACCCGGGGCGGATGGGCCCCACAGTCCGGACACGGGGCGGACGGGCCCCACAGTCCAGGCTCGGGGCGGACGGGCCTCACAGTCCGGACACGGGGCTAGTCCCGGGGCAGGCGGCCCCAAAGTCCGGACACGGGGCGGATGAGCCCCACAGTCAGGACACGGGGCGGGCGAGCCCCACAGTCAGGACACTGGGCGGGTGGGACCCACAGTCAGGACACGGGGCGGACGGGCCCCACAGTCAGGACACGGGGCGGGCGAGCCCCACAGTCAGGACACGGGGCTGGCGGGACCCACAGTCAGGACACGGGGCGGGCGGGCCCCACAGTCAGGACACGGCGTGGGCGGGCCCCAAAGTCAGGACATGGGGCTGGCGGGCCCCACAGTCAGGACATGGGGGGGGCGGGCCCCACAGTCAGGACATGGGGCGGGCGGGCCCCACAGTCAGGACATGGGGCGGGCGGGCTCCACAGTCAGGACATGGGGCGGGCCGGCTGCACAGTCAGGACATGGGGCGGGCGGGCCCCACAGTCAGGACACGGGGCGGTCGGGCCCCACAGTCCAGACCTGGGGCTAGACCCGGGGCAGGCGGCCCATAGTCCAGACACGGGGTGGACGGGCCCCACAGTCCGGACACGGGGCGGGCATGCCCCATAGTCCAGACCTAGGGCTAGACCCTGGGCAGGCGGCCCCACAGTCCAGACCTGAGGCTAGACCCGGGGCAGGCGGTCCCATATTCTAGACACGGGGTGGACGGGCCTCACAGACCTGACATGGGGCGGACATGCCCCACAGTCCAGACCTGGGGCTAGACCCGGGGCAGGCGACCCACAGTCCGGACACGGGGTGGACGGGCCCCACTGTCCGGACACGGGGTGGACGGGCCCCACTGTCCGGTGGACGGGCCCCACAGTCCGGACACGGGGTTGAGGGGCCCCACAGTCCGGACACGGGGCGGACGGGCCCCACAGTCCAGGCTCGGGGCGATCGGGCCTCACAGTCCGGACACAGGGCTAGTCCCGGGGCAGGCGGCCCCAAAGTCCGGACACGGGGCGGATGAGCCCCACAGTCTGGACACGGGGCGGGCGAGCCCCACAGTCAGGACACGGGGCGGGCGGGACCCACAGTCAGGACACAATGCGGACGGGCCCCACAGTCAGGACACAGGGCGGGCCCCACAGTCAGGACACGGGGCGGGCGGGCCCCACAGTCAGGACACGGGGCGGGCGGGCCCCACAGTCAGGACACGGGGTGGGCGGGCCCCACAGTCAGGACACGGGGTGGGCGGGCCCCACAGTCAGGACACGGGGTGGGCGGGCCCCACAGTCAGGACACGGGGCGGTCGGGCCCCACAGTCAGGACATGGGGCGGGCGGGTGGGCCCCACAGTCAGGACACGGGGCGGGCGAGCCCCACAGTCAGGACACGGGGCGGGCGGGACCCACAGTCAGGACACGGGGCGGGCGGGACCCACAGTCAGGACACGGGGCGGACGGGCCCCACAGTCAGGACACGGGGCGGACGGGCCCCAAAGTCCGGACCCGGGGTGGACGGGCCCCACAGTCCGGACCCGGGGTGGACGGGCCCCACAGTCCGGACCCGGGGCGGATGGGCCCCACAGTCCGGACACGGGGCGGACGGGCCCCACAGTCCAGGCTCGGGGCGGACGGGCCTCACAGTCCGGACACGGGGCTAGTCCCGGGGCAGGCGGCCCCAAAGTCCGGACACGGGGCGGATGAGCCCCACAGTCCGGACACGGGGCGGATGAGCCCCACAGTCCGGACACGGGGCGGGCGAGCCCCACAGTCAGGACACGGGGCGGGCGGGACCCACAGTCAGGACATGGGGGTGGGCTGGCCCCACAGTCAGGACACGGGGCGGGCGGGCCCCACAGTCAGGACATGGGGCGGGCGGGCCTCACAGTCAGGACATGGGGTGGGCGGGCTGCACAGTCAGGACATGGGGCGGGCGGGCCCCACAGTCAGGGCACGGGGCGGGCGGGCCTCACAGTCCAGACCTGAGGCTAGACCCGGGGCAGGCGGCCCATAGTCCAGACACGGGGTGGACGGGCCCCACAGTCCGGACACGGGGCGGGCATGCCCCATAGTCCAGACCTAGGGCTAGACCCCGGGCAGGCGGCCCCACAGTCCAGACCTGAGGCTAGACCCGGGGCAGGCGGTCCCATATTCTAGACACGGGGTGGACGGGCCTCAGAGACCTGACATGGGGCGTTCATGCCCCACAGTCCAGACCTGGGGCTAGACCCTGGGCAGGCGACCCACAGTCCGGACACGGGGTGGACGGGCCCCACAGTCCGGACACGGGGTCACAGTCCGGACCCGGGGTGGACGGGCCCCACAGTCCGGACCCGGGGTAGTCCGGACCCGGGGCGGATGGGCCCCACAGTCCGGACACGGGGCGGACGGGCCCCACAGTCCAGGCTCGGGGCGGACGGGCCTCACAGTCCGGACACGGGGCTAGTCCCGGGGCAGGCGGCCCCAAAGTCCGGACACGGGGCGGATGAGCCCCACAGTCTGGACACGGGGCGGGCGAGCCCCACAGTCAGGACACGGGGCGGGTGGGACCCACAGTCAGGACACAGGGCGGACGGGCCCCACACTCAGGACACGGGGCGGGCGAGCCCCACAGTCAGGACACGGGGCGGGCGGGACCCACAGTCAGGACACGGGGCGGGCGGGCCCCACAGTCAGGACACGGCGTGGGCGGGCCCCACAGTCAGGACATGGGGTGGGCGGGCCCTGGGCGGGCCCCACAGTCAGGACATGGGGGGGGCGGACCCCACAGTCAGGACATGGGGCGGGCGGGCCCCCCACAGTCAGGACATGGGGCGGGCGGGCTCCACAGTCAGGACATGGGGCGGGCCGGCTGCACAGTCAGGATATGGGGCGGGCAGGCCCCACAGTCAGGACACGGGGCGGGCGGGCCCCACAGTCCAGACCTGGGGCTAGACCCGGGGCAGGCGGCCCATAGTCCAGACACGGGGTGGACGGGCCCCACAGTCCGGACACGGGGCGGGCATGCCCCATAGTCCAGACCTAGGGCTAGACCCTGGGGAGGCGGCCCCACAGTCCAGACCTGAGGCTAGACCCGGGGCAGGCGGTCCCATATTCTAGACACGGGGTGGACGGGCCTCACAGACCTGACATGGGGCGGACATGCCCCACAGTCCAGACCTGGGGCTAGACCCGGGGCAGGCGACCCACAGTCCGGACACGGGGTGGACGGGCCCCACTGTCCGGACACGGGGTGGACGGGCCCCACTGTCCGGACACGGGGTGGACGGGCCCCACTGTCCGGACACGGGGTGGACGGGCCCCACTGTCCGGACACGGGGTGGACGGGCCCCACAGTCCGGACACGGGGTGGACGGGCCCCACAGTCAGGACACGGCGTGGGCGGGCCCCACAGTCAGGACATGGGGCGGGCGGGCCCCGGGCGGGCCCCACAGTCAGGACATGGGGGGGGCGGACCCCACAGTCAGGACATGGGGCGGGCGGGCCCGGGCCCCCCACAGTCAGGACATGGGGCGGGCCGGCTGCACAGTCAGGATATGGGGCGGGCAGGCCCCACAGTCAGGACACGGGGCGGGCGGGCCCCACAGTCCGGACACGGGGCGGGCGGGCCCCACAGTCCGGACACGGGGCGGACGGGCCCCACAGTCCGGACACGGGGCGGACGGGCCCCACAGTCCGGACACGGGGCGGACGGGCCCCACAGTCCGGACACGGGGCGGACGGGCCCCACAGTCCGGACACGGGGCGGACGGGCCCCACAGTCCGGACACGGGGCGGACGGGCCCCACAGTCCGGACACGGGGCGGACGGGCCCCACAGTCCGGACACGGGGCGGACGGGCCCCACAGTCCGGACACGGGGCGGACGGGCCCCACAGTCCGGACACGGGGCGGACGGGCCCCACAGTCCGGACACGGGGCGGACGGGCCCCACAGTCCAGGCTCGGGGCGATCGGGCCTCACAGTCCGGACACAGGGCTAGTCCCGGGGCAGGCGGCCCCAAAGTCCGGACACGGGGCGGATGAGCCCCACAGTCTGGACACGGGGCGGATGAGCCCCACAGTCCGGACACGGGGTGGACGGGCCCCACAGTCCGGACACGGGGCGGACGGGCCCCACAGTCCGGACACGGGGCGGACGGGCCCCACAGTCCGGACACGGGGCGGACGGGCCCCACAGTCCGGACACGGGGCGGACGGGCCCCACAGTCCGGACACGGGGCGGACGGGCCCCACAGTCCGGACACGGGGCGGACGGGCCCCACAGTCCGGACACGGGGCCGACGGGCCCCACAGTCCGGACACGGGGCCGACGGGCCCCACAGTCCGGACACGGGGCCGACGGGCCCCACAGTCCGGACACGGGGCGGACGGGCCCCACAGTCCAGGCTCGGGGCGATCGGGCCTCACAGTCCGGACACAGGGCTAGTCCCGGGGCAGGCGGCCCCAAAGTCCGGACACGGGGCGGATGAGCCCCACAGTCTGGACACGGGGCGGGCGAGCCCCACAGTCAGGACACGGGGCGGGCGGGACCCACATTCAGGACACAGGGCGGACGGGCCCCACAGTCAGGACACGGGGCGGGCGAGCCCCACAGTCAGGACACGGGGCGGGCGGGACCCACAGTCAATACACGGGGCGGGCGGGCCCCACAGTCAGGACACGGGGTGGGCGGGCCCCAGTCAGGACACGGGGCGGTCGGGCCCCACAGTCAGGACATGGGGCGGGCGGGTGGGCCCCACAGTCAGGACATGGGGCGGGCGGGTGGGCCCCACAGTCAGGACATGGGGCGGGCGGGTAGGCCCCACAGTCAGGACATGGGGCGGGCGGATAGGCCCCACAGTCAGGACACGGGGCGGGCGAGCCCCACAGTCAGGACACGGGGCGGGCGGGACCCACAGTCCGGACACGGGGCGGACGGGCCCCACAGTCCGGACACGGGGCGGACGGGCCCCACAGTCCGGACACGGGGCCGACGGGCCCCACAGTCCGGACACGGGGCGGACGGGCCCCACAGTCCAGGCTCGGGGCGATCGGGCCTCACAGTCCGGACACAGGGCTAGTCCCGGGGCAGGCGGCCCCAAAGTCCGGACACGGGGCGGATGAGCCCCACAGTCTGGACACGGGGCGGATGAGCCCCACAGTCTGGACACGGGGCGGGCGAGCCCCACAGTCAGGACACGGGGCGGGCGGGACCCGGGCGGGACCCACATTCAGGACACAGGGCGGACGGGCCCCACAGTCAGGACACAGGGCGGGCCCCACAATCAGGACACGGGGCGGGCGAGCCCCACAGTCAGGACACGGGGCGGGCGGGACCCACAGTCAATACACGGGGCGGGCGGGCCCCACAGTCAGGACACCGGGTGGGCGGGCCCCAGTCAGGACACGGGGCGGTCGGGCCCCACAGTCAGGACATGGGGCGGGCGGGTGGGCCCCACAGTCAGGACATGGGGCGGGCGGGTGGGCCCCACAGTCAGGACATGGGGCGGGCGGGTAGGCCCCACAGTCAGGACACGGGGCGGGCGAGCCCCACAGTCAGGACACGGGGCGGGCGGGACCCACAGTCAGGACACGGGGCGGGCGGGCCCCACAGTCCGGACACGGGGCGGACGGGCCCCACAGTCCGGACACGGGGCGGACGGGCCCCACAGTCCGGACACGGGGCGGACGGGCCCCACAGTCCGGACACGGGGCCGACGGGCCCCACAGTCCGGACACGGGGCGGACGGGCCCCACAGTCCGGACACGGGGCGGACGGGCCCCACAGTCCAGGCTCGGGGCGATCGGGCCTCACAGTCCGGACACAGGGCTAGTCCCGGGGCAGGCGGCCCCAAAGTCCGGACACGGGGCGGATGAGCCCCACAGTCTGGACACGGGGCGGGCGAGCCCCACAGTCAGGACACGGGGCGGGCGAGCCCCACAGTCAGGACACGGGGCGGGCGGGACCCACATTCAGGACACAGGGCGGACGGGCCCCACAGTCAGGACACAGGGCGGGCCCCACAGTCAGGACACGGGGCGGGCGAGCCCCACAGTCAGGACACGGGGCGGGCGGGACCCACAGTCAATACACGGGGCGGGCGGGCCCCACAGTCAGGACACGGGGTGGGCGGGCCCCAGTCAGGACACGGGGCGGTCAGGCCCCACAGTCAGGACATGGGGCGGGCGGGTGGCCTCCACAGTCAGGACATGGGGCGGGCGGGTGGGCCCCACAGTCAGGACATGGGGCGGGCGGGTGGGCCCCACAGTCAGGACATGGGGCGGGCGGGTGGGCCCCACAGTCAGGACACGGGGCGGGCGAGCCCCACAGTCAGGACACGGGGCGGGCGGGACGCACAGTCAGGACACGGGGCGGGCGGGACCCACAGTCAGGACACGGGGCGGACGGGCCCCACAGTCCGGACACGGGGTGGACGGGCCCCACAGTCCGGACCCGGGGCGGACGGGCCCCACAGTCCGGACCCGGGGCGGATGGGCCCCACAGTCCGGACACGGGGCGGACGAGCCCCACAGTCCAGGCTCGGGGCGGACGGGCCTCACAGTCCGGACACGGGGCTAGTCCCGGGGCAGGCGGCCCCAAAGTCCGGACACGGGGCGGATGAGCCCCACAGTCTGGACACGGGGCGGGCGAGCCCCACAGTCAGGACACGGGGCGGGCGGGACCCACAGTCAGGACACAGGGCGGACGGGCCCCACAGTCAGGACACGGGGCGGGCGAG